>NC_134122.1:14730833-15428750 GCF_040939455.1 Microcebus murinus | reverse complement strand
TACCTCTTCTGTACCTGGAAGCTGAGTTTATGACTTTTACTTCATGCTATCTCACATAGAAGAGCATCTTATTGAACAATGCAATATCTTTTCGAATTTTAAAGAGTATTTTTTCTGTTATTGTGCTTAGAGTATATTGAGAAATTCAAAGTATGAACACAAGATACATCTTAACTAGTAGTTTTCAATTCTCCTGATTCCCTCAAACTGTCAATTTATAGTATCAGTATGTCTTTAATATTTCTCTGTTACTTATTAATTTCTTCCTACTAGAGACTTTAGCAAGTAACAATGTCTAGTTACAATTTCATATTCAATTTCAATTCATTTCAAATTCAATTACAATTTCAAATTCATTTATTGAATTTAATTGTAGTGATCATCTATTTATTGCAAATGAGATTGGTTTTTCTATTTACAATTATATGCTTATTGTTTTTCTATTTGTTATAGTCATATAAAATTTCCTGTAAAAATAAGTGCATTGAATTTAAAAGCCTGAGTCTATTTATAAGAGAAATATTAAACAATAATACAACCAAGGTTTAGAAAATAGAGCATACAATGATGGAGAGCACATGGAGCTGGAGCTGGCAGTTGTTAGTACTTGTCAAAGAGATGGATGAGTGGAAAGAGTGCTTATCCCCACTTTACAGTTGGGGAAGCTGAGGCCTGGAGTAATGAAGTCACTTCATCAGAGTCACATGGTAATTAGTGGTGCACGTGGGACTGGAGCCCACATATTCTGCCTCATACCACCATCGCGTGTATACTCCCCTTATTTGGCTCCGCGACTGTTCCAAGAGTTGTGTCCCAATGCCACTGCCCATCACTGAGGTCTGTCTTCTCCATTCTTCCAGCATCTAAAAGCTCATCAGAGCCCAGCAAGAAGAAAATGAAGTTCTCCTCCAGAAACAAAGAGGATTACTCTGGGTAAGGTGTCACTGTGGGTGCCAGAGAACGCAGAACACTGGGCTGAACCCCAGGGGGCTGTGGTCTCATTAAAGCCACGCTCTGCTTCTTGGCTTCAAGGCATTCCCAGATACCCAGTGGGCTCATGTTTTTGTCCACCAATTGTCTTAATACAAAAACAATTTTTTTAGGTTCTAAACAAAAATAAAACACCTGAACAAAACCATCCTAACATACCTGTGAGGTCATTAGTGTTTAGGGTCATCTTTGAAGTACACACACATGCCATTAGATGACATAGACAAGAGGGGCTTGCACTGCAGAGTCACACTCATCAGGTTGGAGAGAATAGGCTGGCACCACAGCACTTCGTGCAGTACCAAGCACCGAGGGCTAAGCCGTGTCTAACTTTCAGGATCAAGCTGGTCTGCGACACCTCAACCTCCTCACATGTGAAGAAGGAGATAGAGACGTCTTTAGTCCTCCCAGGAAGCAGACCAATGAGTCCAGAACAGCAGATTAATGTGATGTTACAGCAGGAGATGGAAACAGAAAGGAAAGAAAGCAAACCATCTGAAGCAGACCTGGAGGTATGTTCTTGTTGCCCCCTTTCCCTCGGTTTGCCGAGTATTATTACTTTTGGCATCTCTGTGATCCTAAATGGGAGGAGAACAGCAGAATCCCTTGGGGAATGTTTTAAAAATACCAAAGTTCAGACTCCATGACACACTACAGAATGAGGGTGTGTGTGTGCATGTGTGCATGCAAGAGAGAGAGAGTTCTCTGCTCTACTAAGTCATGGAAATTGGTGCCTTTGGGTCCTCTGAGAACAGAGATTGCAAAAATGGTGGCCCATAAGCTAGGGCTGCCAGATTTTGCAAAACAAAAAGCAGGACACACAGTTAAATTTGAATTTCAGGTAAACAATGAGTAATTTTTTAGTATAAGTACATCCCAGAGGGTCCTGTATTTCATCTGGCAGCTCTATCATTGGCTGAATTTGGCCTGTAGATGTGTTTTAAAAATGAGGGAAGTCTCACAGAAGCTACATTTTCAATTTCTCTTGAAAAAGTTAAAATATTTGGCACTGAGCAGTAGCTACCTCCCTCCTTTAGATGAGAAATACACTCTCTAGTTTGTCACCGTCCCCACCATTCCTTGTTATTTTCTTAAGTCCAGCCCACCTTCACTTATTAACATTACCTGCCTGGCTCTAGGTAGACATTGAGTTTCTAGCCCCTGTCTTAAAAGAAGAACAACTCTTTATAGCAAAACAGCTTGTGGGTTTATAGTGTATAATAAAATGAATAATAAAAACTCACAGTGACTGCGTATGTACTATTGTCCAAATCCCATGCTTGACCCTCTAGCTACTTGACCTTATCCAAGACCTGGGTACTATGCTTATGCCCTTTGTCCAGTTGTGAAAGTTGGGGGTGTAGACTGATTAAACAATGTGCTCAAGTTTACACAGTAAGAGACAAAACTAGGACTTAAACCAGGTCTGGCTGATGCTAAAGTCTCTGTGCTCTTAAGAGCTATGCAGCATTTTCTCAAATTTGCCTAAATTTAAGGATCACCTGGGGTGCTTGTTAAAACCCCCCTAACTGCCTGAGGAGGGAATGGGAATCTGCATTTTAACAAGAGCGCCACCCTCCCACCCCAGCACTCAGGCAGGGAGTTTGGCAATGCTGCCCTGTGTAAGCTGCTTCCACTAATGTTGGAGATGGATGAGCTGCAATTACTAGCATCAGCCTCTTCTGCCCAGACAGTTGGCACTGAAACACAAAGCTGATTTCACACCCTTTCCCCACAATTTGAGCTTCTCATCCATCTGAAGCAACTCATTCATTCCCAGAGCCACTCAGCTACCCAGCAGCTTAGAGGCAAATCCTAAATAAGCAAAACTTCCTGACATCACCAGGTCACATTTGCCATTTTTGTTTCGTGTGTGTTGCTTTCCAAGCCCATGGTTGGATTAGAATAACTCTCATAGGTCTCCTTTGGACTTTGAGTTTTTTTTCCCCCTGACAGCTACAAGCCACAGGATCAAAGTGCTTTGTAGATGACCATTGCCATTTAGGAGGGTGACTTATTTGAGTCCATTTTAGGAGCTTGTCATTCCTCTTCTTAAAGGTCGCTAGATATGCTAGCTCCATCCCTGGCCTATGTCCTCATTCCACTGTTCCTGTTGTGTGGCATTTGACAAGTCCTTCCTTATACCCTACTGAAATCTCTTTGGCTTTGGTTGAGTCCTCTGGAGTCGTGAGGATTATGTCAGTGATCCCATTGCAATGAGTGTGAAGTGACAAGCCCAGAAAGCAAGATTTTAGCCAGTGGAGGGTAAGGATGGGTGCTATCTGAAAGGGGTCCCTTGGGAGCTGATGGGTGATACAGGTGGACACAGTTGAGCAATCACAATCATTTTCTTGCTGGTGATTTGTTTACGGAAGAGATACTATTACTACCTGACCAATGGAATCCGAAAAGACATGATTGCTTCCCAGAAGGATGAAGTGATGGTTCGGATCTCAAAGTTGATTTCTAACACGCTGATAACAAGTCCCCCCATGGAACACCTGCTGGCAGCCCTCGTGGAGGAAAAGGAGAAGGACTATTATAGCAGTCTCATGAAAAGCATTGGTAAGGTTGGGCATAAAGAGGGCAGGGGGTTTTCTATGTGGAGGGCACCTTCTTTCTTCTCACTTTATCAGTCACCACGAGTCCACTGAAAATGCAGAAAATATCATTTAACCCTTAATTAAAAGGCCTCCCACCCCTGCCATCACTGCATTGATGTGCATCCACATAACCTGGAGGTCTGTTAAAATGCAGGTTCAGATTCAGTAGATCTGAACCTGGGGTGCAGCTGAGACTCTACATTTCTAAAAAGTTCCCAGGTGATGCAGAGGCGACTGACCCTGGGCAACGCTGTGAGTGGCAAGAGCCTCCTTAAACTTTTAAATCTAGCTTGAGATCTGCCTCTCCTCTCAAGTAGTTTTTCTCTCTCTACCACCCTCAGTCATCACTCCATCCTCTACATCCGTAGCACGTCTTTTCTCTGCTTTCAACTCAGCCTGCTTTGGAACTTCTCCCCTGCCTTTATTTCTCTATGGTTCTTTAACACTGGCATTGTTGTTTCATTTCTTGTGGGTCTTGGCTCCCTTATTAGATGGTGAAGGGCGTATTATTGATCCTCCCTTCCCTCCATCCTTAGTCCAGTGTCTTGTGCACATGGTGGGTCATTGGGAAATATACACATCAAAGGGGGATAGGGGTGATCCTATTAGTTCCCCAACTTACTAGTCTAGCTGGACAACAGTTATCTTTATCAAGTTGTCTAGTTATTTTTATTTTCCAAACTAGCTTTCCAGTGTAATAGCTACATCAGTGTAATAGCTCCTTGCCTACTATAACATAGAACCAGGCTCCTAAGAATAATCACGGAAGGTCCTTCAATTTTAGCTCCAACTCCTTTCTCCGGTCTTATCAACTTTAATGTCATCACTTGTACCAGACATTTGATATTTCTGCCACAGCATAGCTCACACCTTGAGCACACCATGCAAGAGCAAGGGCATTGCACCTCCTCACATGCTGTTCCCTCTGTCCCTGGTGTTCTTCCTTGCTTTTCCTATCTAACAAACTCCTACTCATTCTTCGTGACCCACTACAAATGTTACTGCCTCTACAAAGCTTTTCCCAATCTTTCTTTCCTTAGCATGGAAAACATCTGGTCTCTAAATTTCCATTCATACTTACCTAATGTCATCCATTGTGTTGATTCTTTGTGTAACTAGTTTTATGTGAGAAATCAATTCATGACTAATGAGGAGTTAGCAAATACGAGTTCAGTCTACAGCCATACCACCCTGAAGACGCCGGATCTCGTCTGATCTCGGAAGCTAAGCAGGGTCGGGCCTGGTTAGTACTTGGATAGGAGCAAATACGAGTTCATTGTCATGTGTGATGCTACATATCCTAACAGGACTCAGCCCGTGGTTCTAAGTGCTCTAAACTGTGAGGTCACACTCCACATTGCCATGAAACATCTTCAGAAAGAAAACACACATTAACAGAGTGGCACTTCCCCCATTGAGTTACACCCAGGGGATGACCCACGACCTTACAAATGGACAGAGTTAATTACAGGGTGTTTGCATCTTTGTTGCAGTTGATTACATCCTCATGGACCCAATGGAGAGGAAGAGGCTTGTCATCGAGGGCATCCCCCGCACGTTTCCCCAAAGAGTGATCCGGGCCCCCGTGCCCTGGCACAGTGTCTATAAGAGTGCCAAGAAGTGGAACGAGGAGCATCTGCACACAGTGAACCCCATGATGCTGTGCCTCAAAGAACTGTGGTTTGCGGAGTAAGACATGCCTCCTCTCCCTTTCAGTCCCCTCCCTTTATTGCTTCCACATGGATGTGAGCCTGTCAATGCTGGGCACAGTGGGAGCTCCCCTGCCTTTGTGGCAAAATGAGGAGAACAAAAATCTGAGACCGAAAATGCACATTACTCTAAGTGACAACTCTCCGTGCAGGCTTTGGTGGCCCCTGTTTGTGCTCCCAGGGCCTGTCTCTGAGCACTGAAGTGTCCTGGATAAGAGCACAGACTTGGAGGCAGCCTTCTCAGGTCCAGCTCCCAGCTCTGCTGTTTCATAAGTAACATGGGCGTGTTACTTCACTAGTCTGTGCCTTGCTCTCCTTGTCTCTAAATTTGGGATAATAAGAGTTCCTACTTCATGGGGTTGATAGGAAGAATAAATAATATATGCAAAGTGCTTAGAACAGTGCCTGATATAAGTACCCAGTAAGTGTTACCATTACCTCCATGAGGACACTCATCACCCAAAGTTATAATTGCATGCTTACTTGTGTGTCTTTCTCTAGCCTCTGAGGCATATGGGGGCTTGGGTCTTACTCCTTTATGTAACTCAATGCCAGCATAGTGCTGCCAGCAGTGATCTCTCAGCTGTCAATGACTGAACTGGTCACAGGAATTGCAGGAATCCGGAAGAGGCAGAGGTCACTTTTTTCTTTTCTTTCATTTTTTTAAAAACTGAGATATAACTCACATCCCATAGCATTCACTCTTTTAAAACACACAATGCAGTCATTTTTAGTATATTCACGAATTTGTGCAACCCTTATACTGTCTAACTCAAGAATGTTATATTACCCCAGAAAGATATCAAATAGCCGTTAGCAGTCACTCACCATGCCCCTCAGCCCCTGGCAACCACTGATCTACTTCCTGTCTCAGTGTATGTGCCTATTCTGGACATTTCATATAAATGGGATCATACAATATATGGCCATTTGCGTGTGGCTTCTCTCATAAACATGTTTTCAATCTTCATCCACACTGAAGCATGTATCAGTACTGCATTCCTTTTAATGGCTGCATAATAATCTGTTGTATGGCTATACCACATTTGTTTATCCATTTATCAGTTGCATAGAAATACATAACCATTTGTTCATTTACTCAGCAGTTGTAGTAGGCAGGGGAAGTTTTTGTGGACCCCTCAAGAGGGGGTAGAAATCCTGGTGGGAGAGTAAAACACCAAAGGTCACTAAAAAGTCGGGCTTGGTCCAATTTCTTATATGAACTAAAGGAAGCAGTGACAGGCAGTGATAATTTAAAGGAATGATTTATAAGTGAATGGAGTAGACATCAGGAAGAGAATGGTGGACCTGGGAGCTAAGAGAGGCCTTGGAGAGAGTGGCAAAGGGTGGAACCTCCATTGATCTAGGAGAAACAGGCAAAGGTGAGAGTGTCACAGGATACACGGTTATAGGGTGGGGGTTGTGAGACGAGTACTGCAGGCAGTGGGAACAGCCTGTGTAAGGGACCCAAGCAGTAGCATGCTGTGGTGTTCTAGGAACAGTGATGAAGTGAGTGTGCCTGTAGCAGGGTTAGTCGGGAGGGTGGTAGGAGAGAGGTCAGGGAGGTGATGGGGAAGACCAGGAGTGACAGAGAAGGCACAGGCTGCAGGGGACCTGGTGTGCCCCAAGCTTTCACTCTGAAATGGGAAGTGGTTAGGGGCTGCCAGCAAAGTGACATGATCCAGCTTGGATTTTAAAAGGATGTCCCTGATAATAGGGAAAACTCTCATTTCTTCTCCCTGGCTAGCTTTTCCTCACCCACACAGTGGCAGGACTTAGAGGACTGAAAGAGGTAGGTCCATAGGCTTTTTGTGTTCAAACCAAAGCAGACCTCGAAGTTGTGTCAAATAGCTCACAAAAAGGCCACATTGATTTTTGAGTAAAACCTACTTCATAATGACAATGGTCCTTTGCTTGGCTCTGCCCATTGTGTCCTCAGTGTTATAAAGAACTCTGCTTTTTCCATTTGATATCCCAGGTTACCAGCCAGCCCAATGCCCACTTGGTGCCAAAGCCCCACTCCCAGATGGGTTATCCAGAGTGAGGCTCGGCAAACACCTCTTGAGTCTACTCAATTTATCTCCTCTTTGCAAGAGTTCTTTTGGACTAGCCATGGGTTCCTCAGACTCCCAGAATTTTCAGACATAATATCATTAGTTTTCCTCTGCTTATAGTTATTCTCATTGAAAAATGAGAACATAAACCCTTCACGCCTGTCTACAGGATTTGTTATTATTAAGCATCTTTCAGCTTAGAAGTTTCTCCCTCTCCCTTGGCAGGTTTAGAGACCTCAGGTTTGTCCGAACAGCAGAATTGCTGGAGGGAAAATTGCCTCTGCTGCCTCATGAATACCAGGATGTGATCCAGAAACACTGCATGGAGGCACGCCAAATTCTTCTCAGCAAGTCAGTGTGTGGGCTGAGGATGGGGCTGTGTTACAGCAGTGTAAATACTGAAAACTCTCTGACCTGAAAACTGGTTCCCACTGACATCCTCTGTCCTTCTTCCTTCCACGTCCAGCTGCTCTTTTGCCCCTCACTCCCCGTCTCCCTCACCTTTTTAAAATTCTCTCATTGCCATTCCTTGTGAGAGCACCACTCCCATTCCCTCCCTCTGGAATCCTTTAGAGCTTGCTGGGTTACAGGATAATGCATTTGGGTGACTTATATTCAGATTGTCCAGAAAAATAGCCTCAAGGGTTCAAGGTTAGGGAGTTTTCAGACACTTAGACTATTCCTTTTCCCTTTGCAAATGCACACAGGACTATATCTAGAGCCAGAGAAACTCTCTTAGTAAAATGGAGATAATAATACCTACTGATGGGGTTTCTATTATCAGAGAAAATGTGTATACAAAAGTTGGAACATAGTAGTTGCTTGATAAATAGCATAATTATTACCTCTATGACTACAACTATGAGTACTATTTCTCTGATGGCTGAGTAATATTTTTCTAGCAATCAGAGAGCAGTTGTGATAGGACAAAAAGGCAAGTGGATCCCACTAGGAATCAGAAACTGGGGACATGGAAAGAAAGGAGCAACAAAGCATCCCCATCTTCTTTTGGTTATCTGATATCTACTCTCAACTTCTGAGTAGCCACTGCCACACTGGAGTTTCTCCTCCCAAGCTTTTTTTCTTTTCTCCTCATTTTCTCTTCCCTCCTACAAAGTCTGAATCAGAGGCAAGGCACCTGCCAGAGAGAAGTTGGACAGAACATTCTGGTTCCTTATGCCCCTTCACCCTCATCTCTGATTATAGTGAAGAAACTCTAGACTCTTTCAGCAGGACATGTCACCAACATCCTTTGTCCATTTGGGTATTGCCAATGGAAGAATAGCCTCTTGATTCAAGTATCATTACTTTCTTCCCTGGAAAAGGGCATAGGCAGGTGAGGTGGCCAGGAATATGGAAATACCTATTTGCAAGGCTGCTTAGTGGGCAATGAGCCCACCTGCCTCTCTGCAGACTATGGGGAGGAGGGGTGGCTGAGAGGACTTCTCAGAGCTCAGAAGAGCTTCTTACATGGATACTCTCCTGTCCTTACAGGTGGATCCCTACCTGTGCCCAGCTTTTTGTCTCACGGAGGGAGCAGTGGGTCCATTTTGCTCCCAAGAGTGACTATGACTCCTCAAGAAACATTGAGGAATATTTTGCTTCTGTTGCATCATTCATGTCACTCCAGCTCAGAGAGCTGGTCATTAAGTCCCTGGAGGACCTCGTTTCCTTTTTCATGATACACAAGGTACGTAAGGGACCCGCAGTCAGCCCTTTTGAGAATGGACCTGCTTAAAACCAGGATTCTGTCATATGTGTCCTCAGCCATGAGCCAGGCCAAGTGAAATGCTTGCTTTGTACACACATCAGGAGGTTATTAGTTTATAAAAATGATTTATTTAAATACATGCCAAGCTTTCTTGAGAATCATTCACTATTACATTAGTAAAAATCTACAGAAGTGGAGAAGTTGTTAAGAAATATAAAGAAAAAGTGAATGAAATGGAATATATATACTTTACTGTTTGGGGAGAACAGATCACCTTTTCATTCTCTCTTCCAAGGAAGGGATTGAAAAAGGTTTTTTTCTCAATCTTCCATTTGATTTTGAGGGGGTGTTGTGTATATGCATTGTAGATACTGACTTTTGTTCTTTTGGCTTTGAAAGGGATACCTCTAAAGACAAAAGTGTTTGTGGGCCTAATTAATAATTTTCTTCATGAAACTACTTCAGTGAAGTTGAAATAAAAACTAAAAACATGAAGTCCTGGTTTTCAAAGCATCATAGCATCCCCTAAATTTAGATAGCTAAGAGATCAAGGAGGATTCTTTTGAATTTTATACCATGTACATATTTTACCTTTAAAAAAGTAATAAAAATGAAAAATTGCCTGGCTATAAAAGGTTAAGTTTTCCAAATGAAATATAGATTAACAATTGACACTTTGCTAAAAAAATGTAGAAACCAATGCTGCTGACTTTTGACTGCAATATTAGCACTCTGATCTATAGAGGTCATTGTAAACATCTATTTTGCTAAGCAGAGATAACCTAGATGTGGAAACTAACCTCACTCTAAAATTCCACACTAAGGGAAATATAAAATATTCACATGTCTGAAAATGGGGAAATTTATAGATATTTGATACATAGTAGATGTTAAATAAATGTTTATCAGTCATATTTAAACAGATCTAGAAATCTCTAAAGTCTAATTAAGTACTTTACAGCTGCCCTATGACAAGTTCATTAGGTACTGTAATTTAGGAAGGGTATCTTGTATTACTAGCTTTTGTAGGGAATTAGAAATAGCTCTAAGTCAACATTCCTATTGTAGGAAGGCTGACATTTTGAGTGTCTGAAATAGACTATATGCTCATTAGTGACTCCATTTGAGGCATCCAAATAACTATTTATAATTTCAGAGCCAATCAACAAATTTTTATTGAGTGCCTATTAGGTACTAAAGGCTGTCTTGAGTACTTGAGAGGAGAGAGATGGATAAGACATAGATCCTGCCCTCAAGTTTAGAGTAGAGAAGAGAAGATGTGCACATAAATTCCTGCAAGAGAAAAAGATAAAATACCATGAAGGAAGTAGAAATATGGAAGTTCAGAAATGGAGGAGATTATATCCAGCTATGGAACGGGGAGGCTTCCCAGAAGAGGGGATTTTGAGCTGAATTTTGAAGGATGGGAAGGATTTAGAAATTAGGGTAAAGGAATTACAAAGCAAAGTAAACAATATTAAGTAAAAAGCTTTGGGAAAGGGACACAGCATGAGCTCAGGGTGGGCTAAGCCATACCCAGCCCATATCTTGAGCATGAATAGTATATGGTACCCTTCATTTCCTTTTCTTGTGCTCATGTAGTACTATGAATGAGTAAGACTCACTCCCTTGATTGTAGAAACCCAATTTTGTGATATTTTCCATTCCTTTGTCTCTTAAAGGATGGGAATGATTTTGAGGAACCCTACAAAGAGATGGATTTCTTTATACCTCAGTTAATCATGATCAAACTTAAAGTCAGTGACCCCATTATTATTTTTAAGCCATCCTTTGATGACTGCTGGGAATTAATACGCAACTCATTCTTGGAAATTATTAAGAACTCTAATGGAATCCCTAAGGTATAGTATTCACTTAATCATTTGTATTTTTCTTCACTTATTGAATAGAATATATTTAAAATGGCTGTTTGTACAAGACACAGTTGATGTGATATTCAGTTAAGGGAGTGTCACTTTGGGGATATATCCTGAGTACAACCCCTTGACCCCAGAAAGATGATTTGGACCATTAAGAAATGTCCATGCAGCTCAGAATTGTGCTTCTAACAAGAACTTTTGGAGTCACTTTGTGAGAGAGAACAGCTTCCTCTGTGATGTCAACTTCAAAGGAACAGTTATGTCCCAAGCCAGATCCATTAACTTGGGTTAATAATTCATTATGGATCAATTTCCATGAACTTACCAAGAATTTGAGTAAATTTTATTTTGAAGTTACATTTGTTTGGTTTTTGGCCACTATAGGTTTCTACAAGAGAAAATAACTCTTCTCTTCCTGGCCCAAGCCCTTTCCAGTTTCCTTTCCAGGGTAGAGTTACTAATCAAATTCCAGACAATTAGCAAACGTTTACTACTAGTCAGGATCATCCACTTGGATGTGGCTCTTTTGAGCTCCATCTTCTAATTCCTCCTAGGTGGTTGGTATGGCAAAAGAGCCAGTGTCCCCTCCTCTATAGGGAAGGGACCTATGACATGACTCTCTCTCTCTCTCCCCACCTCCTTCCATCTCTGACTCTCTCTTCCTCTCCCTCTCCTTGCTCTCTCCACACAATATGTATGCTTGGGTGCTTTTGAGCACTCTTCTCTTTGTAATCCCGTATTTAGAGTGTTCTAAGAGCTCGAGATTAGAGCTGGGGTTTATAGGGAAGCATGAGAAGTCAAATGCTCCAGTTGATTTCACCAGAGAGCTTTGCATTTGGAGTTTTGAACCCAACCAAGCTTGATTGGCATGAAACCTGGGTGTATGCAGAAGGGGAAAGAAATAATGAGAAGCACTCATACAACCGGTATCCCTAGAAAGGAAATGAAAGAGAAGACCCTGTAACCCGGATGGGTAAGTGTAGAACTTGGGGACAGATGAAGCATACACCATTCGAGTTCTTCACTGCTATTGATCAACAACATATGCAAGCAGCTGGGCTACTGCAAA
Organism: Microcebus murinus; assembly: GCF_040939455.1. Lineage (NCBI taxonomy): Eukaryota > Metazoa > Chordata > Mammalia > Primates > Cheirogaleidae > Microcebus > Microcebus murinus. The sequence goes on along the minus strand of NC_134122.1, from coordinate 15,416,734 downwards.
CAGCCCAGCAGGGGCTGGTACTAAATTTAGTGAATTATAACACCAGGAAGATGTACTCACAGGTCACAGTTTGTACTAGGCTTGAAAACAAGGCCCAGTGACTTTACCAGACTGTGAGAAAAAACAACACAGGCTCTGAGTTCTGCATCTGGTGACACCCACAGCCCTGGCTCCCTCCTCAAGCTCCTTAGACTGTTTTGTCCCTGAACTGATTAGTGAAAATTAAAAAAAAAATACTTCATCCAGCTGATAAGAAAAATATCTTAGAACAGCAACACATAGGCAGTACCTCCACCCCCTCCAAGTCCTGCTTATTTATGGTTAAACATGAATTTTAAAAATTGAGGGGGAGGGAAGCTAGCAAGAGGCTTTTGAAAATAGAGTAAATAGCATTCAAGGTGCAGCAGGAAAGCATATTTGTGAGAAAGAGTTACTAAAGTAAAGCAAAGTAAATATGAGAAATCATTTGTCTAAGCAATACAGCCAAGGAAAACAAAGATGCTCTAATTAACTGACTAAAGTGAAAAGTGGTGAATGAGAGGCAGAAATCAAATGAAACTGAATGAAATAAGGGAAGGCTTTTATAATACCAAAACTGCAATAAGTAGAGTTTAAATCAGCATTTGCAGCCATACTTTCATAATCAAGGAAAATATGTATATATTACTGCAGAGAGCCAGGGAGATAAGCAGAAAGTAACAATTACCCGGAAAGGACACGATTGTTCTTGACTCAGTTTCACAGACTGCCCTGTAGGGCATGGGAGAACCAGTCATGATGAAAGGGCAACAAGAGGTATTTCATCCTCTTTGGGTCGAAGACCCTTCCCCAAAGACAATCCATTATCTTGTCCACCTGTGACCTATCTCAGGGCCTGGGGGCACCAACTGTGCTGCTCTAAACCGTTTCATCCATGCCATGTGACCAACACCAAGCCCTCCATCTTCTTGCCTTCAGCCACTGTCTTCAGTACAGCCACAGCAAAACACCTCTACTGGTTTAAAAACCTCTGATTGGCCAAAGAAGACAATGATCATTTGCACTTGTGTTTTCTCCTTTCTAAATTGATGCATTCTCATCAAAGGCATATAATTCCTAAAACTCAGTAAAGCACTCTAAGATCTTTTCTGAGACCAGTCACTAAAAACTGTCTTAGAGGAAAGAGCAGAGGAAGGCAACGGGTCCCCAGCAGGGACTCTGCAGCCTACACAAGCCGTGCAAATGAGAATATGCTCAGAGACATACCCGTGTGGATAAGAAGTCAGAGTTTGAATTCTCAGAAAAGATACTCTTGGTGCCTCATGTTCACAGTGCCATACCTTTTTTTTTTTTCTGAGCTGAGAGGAAAATCTAGTTTTTGTCTCCTTTATATCTCGTATATCTTTCATCCATAAAGATGAGGAAATGGAGGTTCAGAGAAGAGAAGTAGTCTACATAAGGTCATGTTGTCAGTTAGTGGCAGGGTCAGAATTAGAATCCATGTCTCCAGGAGCTTTTCATTAATGAGGAAAAGTGGGGAGGAGGGGAGGAAGGGGCACCACTGTCATGTTCCTTGACTCACATAGTATTTATTGAGCACTTGCTAAGTTCTCAGGTCTTGCTGGGCCCTGGAGATACAACAGTAAAGAAGTCACATACAGGCCAGGCCCTCATGGTATTTATATTCTGTGACACACCTAGAACAGCTCATTGCACATTCATTAATTGTAATTGTGATGTGTGCCAAGCAGAAAAGGTTCAGAAGGTGAGCTTTAAACAAGGAAACCTCATGCCCACTAGTGGCCTGGGTGTCCTCTCTAATGACATCAGACTTGAAAGGAGCAGGTATTTGAAAGGCAAATAATACAGGCAAGAAGAAAAGGAGAGAAAATAATAGAGGGAAGAGGTAAAGGAACAGCAGAGTGATTCCAGCACTATCTCAGTGGAAATATAGTAAAAATAAATATAGTAAAAATACAGCTGGTGTCCTTGGAAATGAGTCTGTTACGGGAGATTTTGCATTTTGGTACCAACATGTGTCGTGTGGATGTCTTGTGATATCCAAAAGTGACTTCTCCTCTTTAGGTGGAATCTATCCTGTTCCCGGAGTTGAAAGGATATAATCTGATCCTTGGAACTGTTAACGCTGAAGAAAAACTAGTTTCTGATTTTGTGAATCAAACTTTTGAGGTATTTCAGAAAAATCAAGTTGGCCCCTACAAGTAAGTTGGTTTAGTTGCAACTTTATTAGTTATTAGAAAACACATTCATATAACATTTATTACAGTATATTGTTATAATTGTTCTATTTTATTATTGTTAATCTTTTACTGTGCCTAATTTATAAACTAAATTTTATCATAGTTGTGTATGGATAAGAAAAACATAGTATATAAAGGGTTTGGTACTATCCGTGGTTTCAGGCATTCACTGGGGGTCTTCAAACTTATCCCTGAGGACCAGGGAGGACTTCTGTAATGTTTCTTACACATTCACTGTATGCCAGGCATAGTATTAATTGCTTTATAGATACTTTATTACAGCTAAGCTTTATAGCAATTCTGAGGTGTCAATTATCAGTTCCACTTAAAATTGAAGGCACTGATCTTTGAAAAAGTAAACTATCTTGTCTCAGTTCTTGCAGCTAGGAAGTGGCAAAATTGGAATTCAAAGCAAAATTTTGAATTCTCCGTTTAATGCACCTTTTGCCACATTATAGTTTTCTTCCCTGGTTTGGGCTAATTTTTTTTAATGCTATTATGTCTTCATTTGCCACTCTGACTCATCTGATTTGGTGATCTGTACTTATTTGTTTGATTTTATACTCTTCAATATGGAAGGTACTTAAATGTATACAAAAAGTACGACGACTTATTGGATAACACAGCAGAACAAAGCATCACTGCATTCCTGAAAGAAAATCATGAAATTGAGGATTTTGTAATGGTAGGAGATGCCACTTGATATTTTATACCTTGGTGATTATGTACTACAAACAATCCAATGAGTAGTCAGTGAGTTTTGTTAGAGTATATACTGTGCTCAACACTAGATGAAGGAAGGCTGGGAATGGGGCTGGGGGTAAGTAGGTAGAAGCTCAAATCAAGGCAAATCAAGCTACTAAATGTGCTCTTTTCTACAGAGGATAAATGCCATTAAAAAACGGAAAAATGAAATTGCATCCATGCATATTACCGTGCCTTTAGCCATGTTCTGCCTTGATGCCATAGTGCTAAATTATGATCTCTGTGAGCGAGCTCAAAATCTCAAAGACCGTCTGATTCAATACCAAGTGGATGTAAACCGGGAAACCAATACCAGGTATCATAATTCTGTGCAAATAGCAGTGATATTTGGCACCAGCTGGAGAATTGAAAAGTTACCAGAGCTTGCACCTTCTAGCAATGAACAGACTGGTCTTCTAGTTCTTTTTTCTGTCCCAAAATGAGGGTGATGGGGAATTCAGATTCAGGCTAGAAGGTGAACAGTTGGGAGAAAACTGCATAGGGACTGGAGAAGGAGGGTGAAAGTTTGTCTCTGATCCTGCAGCCTTTGCTGTCTTGCAGGCAACTTCATGGGAATGCAAGCTGCTTTCTGGGCTTGGCAATCTGAGGTCACAGGCCCTTCATGATGGCCAACTAGCACATATTTTGAAACACAGGGTGCTTTACCTTAGCATCACTCCTTTTCCTTAGAACCACTCCTCGGCAGACTTCTGCTGTTTAGATCTGGAAATTCTGTTGTTCAGTCTTAAACTCTATCTTGTGCCTTTGTTTTTTACTGATAACTACATATTAGTCAAGACGTTTTTGATTATAAGAGGATAGAAGCCCAAACAGTTTAGGAAATTTGGTGCGCACATATTGAAAAGGTTTGGGGGGTTCCAGCTTCAGGCCCTCAATGCTGCAATTAGGAAGCACTCCCCCTCTCTCTGCTTGGCTTTCAGTTGAGTCGGCTCCATTCTCTGACAGCCTCTTCCAGTTTGTGGGCCCCAACACCTTCAGGCTCATATCCTCCCAAGTTCCCATCCAAGGGGACAAACCGTTTCTCTTTCTCCAGTATCCTTGCAAAAGTCCAGGCCCTTGTGATGTTGGCTTGACTTGGGTCCTTTGTGCACCATTGAACAAAACACTGTGGCCAAGAGGATGGCTTAGATCTAGCTGGTCTTCCCATCCCTAGAGGGGGGTGTCAATCCTACCTAAACCTCATGAACTGAGAGAGGGAGGGGAGTTTCCCCAGAAGAGGGAATGGATGCTGAGAGGTAAAGAAAGTAACTGTCTGCTACTATGTCTCTATTTGAGTGTTACAAAATGGTTATTCCATGTTATTCTAGCTCTCTTCCCCAAAATAAGCTATAGACTAAAATGGATTAGTAATAATGACCACTGTTAATATTATATTATATACTATATTATTCATATATATGTAATTTTAGCATTTTATCATACTTTAAGGTTTACATAATACATAACAGAATCTTGTCAGCAAATTAGTGATAATAATAGCTGCCATTTTCCCAGCACATGTTATAGTCTGCATAACATAGATCTAATCAAGTCCTCACAGCAATCCTAAGAGGTTGTTCATTATTCTTTCCATTGTGTAGATGAAGAAACTGAGACTCCAACAGGTTAGCAAGTGGCACATCCAGGGCTTAACCTTATTGTCTTACTGGAGGCACAGTTCCACGGCTTCTCGTTGCATCTTGGTTTGCAAACCTGGTTTATTTTGACTTCAAAGTCTGTACACTCAGCTTTCTCACTGAGTGATGAAGTGGTCAGATTCCTGGTTTGGGGGCCAGAGATGTGATTTTGGATCCAAGACATTCTATTTACTAGTTTTGTTGACCCCTGGCTTCACCTCTTAGATCTTCAGTTTCTTTGCCTATAAAGATTTTGGACTAGGATGGTAAAAGGTTTTCAGCCTTCACACTACCAGGACACTTTCTTTGGAAAGTTTGAGCCGTCAGATTTTTTTCTCCTTAAGTAATAGTCCATTTGTTCCAGTCAAATCAAAGCAACATGGTGTCTTAGTTGGTCACTGCATCCATTCTTATAAAAATAAATGTATCATTTCCTTACGTCTTTTTAATATAAGTAATACTAAGGGCCCTATTGTGAACTCAGGAATTTCTAAGGATGCAGAAACCACAGGTTGGCAGCTGACCTCCAGGTTGGTGGCTGACTTCCAAAGTTTCTTTCTGCCTTAGAAATAATCACTCTGATTCACTTGACCTTCTCAATGGCCCTTTGAAGTAAGAAGGACAGATGTGAGACCCCTTACTTAGGAGATAGTGAGTCCCAGAAAGAAAAACTAACTTGCCCAAGTAGGTAGGTGAGTCTGAGCCTGAGTCTTCCAATCCTAAGTCCTGTCCTTGATACTTCACCATTGCATAGTTGCCGAGTAGGAGACCTCGCTGTTTCTAAAGACTGGGTGCTCCTAGAATAGAGTTCTCCGGCTGTAAAGGCAGGGGGTGCTTTGGAGTGCATCAGTAGGAAAGTGGACATACCATTAATATCCACTATGGTGTGTTTGTCCAAAGTTGCCCCAATGATGGCCTGAAGCATTGACCAAAAATTCAAAGCCCTGAGGAATTACCCCCTTTGATTTGGCTGCGTGATTTTCCTATAGGGTGGGAAGTCTTGTTCAAACAATAACAACAGGGTGGGGCAAGGCCACAAATTGATGCAAGATTTAGTACATCAATCCCTATGTCATACTATACACCAGATAGAGAAAAGCCCTACATTTATGATTTTAAATGTTAGATTTTAGATTTTAAATGTTATCAGTACATGTTGAAGGCAATGATTCCTGTCCTCAGCTTATCGTTGGCTTTTGCCTGAGTGTTATGTTAGTTATATTCTTGACATCAGTGATCCATATTAGGGATCTTTTAGAGAGTCCAGTAGTCAATGGGTCTGCTCCTACCCTTTTGGACTTAGCCAAGAAGCTGGTAACCAGTAACCGCATGATATTTACTGTGTGCATTCTTATATAAAAGAGAAGCAGAGTGGATTCTAATCAGACAGAAGTTTATCAGACCAAGAGAATCTACCTGTATTAGTGTAGGCTAGATTCTGTAACAAATAAACCCAAGATAACTGAACACAATAGAAGTTTATATCTTGCTCAGGATAGTTCCAGATGGGTGGGGGAGATCTTTGTGAATTCATAAACTCAAACAGATGATGACTTTACATTTTCAATGCGTAACTTTCAAGGTTATTCTGAGTATTGACATCCTAGACAGTTGAAAGGAGGAAAGAGCATGGATAGTTTTATGTGCTGTACCCAAAAGTGATACTCATCATTGCTTCCCACTTCTCACCAGCTAGAATTTAATCACATATCCTTAATCACTATGGAGTGAATTGTGTTCCTCCACGTTTATACGTTAAAGCCCTAGCCCCCACGCCCTGTGCAGCTGCATTTGAAATTAGGACACATAAGGAGGTAGTAAAGGTTGCATGAAGTCGTTAGGGTGGGGCACTAATCTGGAAGGTACACTTATAAGAAGGGGAGAGACACCAGAGCTCTTTTTCTCTCTACCAAGTGAGGATATAGCAAGAGGGCAAGCCAGGAAGAGGCCCTTCTCCAGAAACTGAATCATCTGGCACGTTGACCAGGGACTTCCCAGGTTCCAGAACTGAGAGAAAACACGTTTCTGTTGGTTAAGCCTCCCATTCTGTGATGTATTTGTTATGGTAGCTGGAGCTGACTGAAGTAAAACCCAACTACAAATACAAACGAGGCTGGGAAATATGACATAGCTGTGGGTCTAAGAAGTGGAGAACACTCTGAATGCATTGTAACACAGTAGATTATTTTTCTCTACAGGAAGTTTCTGAGTTGTATAAGAATTCTTTCCTAAAATCTGATCATCGTCAGGGGCAATATATGTAACCCTAACAATATTTGTACCCCATAATATGATGAAATAAAAGGAGAAAAAATAAATAAATAAATAAAATCCAAGCATCATCTGCAAAACAGTTTTAATCATTTTCTCTTCAGTTTGTTACAATTAGCTTCATTATTGGGAGGGTCTCTATACATTAAGATGCAATATAGAGGCCCGAAAACATTGAAGGGGTGGTTTTCCTATATGTTGTATGACCCATCAACATGTAGTGATTAATTAATAATAACAAAATTATGACAGAAATTATAACAATAATTTGTTGAGGGCTGCTCTGTGCTAGGCATGGATATATTGCAGATAATTTGTCTCTAATTATACTTAAAATGCTGAAGACTGTCAGTGATTTGCTTTTGTATAAATGAGAGCATACTCAAATTATCCTTATAATAATATCATTTTCACAGTCTCATGTTTGAGAAATAGGCAGTTAGATCTCTCAGTTCCAGTAGTTGAACATAACTTTCTCTCTGCCACCAGCGATTACCTGTAGTGCATGAAGATAAACTCACTGATGTGTTGTTAATAGCAATGATTACAAATTAATTGAGGGAAATACTTCAGCATAAAATGTGAGGGGTTGTTGTTAATGGGGGTGGTGTTCTTGTTGTTTTGGTCTAAATCTGGATTCTACCCATGGGAGGTAGTATGATACGTGTGTGTTAAGAGAATGAATTTTGGAGTCAATTAACCCAGGTTCAGATCTCGGCTCTGACACCTGAACACCATGTTGCTTTGGATAAAGTTACTCAGATTCACTTTCTTCCATTATAAAATGTAGATAATAGTACCTACCTCTTAGAATTGTTGTGAAGATTAAATGAGTTAATATATGTAAATAATTAGAATAGGGCATGGCACTTCATAAGGACTTCATACAAGACAAATATTATTACCATTACTACTGCTATTATTCCTTGGAGTTTGGTGTACATGTCAATATTATCCATCAAAGATTTATAGGTAGAAAAAAATGGGAAACCATCGTTTTAGTCTCCAAATAGGAATTATGTCTATTTAGCACAAAGTCTTACAAGAAAGTCATTTTAGATGATGATGATGATGATGGTAGTTGTTTCTTTCTCTATAGCATTTGTAATCAGTATAGCACCATTGCAGACAAAGTCAATGAGATTCCCGCCAACACGGCAGAGCTGGTATTCCTGATTGAATACTTAAAGAAATCCAGCGATGTCACTGTGTTCAAACTCAGGAGGCAACTTAGAAGTGCAATTGAAAGGCTGGAGTTCTTGTTGGACTATGCAGATTTGCCAAGTAAGTCCAAAGCCCTATGTGTACATGTCATGCATATGTATATGTATATTTTATATTTGTATATATAACATAAAAATACTCTACAGTCAGGCACCATGGCTCACACCTGTAATCCTAGCACTTTGGGAGGCTGAGGTGGGAGGATCACTTGAGGCCAGGAGTTTAAGGCCAACCTGAGAAAGAGTGAGACCCCATCTCTACAAAAAACAGAAAAATTGGCTTGGTGTGGTGGCATGTGCCTGTAGTCCAAGCTACTTGGGAGGCAGGAGGACTCCTTGAGCCCAAGAGTTTGAGGTTGCAGTGAGCAGTGATGTCACCACTGCACTCTAGCCCAGACAACAGAGTGAGACTATCTTAAAAAAAAAATCTATAATTATATATTTCCTGGTGTTAGGGAACAGATGGTTATAGGAATCCTACCAATAAATCTCAGGAGAGCTACTTTTCAAGTGTCCCCATATGTTTAAAGACATTAATTCCACATTCTTATCCACAGGATTTTGAATCACACAAAGGGAATCATGTTAGACAAAAAGAAGACTATCTAGAGGCTTGACCTGTAGTTCTTAGATGCCTGTCTTGGCAACTTGTGTCTAGTGTTCCCAGAAAAGTCACATCTAAATGCAGAATCCTTTTTATAAGTGGTAGATGTCACTCATCTATAATCTTAATACAATTTTTAGGGATGCCAGACACTATCCTTCATGCTTCTGCATGTCTTGAAAGGAAAGAAATAGTCAGGGTCCCTTGAGGGCTTATTGAGCCAAGTTAGAGTTTTTTTGAAGTTAAAGACCAGGTTCTGAAGGAATATTTGATATGTTTTTCACAAGCCATTTTTCATCTGAAAATTCCTGTGAATTACCTCGTGTTCACACTTGTGTGTGTGTGTGTGTGTGTGTGTGTGTGTGTGTGTCAGGGGAGGTTGAAAGGAGGGAGAGATGGGGACTGGGAGTGAAAAGTGGTCCACTAGCCATCCACCTACACATTCATAAGTTGTGCCCTTGACCAGGTGTGTGCACCCTAGACTCTCTCACTGTGGTCTCTGCTTCCCTAAATTACAAAGAATCCAGGGCATTTTAATGGACCAGAGCCACACAATGGGTAGGGCATCAGGCTTTTATACTATTACTGCCATTTAACCAAAAGGCAAACTGAAACTCAGGTGAGGTGATATAGTTTTAAGTGTGGAACTAGAATTTCAACCCAGGTTTCTGACTTTACCCAGACCTAACCTGGGAAGGCAATAAAGCAAAGTGGTTAGTTAGAACATAGGCTTTGGAGCTGGTCAGACTTGGATTTGAATTCTGCTCTGCTGCCTTCTGGCAGTATTACCTTGACCCCTTGGCTTAACAGCTTTATTTCCCATCTGTACAAACAAGGTTGATAATACCATCTACCTTCTAGCCAGGCCTTGAGTAAGTGCTCAGTAAATGTTGTCTATCATTCATTCATCCATAATGGGCCTGTGCTGCCCCTATGCCCACTTCTATTGGCCTCTTGTTCTGCCAGATAATTCCCCACACTCTGACCTTGCTGAACAGTGTCCTGAAGCTGACTGTATATGTTTTGCAGATGAGGACATCAAGTTGAACAGCACCCTGTTCCTCTGGCCAGACCAGATTGAAGATATCTTTGAAAACAGCCGAAACCTGCTCCTTAGCAAGCGGGATCAGGCAGAGATGGATCTGATTAAAAGGTACAGGAAGAATCTGGGATTGTTTTGTAAATGAGACTCGGCTTTATAACCTACACTACAGGTTCCTGGTTGTGCCTGGAGACTACAGCAATGTGTGGACGAAGGCTGAAAACAATTGGTAGAGAAGGAATTTCCTTTTATTTCACACTGAGGGATGTTTTCTTTAAAACTGTTTCACAGTAGTAACCCCTGCTAATGTCTTCCCTCTTTCCCTCCCTTGAATAATTGGAATTTGGCCATAGAGAGAAAAAGGCCAAAGTAGTGGCATGTATTATAATAATGGCCTCTGCAATAATAATAGTGAAATTTTCAGCCTTGCATTGGAGACCACAGATCTGTGAGATATCAAAACAGGGATAATAAAGGCATAGCAGGGGGCTGAGAATTGCCTGTTTTGGAGCTCGTCTTGTTCAGTGTTAATGTGGCTGCAATCGTTTATTCATTCATTCTTTGTCAATTCAACTGGTATTTATTAAGGATTTTTACGATATGCTATGTTCTATTTGACACATGTGTGTTTGGCTGCTAAATAAAGATTTTAATCCAGTGACAGAAAATATAGACATAGTGAAAAATCCAACAATATCAATGAAGTGGGCCAAGTGCCATGCACGTGGTAATAACACACATGTGCACACATATACACTCACATACATGCACACATGCCCATCCCAGTTCATAACATTTTGATTATCACCTGCACATTCATACCCATTATGCTGTCCCAATCACACAAGAAACTCCCATTGCCCAACTTTAGCTGCATAATCCCTGTGTGTGTGTGTGTGTGTGTGTGTGTGTGTGTGTATACATATATATATATATAATACTTACAAGAAAGGGAAAGGGTAAATAAAAGTGGAGAAATCCAGGTGCAGCTTATCTGTAAGCCCCTGACCCAAGGTCTCACATGATGTTGTTGTCATCAGAATGGCAGCTAAGGCTGCAGTCTCATCTGAGGGCTCAACTGGGTGAGGATCCAATTCCAGGCTCATTCACATGATTGTTAGTAGGATTTAGTTCCTCATAGGCTATTGTCTAGAAACTGCCCTCCCTTCCTTGCCCAAAGGCCTCTGTATAGGTAGCTCACAACAGCTGGCTTCCCTCTGAGCAAGAGAGACTGAAAGAGTGAGCAAGCAATGTAGATGTCAGTCTTTCTGTAACCCAGTCTTAGAAGTGGTATCCCGTCCTTCCTGCCATTCTCTGTCTGTTAGAAGTTAGTTACTAAGTCTAGCCCAAACTCAAGGGGAGCTGATCATACGGGGTAATGAATACCAGGAGCTGAGGCTCATTAGAAATCACATCGGAGGCTGCTTACTGCCCAGTGAAATTAGAAACAGAACCTAAATCAAACTACCTGTAAATTAACTCTTAAATTACTTTAAGAAAAAATAAACACTAAAACCGTCATAATGGAATTAAGTATTCTTAAGATAATAGCCAAATTTATGGAATGTCACTATTGCTGATCTCAATGATAAGCCCCCACATATTCCTTCAATGAATAATGATTGTTCGCTCTTCTAAGTGCTGAAGCTACAACAAGGAATTCAGGAGACAAAACTGTATTTATAATGTTTACATGTTAGAGAATGTGAGCAGACACTTGTAGAGTGATTATTATGTACCAGGCTCAATTCTGAGCAATTTTTTGTTAGCTTTAACTATTAAGTGGGTACTTTTTCTATCCTTGCTTTATATATCTGAGGCATAGGGAGTTTAAGTGACTTGTCCAGGGACATATAGCTACTAAGTGGCAAGGTGGGGGTTTGAACCTAGCCTGTCTGGCTCCAGACTCTGTCTGCTTAACACCATATTATCCTACCTCATTAGGGAAAGGGAGCAGTTTTCATTGAGACTTGCTTTGTTGATAATATGGATGAAGTAGATAAATCTCTGGGAAGGTGTCCCCTGAAGACTCTAGCTGCAATAGCTCTCCATTTCCATCCACCAGTCACTCTGCCCTGTTCTACTTTCTTCAGAGCACTTATCACTATCATAAATGTCTCATTAAATATTTGTCCTATCTATGGATTTATCCATCTATCCATTCATCTCTCCATCCATCCATGCTTGTCATTTGTCTAGATCTCCCCCAACTAAAATACAAGCTCCATGAGGATATAAGGCTTAATAGCATACTTCACAAATATATTCCTGATCCTACAGCAGTTCTGGAATGTATAAAGCACTCAATAATAAATATCTAATGAATGAATAAACTATATATATATGTACATACAGTGTGTGTGTGTGTGTGTGTGTGTGTATATTTTTCCCCCATACAGGAAAACACCTGGAAATGTATAATTACCAGTAGGTTCACAGCAGGTGCAACTCTGGGAGGTGGTATCATAAGTAGTTTAACTTCGTTTTTCCTCTTCATTTATTTCGAAGGGGGTTGGGGATCTATACATACCAGAAGATCAGATTCTCCCCAGCCTTGAATATGAGCAAGAAATGCTTGATAATTTAAAAGTGCACAAAATGGAAAGTTCAGATATGACTGGGCTGTGTTTGCTTTCAGGTGCTCAGAATTTGAGTCAAAACTTGAGGGCTACAGCAAAGAACTAGAAGGTTTTAGGAAGCGTGAAGTGATGACTCCAGAAGAAATGAAGAACAATGTGGAAAAACTTAATGAACTTTCAAAGAACCTAGAGCAGGCACTGGTGGAATTTGAGGTTTGAGATCTTGGGCTGGGGACTTTTGACTCTTTCTTTGTTTATTGGCTCTGGTCCTTGGCTTTGTATTTTCCTGATAGCTACCTATTAGGTGGATAGTATTGATCGATTGATTGATCGATTGACCACTTATGTCATTGGCATTTTCAACTACCTTTTTCCACATCCCTACTTTACACTAGATTTTTTTATTAATCATCAAATACACAAAGGAGAAATTATAATGGGGTAATTGCTCACATATATCGAGCATTTATTTATGTGCACTGAATAAATGTGCAAATTTGCAATATGCAAAGAGCCTCATATGCAATATTTCACTTAATGCCTTTAACAAACCTTTGGATTAGGTACTGTTATTGTTCCCACTTATCTCTATTTAAGGTGGGAGAACTAAGGCTTGAAGAAGCTAAGTAACTTTCCCCAAAGGTCAGCTGAGGTACATCAGTATAAGAAGGTGACATCATATAAAAAGCTGAGGTACCTATGAAAATGGAGATAGGGGTATAGTACAGTGAGAACAAACATAATGGCACAAGTAGCAGATTATCCTACAGTTTCAACCAGCTAAATCTCATCTGCCATGGCCCTTGAAGGTAGCAGGGAGACTTTCTTGCTTGAATCCATGCTTTATTTTCCTTTCTAACTCTCCCAATGAATCAGCATCTTCCTCCACTTGGTTTTCAAGGTGCTAAGGAATCTGCCAAAGTGACTTCTAGGGTTTAGGAGAACAGCCCACCCAATAAACAATATCCCCCTTTGCCTTGCAGTTGATCAATAAGGAGGAAGAGCTGTTGGAAAAGGAGAAGAGTACCTACCCTCTTCTGCAAACCCTGATGACCAATAAAGTGCCTTATGAGCAGCTGTGGGTGACAGCTTACGAATTCAGCACCAAGTCTGAGGAGTGGATGAATGGTATGCCGTGGTCCCACTCTCCTGGGTGAGATGGGGATAGAGTAGAGAAATCTCCCAGCCAACTCTTAAATAAGGTTTGCACTTCAGATTCTGGATGGACTTTTCATCAGATTCTGACACTCCGGATTAAAGCAGCCACAGTCAAAATTTTCAGATGTGATGATAACAGTGGAAGGTGGCAATCAAAGAACCAGACTTATTTCCAGGGTAAAATAGAATAGGTAGCCATCCAGGGCCATCGATCGATCAGTGGCTCAGAGATGCAGTTGTGGAAGAATAAACTGACAGTTCTACTACAGTGGTGCTTCAAGAAAGGCCAGAGTGTCACAGACATCTATAAACTACCTTTTTACTCTAGGACCTGAAGTCTAGAAAAGTATTGAGGAGGTAGAATCAACAGGACTTAATGACTTATCTGATATGGGATAAAAGGGCAGGGAGAAAGAGGGAAGAACCTAGGGTGACTTCCAAATTATTGGCTTAGGCAGTTTGGTAGGTATTGCCACCGTTGAACAAGAGAAGTGACGAATTTGTTCAGGGGAAAACACCCCACCAACTTGAATACATTGAGTTTGAGGTGTTCACAACCATCCAAATGAGAATATTAATTAGCATTTGAGTATATCAGTGTGGATTTCAGGAGAGAGATTTGGGAGATAAGGTTTATATGGGAAATAATTGATGTGTAAATTACAATGAAAGCCATGAATGATATCACCTGTGGAGAGAGCAGAGGGAAAAATCAGAGACCTTTAGGGTTGAACTTTTAGCACATTTCTAGTGCTTCAGTATTATAAACACAACTGTGATGAGACCTTTATTGCCATTTTTCTGGGTACAATTATGATTATTTTCTCAGAATGAATTCCTAAAAGTGGGAATGGCTAAATCAAATTATCCCATATACTTCCCTCTTTTAGACAGAGATTAGTCACCTTTTCTATTCTAGCTTTGCACATACAATATTTCCTGGTACGTGGAAGCCATGTTTCTTTTTCTTTGTTTTTAAATTTGAATTTTTGATTACTCAACAAAAATGTGGAGTTGATGAAGCATGTTAACTTAATGAAGGTGTATTTAGTCTCAGCATCCCTGAAAGAAAAATGTTTTTGAGTAAATTAACAAACATCATGGTACAAGAGTTAATACTAATTCAGAATATCCAAGGGGAGAAAAATAGCAGCACAGAAAGATTTTGGCTGTGCATGAAATGAAACCTAAATATAAAAGTTCCCTATAATGGAAAAGAAGGAGAAGGAAATTAATGTTTGGGAGCATTTTTTAAAATGAGGTGTCATTCTTTGTTTTGTAAATAATTTCAAACTTTCATAAAAGTTGCCAGAACAATATAGAAGAAAGCCCCCGTATCTTCATTCACCTACATTCCCCAATTGTTAGTATTTCACAGCTTTTGTCAAGCACCTCTTGTTACTACTATAGCAGCATCTAAAACCAATAACAACAATTGATACACTAACTGCACATTCATTATATGCCAGGCATTATGTTAGCCACTGGAATATGTTATCTCACTTAATTGTCACAATCCCCCTCCAAGGTACCCATTGCTACCCCTGTAGCCCAGGTGATACTGTTGAGGCTTAGAAAAGTCCTGTAACACACCCAAAGTTTCACTGGCTAAGTGGATTTCTATAGCCAGACCCAATCCCAAAGCCTGTGCTTGTTCCAATATCCATATGATAGGTACATTCCAAGTTCAGGGAATTAAAGGTGCACGTGACTAACATCTACTTGATGGTCTTACCCTTCCCTCACCCCATCTTTTCTATTTCAGGACCCCTCTTCTTACTGAATGCTGAGGAAATCACGGAGGACATAGGGAACATGTGGAGGACGACATATAAATTAATCAAGACCTTAGCTGATGTGCCTGCACCCAAGCGCTTAGCAGAGAATATAAAAATCAAGATTGATAAGTTCAAGCAGTACATTCCTATCCTCAGTATTTCCTGCAACCCAGGAATGAAAGACCGGCACTGGCAGCAGGTTTCTATCACCGCCTGACCCAGGCAGCCCAGCCCATACCTGGTCCTGGTAGCACTTTGGAAGGCAGGCAACATCATTGTGTCAAGCTGCTTCTTTCTGAGAGGAGAATCTATTTGTGGCCAAAGGGATAGTAATGAGAGTGGTGGCCTTTCTGGAGGAAGGGAATGAGTGGGATATGGAATGAACTACCTGGCTCGTCAACGTAGGTTGGCCCTTTCCTGGGCCTCCCATTGCTGGTGGTTGAGTACTATCCCAGCCAGGGCCACAAAGGGTCTCCTTATCTGCTTCCCTAAGCAAAAGGCTACCAGAGGTCCTAGTGGGCTATAAGTGTGTTAAATTACAGCTGGAAAGCCTTGATTTGTTTCTTGACCTAGAATATGCAGAAAAGAAAGTCACATTTCTCCCTCGGGGATGCTCATAATGTCCCTGCTCAGGGTGACTTTTGTGTGCAGTTTCATTGTCAAACAGGTTATGTTAAGAAATAATTTTCAACTCTTCTTTCAGCCCTTTGAGCCTATAAATGAGAATAATAAATATTCTCCCTAAAAATAGTTGGGATGTTTATAAGCAACCAAGTGTGAGGGTGATAAGTGTGGTGTGAACGCTAAGCAGAAAAAAGAAAACTCACTGCGTTTCTAAAATAATTATCATATTCAGGGCTAGCAGTGGCCTTGAAACGTCCTTTCCCAAGGAGTAGCTCTATGTGGAGATGGGAATGAGAATGGCTTTCCCTGGGCAGATTCTTCTCTGACCTGGCCTGGAATTCCCTCTCTCGGAACCATGTACAAGGCTGAGGATGTGGTCTCTAAAAGAACTCAATTCCAACAACACATGCATTACCTTCGATAGAGCAGAGCCCTGAGCCCAGTGGCTAGGAGCATTTTGATCTCCCTAGGAAGACAGAAGTCTTGATACATGAAAGATTCAGAATTTTTCTGTAGGGAAGAGCTACTTTCAATTTCTCA
Source organism: Microcebus murinus (assembly GCF_040939455.1). Lineage (NCBI taxonomy): Eukaryota > Metazoa > Chordata > Mammalia > Primates > Cheirogaleidae > Microcebus > Microcebus murinus. The sequence continues at coordinate 15,400,294 of NC_134122.1, read as the reverse complement.
GAAAGTCTTGAGACTTGATACCTAAGCAAAGAGTGGAGTGCTGTAAAGAAAGACGGGAGAGGTCATCTGAGTAGACTTCTGGTTTTGAAATGCCCTGGCAGAGGGATCTGCAGAGGGGCAACTGTCCTTGCTTGGTGCTCATAGGGTGCCCCTCCCTGGGGACCATGCCTAACTAGAACTCTGGCGTGCTTGGAGGGCTAGGGAGGTTAGGTGGACAGGCGGCCTCTGGTAGTGCCAGTTTCTTCCATAAGATGGCACTATCGAAGTGTCCTCATCAATGGCATTTAAAGAATACTGCAGTGGTGCTAAGGAAGCCATCCCTCCATCTGGTGAATCACTTTCCCTGTGCTGATGCTATTCTCACACATGGGCACTTTAAAAATCCCACCATTCATAGACATTCACAATTCTCATTAGTAGGCCACTTAGATGGACATATTAGAAAAGCTATTCCTTAGAATTATAATAAAATAATAAAATAACAATGATAGTTAAAACATATCAAGTACCAACTACATACAACTATGTACGGATACTGTGTTGCATACTTTGGATCCTCTCATGTCATCCTCATGATAACACTTTGAAGTAGAGACTATTGTTATCTCTATTTCACAGTTAGTGCCCTATGTTTGGGGCACAGACTTTACAGGTAACGGCAAAGGGGGTGTTACTGTGGTTTAAAACAAGACAGAACAAGGTAACATTTGACCTTAGGGAGAAACCACACTGATATGTACCATAGCTGGCCCTCTGGGACTAAGACAGTTCTGTCCAGTAGGAATATAATAGAGCCATATGCATAATTTTAAGGTTTTTAGTAACCACATTTTAAAAAGGCATAATAAAAGGAAACAGGTGAAATAAATTTTATGAATATATTTTATTTAAAGAAATATATCCAAAATATTATCATGTATTTATGTAATCAATATAAAAAATGTTAATATGACATTTCACGGTACATTTTTCATACTGAATCTTTGAAATATGGTGTGTTTTTACAATTATAGTGCATCTCAATTTAGACTAGCCACATGTCAAGTGCTTCATAATCACAAGGGCCTAGTGGCTACATATCGGACAGTGTAGGTCTAGGCTCTTCCAATTACAGAACCAGTTGCCTTGTCAATCTCTATAATTAACAAAAGCAATTTAAAAAATAAAACTACTGATCTCTGAGTCAAGTACTATGCCAAGTGCTTTATATAGATGTTATCATTTAATCCCAGAGATAGTCAGTGTGTTATTCTAGGCTGTTCTTTCAGGTATAAGAGAATAAATGAGAGCTCAAGGTCACCAGGAACAGTTGTGCAGATTTCATACTGCACAACTCTAGGGAATGCTATTTTTGTGCACTACAGTGTGAATTGTACATTCCCAAGTTATGCAGTGTATAATTTGCACAACTGTACATAAAGACCTTACTCTAGTGAGAGACACTATAGTAAGATGGATAAGAGCTTTGGAGTCAGAATTGAATCCAAGTCCCAATTCTGCCATTTATTAATATTAGCTGGGTGGTTTTGGACAAGATACTTTATTTCCTTAACTCAGTTTCTTTATATGTAAAATGGAAATAATAATATATTAGTACCTTCCTCATTGTATTGTGAAAACGAAATAAGTATATAAAGCTCTTATGACTCTGCCTATTATATAGTAAGTTAATTACTTTTATTATTTCCATTACCTTAGGAGTCCTCCAGTTGGCCTCAGAACCCAGATTGGAATCCATTGAGTTAGCAGGTTCATTCATTCTTTCACTCCATAAAAACTGATATCTACTAAATGCCAGCCCCCAGGGACTCAGGGTTAAGTAAGGCAGAGCATGACATGGCTTTGGTGCCCCTTCCTGCCCTGGCGTTGTTTAATCCTATGGGGGCCAGGCAAAGACAACATTGAGCAGTAGGTGAGGTTTCTTATAGAGCCTCATTACCCCTCAATCATCCTCTTCAGCATGCAGGACCCTCATAGTACCCAGATCTTTCAGTCCCTGAGAAGTTTTCAAACCCCTCACCTCCCGAGCTTTTACTTAAGACCTTCAGAGGTAAGCCTGGAGAGGTATTTAACACCGGAGGGATGGGCGATTTCCAACAAGTAGGCACACAGGGGTAGGAAGGGAGTTACACTGAGGGGGGAGCCCTTCCTCCTTCCCAGCTTCTCAGAGCACAGAATTTGAGTCTTCCTATCCTGTGTTTTTCTTCCTTTACTCAGCAAATGTTGACTGAAGCTTGTATCATAGACCAGGCTTTGCAGTAGGCCCCAGAAGCACACACACAAAAATCCCAGACCCAGTCCCAGCTCTCAAGGTGCTCACAGACTGATGGGGAGACCAACCCCCAGTTGACCTCCACTCTCCAATCCAATAGTCACTAACTATACGTGGCTATATCATTAAATTAAGTAAAATTAAATAAAATTTTAAAAATCAGTTTCTCAGTCACATTAGCCACATTTCCAATGCTCAACAGCCACCTGCTAGTGGCTACTCCGTCGGACTGCACAGATAAAGAACATGTCCATCATCAAAGCTCTGTTGTTTTCAGCACCACCTTGCACAATAAACACTTGTTTTCCTCTTTTCTTTGCAGATCAGTGAGATTGTCGGCTATGAAATAAAGCCCACCGAAACGACTTGCCTTTCAAATATGCTGGACTTTGGATTCGGCAAATTCATTGAGAAGTAAGGCCTATCCCTTCCTTCAGGAAATGTTTTGGTCAAAGGATCTGTAAGTTACGAGGGTGATATGATTGCCCTCATATCAGGCCATTTGTTTTATCCTTCTGGCTTAGGGTGACTTAAAACTATTTAATAACCTCCACTTCAGCTGTCTAGCTACTGGAGAAGCTTCCATTTTCAGCTACAGAGATAATGATAGGGGTGGGCCCTGCAATTTGCATGTTAACAAATCCTCCAGGTCGGAGCTACCCAGTGTGGGAGCCACTTGGCCACACCACGTGGCTACTGAGCCCTTGCAGTGTAGCTGGTCTGAATTAGATGTGCTCTAAGTATAAAATGCAGGCTAGATTTCAAAGACTTATACAAAATATCCAATAATTTTTAGTATGATTAATGTTGAAATCACATTTTGGATATATTGAGCTAAAATAAATTATTGAAATTATTTCCCTCCCTTCCTTCCTTCCTTCCTTCCTTCCTTCCTTCCTTCCTTCCTTCCTTCCTTCCTTCCTTCCTTCCTTCCTTCCTTCCTTCCTTCCTTCCTTCCTTCCTTCCTTCCTTCCTTCCTGTCTCTCTCTCTCCCTCTCTTTCTCTCTCTCTCTTTTTTTTTTTTTGACAGAGTCTCTTGCTCTGTTGCCCAGGCTAGAGTGTAGAGTGCAGTCGTTCAGTCATAGCTCACTGCAGCCTCCAATTTCCAGGCTCAAGTGATCCTCCCCACTCATCCTCCCGAATAGCTGGGACTACAGGCACACCACCCTGCCTGAAAAATTTTTAAATTTTTTTTGTGGAGACAGGGTCCTGCTATGAAGCCCATGCTGGTCTCGAACTCCTAGTCTCAAGCCATTCCTCTGGCCTTGGCCACCCAAAATGCTGGGATTACAGGTGTGAGTGAGCCACCATGCCCAGCCTTCTTATTTCTTTTAAAATAAAAAAAGAATAGAAACTTTAAAATCATATATATGGTTCACATTATATTTCTAATAGACAACAGTGCTGCTCCAAGTGACTCTGATGCATGAGAGTCTGAGAACCCCTCCTCCACACTGCAGCAGAGCAAGTCTAATCTAAGGCACTTCCCAGAAATATCTCTGCCACCTGAATACTCTGACCCTCCCTCCCCAATGATACCACCATTACTGTCCCTCCTTGAGGAGCAGGGCTAGAGACGTACACATGTCTACCAGGCTTAGCTTATTTTGTTAAAGGGCCTCATTTTCCCCCAATAAAATGGTTCCAAGAGACACCAGCCATTGAACGCTTATGCTACACCAAGTATTTTATATGCATTAACAGATTTAACTATCATATTAACAGATTTAACCATCACAACAACCTCATGTTCTAGGTAAAATTATTCTCATTTTACAGATGAAGAAATAAACTGCAAATTAGAGAGGCTCAGTGACCAGCTATTGGTCACAACTGGTAACTGAAAGAACCAACATTTCACTTCTAAAAGGACCAGGATTTGAACCCAAGCGGGCCTTAATCTTACCCTTTATTGCTTAAAAAGTAAACTCGCCTCAGGAGATAGAGACTGAGCAAATAAATAGACAGCTACTCTGCCACTTTCCAAGTGAGTGCGCTCAACTGTGACAAATCCAGAAGTGGAAACACCTTGGCCAAGTTGTTTACCTCTGTGTGCCTTGGTCTCCTTGTCTGTAATATGGGAAGTAGCTAGATGATCAGAGTTATTGTGAGGATTGTGAGATAAGGCATGCAACCTGAACCGATTTCATGTTTAGGCACTCAGGCACTACCTATTAGTGAGGTGTGATATTCCCTGTATCCCACTCACACCTTAGTCAAGGCAGCTTTATCATAGCCCATAATTAATGAGCTTCTCTAGCACATCTGGGTGATGCCAATTCTTGATATACTTCATGCATTCCCAAACTGATTAATCCTTCCCCTGTGCAACCATTTGCATTTTAAGTCACACCCCAGGGTAGTTCATAAGGCACAGTGCAAGCATTTGGTCTTATTTAATTTATACCAGAAACCCTGTGGCATGCACAAATGGGAACCTGAGACTTGTCGAGTGACTTGGCCATGGCCACACAGCCAGCAAGCACTGCGGGCAAGGCTTTATGACTCCTCGTCTCATACTCACCTGGGTTCCCTGTATGCATACTCATTTTGGTCATCTCTCAGAGGCTACATTTAAGATGATGACCATGCTGCTGAGGCCTCGGTCAGTCATTGTTAGGCACTATTTGTGCCTAGTCTCCCTCCCTTCCTGAAGCTAAATGAGGGTTCTCAGTTCTCATTAGTTGGTCCTATTGAGTGACCACATGTGAACAGGTTTATGATCCTTCTGATAAAAAGAGAGGAGCAGGCATCTCACAGGGGAGGAAGAAGCACCAGATTAGGAGTCAGATTAGAGGAATTGGTGTCTAGACCCGGTCCCAGCACTCCCCAGCTGTGTGGCTTTGGACACGTCACTTGCTTCCTCTGAGCTGAGTAAAGACCAGATGGTTTCTTCTACAGTCTAGGATGTGATGAAAGACAGGGCTGAGGCAGAGAGAATCATCTCTTTTCCACTTCCTAGAACTTTGTTTTCCAATTCTTTGGCCACACCTGAGTTTTAGGGTCTCGATGTCCATGTGGAAACAAGAAGAAAGGGATTTGTCTTTCTCTTCTCTCTTTTTCTGTCCCTTTCTACAGAATAGAGGGGCTGTAGACAGGTAGACCCAGTATCAGGAACATAGCAGGTATTTTTGAAAAGGGGGGTGGGGGTGGGAAGTGGAGCAAAAGCCATCACATAAATGAACAGAAGTTCAAAATCTGAATAAGAAATCAGAATGTGGGCAAATAAGGAGTAAACAAAGATAAAAAGAAGAGGTCTTGTTTCAGTGATCTTAAGACTGTGGTTCTCAACTGGGGACAATTTTCCACCCCTTAGGGACACTTGGCAACATCTAGAGACATTTTTTTTTTTTTTTTTTTTTTTTGAGACAGAGTCTCACTTTGTTGCCCAGGCTAGAGTGAGTGCCGTGGCGTCAGCCTAGCTCACAGCAACCTCAAACTCCTGGCTCAAGCAATCCTTCTGCCTCAGCCTCCCAAGTAGCTGGGACTACAGGCATGCGCCACCATGCCCGGCTAATTTTTTCTATATATATTAGTTGGCCAATTAATTTCTTTCTATTTATAGTAGAGACGGGGTCTCGCTCTTGCTCAGGCTGGTTTCGAACTCCTGAGCTCAAACGATCCACCCGCCTCGGCCTCCCAGAGAGCTAGGATTACAGGCGTGAGCCACCGCGCCCGGCCTAGAGACATTTTTGATTGTCACAACTTGCAAAGGGTGGGGATGGGCTTGGGGAGTCTGCTACTGGCATCTAGTAGGTAGAGGCCAGCAGAGCTGCTACACATCATACAGTGCACAGGAGAGCACCCATGGCAAAGAATTATCCAGCCTATGTTAGTTTGCTAGGGCTTGTCAAAAGACAAATTTGCAACAGATTTATAGTTCTAATTGGCTTTTATTTGTGATCCATGCATAGGAGCAGCCTCCATTCTACAAAATAGAATGAGAGTTCCCACTGGGCAATAGCAGAACAGTGGGTTTTGTAAGGTGGGAACCAGGAAACAGAACAATGGTGGGGGGGAACATGATTGGTTAATATCAGGTTGTTTTTTGTAAGGGTTAAAGCAGAGGCGACTTCCTTATTTGCTGATTCAGGTGACTGGAATCTCCTGTTTTCAGGAAACACTGGTCCGTTTTTTTAAAGTTTCAGTTTGATTATGAGCATTTAGTGTGAGTGACTCTGTTTGGGTTTGGTCTGGTCTGTTGGGACATAGTGCAGGAGCTCGTTCCAAAATGATGACCTCCCATAATTTTTGTTTAACAGGCTGCTATTACAAAGTACCACAGACTGGCTTACACAACAGAAATTTTTTTTCTCATAATTCTGAAGGCTTGAAGTTCAAGACCAAGTTGTTGGTAGGGTTAGTTTCTTCTGAGGCCTCTCTCCTCGGCTTGCAGACAGCCATCTCCTCCCTGTGTGTCTCTTCTTCCTCTAAGTCATGACACCAATCATATTGGATTAGGTTCCACTCTCATGATGCCGTTTAACTTAATTACCTCCATAAAGGTCCTTTCTCTGACTAGAATCACGGTCTGAGGTACTGAGGGTTAGAACTTCAACATATGAATTTAGAGGGTGGACAATATTCAACCCATAACACAGCCCAAAAAGTCAACAGTGCTGAGGGTGAAAAACTCTGGGAAGCATTGGAGGTAGCTGGCAAATCTTAGAGTTAGAATAGTAAACATTTGGGTAAAATTAAGGGCTTTTTGAAATTCTCCTAAGACTGAGCTGAAATTCCTCCTTTGATGTGTTTTCTCTGCCACCTCCTGTTACCGTTACTGTTGCTATGTTCTCTCTTTAGACTGGAGCCCATTGGTGCAGCTGCCAGCAAGGAATATTCCCTGGAGAAAAACATGGAGAAAATGAAGTCAGACTGGGTTAACATGATGTTCAGCTTTGTGAAATACAGGGACACCGTGAGTCTCGGTCCAACTGCAGCCCCCACCCCCACCCCACCCCAGAGCAGCCCCAGTTGCTATGTGTAGCTTACAGAGGTAATTTATTTGGAATCACAATAGAACTCACAGGGGAATAGCCCCTAACATCTTGTTTCCTCCTAGCTGCCCTCCTATGTCACTCATCCCTACTCTCCACTGCAAGGATGCTTTTTCAAATCAGAAAGGCCTTTTGATTTAAAGCAAGAAGTTTTCGCAGTGCAAAAAAAATTGAGCAAACCTCCTAAATGAGCATCTCCCAGGGAGGGCACAGGGTTGTGTACCTTTCCAAAGCTCCCCAGTGCCCTCGGAAGCACTGGAACAAAACCCAGAACTCCTCAAATGTTAATATGTGCAGGAGCCACCTGGAGATCTTATTAAAGTGCAGGTTCTGATTTAGCAGGTCTGGGCTGGGGCCTGAGGTTCTGCAGTTCTAACAAGCTCCCAGATAATATGGACCACAATTGGAATAGCAAGGGTGAAGGTTCCTTCCTTTTCATTGCCACTTGTAGAGAATACATGAATCTGTACAGTGCATGTGGAGGTGTGTAAACCTGAAGCATTTGCTCAGCTGTCTCTTGGGTCTAGCTTGCAGTTGGGATGGGGCATGGAGCAGAGATGGGGGTCGCTGCTCTGGGTCAGCTATAAATCATGGAGGCAATAGGCTGATACTCAAATGCTGCAGACCTTTGTCACTTAAAGCAGTGCTTTCAACTCTGGCTGCACAGTAAAATAGTCTGGCATGCTTTAAAAAAATCCCCATAGATTTTTCCTGTTTCTTGCACCCCAGAGTGCCTGGGCATCTATATTTATAAAGCACCCCTGGTATTTCTAATGTGCAATGTGGATTGAGAAGCAAAGGCTCCCATACCTTCCTCCTTCCCCAGGCTGCATACTGTTCTCTTGGAACTTCTTTCCCACTTTGGTTGCAATAGCTACAATGCCTTGATTTCACTTGGCTAAGAACTGTAGGGGTGAAAAAGTGTGAGCCTTTCCTCACCCATCATGAGGGTCACTCAGGGCTGGCATTCTTATAATAAAAGACAGATGAATAAGAGAAAATCATAACAAATTTATTTAATCAAAATCTTACATGACAAGGAAGCTTTAGAAATGAAGACCTGAAGATCCCAGAAAAACTGCCTGTGCTTAGGTTTTATGCTTAGGTTTGATGAAGAATGGCCAGGGGTATAGAAATGTATTTGTACAAAAGGGTATGATCTAATGGTAACAGACTGAGGGGGGAAACACAGCAAGGCTTGTCTGTTCAGATTCCTCTTGGCCTCTCTGTGTAGCATCCCTTCCTTCCAGGTATGAGGTCAGACCCTTTTGGAACAAGGGTCTTATGACCTGCTATCAGACAAGGAAGGCTAGAGAATTTCTTTATGGCCAGTTCTTATCCAGAAATGGGAGGAAAATTAAAGTAATATTTCTAGGTTGATGGCTGGCTTTGGGGAAGAGGAATTCTAGTGTCCATGGCCTGCCTTAGAGAAGAAAGGGGAGCAGGAAAAGGCAGATTGGAGAAGGTCTGAAATCTTTTGCTTCTGACATTGCCTTCCAGTGTCCTTCAGTTCAAAGCAGTCAGCACACCAAGGTGCCATATTTCGTGGTACCATGTTCTGAGCCCCAACAGACCTACACATGAGCTACATGGGAGCACAGGTGCTCATTACTGGGCCTTTCCCAGCAAGACCAAGCCACCATGGCTCCCAGAAACTCAGTGCTGCGTGATCTGATGGGATTAGTGCTAGAATAGATGAGAAGCTAGGGGACCTGGGGCTGCTCAGTTATGTCTGGCCAATATGCAGAGTTTTTGACTGAAATAGCTATCGACAAGGATCAGCAAAATATGGGAATAAGATACTGCTTTATTAATAGCTGGACACACCTCCCAGTGCAGAGCTAATGGTAATAAAAGGTAGATGAGAGAATATATCCTAGGCCCAGTTTAGCCACCCAAATTTGACTTAAAGAAGTGAAAACAGAGCAGAAAAGACCAAACCTGCTGCAGGGGGACAGACCCTTATCAGCCAGCTTGCCACAGTGGCCCGGGAAAAATGTCACCCACAGGGGCTGACCTGTAAGGTACATCTTAAACCTTAACTACTAGTGAAATGTGACCCAGTAAATATATAGAACAGAGGTCCCCAAACTTTCTTGGCTCAGAGCACCTTTGGTGTCTAAGTACTTTTTTCATGGTGACCCTAGGCCAAAAGAAATACCTAATAGCTTTGTTTGTGAAGTAATTAGGTCCAAACAAATTAATAAGGATTTATGTCCTATCAACTTAGCAGATGTTTGAAAAAGTAATACATATAAATGGAAAGAAAAAGCAGTATTGGTATTTTATTTTTAAAGAACTACAATTATTTACTCTGAGTTGGCTGCCATGCCCTGGGACATGTCAGTGCACAATTTGGGAACTGAGGGTCTCGGCATAACCAGTCAGGTTAGCAGCTGGTCCTCCCACCTGAGGGAGAGGAGAGCCTGGAAAGCAGGTGGACAGAGAAGCAGGAACACAGAGAAGTTGGCAGCATCTTCCTCCCCAGCAGATGCTAACTGTGGGTCTGGGCTTACACTGTATTTGATTTCTGAAAGGTAGGTGGACAGTAAGTGTCTTTAAGAACATTTTCAAGGAAGAAAATAGAAATGCCATCCCCTGCAAGACATAGTTCCTGTCCCACTGGAGTGGAGTTCTGAGCTAGGAGGTGCTCGGGATCAGCATAAAAATTGTGGGTGTGGGGAGATGTGTCTCAGGATTTTAACTGGATGGAGCATCTATATTTGCAGGATACGAGCATCTTGTGTGCAGTGGATGACATTCAACTGCTACTCGATGATCACGTGATAAAGACCCAGACTATGTGTGGCTCCGCGTTCATCAAACCAATAGAAGCAGAATGCCGGGTAAGAGGAAATGAGGTTGAATGTTTTGTGATGTCCCATTAGTTCTGGGTTCCTCAGAGGAGGGGGGAGGTTTTCAAGTTCAGTTAAAAAAGAAACTCACTTTCTCCCAAATTGGAAAAAAAATAACACAAGACTGAAAGCAATGACCATCCAAGTAAGCATATGGCATGCTGAGCCTTTGCAAACTGTCTGCCAAAAGAGGAGATTTGAATGCACCAAATAAACATATATTTGGAAAGTATCTTATGAGCTGTAGTAATCTAGACTGCAAACCACCCGAGGGTAAGAATTTGGCCTCCTATGGTCACTGTTTGTAGAGGTGGCATTAGCTAAGGGCACAGTCTCTGGACCCAGACTGCCTGAGTCCAAATCCTAGCACAACCCCCTTATTAGTTGTATGACCTTGGACAAGTTACTTAAATCATTATGTCTCCGTTTCTGCACCTGTAAAGTGAGATTTCTAATAACATCTATCTCATAAGGCTATTGGATTAAATTGGTTTTATATACATAAAGGACTCAGACCATCTATTTGTCACAGAATAAGCATTATAACTATTATTATTCCACTAGAATGTAAGCTCCATCAGGGCAACAAGGACTCTCATTTGTTTCATTCATTGCTGTAGCCACATTGCCTGGAACAGTGAGCAGAACACAGGGGGCACTCAATAAGTATTTGGTTAAACAAGTGAATGAGTGAATAAATGAATGGATCCATCCATTTGGTTAATCCGTGCCTGTGCTGCAGAGTGGCAGTTTAGTGATTCAGATTTGAAATGCTGAATTCACAGAAATGGGAAGAAAAGCTAGTTCGAGTGCAGGAAAATTTGGATGCCTGGTTGAAGTGCCAAGCCACCTGGCTATACCTGGAACCAATTTTCAGTTCAGAGGACATCATAGCCCAGATGCCAGAAGAGGGCAGGAAATTTGCCATTGTTGATGGTTACTGGAAATCACTCATGTCCCAAGCGGTAAGTTTTTATCCCCCGGTAAGTATCATCAGCAGGAATGTGGGATGCCATACAAATGTTTCCTCATTGTGCATTTTAGTCACATTCCTGGAAACTCGTAAATGAACTTGATTTTTGCAAATTCAATATTTTTTCTTCATCTTTTACTAATGTCAAAAGTTAGGAGGGGGATTAGCATACAGTTAGCTGAGCAGGAGGCACTGTTAGTTGATGGGCTGGTTACGCATTCATTACAATGACCAATCTCAATCTCAGAACTTGGGATTCCAACAATGATGCTCACCTTTTTTGATGGAACCCAGGTGAAAGACAGCAGGGTTCTGGTAGCAGCAGACCAGCCCCGGATGAATGAGAAGCTTCAAGAAGCCAACACGCTGTTGGAGGACATCCAGAAGGGGCTGAATGATTACCTGGAGAAGAAGAGACTATTTTTCCCCAGGTATCTAGTATTGTTCTTTTATTTGGAATCACCCTCTTGAGCCATTTACAGGTGGAATTGCATTTTGCACACTGAGAGTTGGCTTTGATCAATCTATTCCATATTCTTTCCTGGTTCTCCATTCTCCAAGAGATAGCTTTCAGGAATAAGGCCTGTCTTCATGGTCATTATTTAGCATGAGGTTGAATGGACACTAGTGGGGATCAAATCCACACTTGGTCCAACCAGCATTATTGTTTCTCCCAGTTAAAGGTATATAGTAGTCACGATTATGAGCCCAGTCTTTAGAATTAAACAGAACTTCTTTGCAGTCTCAGCTTTTCCACATATTAGTCTTGAAACCTCCAGCAAACCTATCCAAGCTTCAGGTTCTCCACTGTAACACTGGGATATAATAATGACCCTCTACTTCATATATTTGTTGTGCAGATCAATGAGCTCATGCTTATAAAACATTTAGTGCCTAGACTATGTGATTAAGAATTGTCAGCTACATTTTTTGCCATCAAATTTTATAGTTTCTGATAGGTATGTTTATAAATATTTGACTCTTTTTTTTCCCCACAAGAACCAATGTTCTTCTGTGTAAAAGTCAAGGTAGTTTTAGAGGGCTAGGTCCAGAAAGGAGGGTTCTATCTCCAGATAATCCATCCATGTCTCATTCACCACAGATGGTGACTCCATGTTGTTTGACTCCACTTAGTATGTTGATCCTGATTTTTCTTTAAGAAAAGGAAATTATAGTGTTCCCTTATATGGAGACAAAGTTCCCTGTTCTCCACCAAAAACAAAAACAAAAGAAAAGGGTGATTTGTTTGGAATTCAGAAGTGTCTTTGGTATCTATTTAGTGCAGCATTGTTCAATAGAACTTTCTGTAATGATAGGAATGTCCTACATCTGTGGCTCTTGCACTTGAATTGTGGCTACTGTGAGAAAGCTAAATTTTTACTTTATTTAATATTTTTTAAAATATAAATAGCCACCTGTGGCTAATGACTTCTGTATTCAACAGTATAAATATAACACAAATAGTGTAAGGAACCCTAATTTGGAAGCACAAAACTTGGGAAGAGATTAAAGTCAGAAAACTATTGAGGTTTGGGCTTCTAGTTCTATGCCCACTACTGTTATTCCTAATAAAAATATGAATAGCCAAGACCAATATAGCACTTACCTTATGCCAGGACCCTGCTGCAAGTGCTTTAAACTTATTAACTTATTTGATCCTCACAATAATGAGGAGGAGATTGGGAGCATTATTATTGTCCTCATTTCATAAATAAGAAAATAGTAATTTGCCCAAAGACACAAAACTGGTAGATGGCTAAGCTAAGATTCAAATCCAGAGAGTTTAGATAAGGTACTCAGTCATTTAACCTCTCTGACCCACATTTTCTCCCCAAGTTAAACACATACACACACAATATTTCTTCATACATTTTTATAAAATAAAATTAAGCACTAAGAAAACACTTTGAAATTGTTGATAGTCATATAATTTAAATTGATTTTATCTTGAAAATACACAGCACTAAATAATGATTTTCATTTAAAATTATACAAATATATTATTATTACTCTTATGGCCATTGTGCCTTATTCATTATCACACATGATAGAGACAGAGGCAATATAAATCCATAGAGATCACCCACTTCAATTTTACTTGGGAGTGGGAGAAATCATTAATGACATCCTCATTAGATATTGATTAGTCAGTCCGCCAACAAATAATTATTTGGCTCTTCCTATCTGCTCAACATTGCAGATACAGCATATTATTATTATTATTATTATTTTTTTGAGACAGACTCTCGCTTTGTTGCCCAGGCTAGAGTGAGTGCCGTGGCATCAGCCTAGCTCACAGCAACCTCAAACTCCTGGGCTCCAGGGATCCTCCTGCCTCAGCCTCCCAGGTAGCTGGGACTACAGGCATGCGCCACCATGCCCGGCTAATTTTTTCTATATATATGTTAGTTGACCAATTAATTTCTTTCTATTTTTAGTAGAGACAGGGTCTCGCTCTTGCTCAGGCTTTGTTTCGAACTCCTGACCTTGAGCAATCCGCCCGCCTCAGCCTACCAGAGTGCTAGGATTACAGGCGTGAGCCACCGTGCCCGGCCAGTATATTATGAATAGTTTGCTTTACTACATAACAAACCATCCCAGATCTTAGAAGTGTAAAACAGCAACCATGTGTTTAGCTCTCAGTTCTGTAAGTTGGCAGATGGAGCTGGGCTGAGCTGGGTGGTTCTTCTGGCTCACTCATGTGACTGCAGTCAGCTGGCAGTCGATGACCTCAATCACTTTTCTGGTGGTTGACTTCCTGTTGTCTAGGGCAACGAGTAGGTGGGCCACATGTCTTTCATCCTCTAGAAGACTAGCCAGGTTTATTCTCACAGTGGTGGTCACAGGGTTCCCAAAAGCAGCAAGAGTAGAGGCATCAAGACCTCTTTAAGTCTAGGCTTGTAATTTGCACAAACTCATGTTTACTACATTCTATTGGCCAAAGCAAGACAAAGAACCAGCTCAGGTTTAAGACATAAGCTCCACCACTTGACGAGAGGAGTTATAAGTATTGTGGCCATTTTTGTAATCAGCCGTAGTCAGTGAAGACCGTAATCACATGGTCCCTCCATTCTATGAATAGAACTTCTGGCCTGGTGGTCATAGTAGAAATTTGTATGTCAAACATTTTCTGAAGGTTTGTTGTTGCTGCTTTTAGGGCCTGAGCAAGAGATGAAGTTGTCTTATTATCTCCAATGTAAAAGATAGTAGAGGCCACTGCATGTAAACAGGCCCATTATTGCCATTTGCTTTCTTGTATCATGCCTGTGACATTTTATGGCATGCCTGGAAAAAAGGAAAGACAAGGAAGTCTTCTCTCTCTTTTCCTACCAAGCAGTTTTCAAGACTGACTGCACATTAGAATCACCTAGAATTTTTAAAAATACAAATTTTCCCAGACCTATCCCCAGATCAATTATATTAGAATCTCTGGGCAGTGGAACCTTGGCATTGGAAATTTTTATAAACTCCCCGGGTGATTATAAAGTGCAGCCAAAGTTGAGAGCCACTGCTCTATCCAGGCTCCTTCCAACTGGTAGCACCCCTCTCTCAACCATATTAAACTCATATACACCAGCTTTCATTCTTTCTGTTGCTCTCAGAGTCAAAACCATCTCCAAGCCAGGTTCAGTGTCACATGCCTGTAGTTCCAGTTACTTGGGAGGCTGAAGCAGGAGGAACACTTGATGTCAAGAGTTTGAGTCCAGCCTGGGCAGCATAGTGAGACTCCATCTCTTTAAAAAAAAAATCTCTGCCTTCTATTCCTCAGATAAAAAATGGTGAAGGACAGTGGGCCTAAGAGAAGACCCTGGGACATAGCTGGTATTCACCTGGGTATGAAATACCTGTTAGGGAGAAAAGCTCTCAGAGGAGGTTCCAGTTAACCATCTTCCTTTGCTTTGAAATAGGTTCTTCTTCCTATCAAATGATGAGCTGCTGGAGATCTTGTCTGAAACAAAGGACCCCCTCCGAGTGCAGCCACACTTGAAGAAGTGCTTTGAAGGAATTGCCAAGCTGGAGTTTACAGACAATCTGGAAATTGTGGGCATGATCAGCTCAGAAAAAGAAACTGTTCCATTCATACAGAAAATTTACCCAGTTCATGCCAAAGTAAATCCCCTTTCCCATCTTTGGTTCTTTCTTCCCTAACAGAGCAAACCAGAGAGAGGCAGAAAGCGTATCAGTTGAGCATTAGGACTCTAGTTCCAGACTTCCTGAGTATGGAGGAATATTTGGGTTTCTCAGCTTAACAATTGGTAGTTGGAGAAATTAATCTATCTGAGTCTCAGTTTACCCATCTCTAAGCTGGGTATTATACTGAAATCCACATGACATACTAAGTTGGTGCAAGGATTTTAAACAAACTTGATGTGGAGGCAGTAGCAAGAACCAGATCTAAACAACTGATGCTGTTCAGATCTCAATGTGCAGAGTCCAGTGAAAAGTGATTCAGTCAGACAGCTTCCTGAGGCACTTGTTTTTGTTTGTTTTCTTTCTTTTCTTGTTTTCTTCATTTTTTAATTTATGAATATTATTGGCATACAAATGTTTAGCTTACATATATTGCCTTTGCCCTGCCCAAGTCAGAGCTACAAGAGTGCCCATGCCCCAGACAGTGCACACCCATTAGGTATGAATATACCCATTCCCTCCTCCCTCCTCCTATCTACTGAATATCCGATGAATGTTACTTCCATATGTGCTCATAAGTGTTGATCAATTAGTACCAATCTGGTGAGTACGTGTGGTACTTGTTTTTCCATTCTTGTGGTACTTCACTTAGTAGAATGGGTTCCAGCTCCATGTAGGGTAGTGCAACAGGGTGTTAGTTCACCATTATTTTTTGTGGCTCGGTAGTACTCCTGAGGCACTTGTTTTTAAAGGTCAATAAAACATCATAGAGTCAATGAAGGATGATGCTACTTAACTCAGATTTTCATACATATGTCCTTATATAATGAGTAAAATGTAAATTACTAAGCATGACACACCTTCAAGTGGAAATAGACAATGGCTCTTGGCCTCCTTTTCTTGACTGTTTTTGCCATCCATGCATACAAATCGCAACAACCAGGAGTCACATTACCAACTTAGACACCAGCTAGCTTACAAATACCTGAAGTCAACAGCTGCAGTTACCTTAAATTCTAAAACTGAATAATTTGCTACAAATTTGTATTACCTATGGAGTGTTAATCAAAATCCACATGGCCAGACTGCATCCGTACCAATTATACCAGAGAGTCTGGGGGTAGCAGTCAAGCATCCATATTTTTTAAAGAGCTCCATAGCAGAGTTTGGGAACCACTGGAATAATGTGTGAATCCGAACCGTTCATTCACTAGGACCAATTTATTTATTTATTTATTATTCTTTTTTTATTTCCTCTTGTTTACTCAGGAAGTCTGTAAATAGGACCAATTTATTTTATCAACCGAACATTGTTTCACTTGCCTCCTAGGAAGTTGTCTGTTTCAGAAAATGACATGAATGAAATGTATGTTATTATAAAAATTCACTATCACTCATTTAGAAGGGATACACCTCTGAGAATACAGGAAATAAATGTAAAGCAAAGGGTTAAAGAACATTGGCCTGAAGAGGTGTCAAGCCAAGGAGCGTTTGGCTTCCCTCCAGCCCTGTCCAGAGAGAAAGCTGGTTCTCCCCACAGTTCTCCTCTCTGGGCTTGAACTGACGCTACAGCTTCTGTCTGTCCTTGCTCCACAGGGCATGGTAGAAAAGTGGCTCCAGCAGGTGGAGCGGGTGATGCTTGCCAGTATGCGGGAAGTCATCAGACTTGGGATTGAAGCATATGTCAAGGTAAACGTGAATTGGGGTACACATGCCAGGGCACTGCCACAGTGCAAGGAACTTTGGGAAGATAGTTAAATGAATTGGTTCAATTGGCCTCTGCCTTTTACCAAAACCCCCACCTCTCTGTGTGTGCCTGTCTTTCCTTTACCTGTCAATCCTGGGGCAATGAACATATTTCTGGTGAAACGTTTGCAGTTGGAAGCGAGTGATCCAAGAGAAGAGGGTTAGGCTCAATTCTCCTTTCTGTCATATGGAATTGATGGCATGAGGTCAATCTAAAGCCCTTTCCAGTAGAGCATTCATTTATGTTGCAGATGCCCCGAATGTCCTAAATCAGTTAACTCCCAAAGTTTTAGGGAAACAAATATAGCATAAAAGCCAGAGAGAAAATAACCTGTCCCGATAACTCTTCAGCCATCCTCTAGCAAAAAATCACGTTATCTGACGCTAACTTTTGTCCCCTCTGCTTCATGTGTCCTTTGTTACTTTCAGGTTTCTGTTCCCATTCCCAGACCTTTTCTGTAGAACTAAAACAATATTCAGTTAACACCTTCACGCCAAAGTATTGTAAATATGTATTGTAAAGATAGTAAATATGTTTAGCTCTGTGGGCTACACTCCCATCGCAACTATTTAAAAATAAGTAAGTAAATAAATTGTATTATGTATGTTTAAGATATACAACATAGTTTAAAGATACATATGTATAGTAGAATGGTTACTGTAGCTTTGCCCTTGTAGTGCAAAAGCAGCATAGACAATATGTAAATGATGGGCATGGCTGTGTTTTGATACAACTTTACCAAAAAAATCTATTTTATTTACAAACAATTTAATAGAATTAATATTAAATACTCCTGACCTGTAGTTTAAGGGAAAAAAGGAGAGGGGTGTTGGCTTAGGAAACTGTGGCCCAGGACTGCAATAATATATAGTCCTGAAAAGAGTAGTTATACCAGGCACAGTGGCTCACACCTGTAATCCTAGTACTCTAGGGGGCTGATTCAGGAGGATCCCTTGAGTCCAGGAGTTTGAGGTTGCAGTGAGCTATGATTGCACTGCTGCACTCTAGCCTGGGTGACAGAGCAAGACCCTGTCTTTAAAAAAAATAAAGAGTAGTTATGAGTACTCTCTAAACATCACCTTGATTATAACTATGTAAAAAATTGCTGGATGGGAGCATGAAAAATATGCAAGAAGTTGATGAGATTGTTGATAATTTTTTTTCTTTTCCATAAAATTCAGGGAGGAATAAATCAGTAATTCCAGAGATGTCAAGCCTTGTAGCATCTGAGGATGGAGGAGGATTTATTTATGTCATGGGGGCGAGATGGTGGGGCATGTTTTATAAAGTCAGTTTGAGCCACACGTGGTGAACTGACCCTATAATAAGCCCACTGCACTTTCCCAGGTCCCTCGTAATCAGTGGGTCTTGCAGTGGCCTGGCCAAGTGGTCATCTGTGTCTCCTCCATCTTTTGGACCCAGGAGGTGTCTGAAGCCCTGGTAGAAAATACCCTTGAGGTAAGGTGAGCCTTCCATGAAGCTTGCAGAGGTGGTAAGAGCATCACTTAGGATTTGAATGACGTAAAATTAGAGTAGCCATGCTTAAAAAAAAATAGTTTGGGCCCACAGCTTCACAGAAGTCAGGGTTCTTATGAGGACAGTGGGATGAAGAATTTGAAATTGGGGCTATCTTGGAGTTCTATAGTGCAAGACCTACTGTAGTCCATCCTAGACAGAGATTCTGGGCTGCAGAATTCTAAGTCTTAACATGCTTGGCTTCCATGAGTCAACCTAGCAGAATTTCCACCAACAGAAGTCCCTTCCTTATCTTCTTCATAGGCTGAGGGGCCACCATCTTCTTCTCCTCCTCCACTATTTCTCCCTGCTTACCACCCCCAGTCCCAAATGAATCTGCCCCCAGCCCTTCCTTCAGCTTTCTCTTGTGACCAAGCGTGCTCAAGTGCCTGGTTATCATCAGATCCAAACACATGTATTTCCAGTCAGTTGACCCAGCACTTAAGAGTACAGGACCTGGGTGGATTTGAGTTCAAATCCTGACACATCCCACTTGTTAGCATGTGTCCAGGAGTGACTTAACCTGACTCTCATTCTCCTTGTCTATAAAATGCAAGGAACTGTCGCATCACATCATCATATTGTGGGAGGGTCAAATAAGATGCTGGTAAACTATTCAGTACTTAGATGCTTAGAGGCTGTAAACACTACAGGGAAGAGGCTCTGTCTCTTTTGCTCACTGTTCTATCTCCAGGGGTGATCACAGTGCTGAGCACATGGTAGGTGCTCAATAAATGTTTGTTGAATGAATGAATGATGACTCCATTCCCAACCTTTCTACTATGGCATAATTTCCCATGATTATCTCATCAGGCCTCCTGTTATTTCCCCCATAGAAGATTGGCTGTGGACCAAAATATATTTTAATTTACTGTATTTGGCTTTATATTTTAAAATTAGAACATTAATATTTGGCTAAGTTTCAAATTTATACAGATTCCATGTTGATAATTCCTAATAGACATATTGCATTGCACACTTGCAGACTGCATTCATGTACATCATTTCAAACTTTAGAAACTCTAAAAACTTCTGACTTTTGTGACTATATCTCTGTGCACCAGTTTTCCACCCATAGATGTGGAGAATGTTTCCTATCACACACCCAAGCCCTGGAGCGCATGTGTGTTGAATGATGTGCTTCAGAATCCCAAAGGAAGCAGGTGCTGGCACAGGATAATCACTCATCCATCCACTTGCCATTCACTTAACAAATACTGGTTTGGCATCTGCTCTGTGCTGGGGCTGCTACTAGACAAAAGAAATTAGAGGTGAATGAGACAGACATATTCCCTGTTTTCACAGATTTGTAGTTAGTGGGAGACATAAAAAGGCTTTTCTGGTCCAGGATCCAATCCAAAATTACATGTTGCATTTTGTTTTCATATCTCCTTTAATCTCACAGTTTCATATTTTTTTTCCTTAATTCTGGTTTACTATATAATTTATATATAGTAAAATCCACCCTTTGCAGCATATGGTTTTGAATTTTGACAAATGCACACATTCATGTAAGCACCATCACAATGAAGATCTAGAAAAGGTCCACACCCCCCACCCCCCAAAAATTCCTTCATGCCCTTTGTAGTCAATCCCTCTTGCTACTCCAAGCCTCTGATAACTACCAATCTGTTTTCTGCTCCTACAGTTTTGCCTTTTCCACAATAACATAAAATTAAAATCTTGCAGTATGTAACCTTCCAAATCTGGCCTCTTTCAGTTAGCATAATGCATTTGGAATTCACCCAGGGGAAAGACAGGCTGGAAGGATGACACTTCAGAGTCTAGACTGAGCTATCGGGGGTCGATGGTGCCATTCCCTGAGATGGGGATAGCCAGAGGAGAATCCAGCTTCATCACTTGTCCTCTCCTCTGCCCCTGCCAGGATTTCCTGGAAAAGAGCAACAGTCAGATTGCACAGATTGTCCAGCTGGTGCGAGGGAAGCTGAGCAGTGGAGCCCGACTCACTCTGGGGGCCCTCACGGTCATCGACGTCCACGGTAAGCAAGGAGACTTCGCCTGGCGTCACTGGCTGTCCAGGAATAGCATCCAGGCTGGCTTGTCTCCGTTCTTCTGAATGGAGTGATTCAGAGTTTCCTTCCCCATTAGGAAGAGGCTTTCCCAACTGAGATTACAGGAGGTGGCAGGAGGACAGAAACCAATGCCAAAGGGCTCTGTGCATTCTCCGTCTTGTTTCCTTTCCCATCCTCAACCTTACTTCCAGGAACCCTCCAGGCAGGGCTCTTACTGAAATGATGATGGCCAAAGTCATTTTTGAGCTTCAACAACTTGGAATCATTTCCTTGGCTAACGAGAGCTAATATTTTTGAATACCCTCTGGGTGCCAAGCTTTGTGCTAAGTGATTGACATGCATTATCTCATTTTCATAGACATTTCACAGATTAAGAACCTGAGGCTTAACGGGGTAAATAACTTGCAGAGAGGCACATAGTTAGTAAGCACAGAAGCTCCTATGTCTGTCTGCTTCCAAGCCCAAGGGACTGGAAATGGGCAGTGATACAGGGAGGGGTGGTAAGAGATGATTCCTTCCAGCTCTTTCTTTAAAAAAAAAAAAGAAGAAGAAGAAAAAGAGAAGGAGGACGAGGAGGAAGAAGAATTGGGGACTTTATATAAAACAAACCACCCCCACATCCTCACTCCATCATCACCAAGGAAACTAGGGCTGGACCAGGCTGGTTGCCTGGGAACAGAGTCTCTTGCTCACACACCCTCCTTCCTACTGGCATTTCATGGCATCTTACTCCTCTCAAGGTTGTTGCTCATTTCAATCTGATTTCATTTAGGTAGATAGTATAAAATAAGGAGAGAGAAGGGAAAATGTGCTCTGCAAATGGCCACATACCCAGCTGGTAGGAATAATAGGTACAGGTGTGTGATTACTGCCCAAGGTACCCCAGAGTGATTGGGTTCACAAACACAAGCATGCATGCATACACACATATGCACACACACACACACACACACACACACACACACAGCACACACACAGCACACACAGCACAGCAAAGGCATCCCCACCTCAATCCCTTGAAATTCACTTTCTTTTTGGATCTCTCCTACAGACTCCCCTTACTCCTCCTGCCACCCTGTGTGTTCCTCCAAGAACCTGGAGGGGAATTAAATTTCTTGGGAAAGAGGAAAGAGCTGTTGGTATAATCTTCTTCAAGGGCTCTTCTCTGCAGGGTTTTGGGTTTAACTGTAATAAAGAAGGCTTATCTCACAGAGAGGCAGTAGCCTTATGGAAACATCCCTGTGTAAAGTTGTTTCTGAGACTCTAATTTTAAGCCTGCTCTACCAGCTCTGAGGTTTCAATAGCTCTCCACCTGTGAGTTACCAAAAAATAATTAATGATTCTCATAAACCTATACCCACTCTTCAACCTCAAGGTTCCTGTCACAGTGATAAAATTAAATTAGACTTACAATCCAATGAGAGAAAAAGGTAAAACTAGAAATGTATCTCCCAGCTGGGTTTTAAGTCCCACAGATGGAAGAAATACATCCAACCATGGATGCATGTGCTCCCTTCCCCTGCTAACTAGATCAGACTACACTGACTGCATTCTCTTAAGCTATACTAGAGGCCTGGAACAGAGCCAAAAGGGTCATTTTGGGCATATAACAGCATTTGGGGCCACTGTATATTGCAAAGCCCTCTGGATCAGTTCCCTAAGAGTTTGGGAATGATAGCAGTTGCTAATACTTACCTAATATTTTCATATGACAGGCACACTTCTCTCTGTTTCCGTCTCTATCTAAAGTACATAAATGTAGATATGTATATATATATATGTATATATATTCATTTAATCCTCATAATAACATAGCACCTATAATGTAGGCACTATGTTATCCCCATTTTACAGATTATGCAACTAAGGGACAGAGATTGAGGAATTTGCCTGGAGTAGCATAGCTGGTTCATGTTCGTGCCAGAATTTGAACCCAGGCAGTCTGATTTCACAGTATGCACATTTAATACTTCTGCTCTACTGTCTAAGAGGAGATAATACAGCAGATTCTGTTCCTGGCTCCTTGGTAGACAGTAAATACCAGCTTCTGAAAGATACTGTTGCCTGTGGGTTGGGGGTGGACGAAGAGGGTAGTGGAACCTAAAATTGTTTGGAGAGTGAAGGGCCTTAATAACATCCTCTTCCAGGTGGCAGGTGTGGTGTCTCACACCTGTAATCCTAGCACTTTAAGAGGCCAAGGTGGGAGGAGCACTTGAGGGCAGAAGTTCAAGACCAACCTGGACAATGTAGTGAGACCCTGGCTCCACAATTTTTTTTTTTCTTTAAATCCTCTTCTAACTGAGAAGTCTATGGAGATGGTAGAGTTCTGATGTTTCTGGTGTCTGTGTTCCAACAGCCCGTGATGTGGTGGCCAAGTTATCTGAGGATGAGGTTTCTAATCTGAATGATTTCCAATGGATCTCACAGCTGCGCTACTACTGGGAGGCAAAGAATGTGCACGTGCAGATGATAACTACAGAAGCCTTGTATGGCTATGAGTACCTGGGAAACTCCCCCAGGCTGGTGATTACACCCCTCACTGACCGCTGCTACAGGTAAACTCTTCGGGCCCCCAGACCTGAGTGGTGAATAGAGAACTCCAGAGGGAAAAAAGACTCCAGGGAGGAAGGTCCAGGGTATCTTGGGTTTGTTACCTTCATTCCCTACATTTGAGATTCTCAAATTTAAAAATTTTGCCCTTAGTCACCATGGCCCCAACGATGGACATGGAAACTAGGCTCTCAGGCTAGAAATGAGAACCCAGAAGGAGTCCTAGTGAAAATAAATACGTTTGAACCAACAAGCAGAATATTGGTGCCCATCTGTGAACATGGCAGAGAACTTCAGTAGAAAGCTCTCCAATGGCAGGAATCAAGATGGTGCCTGGAGACCATATGGCCAAGAGGTCAGACAAGGGGCCAAGTCAATGACCCGACTGAAGAGTCTCTAAGCTCTGCCAACCAGTCTCACAAACAGATACGGTCATTCTGTGCTCAGCAAAGTGCTTTGCCACTTTCCATGGAATGCATAACATTAGCAATATGGATTTTGTGAACTTGTCAATTTTGTGATGTTTAGATTTTCTTTGCTTTTTTTTATAGTATAAAAATAACACTTAAGAGTATTTTCTTCTTTCAAAATCCTCAATCACTTGTTTTCTATGTTCTGTGTATTTTCCTCTTCATTCATTCATTTATTCCACTCATTAGTCAACAACCATTTCTTGAACTTTCCCATGCACCATGCATGACCTCAAGGAATCGTAATTCTGATTGGAGGTGGGGAGATATATTCAGATAATTTCAAGACAGCATGTTAACTAAAATTAGATACTCATACCACAAGGTGTGGGACCACGGTTACCACATCATTCATTTTTAACATTTATCTTGCACCTATTACATGCCAGGTACTGTATTAGCTTGCTGAAGAGATGAAATGGAATCAAAAATAGTCTCTGAACTCAAGAGTTCATAATCTAGTGGGAGAAATATATTTATTTTCACTATTGCATTAGCACTAGTGATCTTTGGAATGTGGAATTTATGAGTATTTTTCACTTTTATTTGATTCATGTATGTATGTAGTATGCATGTATTTGTTGGTTAATTTATTCAAACAAATGCTTATAGATGCTGCCCATGTGCCAAGCACTCTGAGGTTACAATGCTGAGTAAAATAGAATTTTTTACAATGATGATTTATTGGTCATATAATTAGGGAAAATTTTTGAACTATTTGTATGTATCAAAATAAACAAAAAAACAGGTTTTTTTTATGTGTCTTAGGACTCAGGCACTGAGGTCCTGTTCTCTTCCCCTTAGGACATTGATGGGAGCTTTGAAGCTGAACCTTGGGGGCGCTCCAGAGGGTCCAGCTGGGACAGGCAAGACAGAAACCACCAAAGATCTGGCCAAAGCTTTGGCTAAGCAGGTAGGTAGATAGAAAATGCCATTTGTCCCCATCTTCTCTTCCTGGCCTCCTCTGGACCACTGCCCAGGGAAGTGAGCATGAAATCTAACATGGTTTTAGTGTAACAGGCAGCGTGGGCCCCAGCTCCTCCAGTAGAACAAGAGAGGAGCCCCACCCCTGTTTAATGGTGCAGCATAAGTCAGATGTGATGGAATCTATCCTGAATGGTGCCCATATCCTCCCTCTTTCTAGTGTGTGGTCTTCAACTGCTCAGATGGTTTGGATTACAAAGCCATGGGGAAGTTCTTCAAGGGGCTGGCCCAAGCAGGAGCATGGGCCTGCTTTGATGAGTTCAACAGAATTGAGGTAACTCGCTTCTAGGCTATAGCACATAAGGGTTGCACATGGAAGGACCTTTTTCTTTGGACTCTCAGCTCCTTAATGACAGGACTGTATGTCTCTTCTATGGCCCATTGTACACAGTATGTATTCAATAAACTAAACAAAGCAGCCCAAGGAGACAGAATCCATATGCTATACACATATCCTTGCCTTCCCATAATATTAATTCATTCACTCACCCATTCCAAAATTAATCAAACAGATACTATACCTCATGTACTCTGCATATGTTCATGGTACAACAATTATCAAAAAATGGTGTTGCTGTTTAGACTGTTACAATCTAGTAAAAGGAGATAAAAATTAAATGAAACAAATAGAATATGATAAAAATTCTATGATAGTCATACAAAAGAGGCATCACAAAAGAGTGGGTGATTAATTCTATTTGGATAGGGAATGGAGATCAGGAAATATAAATATACAATTTGAGCCAATAAACACTCAATACCTACTGTGTGTCAAGCAATATGCTAGGTGTTGAAACAAAGAAAAAATACTATGGAAACTACTTACACGTGCACACCCCAATTTTCTTTTTCTTTACTGAAACCCCAAATCGTGCTCCTAATTTTGAACATGAAGGCCTCATGTTCTCAGTTCCCAGGTGATCAGCTTCTTTTTTTGGCTGAGTGAGGGGGACTCTGGCAGAGAGGGGTGGCTGTCAGAAGCAGGTATGTATATCAACCAGGAGTTCTCACCCCAGGTAGAAGTGCTGTCTGTGGTGGCTCAGCAGATTCTTAGCATCCAACAAGCCATTATTCGAAAGCTAAAGACGTTCATCTTTGAAGGCACTGAACTCTCTCTGAACCCAACCTGTGCCGTCTTCATCACCATGAACCCCGGATATGCTGGCAGGGCTGAGCTGCCGGATAACCTCAAGGTAATATCAGCATGTATAAATGCTTTATAGAATAGAAACATCTGGTGGTAACCACTGGGAGGGAGGGGGATCCCATGGAAAAACACAAAAACAGGACAGGTAGTATTTTTCAGCTGTGAGAAGTAATAGTGGCATGTAGATGGTAGTGAGATGGTACTTGGCCCCAGAACACAACCACCTGCCCAGCAAAGTCTCCTGGGAGAGGGAGAATACATACATAGTAACCAATGGCAAATAGAAAGCAATGAACATTCAAACAAGGGTCACTATTTAAATTGTCTACAGGGGCCAGATAGGTAATATAAACCAGAGAAGCAAACTAGGCTTGGTAGGGACTCTAACAAATGCCCCATCTAGAGGCAGCAGCCACCTCTTAGCTCCAGACCATTGTTATTGCTGAGCAGGGCTTGTCACATCTTGTTTTTTCAGGAGAAACCAGAAATTTGGATTTGTACATGAAATCTCCTGATTTTTAGATCCTGGCTCAATAAAAAAAAAAGTCAATGTAGGCCAAACAATATAAATCTACTTAAAAGCGTCAAATTTCAAACAGAGAACTCTGATAAACACAGGCTGGACATGTAGCTCCCCTTTGTTACTAAGCTGGTTAAGCCTGAGTACTCTTGTGAGCAGTTTAGTTACAGTGTATCATTCATTCTGTGATAACTCTTGGAAGAGGGTAAAGTTGTTAGTCTATTTTGAGATGAAAGAACCGAGGTCTACAGGGGTTATATAACTTTCCCACAGCTAGTAGGTAGCAGAACAAGAACTCAAATCAAGATCTGTCTGACTTCAGGATTCTTCTGATGCATAATGGCCCTGCATTTCTAAATGACTTTTGATGTCCGTATTGAACACTGGGAAGCTCCAATAGTCGAATGATACTGTGAGATGTCCTCATTTGGCATAGGAGAATGAGGTGCTGTTGGGATACCAGCGCCTCTGGCCTTCCGCACAACCACTGAGGGACCCTGTGTGACCCACATGTATCTGGACAGGGCCAGTGAAGATGCTGGCTGAGCAGTGGATCTGTCCATTGAAAGTGGTCCCTCGGAATTGTCCTCCAGACCTTCTTTCTTGATCATCACTGGAGGGGCCTGGAGGATCATGCTACTTCCCTTTGCCTCTGTGTATGTGGCTGGCCCCAGTATGCACTGTACATGTTCAGGTTCTGATTGGTTGTTTCTTTTCCAGGCCTTGTTCCGGACAGTGGCCATGATGGTGCCAGACTATGCCCTCATTGGGGAAATCTCCCTCTACTCTATGGGATTTCTGGACTCCAGAAGGTATATTACATTGGTTTTCCAGTGGGTTCCAAAGGCCTTAAAAGAGTGGCTTTTTGTGTGGTAGATTCAAAGTGGTTTGCCCATTGGAAGAAAAGAAAGAAACCTGAGAAACTTGCTTCCACTCACTGGCTGATCTGAGAGCACAAAGCCCTGGCCTTGGTCTTGATCCCATTTCTGACTGGAACATGGCCCAGGTTCCCAGGACAGGGTCTTCTCTCTCTTTACGTACACTTGGACCCCTATTAAAGAAAGTAGCTACTCATACCTTCCCCACCCTTTGCTCCAACATATCCACACCCACATTACTAAATGGCTTAAAGTGATACTGTAAAACATGAAATTATTCCAAAATGAAAGAGGAAAATATAATATGATTTATAATTAAATTGTTATCAATTTAGCATTTATTGACTTCGATTAATTGGGTTATCTCTCATTCAAGTATTACCCAGTTTTCTAAAACACATACACACATAGACATACACATAAGATCAGTGTCTTTGTGTGCAGCAAGAGTTATGAATAATAATTGTAAAATGGCTTTTGTGATCTATTCAAAATTTTACATTTGTCCTTTACATTGTCTTGGCCACAATCAATTGACTATTTGTTACAACAGATGTCTCCACAAAGCCCTCAGTGTCTTTGTGGCCTGGTTGCCCTTGTTTGTGATCCAAGAGACTGCAGAAAGTTTCAATAGAATGTATCACTCTTCCTAGTCCAAGAGGCAGCCTCTGTCATTTGAGGTTTAATTTATTTTTTCTATAGTAGACCTAGATTGCATTGGTTTGTCCATTCAGTTCATTTATTTATTCAATTAATAAACCTTCATTGAGCTGCTTACCTTACGCCCAGCCCTGTGCTTGGTGCTGATGCACAACACAAAGTCTTTGTTTTTAAAGTAAATCAGTTTTGTAGAGAGGATCTCCCTAAGGGGAATGTGCATAAATTATATTAGTTAGGGTAACCGTGACCCGCAAATCCCAATGGCTTCACATAACAAAAGCTTAATTTTCACTCACTAAAAATCCAAAACAGGTGTTTGTGATCAGGGGCAGTTCTCCCCCTAGGGATGGTTCAGAGACCTACGTTGCTTATAATCTCATGGCTGCAACACACGGATGGCACACAGGATCTCACGGAGAAGGTGTTTGTGGGCCAGCACTAGAAGTGGTATACATCACTGTCATTCACATTCTGCTGGCTAGAGCTCAATACGTGGCCTCCGCTAACTGTGTAGCAGGCTGGGAAATGTGCAGCTGTGTGCCAGGAAGAATAAGAAATGGCAGTGCACATAAGTACACATGTGTTAGGTGCTGTGTATATTAAATTTTGAGTTGTTTCTTAAATTAAAAAAAAAAAACAAAAAAACCAGACATTGAAAAAATTGTAATGTTACAGAAGTGAAAAAAGTGAGTTTCCCCTTAGTAACTCTGAATCCCACTCTCTGCAGGGGTCCTCAAACTTTTTAAACAGGGGGCCAGTTCACTGTCCCTCAGACCCTTGGAGGGCTGTTGGAGACTGTAGCGCAAATTCCACACAGGTGCACTGTGAGCCCGGGACCAGTCGGCTCCTAAGCAGGACAGGCAGCGATGGCAAAAACACCCAGCGGGCCGGATAAATGTCCTCAGCGGGCCTCATGTGGCCTGTGGGCCATAGTTTGAGGACTCCTGCCCTAGAGTTTAACATTGTTAATAGTTTGATGTATTCTTCCCTACCTTGTATGGGTGGATATGTGTGTGTACATACATGTAAAAGTATAATTTCGTATACAGTACATGTTATACATATGTGTGTACTTGCTTTTTTTCATCCTAACTTTGAAAGAGAGTTATTAATATAATGCTTCCATAGCTCATTATGGTAACTCTATTAAAAGACCTTCAAATGATAGGCCTTCTCCATCAAGTCCATGGGCAAGCCTGGTTTCTGAATGGGCAGGAAACAGGATGCTGGGAATGTCTGCTGAGCAGGACATGGTCCTCACTGGGGATCTGCAAACATGTCTTTGCCTTCCCAGTCTCTCCCAGAAGATTGTTGCGACCTACCGCCTGTGCTCGGAACAGCTCTCCTCCCAGCATCACTATGACTACGGTATGCGCGCTGTGAAGTCTGTGCTCACTGCTGCAGGCAACCTGAAGCTCAAGTATCCAGAGGAGAATGAAAGTGTCTTACTGCTCCGGGCCTTGCTTGATGTCAACCTGGCCAAGTTCTTAGCTCAAGATGTCCCCCTGTTTCAGGTATGCAGTATGCAGCATGCAGTTTCAGGTATGAGCTTTGGCCAAGGACCAAAGTTCAACTTCTGAAGATGAAATGTTGTCTTTGGCACCATCTCCTGATACCCTGTCTTCTCCAACCAGCATCTTTGCTGCCTGATACCCTCCCCCCAAATGTTAAATAATAATGGTGATAGCAAACATCTCTGTCTACTTCCTTATTTTTAATAAAAATGGATTCACTGATAGGATAATATTTGCTATCAGGTTTGGATAGGTGTTTTTATCTAATGTAATCAGTTTCATTTTATAATTAATTTAATGACTGTCTTCCTTGCCAGGATGTGAGCTCCATAAAGACAGAAATAGTGACTATCTTGTTCATTCCTAGTACAATAACTGTAGGATAATAAAGACTCATTAAATAGTTGCTGACTTTTAAAATTATTTAGGAAAGAAATTATGTTTTACAGATAGTGTTGACATTTGTAATTTTGGATGAGTTTTAGTGCAGGAAAAATGAGGTTTATAAGTTTTCAAAGATGTCTGTTGTCTATAGATCTCATTTTAGGAAAATGTTGAGATCACATATCTGATATGTTATCCTTTCCACCTTCTCTTAAATTCTTGTTCATAGGGAATTATATCAGATTTATTTCCTGGAGTTGTTCTTCCAAAGCCAGACTATGAAGTTTTTCTGGAGGCACTGAATAACAACATCATGAAGATGAAACTCCAGCCAGTTCCTTGGTTTATTGGGAAAATTATCCAGGTTGGTTCCTTTGCCCATATATTATTAAATGTGCCTGTTTTACTGTTTTCTGGTGGCAGATTGGAACTGAACTTACAGCAGTAAGAGATGCTTGAATAGAAATGAAGATATAAAAAAAACAAAACCTTGGCCGGGCGCGGTGGCTCACGCCTGTAATCCTAGCTCTCTGGGAGGCCGAGGCGGGCGGATTGCTCAAGGTCAGGAGTTCAAAACCAGCCTGAGCAAGAGCGAGACCCCGTCTCTACTATAAATAGAAAGAAACTAATTGGCCAACTGATATATATATAAAAAATTAGCCGGGCATGGTGGCGCATGCCTGTAGTCCCAGCTACTCGGGAGGCTGAGACAGAAGGATCGCTCGAGCCCAGGAGTTTGAGGTTGCTGTGAGCTAGGCTGACGCCACGGCACTCACTCTAGCCTGGGCAACAAAGCGAGACTCTGTCTCAAAAAAAAAAAAAACAAAACCACTTAATCACCCCCATCAGTTTTTTGCTGTGAAATTTTAGGCAAATTAGTTCACCTCTCTGAGCCTCAGTTTCCTCATCTATAAGATGATTTTGAGAGAACAGGTATGTAAAGTTCCAGATGCAGTGTCTGATGCTGTATCATTACCGACCCCACCATCGTCACAGCCTTCCTCAGCATCAGTGATGTCATTTCCCAAAGTCACACTGTTAGTTAGAAGTAAAGGTCAAGGCAGGACCCAGGTCTCCAGATTCTGGGATCAGAAACTACCTTGTGGTAAAAATAATGATTTTTCCACCTATTGTGTCAGCAAGTGAGCTAGTTTTTGACACAATTCGTTTAACCCAACATTCAATTTCTCATTGGGATTTCTGAAAACAAAGTATCTGGAGCCACTTGCCCTTCTATATACTGTTGTCTCAAGAGTCCAGGGTGGAGGGAGGGGAAGGAGAGAGGCTGTTGAGTCATTGACATCTTCCTCCCTCTTATTTCTGAGCAGTCAACTCAGTTCATCTTTATTCAATCTGCAATGTCTTTCAAGCCTGCTTGAATGTCAGCCCTACTTGATGGTTGAGGATTTTGCTTTTTTGTTCTGCAGCACCTGGAACAGTAGATGCTTAACAAACATTTGATGAATGACATTTGTCTCTTCACCCCCCCTTGTCACTACCTTCATTTAGAACCTCCCTATTGCTCACCTCCCAGGTGAAAAATAATAAGAAATTAATCTTCATAATAAAAAAATTTAATGTGTTCCCTTTCTCTGAGTGACTCACAGTCTAAAGAGAGAGATTTAAAAAAAAAACATAAAATTTCACATAAATATAAATGATCAAAGCATTTGCATTTCAACTATCACGGGCTACTTGTCACAGAGAGAGAAGAACAATAAAAAAATTCAAGAAATGAACTTCCACATAGCTGTTGATTCTCAAGGGCAGGGGATAAAATTACACGGAAGGTCATTTATATTTTACAGCATAGAGCTTGGCTCAGAAAATATATTTTCATCTGCTGAGAGTTCCAATTACGTCAGAACAGCAATTAGGCCTTAAGAAAGGAAGTTCCCAATAGAAATGCAATTTGCTAAAATGACCACCATTTTCTTTTCCTCTTTAAAAGTAAACAGCAACAGTGTAAAGAAAAGATTAGCCACATTGAAGTTGAGCAGCCCTGTGTTCAAATCCTGACGGTACCACTGATGAGCCTGGACAAGTTACATCATCTCTCTAGGGCTCAGTATCCCCACCTGTAAAAGGTAGTTAGTGATACCTGAGTAAATTAAATAATTTGGGTAATCACTTGATCCTTAGCACATAGATAGGTGGAGAGTAAATATTAGATCCCATCCCTTAAATAATCAAAAACACACACATACATTTATTCATTCATAAGCTATTTAAACAATAGATCACAAAAAGGATCCTAGTTCAGCAGAGGTAGAAATGACTGTCAGAATACTCCTCTGATCCCTCATTCTTCACTGACTTCTGACTAACTTCCAGCATGGTGAGGTTTGCTCCCCACTTCTTATATGAATGATGTCTCCCCTCCCAGATCTACGAGATGATGCTGGTAAGACACGGCTATATGATTGTTGGAGACCCCATGGGTGGCAAGACCTCTGCTTATAAAGTGTTGGCTGCAGCTCTGGGTGATTTATACGCAGGTAAAGCTCACATCCCTGGCTTCCAGGGAGAACAGGACTCCCCGCTCAGATGGCTGGCTCCATGGAGCTAATGCCAGGCTGTGCGAGTCTTGCCAGCCCTGGATCATGACGTCAGAGCTAGAAATAGAACGTGGTACACAGATGTCTGTAAGCAGAATATAAAGGGTGGGGGTAGGGGGACTTCTAACAATGGATTTCTTGTGCATGCCATTAAGGCTGGAGGAATGTTCTCAAATGCTGAACAGTGGCTTCTTCAAAGGTTCTCCAGTGAAAGAGACACTCCTGTCATTGGCCTCAACAAAATTAGTGTGAAAGCAAATCATGGCATAGTTTTGTTCTTTTTATTTTCTCTTTTCATCGATTCTTCCCTTCTCTTTCCTTCCCTTTCCTTTTCTTCCCTTTTGTTTCTTCCCTCCCTCCCTTTCTTCTTTTCTTTCTTTCCTTCCTTTTAAGGTAGAAGGTAAAAGCTCCTCCTTTTGAATCAGACTCAGACTTCAGCAAATGACTAAACCTCCCTTGTCCTCTGTTTTTGCAGCTGTAAAATGGTATGGTTGTGAGAATTAAATGAGACTGTGCAAGTAGACAACCTAGCATGGTACCTTACTCAACAAACAGAAACTATGTTTATTACCAGAGAAAGAGTTTGGGGTTTTTTGTGTGTTGTTTGTTTGTGTATAAATCACAAACCTGTGGTTTGGAAAAGCAGTCCTTTGTTGTGCATGTGTTACTTCAAGTATTTCATTTAAAACTTTGTTCTAATAACATTTAATGATTGAGTAGCTGTTGGATTTTTGAAATTTTGTTCTAAGGACTATTCTCTGCCTTAATAACTAATTTGGGTACTTCAAATTTAATTAATAATTTTGGCATTATTAATTTCATATTATTAATATTATTAATTTTGGTTAGGAAACTGAATGGAGGAAAAAGAGGCTATCCTGTTATCTTTGCCTCAGGATACTGCAGAAGTGGTTCTTTTTTTAGTTCATGGCTCATGCTCTTCAACTTTTCCTTACTTTGAAGGATCATATAAAAGTGTCATTATTTCCTGTCATGAAATACGTATGCTGTGCCATCCATTAACCTGTTGTTCCAGTTGAGTTTTAGTACTTCAACAGTGCATATTTCTCTGGAACAAATGACACTTATTGAGGAACTGAGAAAGAGGGTTCAGAGCTAAGCTAGCCCTTCAGATAAAGAAAAGTAACCATCATTTTCCAGAACCTGTCAGCTGTTCCCTCATCTCCAGTAAAAGCCAAGGTTCTTAGGCCATGAGAGCAGGCACACAGAGAGGGCTGATAATATGGCTTCACTCTCCCTTTCTGCTTGAGTTCTTTGAGGCCCACTCAGTTTTCTTTAGTCCTGGATATGACTGGCACATTTGCCCTGTTTGAAATGAAGCTCAGAAGAAAGTATGATGAGAAACTAATGACTCTAACGACACAACAATTTCAGGCATTGCCTATGCAGATACCCCAATCTTTATTAGGACTCAGCACATGTTTCATAAGGACTTTCCTTATATAGCATATTGATAAAGGTTGACTGATCTTTGAGATGGCATTATTCTTGTTTAACATGCTGGTCTCACCAGAGCCTTTTGTAACTGACATTGGACCTTCTTGCCCAGCCAACCAGATGGATGAGTTTGCTGTGGAGTATAAGATCATCAACCCCAAGGCTATCACCATGGGGCAACTGTATGGGTGCTTTGACCAAGTGAGCCACGAGTGGACGGATGGTGTCCTTGCCAATGCTTTCCGGGAGCAAGCGTCTTCAATGTCTGATGACCGCAAGTGGATTGTATTTGATGGGCCAGTAGATGCTGTTTGGATTGAAAATATGAACACTGTTCTGGATGACAATAAAAAGGTACTCTGATATCAATTTTACATGGATGAGATATGAACTCTTTTATTGAAGTAAATGATCTATCAAAACTGTATAAAGACAAGCCAAACACAGTGGCTCACGCTTGTAATCCTAGCACCTTGGGAGGCCAAGGTGGGAGGATTGCTTAACCCAAGAGTTTAAGACCAGCCTGGTCAACATAGAGAGATTTTGTCTACAAAAAATTAAAAAATTAGTTGGGTGTGGTGGTGCATGTCTGTAGTCTCAGCTACTCAGGAAACTGAGACAGGAGGATTGCTTGAAACCAGGAGTTCAAGGTTACAATGAGCTACGACCATGCCACTGCACTCCAGCCTGGACAGCAGAGCAAGATCCTGTCTCTAAAAAACAAAAACAAAAAAAAACCCAGTCTATATAAAGACATACATTTATTACACTAAGAATACATGTCCCACAAGAGAATAACAGTTATCAATTTAATTATGCTTCCATTTGTACTTGTGGTCAATTAGCTAACTGTGTCTAGAGACAATGTTGTATAGTGGTTCAAAGTGTTGGTGCTGGCATCAGAGTGGACTCCCAGCTCTACCATTGAGCTGTGTAATATTGGCAGGTGACATGACTTCTTTGAACCTCAGTTTCCTCATTTGTAGAAAGGTAATAATAAAATGAGTTGTTGATAATTAAATGAGATTGTACATATGTAGTATCTGATATATGGGATATGTTTTAGTTTCCATTGCTACATAACAAACTACCCTAATACTTAATGGCTTAAAACAACCATTTATTTTTCTCAAGATTTTGCGGCTGGGAATTTTGAAAGGGCTCAGCTGGACAATTGGTCTCTAGTTTTTTTTTTGTTTGTTTGTTTGTTTTTTGGGACAGAGTCTCACTCTGTCACCCAGGCTAGATTGCAGTGGTGTCAGCCTAGCTCACTGCAGCCTTCAACTGGTGGGCTCAAGCAATCCTCCTGCCTCAGCCTATTGAGTATCTGGACTACAGGTGCACGCTACCATGCCCAGCTAATTTTTCTGTTTTATTGTAGAGACAGGGTTTTGCTCTTGCTCAGGCTAATCTTGAGCTCCTGGCATGAAGTAATCCTCCCACCTTGGCCTCCCAGAGTGCTAGGATAACAGGCATGAGCCACCGTGCCCAGCCTGGTCTATTAATAAAATTCTTATGATATCAGCTGGGGCAGCCAGGGCTGGAAGAAACACAGACAAAATGGCTTCTTCACTCCATGTCTGGAGGCTTATCCCTTTTTGGCCCCTTTCTCTCTCTCTTGCTCTCTCTCTCTCTCTCTCAGTAGCACCTTGTCTTTCAGGCCACTACATGTGGCTTGGGCTTCTCATTTGATGGTCTGCGTAGTGGCACTTCTTATGTGGTGGCTGACTTCCAAGAGGCAGGAAATGAATGTTTCTAAGAAATCAAGGGCCATGCTTAGAACTAACACAGCATCACTTTCTCTGAATTCTGATGGTCAAAGAAGTCACAGGGCCTACCCAAGAAGTAGAAAAACAGACTCTGTCTCTTGATGGAGGAGGGCAAGGTCACATTGCAAAAGTGCATATAGGATGGGAGGTGTCATCGCAGCAGTCTTTGGAAAATAGATTCTGCCCCAGTAAATATAGTAGCTGAAGAGCCTGAACTCTGGAGCCAGACAGCCTGGGTTCGAATCCTGGCCTTGGACCAGCTATGTAACCTCAGACAAGCTATTTAATCTCTCAATGCCTCAATTTCATCATCTGTAAAATGGGGATATTAGTATCTTACCTCATAGTGTTGTCAGGAAGACTAGATAAGTTAATATCTGCAAACTGCTTCTAATAGTGCCTGGCATATAGCAAGTGCTATATAACTGTTTGTTAAAATAAAATAAAATTTATCACCATTTCAAGGAAGAGTTCCTACACTGAATATACATTATTATATAATCAAAAAATATTTTCTAATTGTCTTTAATAAAATGTCACAAGACTAAGAGTGAGTCATGCTCAACAATGAGAGGCCTTATTATCTAAATTATACATATACATAATTATAGCATGTGCATAATTTTGATTATATAATAGATAAAAATAGCAATAAGTTTTATGACATGATATGGACCATCTTATATAAATTAACTGTACAAATGTATCAGTTGGTCTTGAGATTAGAAGTATAAACACAATCATAACCAGTGAATTTTTTAATATCTCTTCTGGGCTCTGGGTGTAAATCAAACCACAGTCACAGGTGTGGTACTATTTTACTTTTCTTGATATTCAGGGATGACATAGCTGGTGGTGTCAGCCCCGTAACAGCTGTGACCTTTCTGGGGATGCATGCAGTGACCTGTCTCAAGATGTGTTTGATGTGGGCAGGTTCATGTGCAGGGAAGTTTTTAACCACAAATTAGGATAAACAAAAGGGATCAGTGGTTTTTCCTCTTCTTTCATCAGAGACAAAGACCCCAGACCTTTTCTTTTGATTTAAACATCTCACTAGAACCCATGCTGTACCACTGACTTAGTGTGTTAACATATTCCAAGCCTTTCTCATGTCATTGCACTGCTTTCCAGGGACATGCCTGCTAAACAGTAGGGCTTCTGATGCTTTTTTATTCCATTCCAAAAAGGATTTATGAAAGGTTCTTGTCACTCTAGCCGTGGACTAGTCCATGTGGGTATTCAAAAAGGAGTCTTTTATGAGTGACCTGAGCAAATAAAATAGGATCCGTATGTGCGGTTAAGTTCTATGTCAAATACCGAGAAGGGAACTGTGAAACTCAGCATGGTGTGATAACTTCCTGATTCTTCATCTAAGATTGTTTCTAAGGTCAGTGATTTCCTGACCTCCTGGTTTAAAATTGCAACTCACCACACCATGACTGAGAGCTCCCCAACCCCCTCTTCTCCTTTATTTTTCTCCAGGGCATTTTTTACCATGTTAAATACTATATATTGTGCTTATTTTCTGTCACCTCCCAGCAGAATGTAAATCCCAAAAGGACAGGGACTTTGGTTTTATTTTATGCACCTAGAACAGTGCCTGGCACATAGTGGATGCTCAAGAAATACTCGTGGAATGAATTCAAATTTGTCTCCACTGAAACCTTGCCCTTGCAGATGGAATTAACCCCTGTATCCACCCCTCCCCTCTGCTTTGCATATTCAGCTGTGTTTAATGAGTGGAGAGATTATCCAGATGAGCCCCAAGATGAGCCTGATCTTCGAGCCAGCCGACCTTGAGCAGGCCTCACCAGCCACTGTGAGCAGGTGAGGCAGCAAAGCTCTAAAAATCCACAAGAGTGATTCAGCCCTAGCAGATTGCCTATATTATCTGTTTCTCACTTAGATTTTCCATAAAATCAGTCCTCAATCCACACTGCTGGTGGGAATGTAAAATCCAGCATGCTCTTTGGAAAAGAGTTTGACCTTGTCTCCTAGAGTTGAGCCTTCATATGCCCATGACCTGCCAATTCTGCTCCTCAGTACATACTCAGTAAAAAACTTCTGCCCACATACAATAGATCTGTACAAAAATATTCACAATGGCATAATTTGCAGCAATAAACACTTAGAAACAGCTCAAATGTCCATTAACAAAATGTAAGATAGTCAGAAATTATGATTTTATATATAGCATTCGAAATAAATGAACTACACTGATGTATGACTATACAAATAAATCTTAGTAACTATCCTAAGGCTAAAATATTAGCAATATTATGTATAAAAGTAAGTCCATAATACTACCCACAGCATGGTACCTTTTTTCAATGTTAAAAGCAAATAAAACAAAAATATATACATTTTAGGAATATACAGAAATGCTATAAAACTCTATAAGAAGGAAAGAGATCGTGGGGAAGATGAATGCAAGATTTAAGATGCTGTGTTATCTCAGGTGGAGAAACCTAGGGAAGAGGATGAGGAGTACCATGTAATTAGATGAAGGTTATTGCCAAGATCCATTAAGGCCTAACATGGTGTCTGACATGCAATAGGCGCTCAATGATTGTTAGCCGGTATGAGGAACTAGCAAGAGAGCACCTAGATTGGTCCTCTGTCTGTGCTTCCCAGGTGCGGGATGATCTACATGGAGCCCCATCAGCTAGGCTGGA
Source organism: Microcebus murinus (assembly GCF_040939455.1). NCBI lineage: Eukaryota > Metazoa > Chordata > Mammalia > Primates > Cheirogaleidae > Microcebus > Microcebus murinus. Next base: position 15,362,204 of record NC_134122.1, on the reverse strand, counting down.
AGCCGCTGAAGGATTCCTACATGGACACCCTGCCCTCCATCCTCACTGAGGAGCACAAGGAATTGGTGAGACCCTCAAACCCCTTTCCTTCCCCTTCCTTATCTCCCTACTCCTCATCTCAAGGACCTTCTAGAAACCTCCTCACCTTCGTGGTTCAGGAGGCAGGAAGAGGGAGGGAATTCTCTGGCTGTCTGCAGTTATCTTATTTCCTGGCTGCTGGCCATTTTCCAACTTTTCTCTTCATGTGGGGGGAAGAAGTGGTGCAGTCAATTTCTCCTTCCTCTTCCTCTTTCTCCATCACACCTCAGCTCCCCATCAGATAATCCCAGTGCTGAGGAACATCCTTTATGGTGGCTGGAATGTTCCCCCTTGTTCCCATTGCCCCAGTAGCACACATCTCTAGAAGTTTCTCTAGAGATGGGCCAGTTTAGGAAGAGCCGTGCTCCTTCTTGTGCTGCCCTGTGACCCAAACTCCACACCTCCCAGCTCAAGGGAGCTGGAACCAGTTAGAAACACTTTCATCACAGCCACAGTGAGTGACTGTTCCCTTCCTCCCTACTTAAAAGAAGAAAAGTTCAGGTTGGGTGTGTACCTGACCGCACTGTCAGGCCAGGGGAGCAGGAAGGGAGAAGCTGCGTTAATAGTTCCTTTTGCTCTTCTCTGCATTAATAGAGATGCTTAGGAAAGTCCCCACTGAGGAAGCTAAGAAGTGTCTGAGTTGGGTTCTATTCCTGCTATGGAAATGCTCCAGGGGATTATGTAGAACAGCTCCATGTCTGTCACCTCTTATATACATGCATAATATATGAACACATGCACTTATACAAGTACATATCCACATGCACGTTCAAGGACCAATCTACACACACATAACAAAATCTGCCAAGTCCTCATACATATAACGTCTTTTAGGGACTCTCCAATGTCCTTGGCACAAAGTCTAATTCCCTGCCAGGGAATTAGAGGGCCAGTGAGACTGAGACTACCAGGGCCAGTGAGACTCTGTGGTCTGGCCCTGCCTGCCTCTGCAATCTCATCACCTGCTCTCTTCCTCAGCCCCAGCTTATACTCTCCAGCCGTCCTGTCTTGTTTCCAAGACAACCCCAGGTTTTACCACCTCAAGGCTTTTGCTGTTTTTATTCCTCTTCCTGGAAATCTTGCCCCAGTTTATCACATGGCTCACCCTCATCATACACGTCTCAGCATAAGGTCTCCTCCTCCAGGAAGCCTTCCCTAGCTACCCTATATAAACCCTTCCTGTTATTCTCCATTATAACACCTTTCTGTTTCCTGCTAGCATTTTCCATGGTCTGCAAGAACTGTATTTATTTCCTTGCTTGTTTAGTTATTTACTGTTTGTCTTCCCTGCCCCTCAGACTGTACGCTTCATGAGGGCAGGGGCCTTGTCTATCTTATCCATTGTTTATTCTCTGCACTACTACAACGCAATCAGTAGATGCTCAATAAATGTTTGTTGACTGAATGAATAAACCACATATCCATGTATACATGTATATTCATATACACACAAAAATGCATCCCCTTATGCTCATACCTAAGTATATGTTTATTTAGTGATGGCCTGCCTCCTTCCAAAAAAAAGCAACTTAATATATTGGTACAGAGAAAATCACAAAGCATAACAAAGATAAAAAACACCAGGAGAAAAGTGAGTCAAATAATTTTTTAAAAAAATATATGGGGTGTGGAGCAGAGGTGAGAGATAAGAATCATGATACCCCCAAATAAGTATCATATATACATATGTACATATGGTGGGTTACTCAGAATGAGCCCCAAACTTAGCTCTGTGTTTTCTATGGCCACTTTATGCAGGAGTCCTGCCTCACCAATGTCCAACAGTCTTTTGTAAATTAATTGTTTAGTATTTCGAACATTTTTTATAAAAACAAAGTCAGAAATAGTAGTTGGGTCATGCATTCTGTAGCTAACTCAGAGTATCTCTAAGCCTCTCTGAATACCCCGCTCTGGGCAGGGGTATGGAGATGGGAAACTGAGTCAACATAGCCTATGGGCAGCACAGTCTTAGAACCATGAAGGAGGAAGCTGAGACAGGAGTCTTGCTGCCTGTGTGAGTTTTCTCCAACGTACTTGCACTCAAAAGTAATCGGCAGTCTTACCAGCATCTCCAGCCTCCCAGAGTAGACCAAGCTCTTGGTCTTCAACTCACTTTCCAGTAATGTATCCAGATCTCACATGCCTTTCTACTCTCAGGTCAATGACATGTTCATGTGGCTCGTCCAGCCCTGCCTGGAATTTTGTCGCCTTCATTGTAAATTTGTTGTCCTGACATCTCCCATCCACCTTGCCTTCTCAATGATGAGACTGTACTCCTCTCTCCTTGGTAAGTGCTACCCATGATTCTTAAGCCACATGGAGTTGGGGGTACCTTGTCTGTTTCCCCCGTTCCTGCCCTTTTGCCCCTCTAGTTACAATGGATCTGGATGTTTGGGCTAGAACATGAAAGTCTTTGGAGTATAGTCAGTAGAGTTGGGTGGGGAAAGTCAGTGTATTTAGTCCTGATCTGACATTGATTTTTCTGGGTGTTCTTGAGCAAATTACCCTATCCTTCCTTAATCTAAATTTCCTCATCCACACAATGGGAGTAATAATTCCTGACCTTTTTACCTTTAGAGGTATCCTAAAGGAAGATGGATTTAAATGTCACATATGCATATGTCTCAGAAAACATTTTCTGAAAACATATATAGGAAGTTTGCATATGTTAAGAAAACTTACATATAAAAATCTGAATTCACAAGACATATAGATACACTGTAAGAAGGCTAATCACATTAGTGTCTAAAAATAGGGGACTTCTTCAGGACATTTAAAGCAATGGTTCATGATTTATATACTTCCTAAGGTAAAATCAGATTTCTTTATAACTATCCACATAAATCAAATTTTACTGGATTCTCCTGGAAATGACAAAAGATGTGTCCCTTTAGAGTACTTTTATGTATATCGTTTCATTTTCAAGATGGCACTTTTGAAACTCAAGATGAATCTTCTATATAACTCCTGGTACATGAACATATTTTCTCTGCTCATTGCCTCCAAAGCCATTGTAGATAGATCAAAATGTATAGATCAAAAATGTAACATGGTGAGCAGCTAAGTGGAGAACTTCCAAATGTTTTTTATTTTCAAAAATTAAATTCTGAGGCAATTTTTTCAGAAACACACCAATTACATAAAATATCATATATTCACATTATTATTTGTAAGTTTTGCATATTTTTGCAAGCTCTGTCTACTGTCCTTGTGTAACATTTCCTAAGAAAGAAGGCATAAGCATAAAAAATGGATGCATTGTCTCCAACCCTGAGTGACCTCACCTCTGATAATGGATATTAATCCAGAATATATAAAAACCCCTAAAATTCAACAATAAAAATATAAACAACATAATTCAAAAATGGGTAAAAGGTCTGAGAATGATGGCTTATGCCTGTAATCCTAGCACTTTGGGTGGCTGAGGCAGGAGGATCACTTGAGATCAAGAGTTCAAGACAAGCCTGAGCAAGAGCAAGACACTATCTCTACAAAAAATAGAAAAATTAGGCCGGGCGCGGTGGCTCACGCCTGTAATCCTAGCACTCTGGGAGGCCGAGGCGGGTGGATTGCTCGAGGTCAGGAGTTCAAAACCAGCCTGAACAAGAGCGAGACCCCGTCTCTACTATAAATAGAAAGAAAATTAATTGGCCAACTAATACATACAGAAAAAATTAGCCGGGCATGGTGGCGCATGCCTGTAGTCCCAGCTACTCGGGAGGCTGAGGCAGTAGGATCGCTTGAGCCCAGGAGTGTGAGGTTGCTGTGAGCTAGGCTGCCGCCATGGCACTCACTCTAGCCTGGGCAACAAAGTGAGACTCTGTCTCAAAAAAAAAAAAAAAAAATAGAAAAATTAGCTGGGCATGGTGGTACATGTCTGTAGTCCCAGCTACTTGGGAAGCTGAGGTGGGAGGATTGCTTGAGCCCAGGAGTTTGAGGTTGCAGTGAGCTATGATGACACTACTGCACTCTAGCCTGGGCAATAGAGTGAGACCCTGTCTTAAACAAACAAACAAAAATGAGTAAAGGACTTGAATAGACATTTCTCCAAAGAAGATAAATGGCCAATAAGTACATGAAAAGATGTTCAACATCACTAATTGTTAGGGAAATGTAAATCAAAGCCACATGAGATACCACTTCTCACCTATTAGAACAGTTAAAATAATAATAATAATAATAATAAAAACCAGAAAGTAAATGTTAGTGAAGGTGTGGAGAAGTTGGAGCCCTTGTGCACCACTGGTGGTAATGTAAAATGTTACAGCTGTTGTGAAAAATAGTTTGGTGGTTTCCTAAAAAAGTAAATGTAGACTTATATGATCCAGCACTTTCACTTCTGGGTTTATAGCCAAAAGAATTGAAAGCAGAGACTCAGATATTTGTATTATACAACCATGTTCATAGCAGTTTGTTCACATTAGTCAAAAGGTGGAAGCAACTCAAGTGTCCATCAGTGGATGAACAAAATGTGGTATAATCATACAATGGAATATTATTCAGCCTTAGAAAGAAAGGAAATTCTGACACATGCTACAGCATGGATGAACACTGAATACATTACGCTAAGTAAAATAAGCCAGTCACAAAATGACTGTATGGGCTATATGACATACATAGAGTAGTCAGATTTATAGAGGCAGAAAGTAGAATTCTGGTTACAAGGGAGGTAGAGGGAGGATGGAAGAGGAAGCTGTTGTTTAATGGGTACAGGGCTTAAGCTCTGCAAGATAAAAAGAGTTCTGGATATAAATGGTGGTGATGGTTGTACAACAATCTAAATGTACTTAGTACCACTGAGCTGTACAACTAAAAATAATCAGATGGCAAATTTTATGTTGTGTGTATTTTACTGCAATAATAGCATGTATGTGATAAGGGATCTGGTCACCTTCATGGACAAAATCAGCCAGTTCCCAGCTTTGACATCTGTGGCACTATGCACCTTGCCCTGAGGTTCCCTTTTCTCGCTTTTAGATGAAATCAGAGACATAAAAGAGGAGGAAATGGAATTTACTGAAGGCATGTCAAGTCAACAAATCTTCCTCTGGCTGCAAGGACTGTTCCTCTTTTCCTTGGTATGGACCGTGGCTGGCACCATCAACTCGGACAGCAGAAAGAAATTTGATTTGTTTTTCCGCAACCTGATCATGGGCATGGACGATCGCAACCCAAGGCCCAAAAGCGTCAAACTGACCAAAAATAACATCTTTCCAGAAAGAGGTAATTTAGTACCTGTTTGTTATGTCCTAGTATAATAGTTTGAATTATGTGTCTTAAACCCAACCAAAATGTGCAGACCATGTGAGCCCCTTACAAGAGCCAAGGAAGATTTTGCAGCTTTCCTAGGTGGGTTCACTTCTTCAGAGCTGGCTCATGTAAGTAAGAGTGGGTGGTCCTAAAGTCAGAGTCTTATGGGATTATGTAACTGCTTTTGTAATTTGGAAAAAGATGATATGATAGTTTTATTTTTGCAAAAAATTACTCATAATTCCATCACCCAAACAGAATGAGAAATATTGTCACCTTTTTTCTTACTCCTTTCTGTTTCTATATTCTGTGTGTTTACATACCTTCATATCATGGTGATTATGGTATTAATATTTTTTAATGTTGTCATTATATCTAATATCATACTGAAATGTTTTCGATTTTGCTACATACATTATCTTCAAAATGATCACTTCCAGCCATTTAATGGCTATAAATATTTTCCTATGTGTGCAACATCATGTACTATAAGAAAGATATTTCTTTTAAGTAGCTTTTACTGTTTTTCTACCATCCAAGTAAGACATATAAGATTTAGAAAATACAGAGAAGAGAATAGAAGAAAATTAAGATCAGTGGTCATTGTTCTGTCTGGAAATACCACATTTTGTGTTTTTACTTTCAGGTTTGTTTTTTTTTATTTCTGCAACATAATGAGGGTCATATTATGAATATTTTCCAAATAGCCTTACTTTTTGTGACCGTAAAAAACAAGTATGTGAAGGGCCATGAGGGAACTTCCAGGGATGACAGCAATGTTGTATATATTAGGAGGGACTTAGGCTACACAGATATGTGCATTTGCCAAAACTTAATAATTGTGGGCTTAAGAGGTGTGCATTTCATTGCACATAAAATTTATATCAAAAGAAAAAGTATATAAACAAATACTGACCCCTAGTTAATGATATACATGTGAAGTATTTATGAGGAAGTGTATAGACTTTGCAATTGATTTTGAAATGTTTCAAAAAATAATATGGATTAACAATAGAGAGATGAACAGGTGTGTGATAAAAAAAAAGCTAATGGTAAAATCTAGGCGGTGGGTATAGAAATGTTCAATGTACAATGTTTTCAGTGTTTCTGTATGTTTGAATGTTTTGTAATAATAAAATGATGAATGAGCAAGTAGGTAGCACCACCCCTACCCACAGACTCTTCCCTGCACACCTTGCACATTTCATGTAATCAGTGCAGTTCATCTGATACATGTTGGATCACTGCATGGAGACCCTGTATCAATCCATTGGTTAGATAGTAGAACATTCTCTTTTTTTCTTTGTGGCTTGGGAGATTTTGTTTCTCTTTTTATTGTGGTAAAATATACATAGCATAAAATTTACCATTTTAACCATTTTTAATTGTTCAAGTCAATAATATTAAGTACATTCACATTTTTGTACAACCATCACTATCCATCTCTAGAACTTTTTTCATCTTCCCCAACTGAAACTCCACTCCTGTTAAACTACAGTTCCCCATTATCCCTCCCCCCCTGCCCTGGCAACAAACATTCTACTTTCTGTCATCATAAATTAGACTATACTGTGTACCTCACATAAGTGGAATCATACAGGGATTCCAATCATACAGGAATCATATCATTTTGTGACTGGCTTATTTCTATTAGCATAATGTCTTCAGTTTTTTCATCCATGTTGTAGCATGTGTCAGAATTTGCCTCCATTTTAAGACTGAATAATATATCATTGCATGTGTATACCACATTTTTTAAATCCATTTGTCTGTCTATAGATCCTTGCATTACTTCCACCTTTTAGCTATTGCGAATAAAGCTGCTATGAACATAGGTGTACAAATATTACCTTTTTGAGCCTCTGTTTTCTTTTTGGTGTGTACCCAGAAGTGAAAATCTGGATCATATGGTAATTCTATGTTTAATTTTTAAGCAACTGTCATAATGTTTCCGATAGAGGCTACACCATTGTACATTCCCACTGACAATGCACAGTGTTCCGATTTCTCTACGTCCTCACCAACACTTGTTATTTTCTCTGTGTGTGTTTTTATATTAGCCATCCTGATAGGTATGAAGCTTATTCTTATTTTTTAAGAAAAAATATAAATAGATCATACAATAAAAAGGAATATATAATAAAAAAGACAATCACTATTAACATTTTGTTGACCATCCTTTTAGACATTTTCCTATACATATATGTATCTTGAGATTTATTGTTAGAAATGTGAAAGCATTCTATACTTTTATCTTCTAATGTTTACTATCATTAACAATGTTGTGATGAACAATGTTCTGGTAGCTACAGATTTGCTTAATCCATGATTATTTTCTTATAATATTAATGATTTCCTAGAAATAAAGTTGCTAAATCAAAAACAAAAACCGAAAATTTTAAAGCTTTTGACTGCTAAACTTCCCTTGTGCCCTACCAACACTGAATGTTAGGTTTTCAAAATCTAGAGCAATTTGAAATGAAAACGATATCTTGTTTTAACTTTCTTCTTTGAAAAAAATTTTTAGCAGATACTTTTAAAGCAGTTTTAGGTTTATAGAAAAATTGTGCAGTATCCTTCAAACATGAAGAAGAACAAAAAAGAAAATTTGCGCAGAAAGTACAGAGAATTCCCGTATGCTCCTCACCCACACAAACATAATTTTCCCCTATTATTAACATCTTGCATTACTGTGGTATTATTGTTACAATTGATGAACCAATATTGTTAAGTTATTACTAACAAAGTTTGCATGAAGGTTCACTCTTTGTCATGCAGTTCTATGCGTTTTGACAAATGTACCATGTCATGTATTCACCATTACAGTATCATGCAGAATAGTTTTATCCCACCCAAAGAATCCCTGTGTCTCACCTATTCATCCTCCCTTCCTTACCCTGAGCTCGTGACAGCCACTGATTTTGTTACTGTCTCTATGGTTTTGCCTTTTCCAAGACATGATGTACTTGGAATCATATAGTATGTGGCCTTTTCAGACTGGCTTATTTCACTTAGCAGTTAGGAATATGCATTCAAGTTTCCTCCATGGCTTTTTGTATCTGGATAGCTCATTTTTCAAATCACTGAATAATAATTTTTGGCAATTATAAATAAACCAGCTATAAACATTCATGTAAAGGTTTTTTGTGGATGTGATTTTTCAATCAATTCACGTGGTAAATACCTAGAAGTGCAGTTGTTAGATCATATGTTAAGCCTATGTCTAGCTTAGCAAGAAACTACCAAACTGTCTTCCAAAGTGTAACCATGTTGCATTCCCACCAGCAATGATTGAGAGTTCCTGTTGCTCTACATCTATGCAACATTTGTTGTTGTCAGTGTTTTGGAATTTAGCCATTCTAGTAGGTGTGTAGTACTATATTATTGTTGTTTTAATTTGCAATTCCCTAATGACACGTGATGTTGAGCATCTTTTCATATTCTTATTTGCCATCTGTATATCTTTGGTGAGGTGTCTGTTCAGATACTTTGCCCACTTTTTAATTGGGTTGTTTCTTTTCTTTTCCTTTCTTTCTTGGAGATGGGATCTCACTGTGTTGCCCAGGCTGGAGTGCAGTGGCTATTCATAGACATGATCATAGCACTGTAGCCTCAAACTCCTGGCCCCAAGCAATCCTCCCAGACTGTGGCTTATCTTTCCTTCTCTTAAAAATATCTTTTGCATATCAGAAGATTTTAATTTTAATGAAGTCCGACTTTTCAATTTTTTTCCTGTCATCTTCCAGATGTTTTATAATTTCATGTTTACATTTAGGTCTATGATCCATTTGGAATTAATTTTGTGAAATATATAAGGTCTGTGTCAAGAGTCTTTTTTTTTTCTTACATGTAAATGTCTACTTCTTCCAGAAACAATTATTGAAAAGACTATTTTTCTCAATTGAATTGTCTTTGCTCCTTTGTCAAAGGTCACTTGACTACATTTGTGTTGGTTTGTTTTTGGACTCCTTAGCCTGCTCCACTGACCAGCTTATCTGTTCTCTTAAAAATACCATACCATCTTGATTACTGTAGCTTCATAGTAAGTCTTGATGTTGGGTAATGTTAGTGCTCCAACTTTATTGTTCTTCAACAAAGAACCCCTGTTGGCTACCCTGAGTCCTTTGCCTTTCCATATAAACTTTAGAATCAGTTTGCCAATATCCACACAAGTACTTGCTGGGATTTTTTATTGGGATTGTGTTGAATTTACAGATCAAGTCAAGAAGCACAGACATCTTAACAATTTTGAGTCTTCCTATCCATAGACATGGATTATTTCTCCATTTATGTAAACATTCTTTGATTTCTTTGGTTAGAATTTTGTAGTTTTCCTAATATAGAGGAAATAGAACATTTTTGTCAAATTTATACATTTGTATTTCTCCCTTTTTTGGTGCTAATGCAAATAGTATTGTGTTTTTAATTTCAAATTCCACTTGTTCATTACTGGCATATAAAAAAGCAGTTGACTTCTTTTATATTAATCTTGAGTCCCGCTACCTTGCTATAATCACTTATAAGTTCCAGGAGTTTTTTATTTATTCTTTGGGATTTCCTACATAGATAATCATACCATCTATAAACAAAGACAGTTTTATTTCTTCCTTCCCAATATTTTACTTCATCTTCTTGTCTTATTCCATTAGCTACGATTTCTAGTATAATGTTGAACAGGACTGATGAGAAGGAACATCTTTATTTTGCTCTTAATCTTAGCGGGAAAGCACCTAGTTCCTAACCCTTATATATGATGTTAACTGTAAGTTTTGTGTTGATATTCTTTATCAAGCAAGGAAGTTCCCTCTATTCCTAATTTACTGAGAGTTCTGATCATGAGTGGATGTTGGATTTTGTCAGATGCTTTTTCTGAATATATTATGATCATTATTTTTTCCTTTAGCCTGTTGATGCGATGGATAACAATTGATTTTCAAATGTTTAACCAGCTTTATACACCTCAAATAAATCCTCCTTGATTGTGGTATGTAGTTATTTTCATACATTGTTGAATTTGATTTGTTAGTATTTTATTGAGAATTTTCGCTTCTACGTTGATGAGAAATACTGGTCTGTGGTTTTCTTTTCTTGTAATGTCTTTGTCTGGCTTTGATATTAGAGTAATGATGGATTCATAGAAAGCATTAGAAAATGTGCTGTCTGCTTCTATATATTTTCTGGAAGAGATCATGGAGAGTTGATCTCATTTCTTAAATATTTGATCAAATTCACTAGGGAACCCCTCTGGGACTAATAATTTCTCTTTTTAAAGGTTATTAATTGTTGATTCAATTTCTTTAGTAGATAAAGGCCTATTCAAATTACCTATTTCTCTTTTTGTGAGTTTTGGTAGATCATATCTTTCAATGAATTGGTCTATTTTATTTAAGTTATAAAATTTGTTGGCATAAATTTGTTCATAAAATGTCTCTATTATTCTCTTAATATCCATGGAATCAGTAGTGGTGGCCCTTCTTTTATTCCTGATGTTAGTACTTTGTATCTTTTCCCTTTTTTCCCTTGGTTAGCCTGGCTAGAGATTTGACAATTTTATTAATCTTTCAATGATACATCTTTTGGTTTTGATTTTCACTATTGTTTTTCTGTTGTCAATTTCACTGATTTCAGCAATAATTTTTCTTTTTTCATGCTCATTTTTTATTTCATTTGCTCTTATCTTTTTACTTTCTTAAGATCGATGCTTAGATTATTGATTTTAGATCTTTCTCCTTTTCTAATATATGTGTGTGTGTACGTATATATATATTCAATGTTATAAATTTCCCTCTAAGCTTTGCTTTCACTGCACCCCACAGATTTTTTAAGTTCTATTTTCATTTTCATTTATTTCATAATACTTTAAATTTTCTCTTGAGACTGCTTTGATCTCTGTGTCATTTTGAAGTGTGTTGCTTAATTTGCAAATATTTGGGGATTTTTCAGCTATCATTCCTCTTATTGATTTCTAGTTTAATTCCACTGTGGCCTGAGAGTATGCATTGTATGATATCTATGCCTCTAAATTTGTTAAAGGTTTATGGCTCCGAATGTGATCGCTCTTGGTAAACGGGCCATGTGAACTTGAGAATAATGTGTAGTCTGCTGTTGTTGGATGCAATAATCTATAAATGTCAATTACATCTAGTTGAGTGATGATGGTGCTGTTCAGTTTAACTATATTCTCACTCATTTTCTGTTAGCTGTCAATTACTGATAGAGGGATGTTCAAGTATCCAACTATAATATCAGATTTGTCTATTTCTCCTTGAAATTCTATCAGCTTCACTTCATGTATTTTAGCATTCTGTTCACATTTAAAATGTTAAAATGGTATCTAATTTAAATTTCCTCTCTTTTTAATTAGAAGTGAGGTTGAATTATATATATGGTGGTAGTTTGTTTTTCATATGTTCTTTTTTTAATGTTCTATTGTAGGCTTTGTTTTTGTTTTTACAGACTGTGTCTAGATATAGGTCTGCTTTTGTTTATTTTGTCTGTAATGTGTTATGTCCCTTCAGTCAGCAAGGGAAAATTTTATGCTCCAGCTTCCAAGTCTGTTGTCTCCTCTTTCCTTATTTTTGTGTTTTTGTTTTTTCTAGGTGGACTTTTCATTATAATATTAGTTACCCACAGCTTCAATTATTCTCTTTACTGCCTTGAATTATTTTAATCCTGCCTTTGTATCTTTTGTTACCTTGCTCTCCTCTCTTAGTATAAGGATTGAAAGTACAGGCTGTGCAGTAAAACTGTCACAGTTTGGATCTTGGCTCCAACACTTCACAGTTGGGTGACCTTGAGCATCTTCCTAATCCCCTCTCAGTTTCCTCAATTATAAAATGGGGACAGTAATAATAACGGTGAGAGCTCCTGAAAGGCCTTTCCTCACTTTGTAGAACGTTGTCTTCTGGACTTTTCATGATCTAGGAGCCATGGTATAAATAGATATCTCAAACAAATGCTGGAGGAACCACACTGGGGAGTGTACATTAAGAAAAGCAAGCAGACCTTTGGGGGATTTTCGTGAGGTTGGGTTCACATCATCTGCATCCTCGTTTGTCAACCCAGGGATTTCTTTGTCCAGCAAGTGCTAAATTTCCCTTTATTAACCTATTCATTGTGTAACTTTTGAAAAGTCATTCTCTTCTCAGTTGAAATGTTTACCTTATTTTCTCACGTGGAGGAGAGGAAAACAGAGCTGCGGTGGAGGTTGGAAAGGGAAACAGTCATTTATTTCCCTGGATTTCTGCTTTCTCCCCTTTCTAGTCTTGTACCCAGACCAGAGTTTAAGTTATAATCATAATACAAAGAGAATAGGACATGCAACTCTGATGAGAACCAAAAAAGACCCACCGTTAAATGTTACCAAGTGCCTTTCAGTGTGCCCAGAACTATACTAACAGTTTGACACATATATCTCATTCATTCTCCAGAGTGATTTTTCCAAGCTCAGCATAAAATCAGGCCCATTTTACAGATGTGTGAATGGTAACCTTGGTCAACATCACAAGGCTGGTAAAACCACTTTTACTCAGTTAAATCTTTTCTCTTTAGCCTAAATGTTCCTGGATCAAGCTACAAATTATCTCTATCTCAACATCAGCAAGGGAAGAGGAAAAAAATGCTTTACTGATTCATCCTTTTAGAATCCCCTTTTTAATTATAAAAATAATTCCATGCTATTAAACAAAAATTATCAATAGATATGTCTTTGTGCATACCACCCTATCACAGGTATTTCAGTTTTTAAAATATCTTTCCTCTTGCCTGTTTACCTGATTTTATCTCTTTACATAGTTGCCATAATGGGATATATTATATTTTTTATTCTATTTTCATCTATCATTGTTTCTTAAGGGCACTTTCTATGTTAACAGTTAGCTTTAGAAATTGTCATTTTAATGACTGAAAAACATTCCATCCATCTCATAAGACATAATTTTTCCATGTCTCCTGATGTAGGATATGTAAGCTATTTCCTTGCTATCACAGATGGTATTGCATACTCATGTATATAGATTATTTTCATTGTGAATGATTTCCTTATGACAAATTCCCAGAAATGGGATTTCTGATTTAGAGTAGAGAACATTTTTTGTAGCTCTGTAAGCATAGTGCCAGATTGCTTTCTGAAAATGTTGTACCAGATCTGACTTCTAGGTAAAGCTGCAGAGTGACGTAAAATAACAGAAGCTCTCTTTTTAAATAGCTAATAAAGTTAAGAACAACAAAAATCCTTTTAATCCTAAAAACTCCCCAGCAATAACCAAAGAAAGAGTTACAACTTAATTCTATAAACATTGAAAAGTAGTGGCTAGGGAGAGAAACAAGATTCTGGTTTGATACATTGCCCAGCCTAGAACCTGCCACCCCACTCTCCTGCTAGGAGTGATGCACAGAGGAAAGCAGGTGAGTTGATAACATTTCCCAGCAAGGGCAACCGAGTATTTCCTTTTACCCGACCCCATAGCCCCAGGCTGCAGAAAAGAAAGCCACACGCTAGTCCTTGAATTGTGGCCAGGAAAGTAGGTAAGATAAACTGGCCCCAGATAATGTTGGGAAGCATGTCAAGAAGAATTCACCCAATTATATCAGAGCAAGAATGGTCTGGTGATTGTGCACACATCGGAGAGAGAGAGAGAGAGAGAGAATATGATCCAAGAGACAGAAAATATTTCTGTTGAAAGAATTTAGTAATAATAGGAATTTAATCTTTTAAAGATCATAAATGAATGTATACTATACTGACAAAAGGATAGATATATAGATTAATTTAATAGAATTTAGTTAAAAAGACAAAACCTTACATGTATGGTAACTTGTGTTTTGCCAATGATGCCAAGATAATTTAATGGAAAAAGAATAACCAAAGAAAGAGTTACAACTTAATTCTATAAATATTGAAAACTGGTGGATAGGAAGAGAAATGAGATTCTGGTATGGTGCATCTCCCAGTCCATAACCTACCACCCCACTGTCTGGAACAACTGAATATATACATGTCAAAAAACGAATCTGGACCTCTACCTCACACCATAGTCAAAAAGTACTCAAAATATATCAATGACCTAAATGTAAAAGCTAAAATTATAAAACTTTTAGAAGAAAACATAGGTATAAATTTTTGTGACCTTGAATTATGCAGTAGTTTCTGTAGGACACACAATGCGTAAGCAACAAAAGAAAAAAAATAAACAAACTGAGCATCATCAAAATTTAAAACTTCAAAGGACATCAAATGAAAAGACAACTCACAGAATGGGTGAAATGTTTTACAAATCATACATCTTATGAGAGACTCATTTAGAATTTATAAAGAAGTAATAAAAAGACAACCCAATTAAAAATAGGCAAAATATTTGAATAGGCAGTTCTCCAAAGATATACACAGAAGCAATAAACACATGACAAGATGGTCAATATTATTAGCCATGAGGGAAATGCAAATTAAAAACACAATGGGATACTACTTCACAACAACTGGGGTGGGTATAACAAAAATGATGGAAACAACACGTGTTGGTGAGAATGCAGGAAAATTGGAACTCTCACATAATGTAATGGGAATGTAAAATGCTGCAGCAGCTTTGGAAAAGAGCCTTTGGCAGCTCCTTAAAAATTAAACACAATCCAAATGTCCATCACCTGATGAATGGTTAAATAAAATGTGGTAGAGTCATACAAGGAATATTATTTGGAAATAAAAAGAAATGAAGTACTTGATACATGCCACAACATGAATGAACCTTACAAACGTTGATTAGTGAAAGAAGCCAGTCACAAAAGAAATGTGTAGAATTTATATGAAATGTGTAGAATAGATGAATCTAAAGAGACAGAAAGGAGATTAGTGATTGCCAGGGGACAGGGTGGGTGAGCAGGGATTTATCGGGTGATATCTAAGAGATGTTGAGTTTCTTTTTTGGTGTAATGAAAAGTTCTAAAATTGATTGTGGTAATGGTGTCACAATATTAGTATATTTGCACATACATAAATGTTTAGTAAACCATTGAGCTGTATACTTGAAATGGTTGAATTATATGGTATGTGAATTATATTTTATTTTATTTTTTTTTCTTTATCTTAGGCATTAGGTTTGTAAGAATTATATTTTAATAAAGCTCAAAATTGTAGATCAGGGGATAAAACCACAGAATTAGAGGAAAAGAGGGATTGAAGAATGAAAGAAACAAACTGAGAACCAAATAATGCCATTAATGATCTAATAAATGTATTAGAACCAGCAAGAAATAAAGTATACAAGGCTAGACATCTACTAAAAGGCTTAGAAGAAAGGTTTGAGATAATTACACATACAATGGAAGAAGACAAAGACATTGAAAGAGTTATAGAGAATATGATTGATATGACAATCAAACAATGCTAATTCCTTCAGTAGGAAACCCAATAAATAGTATAGGTAATATATACAGAGATATAAATGAAGAAATTTTTCCTAAAATGAAGAACTGTTTCTACAAATTGTAAGAGTATGCTATGTTCCAAGAAAAACTAATATAGAATAATTGACCAATAAATGAAACCTAATTAAATTATTAGAAATTCAGACTAAAAGAGATTCCATCAGGCAACTAGAAAGGAAATATCCGATGGGCCTCAGCTTCTGCACAGCAACTTAAGATGCAAGAAAACAGAATAGAGCAGCAGAAGGGTGAAAAAGTGTGCCATGAGACTATTACTTTCAATCAAGTCACTGTTAAAAAACAAAAGCAGCAGGCAGATATTTTCAACACATGCAAGAACAGAGAGAATTGAGCACCTGTAAGCCCCTTCTTGAAAAAAAAAAGAAAGAAATCAGCCAACTAAGAGTTGAATTAAAATAAAGAGCTTTTAAATGGTCTGAGTTAAAAGATCTGAATCTGAGCATTTAATCTATTTAAATACAGATGCAAGATTAAGGAATGGAGGAATTATGGTTGCAGAACAAAGTATGAATGTAATACATCCTGACAAAGTAAAAGTTATATCATCAACAACAAAAAGAGCCAAAGGAGGGGAGGTAGAAGGGAGAGTGAGAGTTCATCCCCACATAGTTCATAAAGGTGTCAATGACATTGGTCTAAAATTGAACCGTGTGTATTTACAAATGAAATGATGTAATGTCTCGATTTGCTTTAACATACTCTAGACAGCGAAAGAAGAAGGGAAGGAAAGCAGGGGAAGGGAGGGCAAAAAAGGAAAGAGGAGGAAGGATGGAGGGGGAAAGAGAGGAAGAAAAGAGAGAGGGAAGAAGGAAGAGAGGAAAATTAATATGGTGGTGGTTGGCAGTGGGGAAATGGATGAGAGAAGAATTACAAAATATTGATAATTGTTGAAGCTGGATAATAGGTACATGACAGTTTATTATACTATTCTCCTTGCTTTCTTGTATTTTTAAATTTGTTTCACAATAAAAAGTTAAAATACAACAAAAAATTAGATTAAGTGATTTTTTTAAAGTGTACTGACTTTAACCCTTTAATGGCTTAATTTTTTTTTTAAGGAAACCAATATCTCTTGTAGTGAAGAAAGTAGTGAACAGTGAAAAATTTTTAAGGAAAAAAATTTTTTTTAGAAACCCTTATCTCTTGTGAATAAAGATGCATCTGAAAATCAGCAGGTCCTTCAGTTTTACTTCAGTCTCCTTTTCTTTTGCTAGATTTAAGTATAATTCAATTTAACACCTTTATTTAAAAATAGTATATGTTGGATGATCTCATTCTTATAAAATCCCTTCTCTCTATCTGTCCTTTCATCTTCAATATGTTTGTGTGCCTAAAGAGAAAGCTAGAGGGTTTACCACCAGAACTAATTTTCGAAGGTGGGATTTGGAATGATTTATTGCCTTTTTTGTTTTATTTTAACACTTGCTGTTTACATTATTAAAAATAATTTAGCAATTTGCATATTGAGCACCTATCATTTTTATACGAATAATAAAATTTCTTTAAAAAGTGTTGTTTCAGTTTACACAGTTACCAGCAACATGTAAGTTTCATCATAACAATGCCAGTATTGGCAGTTATACATTTTCGGATGCCTATAGCTAAGGTAGTGAAATACCTCAAATATGAAATGTAAACCTTTGGGATGCTAATGACCTGTTTTGTTTCTTTGGGTCCAGGAAGCATCTATGATTTTTATTTTGTCAAGCAAGGTAGTGGACATTGGGACACATGGACAGAATATATCACCAAAGAGGAGGAAAATATTCCAGCTGGTGCAAAGGTAAACAGAGATGCATTGTCCACAGAACTGTGGTTTCCAGAATTACCCAAATATCTTCAGGTGGAGGAATTAACTGTTCTTTGTGAGCATTTTTAAGAGCTTTCTTTAGAAAAAGATTTGAACATGAGCTGGATTGAGCTTTCAAAACCAAGGGCAATCAAAGAGACCCAACTTCCTTACTTAGCTCTCACCCTCTGTGCCTCACTTTACCCAACCAAAAATTTTTTAGAAAGTATTAAAAGGATGACTGCAAAGATTGAAGGTGGTATACACAAACACATGGCACATACTAGGGGCTAGATCAATGTTTGTTGCTATTCTGATTATTATCATTATCAATAATACCAGGTGGTCATCAGTTCACCCCTCAGTCATCTCAACAAAAAAGAGCCTTTAAATCCTCAGAGAAAGATTTCCTTCATCAGCATTTGCAGAAAAACATTTTGTGATTTAATAAATTTCCTGGTTTGCACATGATTCACCTATAACTCCAGCACATTTCAATCCTTGTAGAAAATACTTTCAGATGAGCACTTTTATGCCCCTGCTAGTAGAATTTAGTGGACATAATTTCTCTTTCTGGAGTGACTGCAGGTCATTTAGGCCCTGGGTGGAGTGGCAGACAGCAGATAGGAAAGTGATGATATTGGCCACCAAGTCAGACAATGAGGCGGGACCACGGTTGTATGTATAGTATAGTAAGCATGCATTAAACAGGGTGAATGTTTCCTGACTTCAGGACACACCTTGGGGTCTGAGCATTGTAAAGAAACCCACAACACTGAGGTCCTAAACTTTAATTCTCTTTAAAGAGCTTAGTCACTTGAACTCCAGGGATTTGAAATCTTACTGGATTAATGCAGAAAATATTTTCAGTTCTGCTGGGAATTTTTGCCTTGTCAAACAATTGTCCTAGTCACTGAAAATAAAAATCTGTGAAACCCAACTTGCTTTAAATTCCCAATCTTGGTAGCAAAATCGGCATCTTGGACCTGGTTCTGTATTCAGCATCATTTACTGGCTATGTGGCTTTGGATAAATTAGCCAGTTTTTTTGATCTTCAGTGTTTTCGTCTGTATTATCATATGTCTGCCTCAGAGTGGCACTGGGAAGACTGCAGCAGGTAATACAGTCAAAGCATCCATAGCTCGACACCTGCTAATTCTTTTCTTCTCCACTAGATTCTCTTGTCTTATCTTCTCCTTTTCCTTTGATCAAATTATTTCTAGAAAGAATCCAAGACTTGGCTTACATTGGGCCGCTGTGTTATACAGACCAAGGTGGCATCATTTGACTGTGGTCTAGTTTTGCTTTAAGGGGCACCATTGAACCACAGTGTGAGTGGTACTCCCTAGAGTTGTGCAGCACAGAGGCCTCAAGTTCCCTCACTGGTCCCATTCAGCCTAGACATACAAGGAGACTTCAGCATATAATATAATCTTCCTGCCTCTCCTCCTGCCCTCATGGAGGGAACCAAATGTGGCCAAATGGCTAATGACAGAATTTAGGGTAAGGCGTTTTATTGAAAGTCATAGGGATTCCAGGAGCCCAAGACCAAGCCCTCAGAGTCCATCTGAGACCTGAATACCAGGAAGAATGTGTGCAATCCCCATGTTAGAAAAGGCAAGGGATTATATGGGGGGTCTTAGAATCAAGGATTTGAGTATTGAGAAAAGCAGATCAGAAACAAGCACAGGGAATGGGGGTCTAGGGTCCCACTTAAACCTTCTGAGCCAGGCAGTATAGACAGCATATGGAAGGTCAACCTTACCTGGGACAAGGCAGACAGGTTGGTTCAGAGCAATGGTCTCAGAGGACAGCAGCTACGGACCGATCCTTACTGTAATTGTTGTTTATGACAATTTGGTAGTTGAGACTGCAGACTTTGGAATCAGACAAACTTGGATTCACATCCCCGTATTTTCACTTACTTGCTGTATTAATTGGGCAAATTGCAGAAAGGCTATGGACCTCATTTACAAAATGTAGACAATAATGCCCACCTTTACATGTGAGAGCTCATTTAATCCTCAAACCAGGGGCATGAGCAATATACATAACCTTAACATTTGTACCCCCATAATATGCTGAAATAAAAATAAATAAATAAATAAAATCCTCAAACCAGCTCTGTGCATTAGGTGCCATTATTATTCCCATTTCACAGATGAAGAAACTGAGTCCCCTGGAGAGGTTAAATGCTCATTCAAGGTCCTAAAGATGGTAAGGAATGAAGCTAGAATTTGAAATACCAAGACCCAGCCTCCTTGGCGCAGGACCAAGACTCTCCCATGTCTTTGTCGTTGCAGGTCTCAGAACTCATTATCCCCACCATGGAGACAGCCCGGCAGACTTTCTTCTTAAAAACTTACCTGGACCATGATATTCCAATGCTGTTTGTGGGTCCCACAGGCACTGGCAAATCAGCCATCACCAACAACTTCCTTCTCCGCCTGCCCAAAAATACCTACCTTCCCAACAGCATGAACTTCTCTGCCAGAACTTCAGCCAATCAGACCCAGGACATCATCATGTCCAAGCTGGATCGACGGCGGAAGGGCCTTTTCGGGCCTCCCTTAGGGAAGAAAGCAGTGGTGTTTGTGGGTAAGGCATTGGCCTGGGTCTACACACAACCAGGTTCTTTCACCCCAAACTGCTGCAAACCAGAGCTTCCCTTTGTAGCACCACTGTACATTCCTTTTACTCTCTGTGGGAGATAAAACATTTCTAATGAATACAGTTTAGTATTTCCCTACCCTTTTTTTTTTATTTTTACCTTCCTTCCTTCCTTCCATCCTTCCTTTCTTCCTGCCTTTTTAATCACTGGTCTATTGTGACTTAACCTCCCTACCCTCTCAGTTCCTTACCTTTAACATAGAGGCAGTCCAATCTTCCTTGGAAAGTCATTATTAGACTAGATAACGTGTGTCAAGTTCCTAAAATGTCACCTGACACAAACTGAGCATCCAGACCATGTTTGTTGAAGAAAAACTAAAAGAGCCTCTATTTTATTGACTGCCTCCTATGTGCCAGGACTGAGCAGTATGCTACTGGGGAAAATGCACTCCCTGCCTTCGAGGGAGTCATGGCCTATTCTTGCCATGTTTGTTTTGCTCATCAAATACCCCAGCTCCCATCAGAGTTCAACTGTTACTTCCCGGTCAAATTAACATACTCTATTGACTGGTGGCTTGACTGTCTTCCTCACCATCATATCCGCGGCACTTGCACTTAACAAAATGTCTAGCACATAGCAGACAATCAATATATTTTGGTTGAGGGAAATGGGAAGAAATTAAATGCCTGTTTGTTGATGCCAATCCATGCAACCTTATAGTCACAATGCGCAGAGATCTCAGTGAGGCAGGAGAGCCCAGAACCTAGGAAAACCTTTTCCCTTCTGGTCATGATGTCCACTGACTAAGTCCTTCCTGGAGCGTGGAATGAGACAACTGGGCACAACTCTCCCACAAAGGCAGCCGTCACCTCTTACCACCCATGAGAGCAGAGGATGCCAAGGGATCAGGATGTATGACTTTGGATTCTTTCCCCAGATGACCTCAACATGCCAGCGAAAGAGGTATATGGGGCCCAGCCCCCCATCGAGCTCCTGAGGCAATGGATTGACCATGGTTACTGGTTTGACAAGAAAGACACAAACAGGCTGGACATCGTAGATGTGTTGCTTGTGACAGCCATGGGCCCCCCTGGGGGAGGAAGGAATGACATCACTGGTATGTGAAGGAAAGAGCTCATTCCTCTTTCCCCTCACCCTAGCAGAGCTGGGCCATCTCCATAAATGGAGGGTTGGTGCAGGGCAGCCTGTCTTGATGGAGTGGGGAGCAAAAGTGTGTGTAGGCTCCAGATGTTGGAAGTTGTGTAAAATAGGATGGGGAGGTGACAAGAGGATGTGAGGAATCTTGGGGTAGTTTCTATAGAAACAGAGAGTATCAGATGAAAAGGAGAGTTCAGTGTGGCCAGTGCGGGTTCCAGGAGGGTGGCTAGATCAGAGGTCCCCAACTACAGGTGCATGACAGGGTCACCTGTCATATTTGTTACAATTCTTCAGGTTGCCAGAGACAGAACACCTAACCCAAACTGGCCTAAGCAAAATAAATATTAATAATAGTAGCAAGTCAGTAAATAAATAGAATTATTCCCCCTATCATCTAACAGTTCAGGAGTATATCTTGCTTCAGGTACAACTTGATCCATCCAGTTCTATGGGAAACTTTACTTTTATTCTGATTAAGAATAAGATTAAGAACCTTCATACCATTTCCTGACATGGATTCTGTGACCTTGGACAAGTCTATCCTGTTACTCAGCTTTCTCTTTTGTAAGATAAGGAAAATGGACAGGGAGATCACCTTCCACTCCCAGTATAGAGTTGAGAGGTGCCTTTGCCTTGGATTTGAGTACAGCAAGGTCTCAGGTACCTCTAGCATCTATACGTTCAGCACCTCTCTCACCAATGAAAGGGAGAGGAGCTTGGTGTATTACTTTTCTCTATTTAAGACCTAACCATTCAAAAGAGAATATTTCCAGTGCTCATTGCAAAGTGGCTCATGCCTGTAATCCCAGCAACTCCAGAGGTTGAGATGAAGGGATCACTTGAGGCCAGGAGTTGGAGACCAGCCTGGGCAACATAGGTGAGATCCCATTTCTTAAAAAAAAAACAGTAATAACTACCATTTGCACAGCAATTGATAATTTTCAAGCTGTATCACAAATGGGATCTTTGAGAGACCCTGTAATAAAGCCCAGTGCCCAACAACAGCCAGAAACACATCTGTAGTCAAGTGAAATTAAGTATATTAATTTGCTGCAGCAGGGTGTCTGCACCCCAAGGAGGCCTGAGGGAGTGAGTGCCTGATGAAAGGGAGTCAAATGGGTTGTGCTAGGTGACTGAGGGAAGGCTTCAGGAAGCAGCGGCTCTGTTCTGGATGGGGTACTCTCCATGAGTGGAAACAATCCTATGTGTGGGTATCTTAATTTTTGTCTAGGTTTTGATTTACATTGAAATAAAAAAATAATTTTTGTCTAGGAAATAGGAGGAATGAAATGAGGCTAAGTTGTCACTTGGTAAAGAAGCAGAGTCACTCATATTAGCCGAGAGAGAGGAAATTTGGTCATTTTCATGGATGCAGAGCTATCTTGTTCCATTATAGTTAGCCATGGAATATCTGATATTGATATTTAATGAAATTATATTCAGCAAAGGATACCAAATTAATATTGGTTAACTTGGACTGTGGGAGAATAAAGTTGGTATGTGGGAGGTAAGTGAAAGAAGGAAATATTAACTTTCTACAAAAGATTTCTGAATTGTTTGACTACTTTACAATGATCACGTTTTTTAAAGACAACCTTGAGCACTAGACTAGTCCCGTTAATAGAACTCCTGCAACATGGAGATGTTCTATATCTGTATTGTCCAATACAGCAGCCACTAGCCACTGTGGCTCTTGAGCACTTGAAATGTGGCTAACGAGACTGAGGAAATCTATTTTTAATGTCATTTAATATTAATTAATTTTCATTTAAATAGCCACACGTGGCTAGATGCTGCCATATTGCAGAGCTCAGCTCTAGAACACAAAGGGGGAAAGCCAACTCTCCCATATCCAGGGTCACTAGGTCCAGGCAGTGTGATGATGTGTGCACACTCATATGCGTGCATGTTTTCTAGGACGATTCACTCGCCATCTGAATATCATTTCCATTGACGCCTTTGAGGATGACATTTTAACCAAGATTTTCAGTTCCATTGTTGACTGGCACTTCGGGAAAGGGTTTGATGTGATGTTCTTAAGGTAAGAGGTCCCTTTGTCTTCCCGGATATTAGGCTGAGGGTTCTCAGTTTGGCCCCTCCTTGACTGGTATGCCTTCCCCCCTTTCTCCCAAGGTATGGAAAGATGCTGGTGCAAGCTACTAAGATAATTTATAGAGCTGCAGTGGAGAACTTCCTGCCAACTCCCTCTAAGTCACATTATGTCTTTAACCTGCGGGACTTCTCACGGGTGATCCAAGGGGTACTGCTCTGCCCTCACACCCACCTGCAGGTCAGCCACTGTCATTTCTGCTACCAAGATCATTCAGCAATATCCTTGGCTACATGGGATGTGTCACATTAATAACAGCTAACTTTTATTAAGAACTTAGTCTATACTACACCTTGTGCTAAGTATTTTATAAGCATTATCTCGTTTAATCCTCACCCAGGGATTTACTAGAGAACTACCACCTCAGGTACCACCTTCTATTCATTCAAATAATTAACTGTGGATTTTTAGGATGTGGAAAAATTTATCCGGCTTTGGATCCATGAGATTTATCGGGTATTCTATGACCGTCTGATTGACAAGGAGGACAGGCAGGTCTTCTTCAACATGGTGAAGGAAACCACCTCCAATTGCTTCAAGCAGACTGTAGAAAAGGTAAGGCAGATTCTGTGGTCATTTGGCCTCAGAAATGGTTCCAAGTGTTTTATCACATTAGTCTCAGGTTTCAGGTTCCCTCCCCAATGGAGACATACAGCTCTGTTCTCTGAATCTTGGGAAATGGGATTGAGGCAACCAATCATTTGATTTGGTGATATTTTACTTGCTCCAATTTGGCTTCACTTTTATAGTAACATGGAAGTTTGGATCCATTCAAAGTGGTTTAATAAATGATGTTATTTGTTTATAATCAACTCAAAATGCATTTTTAGGGTCAATTAATTTGTGAGTTGAGAAATGAACCATAAATTTTCACGATTTGACTGAGGCCCTTATAATGCCCAAGTGAAAAATTGTCATGGTCTTCCATTTGTGACTATTTTCTTTTTCCCATTTTGATATAAAAACAGTTGATTTAAACCTATATATTTGCATCACCTGGTTCTACCTCCATTGCTAAGAAGCTGTGATTTCTCTACAGAATAATTTCAAAAGGGTTTCATATTGCATTCTTCTAAGTGCAGAAGTATCATCAGGTTCTAATATCGGGAAGAGGAGGTATCTAAAACATGCCTATTCCAGGCACAGAGTGGGGACCAGGGGTAGTGCCTGTATCTCTATTTGGTGGAGGAGCAAGCACATGAAAAGCAATGCTATCCTTCGACTGCCTTCTCTGGGGACCTTACAATTTGACCACCAATGTTTTAGTACTTAGTAAATAGACTGACCCTTGCTTTTACATGCTTTCCTTAATATCCTTGCATCATAGTCTTGACAATTATCAGGTCCACATATTATGCGGTTTAAAAAAAAAAAAAACTGTTGATGAACTATGACTTTAAAGAATGTGCTCAGAGGAAATACACACATCTCCTGCTCCCTCCCTCCACACCTTCTACTGCCAGCCTGGTTGGGGCATTGACTGAATGCCCAGCTGAGACTTATTCTTCTCACAGGTGCTTATCCACTTGTCACCTACTGGAAAGATCGTTGATGATAACATTCGTAGCCTCTTCTTTGGAGATTATCTCAAACCAGAAAGTGACCAAAAAATCTATGATGAGATCACCGACCTGAAACAACTCACAGCGGTCATGGAGTACTACCTGGAAGAGTTCAACAATGTCAGTAAGGCCCCCATGTCCTTGGTCATGTTCAGGTTTGCCATTGAGCATGTCTCCAGGATCTGCAGGGTCCTGAAGCAGGACAAAGGCCACTTGCTCCTGGTGGGCATTGGGGGCAGTGGACGACAAAGTGCCACCAAACTGTCCACGTTCATGAACTCATACGAGCTGTACCAGATTGAGATCACTAAGAACTACACAGGCGCTGACTGGCGGGAGGACCTGAAGAAGATCATGCTGCAGGCCGGTGTGGCCAGCAAGAGTACTGTGTTCCTCTTTGCTGACAACCAGATCAAGGACGAGTCGTTTGTGGAGGACATCAACATGCTTCTGAACACAGGCGATGTGCCCAACATCTTCCCTGCTGATGAGAAGGCTGAAATCGTGGAGAAGATGCAAACAGTAGCCAGGACCGAAGGCGAGAAGATTGAAGTCACTCCCCTTTCCATGTATAACTTCTTTATTGAGAGGGTAAAAAAGAGCCTTCACATTGTTCTTGGTAAGAAGAGGCAAACTCAGTGTGCCCTTTGCCTCTGGGTGTTTCAGGGTCTTCCGAGTGCCTGAAGTACCCTAATCCCCTTGCAATGGTCCCAGGGTTGCTCCAGCCAAGGCACTAGCAAAGGGTTTGGGTCTGGAGTTCTCTGGGAACTTCTTCCACTCTCCTGAACAATTATTTTAAACCTGTTCCACTCTCTTCAGTTCTCTGAATTCTCCTCTGAGAAAGAGCATATTTTGGCACATGACCCTTGCACAGAACAGTGTCTGATGTTCTTCTTGCTGTGAATGGCATTCCCAATCTATCCAGAAACCTAGCTATGTTTCATACCTTTCTTTTGTTACCAAGTCTCATCTATTTTTACCTCCTGACTGTCTCTTAAATTCACTCTTTTATCATCACCTTCACATTAGCTAAGCTGCCATTTACCCAGACCAGAGGTGACTTTGTAACCTTCTGTTTTTTCTATCTTTGGTCTTGTCTATTCCAGACCTTTCTGTTCCACTGAGCCAGGATGATATTTTCCCTATATGGCAAATATAATCATTGCACACCTGTGCATGTGAGTACACACACATACACAAACTTAAATTTTTTTCCAGTAGGATAAGGACCAAAATTCCTAACCCATGGTCTCATAAGGCCACCTGTCAGACTGTCCCCTGTGTCCTCTCCACCTTCATCTCAAACTAAGACTCCCCTTTCCCCTATTCTTCAGCCACACTGAACTCCTCACACTTTCACCTATGCATCATGCTTCCTTCTACCACACTGAGTCTAAATAGACAGGGAATGGAATTTGGGGTGTAGAATCCAAAATTAATGGTTGAATATAGAGATGGGATCTGAAACAAGCTGATAGCTTCACAGCAACATCTATAGGTAACTATGTATGGCTCCCTATGAGTCAGCACAAAGAGAGCAGTGAGTCAGAGAGCTCAAGCCATTCTGGCCAAGTGACCCAAAGGATGCAGAAAGGACAGTATGCACGTGTATGTTAGAAGGCTAATGTAATGCACTGAGATCTCATCACAAAGTTAAATGGAAATATCCCATGATTCTCCTGAGCTTCTCAGGCACTCCCCATGGCTGTCTACAACCATACCCCTGGAGTACCACAGGAGTATACCCCACTTACCCTACCGGAATCCTTGGAAATACTTACCCGCCCCTTTGGGTCTGCCTACCCTGGAGAAAAGGAATTAACAAAGTCTACTTTTCATCAGCCATGAGTCCAATTGGGGATGCCTTCAGAAACCGCCTCAGAATGTTCCCTTCACTGATCAATTGCTGCACAATTGATTGGTTCCGGTCCTGGCCCAGGGATGCTCTGGAGTTGGTGGCCAACAAATTTCTAGAAGACGTGGAGCTTGATGACAACATTCGGATAGAGTAAGTGTTAGCTGCATTTTAGTACCCCAAATACTCCATATCGAAAATCTAGATGTTGACTCTATTATTCTTGTTGTCTTAAAGATTTCTCAATTTCTATATAGAAAATGCCTTACATTTTAAAAATCAAATCACATTTAGTTAAATATTTAATAAAGTATTTTTGCTGAAAAAGAGTAAAATTTTATTGTTCAGAATTGTCCTGGAGACACGCTGTTGTCATATCTATGAGGACCTGGATGTAATAATATAGCTATTTCAATAGTCTTAGAATATGCATTTTCAACAGAAATGATATTACAGCTGAGGATCCTATGGGAATGAAAAACTTACTCTTTTACATATAAAGCATAGATATGCAAAAAAAAAAAAGCACTTAATTTTGGCTAGAGTAAGGGAAAAGATGAGAATGTCCACCACTCTGGGTGCTCCATGGGGACAGGAATCAGTTGACCCTCCTCATCCACCTCTATATCCTTAGTGCCTAGCAGGTGCCAGGTACATAGTAGGTCCAATAACTATTTATTAAATGAATGAATGGAAAATGAAGAAGCAAGCAGACTTAGGGTATCTATGGCCTTAAATTTCACTGTGAAAATTTTGAAGTTTATTCTGTAGACCAGAAGACCCTTAACCTGAGCCCACAGGCTCACAGATGATATAGAATTCAGTGGGTTGGTGAATACACACAGGAAAATATTTTATCTTCATTTACCACTGACATCCAACTGGCATTTTGCATTTCCTTCATTGATGAGTGCAGGTAATAAACCCCAGTAGGATTAGCAGGGCCTGTGACCTTGTTATCATTAGGAATCACAGTTCTTTTCCTAACTCATTCAGTCATGACAGATAGCTCAGCATATAATTTCCTTCAAAGTTATGATGGGTTTTAAACCTGCTCCCCAATCTTGTTATTTAATACAGAGGTTGGAAAGCTATGGTCCATGGCTAAGTTCAAATCACACCTGTTTTTGTAAGTAAAGTTTTATGGGAACACAGCTATGCCATTGGTTTACATATCATCAATGGCTGTTTTTGCACTATAATGGCAGAGTAGTTCGACAGAGCTTTCATGTGGCCCACAAAGGCTAAAATATTTACTATCTGACCCTTCCCAGAAAAAGTTTGCTGACTCCTGATTTAAAGCATCAATAAAGAAGTATGTACACTACTACATCACATATTTTGCTTTAAAAATATTTTGGAAAGTCTATTTCAATATAATTGATTTTCTTGGTAATTCTATATATTTTGTTTTATGCTGCCTTTTTTTTTTTTTGAGACAGGGTCTTACTCTATCGCCTAGGCTAGAATAGAGTAAAGTGGTGTCATTAAAGCTCACTGCAACCTCAAACTCCTGGGCTCAAGCCATCCTCCTGCCTCAGCCTCCCGAGTAGCTGGGATTACAGGCACACACCACCATACTTGGCTAATTTTTCTATTTTTAGTAGAGATGGGGTCTCCCTCTTGCTCAGGCTGGTCTCAAACTCCTGGCTTCAAGCCATCCTCGTGCCTCAGCCTCCCAAAGTGCTAGGATTACAGTTGTGAGCCACATTATTCTACAAAGTCAGACAGCTTTTCCAAGCTGTCAAAGTTTAGGAACTCCTGCTTAAACCCTGATGATTCA
Organism: Microcebus murinus; assembly: GCF_040939455.1. NCBI lineage: Eukaryota > Metazoa > Chordata > Mammalia > Primates > Cheirogaleidae > Microcebus > Microcebus murinus. The sequence goes on along the minus strand of NC_134122.1, from coordinate 15,333,565 downwards.
TCAGAGGAATCAGAAATAGAAATGACTTGATCAAAGACCATTTCAATAAGAGTATGCACATACCCCTACCCGGATCCTTCCCTATCTCAGCTCTGTTGACCTGTCTTCAGAGGATTTTGGATTCTAGTGGGTCACAGTCAGTGCATGTGTCTTCTCACACTCTCACATCTGTAACCAAAGTTGTGCCAAGTCTTCCTGGAGGAAGCTGGGTCCTGCTTAACCGCTTTGGTGTCCTCGGCAGGGTCATCTCAATGTGCAAATATTTTCAAGAGAGTGTAAACAACCTTTCAGTCGATTATTACAACACGCTTCGTAGACACAACTACGTTACTCCCACCTCCTACCTTGAATTGATTCTAACCTTCAAGACTCTCCTAAACAGTAAGAGACAAGAGGTGGATATGATGAGGTATCGTTACCTGGCAGGCTTGCAGAAACTCGATTTCGCATCTTCACAGGTGAGTGCTGCCAAAATAGAACAGGGACAAAGAGAGGCCCAGGGCAAGATGGAGGTTGTGAGACATTTGCTCAGGTGCAGAATTTAAGGGGACACCAAAGAAAGACAGGATCTGACCCTGCATTGGCAGGGCTCACCTCACCTGCCTTACCCTAATGCCATCCCCGTGGGATCCTCAATTTAAGATTTTGATATTTCGTTCATCATGGATTTTTTTGCATTAATTTTGATTTCTTCACCTATTGTAATAAAGTATTAATGATCTTGAGTATTGAGTTTTTTGGTCCCCATTTAAGTTTTGTGCTCAAGGCAAGTGCCTCCCTTGTCTCATCCTTGTTGGTAACTGGGCAGGGTAAGGTGGTGGAGTCAGACCTGGCCTCCAATTACAGCTCTACTGCACACCAGCTGTAGAGCCGTGAACATGTTATTTCACCTCTTTGGACCTCATATTCCTCTTCTATACAAAGGTGAGAACAGTTTTTACTGCATAGGGCTGCTATGAAGATGAAATGAGCTGACGCAAGTACAGCCCTTAGCAAAAAGCCTGGAAGATGAGTTATTAATTAATTTGTTCTTGGAGCCACTTGACAAACCATCTAAAATGAGAATCATTCTAAGAGATGAGCTCTCAGCCCCAATAAAGACTGATTTACAGGAGGTTACCCTATTGCTGTGTACAGGAAACCCACAAACACTGCAGCACTAGGACAGGAGGAGACATCAGAGGTGGCCTTGCTTCTGGGGGTGCTGGGTCCAACTTGGGGTCCTTGGCTCTTAGAGAGATGTTGAAACTGGAGTCTGTCCAGGCAAGGGTGAGCAAACTATGTTGTTTGAAGAACAGCAAAAAGGCCTGAGACAGTGTAGACCAGAAAAGAGAATGACAGTGCCAGTTAACATTGCTTGAACCTAACACAGGCCTTGTGCTGTGTACCAGGAAAGTACTGATACCATCTCCATGTTACACACAAAGAAACCAAGATGCAGAGAGGCCCCAGGTGACTTGCCCACGATCACGCAGCCTGTCAAGTAGTGGGGCCAAAGCTGAAACTCAGATCTGTGTGATGGCAGAGCCCATGTTCCTAACTAGGCCAGCGTGTCGTGTTTCTGGTCTTACACAGGGACACTGGGGACAGTGAGTGCAAGGTCATGAAAACCCTTTCCAAATACTTGAAATCCACTTGAAATCCAATCCTGTGTGTCTGAGATGCCTTAGAAGGCAGATTCAGGGCCAGTGGGTGAAAACTGCATGAGGGTGAATTTCAACTCTTCACCAGGAAAATCTAATGGGTTTAGTTGTTTGAAAAATGGCACAACTCCCGTGAGAGGTAGTGCACTCTCTATAGTTAGAGGTATTCAAACAGAGACCAGAAGACCACTTGGCAAGAATGTTTTATAAGGCATCAGACTGTGGGACTTAGTCCAGCTTGGGCTACCATAGCAAAATATTCTAGACTGGGTAGCTTCAACAACAAACATGTATTTATTTCTCATAGTTATGGAGGCTGAGAAGTCTAAGATCCAGGCACTCGCAGAGCTACTTCTGGCGGGTACTGTCTTCCTGGTTTGCAGGCAGCCACCTTCTTGCTGTCCTCCCGTAGTAAAAAAAGACAGATCTCATGTGTCTTCCTCTTTTTATAAGGGCATTTATCCCATCATGAGGCCCCTACCCTCACAACCTCATTTAACACTAATTACTTCCAAAGGTCCCACCTCCAAATACCATCAGATTGGGGATTAGGCTTCAACATAGGAATGGGATGGGGGGTGGCGGAAGGAAACAAACATTCAGTCCACAGCACTGTTGGAAAAATAGCCTTGAAAGTTCCTTTGATATATCCCAGGTGTCTGAGCTGTGTATATTTCCTTCACAGACTTAAAAAATGTAGCTTTTTAAAAAAAACAAAAAAACAACTTCTTAACTTGCTTTTGTTCTGTCTCTCCCTGCCCCCAACACTAGAATGTAGGCTCAATAAAGGTAGAAAGTGTGCCTGTTTCAAATTTTATTTTTATACTGTATATCTAGTGCTTAGCCTAGTGCTTGATAAATACGACACACAGCGTTGAAAGACCAAAGAGCTAATCACTAGCCAAAAAATATATACCCAGCACTATGTCAAAATTGTTAGTTTGTATTTTGTGCATATGCCATAAGTTGGGGAATCATGTCAACTCTTGCCCACTTTACTGTTTTCAGCACTGACACAGCTGACTCCCAATTCCTGTCACCCTCTCCTTGCCAGGTGGCAGTCATGCAAAAAGAACTGACTGCCCTTCAGCCTCAGCTCATCCACACCTCTGAGGAGACTGATAAAATGATGGTCAAAATTGAAGAGGAGACGAGAGAAGCTGATGCCAAGAAACTTCTGGTGCAGGCAGATGAAAAAGAAGCCAATGCTGCTGCCGCCATTGCTCAAGGAATCAAGGTACAAGGAGCTGAGGGGAAAGGGAGGAAGCTAGCTCTGCAGAATGTGCGTGGCCATGGCCATCTTGCAGAGGAGAAAAGTGAGGATCAGAAAGGGTAGGCAATTTTCCCAGCAACACACAGCTAGTAAGTGATGAAGCAAGTCTTTCAGACACGTGGCTCTCTCCAGGAAGCATTACTGTTTTCCAAATATTCTCCATCTCACTCAGAGTCAAGGTCTGTAAAATCTAACATGTGCTGACCTCATCTCATACTTCTTTCTCCTCATTCATTCTGCTCGGGACACACCAGCCTCCTAGCTATTCCTTAAATAATCAGAAGGCACATTTCTACCCCAGGGCCTTTGCACTCTCTGTTCCCTATGCCCCAAATGCTCTTCCTTTGGATATCCACATGGCTGTCTCCTCCACCTCCATCACATTTTTGCTCAGTTATGCCTGGCATGTTGTAGGCATGTTGTAGGAACAGACATTTGTCATAGGACAGAATGTTGAACCTAGAGGGCCCCATTGAAAGTGATTCTTGTACCCAGGAAGAGATAATTCTGGAAAGGGCTTGATCTACATTCAGATATTAGAAGAAAATCTGATTAATATTGTTGTGATGTTATATATTTCTCAAAGCACTTTGGAGTACCTGATTTCATTTGAGTATCACAACTACCTTCAGACTTAGGGGTCCATGTCTGAGAGTTGATGGCATCAAGGTTCAGTGGCAAAATGACTTTCCAGAGCTGCAGAGCTAGTTCAGGGATTAAAATCCAAGGTTCATGGCACTCAGCTTAAAACATTTGCTCCTATACCCCCACTTGGCAGTTAGGAAATTCTTTTTGACCATTCTTCAAAGAAGGGCTTAAGCAAGAAGGAGCCTGTGTCTATATTCTGTCATAAGTGGGTCATGGGGCATTTTCTCAAAAAGGACAGGCCTTTTCAATTGGCTTTTCTCCCATGAGTCTTGAGACCTGACCTGTAATAGATTTGTTGGGTCTCTGATCTCTGGTCTCAGAGTCACACAGTGAATACTTTGGATCACAGAAACTGCTCAATCATAATCCCAGCAGTGTGGACAGGAGGCAAAGGGAAACCATAAAAGATGGTAACCACCAGGCACCAAAACCCATAATCAGCACGTGATTTGCCATTCCATGACGAGATGATAATAGTAGTTACTACCTGTCAGCACCACACTGGTTCCTCTGGTATTCCTCCATTTAACAAATATTTATTGAACACTTACCATGTGCTGGCATTTTTCTAGGCAGTGGGGAAATCAGAGTGAACAAGATAGACAAGATTCCTTCCTTCATGGAGACTGTATTCTCCTCTTCTTGCAAGGCAAATGTTACCATTCCCCAGTTACAGAGGAGGAAATCATGGTACAAGAACGTAAATGGACTGTCTAAGGTCACATGGTTACCAAGTGACAGAATCAGCATTCAAACCCAGAGCTCTTTGACTCCAAGCCCTTACTTTTAACTGTTATTCCAGAAGTTGCAGACTGGCAGCCAGGGAGCACATGCGCACTGCGACACACACAGTACTTCTTACAAATGAGAAATAGTTATCAACTTTTCAAACTCAGGAGATTGTAAATAAAAATTCTGAATTTTCTGCTTTTTTAAAAAAGACATCAAGCATTCTGGTAACGTTGGGCCTGCATGCCTGGGTTACACTCATCAGCGGCATCAAATAGATGCTGCCCCTCTCTGTTCCCATTCACCAAAGTCTCAGCCAACCTGCTTCCCACACTCTCTCGCTGGCCTGGCCCTTTAGGCACGTGAATTTGCAACTCTTTCATGGTTCTGTATAGAATCAGGCACATCACGGTTCAAGTTTTACTCTGCCCCTTCCTGGCCTCAGTTTCCCCATCTATAAAGTGGGGGTACTGAGAGAAACACATGTTAAGTTTGTAGCATGTGTCAGTTCAGTGGTCCATGTTAGCTATTCTCCAAAACTATTGTTCTCTGCTCTATACCAAGGGGCTCTCCTATGTGAGGAAGGCCTGCCTCTTGCCAGGGGTGGAAGGGGAGCGGCACACCCAAAATTCTGCTCTGTAATGTCTGGGGAAAATAGCAACTTCCTGGAGTAGGAGGGAGGTGAAAGATGGCATGGGGTTTATGGGAGATGACCTAGGACTCCCCACCACACCCACTGCCAGGCAATAAACTGCTACCCCGGGTTTCGGTGCAAGGGGTGAGGTTTAATGCTCTGCCATCCCCTCCCCCATCCTGGGAGTGACATCTCAGAGGTGAGTCAGGAGGTGAAAGAAACTACCAGGAGGGAGGAGAAGAAACCTGCGTCTGCTCTGTAATTCCCCTGAGGCTCTAATGCGGACCCGAATCCCTTTCTGAACCTTTCAGGGCTGTAGTCCTTCTCCACACGAGGACTGCAAATTTTCTCTAATCTCCTCACACTCCCAGAAATGACATAACATGGGAGAGCACCCAGTAGAGACATCTAATGCATAGTAGGGGCTCAGTTGTGCAACTGGAATTCATACTGGGAAGATTAAGAGCCTGGAAGAGAGAGAATCAGGTCTCAAACACTCCATTCACAAGTACAATGGTTGCTTAAATTGATCAATCTTTTCAAGCTAATGAATCATTTCTTTTCCTCCTAATGAGGATAATAAATGATGCCAGAATTACTGCAGATCTGATTATATTTCATCAGGGTGCACTGAGTTTCATACCTCTCAACCAGCCCTGTCACTCCTTGCATTGCACAGGGACCATTTTTAATTATTTTTATCGTAGAGACAAATGTTATAACAACACATATGAAAAAAAATTTTTAGAACTCAATTTTAACACGTTTTCCATTTGCAACTTCAGTTAGAAGTTTCCTTTTAGTCCCTGTCTATTCACAGGGATAGTTTTATGTTATTGCACTCATAACATCATTGTGATTTCCATCATACTTCCCCCCCCCTTAATGTCCTATCACAAACATTTTTCCAAAATGTCATATAATCATCTTAATGATCATTTTGATCAGGTACATCACACATCAAGTAGCCATTGCCTCACTGGGCACTGAAGTCTGTTCCCTCCTGCCCTTTGTTTTTAGTGTTTCGATCATGTCAACTGAAGTTGCTCAACAGATCTGTGTGTCAGAGTCACCTGTGGAGTTTTAAAAATGCAGGTGCCCAGACCCCGCCCAGACCAAATGAATCAGAATCTCTGGGCGTGGGCTTGACCATGGGAGATTCTAAATGCTGCTCCATGACTCCGATGCATAAGCAGGGCAGAGAGTCACTATTACAGAGGATGGCGCCATGGGAGGCCTTTTTGAGTTACTTGAGAAACCATTTAGCTTGTTCCAAGACTGAGCTGGAACCCAGGCCTTAACCCTTGGGAAAGGAAGCAGAGCCACCAGGCCACTAAGTCACCTGGCATGTTATAAGAAAGTAACAAGGAACTACTGATAATGTAAAGCCTTGGGTGCCTGGGATTGCTGAAATCCACCAAGTTTCCAAAGCTGTGGCTGAGCCACCACCTTTGACCTCCTCTGCCACCAAAACCTTTCTGAAGCTGCCCATGAGAAACAGCAGGGACCGGCTTCCTTTCTCCTCCCTCTTGTGTTGCACTGGTCTGTGTCCTAGGGATGAAGAACGGGCTGGCTGGGTTGCCCCTGGGACAGAGCCATTTTTGCCATCTGAAGCAGGACATTCCATTTGCTGTTGGGGACATCTGATGTGGCTCATTTGGTGGGGGGATGTTTTAATATGATAAAGCCAAAGAAAACATTGTTAAAAGTTTATATGAAAAGCAGAAAACCTAAAAGAACGAATCCAAGATATACACACGTGTATACGTATACATGCTCATGCATACGCCATGTATATGAGCAGGGGAAACGACTTTTGTTTTGCTTGCCTATCACAATAAACCTATGGGATGTAAAGACTTCATCACATGCTGCTTTCAGTTGTCTAAGAATTGACATACTCTTGTGAAGTTTTACTTCAACTGTGGCTGTGTGATCACTCCTTGGACCCAGGGGACTAACAGAGCATTCACTGAGTGGGGAGCCAGGAGCCTGGCTCTGTGACTAACCAACCATGTGACCTTGGCCAATGCATTTTACCTCTTAGGATCAGTGTGTGTGTGTGTGTGTGTGTGTGTGTGTAATTTGGTAATTGGATTACTAACTAGTCTATAATATAAGGTCCCTCCAGTTCTAAAATTCTATAATATTAATCTCTCTTTTCTTAAAATTGAGATATGATTCATATATCTTTAATATTCTCCCTTTTAAATTGTTCAATGCAGTGTCTTCTAGTATTTTCACAAACTTGTACAACCATCACCACTATCTAATTCTAGAACATTTTCATCACCTCAAAAAGAAACCTATACCCATTAGCAGTCACTCCCCTTTAACCCCTGCCCCAACCCCTGGCAACCACTGACCCACTTTCTGCCTCTGTGGATTGGCTATTTTGCACATTTCATAGAAATGGAATCATAGAATGGGTGGCCTTTTGTGTCTGGGTTCTTTCACTTAGCATAATGTTTTCAAGGTTCATCTATGTTGTAGCAGGTATCAGTACTTCCTTCTTTTTTATGGCTGAATAATATTCCATTGCATTAATTTTGTTTTTTTTTTCCCATTTCCCTCCCTCCCCCCAAAAGTCTGAGTCTCCATCATGACCATCCCCCAGATGGTGCACATCTCACTCATTATGTATATATATACCCGCCCCCTCCCCCCTCCCACCTGCCCAATACCCTATTACTGTAGTACCTATGTGTCCACTTAGGTGCTACTCAGTTAATACCAGTTTGCTGGAGAATATATCTGGTGCTTGTTTTTCCATTCTTGGGATACTTCACTTAGTAGTATGGGTTCCAGCTCTAACCAGGAAAATATAAGATGTGCTATATCACCATTGTTTCTTAGAGCTGAATAGTACTCCATGGTATACATATACCACATTTTATTAATCCATTCTTGGATTGATGGGCACTTGGGCTGTTTCCACAGCCTTGCAATTATGAATTGTGCCGCTATAAACATTCGAGTGCAGGTGTCTTTTTTGTAGAGTGTCATTGGATCATTTGGGTAGATGCCCAGCAATGGGATTGCTGGATCAAATGGTAGATTCACTTGTATCGCTTTAAGGTATCTCCATATTGCTTTCCACAGAGGTTGAACTAGTTTGCAGTCCCACCAGCAGTGTAGGAGTGTTCCTCTCTCTCAGCAACCACGCCAGCATTTATTGTTTGGAGATTTTTTGATAAAGGCCATTCTCACTGGGGTTAAGTGATATCTCATTGTGGTTTTGATTTGCATTTCCCTGATGATTAGAGATGTTGAGCATTTTTTCATATGTTTGTTGGCCATTCTTCTGTCTTCTTTAGAAAAATTTCTGTTCAAGTCCTTTGCCCACTTTTTAATGGGGTTATTTGATTTTTTCTTCCTGATTTTCGTGAGTTCTAAGTATATTCTAGTTATCAGTCCCTTATCGGATGCATAGGATGCAAAAATTTTCTCCCATTCTGTAGGTTGTCTGTTTACTTTCATGACTATTTCTTTGGCTGTGCAGAAACTTTGTAGTTTGATCATGTCCCATTTATTTATTTTTGTTGCTGCTGTGATTGCCTTTGGGGACTTCTTCATAAACTCTTTGCCCAGGCCAATGTCTAGGAGAGTGTTTCCAACTTTTTCCTCTAGAGTTCTAATAGTTTCATACCTTAGGTTTAAGTCTGTTATCCAGCGTGAGTTGGTTTTTGTGAGAGGTGAAAGGTGTGGGTCCTGTTTTAGCCTTCTACAGGTGGCTATCCAGTTTTCCCAGCACCATTTATTGAAGAGGGATTCTTTTCCCCAGCGTATGTTTTTGTCTGCTTTGTCAAAGATGAGATGGCTATATGAGGATGGTTTTATATCAGGATTCTCAGATCTGTTCCATTGGTCAATATTCCTATTTTTGTGCCAATACCATATTGTTTTAATTACTACAACTTTGTAGTATAGTTTGATATCTGGCATATTAATGCCTCCCATTTTGTTTTTGTTGCCTAGAATTGCTCTTGATATTCGGGGTCTTCTTTGGTTCCATACAAAGCGTAAAATTATTTTTCTATATCTGTGAAGAATGCTGATGGGATTTTAATAGGTATTGCATTGAATCTGTAGATCAGTTTGGGTAGTATAGACATTTTGATGATATTGAGTCTGCCGATCCACGAGCATGGTATGGATTTCCATCTGTTTACATCCTCTGCTATTTCCTTCCTCAGTGTTTCATAGTTCTCCCTGTAGAGGTCTTTTACGTCCTTGGTTAAGTATATTCCTAGGTAATTAATTTCTTTGTTGCTATTGTGAAGGGAATTGAGTCTTTGATTTGGTTCTCAATTAGATTGTTGTTGGCGTATACGAATGCCTCTGATTTCTGTGTATTGATTTTGTATCCTGAGACTTTACTAAATTCATTGATCAGTTCCAGGAGTTTCTTGGTTGAATCCTTGGGGTTTTCTAGATACAATATCATATCATCAGCAAACAGTGAAAGTTTGATCTCTTCTGCCCCTATTTGGATACCTTTGATTCCATTTTCCTGTCTGATTGCTGTAGCCAAGACTTCCAGTACTACGTTGAACAGAAGTGGAGATAGTGGGCAGCCTTGTCTGGTTCCAGTTCTAAGTGGGAATGATTTCAATTTTTCCCCATTCAGTATGATGTTGGCTATGGGTCTGTCATATATGGCTTGTATCATTTTTAGGTATGTCCCTTCTATGCCTATTTTCTTAAGTGTTCGTATCATGAAAGGGTGTTGAATTTTGTCAAAAGCTTTTTCTGCATCTATTGAAAGAATCATGTGGTCTTTGTTTTTGCTTCTGTTTATGTGGTGAATTGCATTTATAGATTTATGTATGTTGAACCATCCCTGCATCCCTGGGATGAAGCCCACTTGGTCGTGGTGGATTATTTTTTTGATAAGTGTCTGGATTCGGTTAGCTAAGATTTTGTTGAAAATTTTTGCATCTATGTTCATTAGGGATATTGGTCTGTAGTTTTCTTTTTTTGTTGCATCCTTTCCTGGTTTTGGTATCAGAGTAATATTTGCTTCATAAAAGGTGTCGGGGAGGTTTCCATTCTTCTCGATGTTGTGGAATAGTTTCTGCAAGATAGGTACTAGTTCTTCTTTGTAAATATGGTAAAATTCAGGTGTGAAGCCATCTGGACCGGGACTTTTCTTTATAGGGAGATTTTTAATTGCTGTTTCTATTTCAGCTGTTGAGATTGGTCTGTTCAGGGAATCTATTTCTTCCTGATTGAGCCTAGGGAGGCTGTGTGTTTCTAGAAATTTGTCCATTTCCTCCACATTTTCTAGTTTGTGTGCATAAAGATTTTTGTATTATTCATAAATTGTATCTTGTATCTCTTTGGGATCAGTTGTGATATCTCCTTTTTTATTCCTGATGGAGCTTATTAGAGATTTCTCTTTTCTGCTTTTCGTTAGCTTAGCCAATGGTGTGTCAATTTTGTTTATTTTTTCAAAGAACCAACTTTTTGTTTTATTAATCTCCTGAATAGCTTCCCTGTTTTCAATTTCGTTTAGTTCTTATTTGATCTTGTTGATTTCACTTCTTCTGCTGGGTTTGGGGTTGGTCTGTTCTTCTTTTTCCAGCTCTTTGAGTCCTTTCATTAGATTATCTGTTTGTGATCTTCTTGTCTTTTGGTTATAGGCATTTATGGAGATAAACTTTTCTCTCAGAACTGCTTTAGCTGTGTCCCAGAGGAGTAGATAACTTGTCTCTCCATTGTCGTTTTCTTCATAGAACTTTTTTATTTCCGTCTTGATTTCTTCATTTATGAAGTAATCATTTAGTAGGAGGTTGTTTAATTTCCACGTTTTTGTGTAGAAATGTGAGTTTCTGTTACGGTTGATTTCTACTTTTATTCCACTGTGATCTGAGAAGGTACATGGTATGATTTCTATTTTTTTAAATTTCTTGAGATTTTCTTTGTGTCCTAGGATATGGTCAATCTTAGAGAATGTCCCGTGAGCTGATGAGAAGAACATATATTCAGTGGATTTTGGGTAGAATGTTCTGTAGATGTCTGTCAGACCCAATTGTTCTAGGCTTTTGTTTAAGTCCATTATTTATTTATTAATTTTCTGTTTGGAGGATCTGTCTCGTGCCGTCAGTAGGGTGTTGAAATCTCCGGCGATTATGGAGTTGCTATTAATCCATTTGCTTAGCTCCAGTAAGGTTTGCTTTATGAATCTGGGTGCACCTAAGTTGGGTGCATATATATTTTAAGTTGTTATCTCTTCTTGTTGGACTGTGCCCTTCACCATTATATAATGACCCTCTTTGTCTTTCACTACTTTTGTTGGTTTAAAAACTAAATCGTCTGAAATTAGAACTGCCACACCAGCCTTCTTTTAGCTTCTATTTGCTTGGAATATTGATCTCCACCCTTTTATTTTTAGTCTATATGCATCCTTGCAGGTTAGATGTGTTTCCTGAAGACAGCATATACTTGGCCTGTATTTTCTTATCCATTCAGCCAGCCTATGTCTCTTGAGTGGAGAGTTTAAGCCATTCACATTTATTGAGAGAACTGATAGGTAAGGTAGATTACTGATCATTCTGTTGGGTTGGATGTTGTTGCTATGGTTTCTGTCTTGAGCCATTGTAATATCTGGCCTTTAATATCTTTGGGTTTTGGTTGTTTTTATATTCGTGGGTTATTATTATGATGTTCCGTGCGTAACGCTGTTTTAAGTATTTCTTGTAGGGCTGGTCTTGTCTTGGTGAATTCTCTGAGCCTTTGCTTGTCTGAGAATGTTTTTATTTCTCCTTCATATACGAAACTTAGTTTTGCAGGGAATAATATTCTAGGCTGGGCATTGTTTTGTTTCAAAAGAGTGAGAATGGGGCCCCAGTCTCTCCTTGCTTGTAAAGTCTCATTAGAGAAGTCTGATGTTATTCGAATTGGCTTTCCTTTGTATGTTACTTGCTTCTTTTGTCTTACAGCTCTTAGAAGGGCCTCTTTAGTTGATACTTTGGTCAGTCTGATGACTGCATGTCGTGACGTTTTCCTGTTTACGTTGAATCTCCCAGGGGTTCTCTGAGCTTCTTGAACTTGTATATCAAGATTTTGAGCAAGGCCTGGGAAATTTTCCTCTATTATATCTTCAAACAGCTTGTCCAACCCTTGAGTGTTGTCTTCTTCCCCTTCTTGTAACCCTATGACCCTCACATTAGGTTTCTTCACATAATCCCACAGCTCTTGTAGGCTTTGCTCTTTTCTCTTGTTTCTCTGCTCTATTTCTGTGACTGATTTATTTAATTGGAGGGTTTTATCTTCAAGCTCTGAGATTCTTTCTTCTGTTTGATCTACCCTGTTCTTGAGACTTTCCACTGTATTTTGTAGTTCCTTGAATTGATTCTTCATTTCCAGGAGTTCGGTTACACTTTTCTTCATTGTGTCTATTTCTTTTCCCATATCCTGGAGGCTTTTTGTGGTTTCTTTGTGTTGGTTATTGAGTTGTTGTTGCAGCTGGGTGAGTGTTCTTATGATCCACATATGAAATTCCTCTTCTGTCATATTGGTTGCCTGGTTTTGGTTGGTGTCCGTTTCTAGGGGGCTGGTGCTCCTCTTTGGGGGTGTGTTTTCTGTTTGGTTCTTCATATTTCCTGAGTTCTTTCACTGATTTCTTCCCATGTCGATCAGTTGTTGTTTCTTTCCTTAAGTTATTGTTTGGGTATTCACACACCTTGTTTAGTTTCTGAGGCGTTAGGTGGTGTCTCTGGGTGAAATTGGACCACTCCCTGTATATTGAGTCAGTGGGTGCCATGGAAAGGCTGTGCAAGATGCCGTCCCTGTCAGTAGGTGGTGTTTGCTTGGAGGAACAGGCTATACTGTTGATTTTGTGTCCTGTTATCTGCTCTTGTTCTGGGCGGAGCTGGGTTGGATAAGCCTGCCCTCAGGCCATTAGCAGGGGTCAAAGTTCTGTTGTCTGCTTCCAGGTAAAGCTGTCAGGGTGGGGCTGGAATGGTCCCGCTCAGCCAGAAAGTCTGCGTGTGGGGGTGGGGCTGTCTGAGACCCGCAGTATGGAGCGGGCCTCGCTTCTTTCCACCCTCCCCAACTCCGCAGCTACTCCTGGGCCTCTGCCAGCAGGCCAGACCACAAGCCACCAGGCCTCCCCGGACTGTGATGCCGGCGGGGAGGTTCCCTGCACAGGAACTCCACCTGGGTTGGGTGCACGGCCTCCTCCTGGGAGGAGGGTTGCCCTCTAGGACGCCGATCCGCCCCTGGAGGCACACACACCTCAGTAGGCTGTTCATGTATAACCCTTCTGTGCCCTGGGCAATGCTAGCCCTCGGTTCAGGGGATCTGGTCTGCAGGTCCGACCTCTGGGTCCCAGAGTTCAAACTGTATCCCCACCAGGGAGAGGATTTCCGGTCCCAATTCACCCACAGGGAGTCCAAGCTGGGTCTATGTCTCTCAGCCTCTGAGTCGGCACTGTTCTCCTGGGAACACCGTGCCAGAAGCACCTGGGAGGGCGAGCAGGTAGGGAGCTCACAGTCTGAGTTCCCCTGAGTCAGGTGTAGGGTCCCAAACGGGAAGGTCCCGTTCCCTGGAGGTGCCTCCGGCTGGTGGCTGTATTGTCTCTCTGGGCAGCCCCAGGTAGGGTCAGTGGAGGGGAGGAGGAGGCAATATGGCGCCTGCCGTGCGGCTCTGGTCTGTGCACATGGAGGTGCCCAGAGGAAGTTGGGAACCTGGTGCCACGTCTGCTACAGGCTCACCACTGGCTGGCGGCGGCGGTCTCTGGGCTGGTGTCCGCAGGTCTCTCCACCCGCTGGGGAGCCCACCAGCAGTCCCAAATGCAGGGGAGGGGAAACAGCAAATCCACCTACCCTTGCCACTGGTCTCCGGGCTGCTCCAGTGGTCTCAGCCTCCAGGTCTCCTCCGCAGCCTCCTCCCGTGGAGTCTCCCGGGGTCTCAGGTACCCCTCCTTCCAGCCCTTGTCCGCTGTATGCTCGTCTTCTTGCTTCTTTCCTCTAATTTCTGCTAGAATCTGTCTTTTCTGCAGAGACACTCTGTCTGGCAGTGTTATTCGTCCGCCATCTTGCTCCGCCCACCCCTAATTTTGTTTTTAAATTAACAAATAATGGACAAAACATACACTATATCATTTTCCCTGAGCTTATCCCTATCTAAGTAGGACTCTACCCAGTTCTAATCTTGGTCCCCATTCCTCACCCTCCTCTTGCCTTACCCCAGCAGTCCCAAACCTTTTTGACACCAGGGACTGGTTTAGTGGAAAACAGTTATTCCATGGATGCTTGGGGGTGGGGAGCGTTGCCACCTTGGCTCCACCTCAGGTCATCAAGCACTGCATTCTCATGAGGAGCACACGACCTGGATCCCTCACATTTATAGTTTGCAGTGGGGTTTGTGCTCCTGTGAGGTCTGATGCCCTCACTAATCTGTTGAGGGGACAGGGATTGGGCAGGGGTTGAGGATCACAGCTATACCCTTTCCCCAAGCTTCACCCCATTCCTGACTGCACCCCAACCCCATCTCTGAGGGTGTGCAATACATTCTGGACCCTTACTCCATTCTTAGCCTTCTCCCACCTCTCATGCCTTATTTCCTCCCTAAACTTGCCAACACTGTCACTCAACCCCGAAGCCTCATTCTTTGCTCCATCTCTCAACTCTGATAAGTGGGTGTGAAGTCACCCAGTTCATACATCTCTCTAGAATATGTTAAAACTAAAAGCTTCAGTCTTTAAGATCACAAGCAAGGTACATGCTCAAATGTTCAGGACATCCAAACCACAGCCCCAGAAGACCACACCCAAGTCCCTGCTGCTGTCAACAGTCAATCCACCCTTGAGTGCGGAGCTCCAGGGAAGACACCATCCTTGAAGGGCATCGGGGCAGGACGTACCTCCTGCTGCTTCCTCTGTTTCCTCCAGGAGTGGAGCTCTGCCTCGCCTCCAGGTATGTCGGGCACTGACACTCATCCCCTTTGTCCCTGTGCTGCCTGCAGATCGAATGTGAGGGGGACCTGGCCGAGGCGATGCCGGCACTCGAGGCTGCGCTGGCTGCACTAGACACCCTGAATCCTGCCGACATCTCCCTGGTGAAGTCGATGCAGAACCCACCAGGCCCTGTCAAGCTGGTCATGGAGAGCATCTGTGTCATGAAAGGGCTGAAACCAGAGAGGAAGCCAGACCCCAGTGGCTCCGGTGAGCCCCCCTGCCCCCACCTGACCCTGATGCCTGCACAGGCTGCTCTCCCCTGGCAGTAGGGTGCCAGCACCCCACCCCAGGCCTGCAGGCAGGATCCCTGGGGTTGCGGGAGTTAAGAAAGGCTCCAGGATATGCATGTGCACCAGAGACCTCTCTCACACTTCTTCACCAACCACTCCTCTCAATCAGTTGGGAAAATGCAGGTATCTGTGGGTGAGCTGAGCTTAGTCAAGGCCTCTGCCTGCACATTGTTATAATACAAAAATGAAGGTCAGGTACACATAAGAGCTGATGTGGAGCAAAGACACACAGGGTTGTGTAGGGGTGAGAGACAAAGCTAGAGAGAGAGAAGCAGAGAGAGAGCCAGAGAAAGAAAGAGACTTGAAGATAAATGGAGAGAGACCCAGACAGCTAGACACACACAGACATGCACACTCATAAAAAAGTAATGAATAGGAAGAAAGAGACCAGGAGGGAAAGAAATCAGGAGAAAGACAGACACAGGGAAACAGAGAGAGAAAGGATACAGAGACTTAGATATGGGGGGAAAGGGATAGGAGAGGGAGGAAGGAAAGCTCCTTATACCATTGAGCCTAGAAACATTAATAGGTGAATATTCATTCTCCTTAAAATTAGATGTAGGGAATTATATTAAGACACCTGCCTTAGAACTGAACAAGGCCTTTAAAAACCACCTCCAGTTCAACTTCCTGCCTTTTGAGTCTTTCTGTCCCAGGGACAGTCCTACTATTCTTTCATTCCTTCTGAAATGTTAGAAATTCCTAATTTCTCAGTTGGAACACTGTGGTTCCTGCCTCACGTTGCTTACTATTCCCTCTTCTCTGGCCAGTTTCAACCCAACAACCACATGAAGAAGATGCAAAGGTGATCAGGAACAGTTGAGCAGGGAGTGGACTTTATAAGAGGATCCTTTAAGGAAGCAGCTGGGGTATAATAAGTTGGCCTGAGCAAGGATGAGCTAGCTGGGACTTCTGCACCCTGAAGTCACCTGAAGAGCTTAAGGAATGCTGAATCCCATGCTCCACTCCTAGGCAGTCTTATTCCACTGATCTGGGATGTAGCCTGAGCACTAGGATTTTTTTTAAGCTCCTGGCAGGTTCTAAGGTGCAGCCAGTGTTAAGACCTGCTGAGATACACAAAGCATAGCCAGGTTGTGAATGTCGGTTGTCATCTTGTATTACTGAAGATGAGTACAGAACCTGTCATTAAATTAAAATTAAAGCAAGCTGCGTGTATTATTTACCCAATCCAGAGAATTTAGTGAGTATATTAGAATGGAGCAAAAGAGCAGTTGAGTTAGTTTGGGGGTCCCTTGCATTTAAATGGAGCAGATCATTTGCCAGAATGCAAACAAAAACTTTCCTGGGAAACATTTGACTGGTTGCTGTGCTTGCAATTCAGAATGGCCACATTTGGCCTGTTGTACTCAATGCATGTCTCAGAGTATAACTTTTTTGATGAGCCTGAATTTGCCAAGTTCCATGAGCCAAAAAAGCTCCCTAATTTATTCCAACATGTCAACAAAAGGAACACTGTTCCAGGATGGGATCGGAACTCACTTGATTAGTTGTTAGCATGATGGCTGCTAAGGAAAATCAGGGCCCGGCTTTGTTTCTGGGCAGGCCCTGGGTAGCCTTCTGTCCAGTTGTAAGCCTGCTAGCCGTTCCCCTCATCCTCACTCTTTCTCACATGGACACAGCCTCACTCGCTCACACTATTCAGCACTAGGAATGATTGAGTTCCAGCCAGCCTGCCTCCCAGACTTGGGAAAGAATATTCAAAACACACGCCCACAGGCTGGGGCTCCTGTTGCCCTCTCCATCTCTGAATGGGATAATGGGGTAACATTCATTCAATCCATATTTGTTGATAACTGAGTCTTGGGTGTTGTGCCAGATTCTAGTACACATAGCAGGAGCTTACAGCTTTGAGGGAGAGGTAGGCAATCGAAGGTAAATGAAAACTTTATTTATTTTTATATTTATATTTATATTTTTATATTTATAATATATTTTTATATTTTATATTTATTTTATTTATAAAACTTTATTGCACATTGCAATAAATGTAATAAAGGGAATGGACCTTCTAGCAAGCGAGATAAAAGAAACTTCTGGGGGAGGATTGAAGGGGCCTTCCCTTATAAAAGAATTCTAAGGAAACCTTTCTATGGAGATGACTTTTTTTAATTATTTCAATAGATTTAGGGTGTGCAAGTAGAGTTGTGTTACGTGTATATGTCATATAGTGGTGAATCTGGGCTTTAGTGTAACCATCACCCAAGTGTACATTGTACCAAACAGCTAATTTTTCATCCCTCACCCCCCCACCCACCCTCTTTCGTTTCCAAAGTCTATGATTCACTCTATATGACTATGCACACCCAAATCTTAGCAGTATTTGATTTTCCCACACACACCCAAAGTTTAGCAGTATTTGATTTTCCGTTCCTGAGATATTTAGAATAATGGCCTCCAGTTAGAATAATGGCCTCCAGTTCCATCCAAATAGCTGCAAAAGACATTATTTCATTCTTTTTATGGCTGAGTAGTATTCCACAGTGTATATGTACACATATATATATACACATTATATATTATATATACATTATATAATATATATTATACATCATATATATATATACATATACCACATTTTCTTTATCCATATATCAGTTGATGGACACTTAGGTTGATTCCATAGTGAATTGTGTTGTGATAAACTCATGAGTGCAGGTATCTTTTTGGTATAATGACTTCTTTTCCTTTGGGTAGATCCCCAGTAGTGGAATTGCTAGATCGAATGGCAGATCTACTTTTAGTTCTTTGAGGAATCTCCATTCTGTTTTCAATAGAGGTTGTACTAATTTACATTCCCACCAACGGTGTATAATAGTTTCCTTTTCGTCACATCCACACCAACATCTATTGTCTTTTAATTTTTTAATGATGTCCATCCTGACTGGAGTAAGATAGTGTTTCATTGTGGTTTTAATTTACATTTCTCTGATGCTTCATTTTGAACATTTTTTCATAAATGTTGGCCATTTGTCTATCTCCTTTTGAAAAATGCCTGTTCATATCATTTGCTCACTTTTTAATGGAGTTACTTGTTTTGTTTTTTCTTGCTGAGTTGTCTGAGTTCCTTGTAGATTCTGAAAATTAGTTCTTTGTCAGATGCATAGTTTGTGAATATTTTCTCCCATTCTGTAGGTTATCTATTTACTCTGTTAATTATTTCTTTCACTGTGAAGAAGCTTTTTAGTTTAATTAAGTTCCATTTGTTTATTTTTGTTTTTGTTGCATTTGCTTTTGGGTGCTTAGTCATAAATTCCTTACCTAGGCCAATGTCCAAAAGAGTTTTTCCTAGGTTTTCTTATAGAATTTATAAAGCTTCAGGTCTTAAATTTGAGTCTTTAATCCTTCTGGAGTTAATTTTTGTATATGGTGAGAGATAGGGATCCAATTTCATTCTTCTGCATATAGCTATCCAATTTTCCCAGCACCATTTATTGAAAATGATGTCCTTCTCCCTGGAGGTGGCTTTTAAAGTGAAGCCTGATGTATGGTCAGGAGTCCATACATGCCATTGCAGCATTTGCAGCATAGGTAAAGGACTCATGTCATGAAGCACTTGGGATCATGGAGGTATTGAAGGAAGGTTCTTCATAACCCAAGTCTAGGGAGTGAGGCAGAGATGAGGTAGGTGAGGTCAGCTGGGCCTCCCAGACCATGATGAGGAGCTTGGATTTCTTCTCAAATATGAGCAGTAGCCACTGCAGAATTTTAAGTCTCAGCCAGAATGTTTTAATAAGTCAGTGATCTCTGTCTCTTGTACCGAATAGGTAAGATGATAGAAGATTACTGGGGGGTATCAAGAAAGATCCTTGGAGATCTGAAATTCTTAGAGAGTCTTAAGACATATGACAAGGACAACATCCCCCCATTGATCATGAAGCGGATTCGGGAAAGGTTTATCGATCACCCAGAATTCCAGCCAGCTGTCATTAAAAATGTGTCATCTGCCTGTGAGGGCCTGTGCAAGTGGGTGAGGGCCATGGAGGTATATGATCGCGTGGCCAAGGTGGTAGCTCCCAAACGGGAGCGACTGAAGGAGGCAGAGGGCAAGCTGGACGTGCAGATGCTAAAGCTGAACCAGAAACGAGCAGAGCTGAAGCTGGTGGAAGATCGTCTCAAGGCTCTGAATGATGAATTTGAGGAGATGAACATCAAGAAAATGGGCTTGGAGGAAAACATTGAAATCTGCTCCCAAAAGCTGATCAGGGCAGAGAAGCTGATCAGTGGTCTTGGGGGAGAGAAGGACAGATGGACAGAAGCAGCCCGGCAGCTGGGGATCCGCTACACTAATCTGACAGGGGACGTGTTACTGTCCTCAGGGACCGTGGCTTACCTGGGCGCCTTTACGGTGGACTATCGGGCCCAGTGCCAAAAGCAGTGGTTGGCCCAATGTAAAGACAAGGTCATCCCTGGCTCCAATGACTTCAGTCTCAGCAACACACTAGGGGATCCTGTAAAAATCCGTGCCTGGCAGATTGCTGGCCTTCCCATTGACTCCTTCTCCATTGACAATGGCATCATTGTGACCAATTCCAGACGCTGGGCCTTAATGATTGACCCTCAGGGGCAGGCCAACAAGTGGATTAAGAACATGGAGAAAGCAAATAAACTGTCTGTCATCAAGTTCTCTGATAGCAACTACGTGAGGACGCTGGAAAATGCTCTGCAGTTTGGCACCCCTGTCTTACTTGAAAACGTTGGAGAAGAGCTAGATGCTTTTATTGAACCCATCTTGCTCAAGGCAACATTCAAGCAGCAAGGCGTTGAATACATGAGGTTGGGTGAAAATATCATCGAATACTCCAGGGATTTTAAGTTATACATCACAACACGTTTGAGGAACCCACATTACCTCCCGGAAGTCGCCGTGAAAGTTTGTCTCCTCAACTTCATGATCACCCCCTTGGGTCTCCAAGATCAGTTGCTTGGCATCGTGGCTGCCAAGGAGAAGCCAGAACTAGAAGAAGTAAAGAACAAGTTGATTGTGGAAAGTGCCAAGAACAAGCAGCAGCTAAAGGAAATTGAAGATAAGATCTTGGAGGTCCTCTCCCTGTCCGAGGGCAACATCCTTGAGGACGAAACTGCCATCAAAATTTTGTCCTCCTCCAAACAGCTATCTGAAGAAATCTCTGAGAAACAGCACATAGCTTCCATGACAGAAATGCAGATTGACGAGACTCGGATGGGCTACAAGCCAGTGGCTGTCCACTCTGCCACCATCTTCTTCTGTATCTCCGAGCTGGCCAACATCGAGCCAATGTACCAGTACTCCCTGACATGGTTCATTAACCTCTACATGCATTCCCTGGCCCACAGCCTCAAGAGCGAAGAGCTGGATCTGCGCATCGGGTACATCATTGAGCATTTCACCCTAAGCATCTACAACAATGTGTGCCGCTCTCTGTTTGAGAAGGACAAGCTTCTCTTCTCTCTCCTCCTGACCATCGGCATCATGAAAGAGAAAGAAGAAATTAATGAGGAAGTTTGGTACTTCCTTCTAACTGGAGGTGTCGCGCTGGATAACCCCTTCGCCAACCCGGCTCCTGAATGGCTGTCTGAGAAGGCATGGTCGGAAGTTGTCCGTGCGTCTGCATTGCCTAAACTGAAAGGCCTGATGGAACATTTGGAGCAACATCTAGATGAATGGAAGCCCATCTATGACTCAGCCTGGCCCCATGAGGAACTATTCCCTGGATCTTGGGGGTTGCTTCAAGGATTGGAGAAGATGGTGATACTCCGATGTTTGCGGCCTGACAAAATTGTCCCGGCGGTTCGGGAGTTCATTACTGACCACATGGGAAAGATATTTATCGAAGCCCCCACATTTGATCTCCAGGGATCCTACAATGATTCCAGTTGTTGTGCACCGTTGATTTTTGTGTTGTCTCCAGGCGCAGACCCAATGGCAGGTAAGGACAGAATGTCGTATGAGGAACATAAAAAGCCCAGAATGTGTG
This sequence comes from Microcebus murinus, assembly GCF_040939455.1. NCBI lineage: Eukaryota > Metazoa > Chordata > Mammalia > Primates > Cheirogaleidae > Microcebus > Microcebus murinus. The sequence goes on along the minus strand of NC_134122.1, from coordinate 15,312,409 downwards.
GATGGATAGCAATAGCATGTTCCTTACAACAGGGATCTCAAACTCAGATGGCTTTGAAGGCCAACCAGTTAACAAGCTAAGGTGAAGCCACTGAAAACTTCTTTTCCCACCTAGAGGGGGCAGCTGCTACTTAGCACCCACGAATTGTGCCATCTGAGAATGTGAGCCCAGAATTGCCAGATCATCTGATTTTTCAAGAGACATTAGATAGAAATTCAGGCTGGGCGTGGTAGCTCTCCCCTGTAATCCTAGCACTCTGGGAGGCTGAGCCAGGAGGATCTCTTAAGCCCAGGAGTTTGAGGTTGTTGTGAACTAGGCTGACACCACGGCACTCTAGCCTTAGGCAACAGAGTGAAACTTTGTCTCAAAAAAAAAAAAAAAAAAAAAAAATGCAGAACTTACCCATGCTTAAATCTTGATAACTCATTCCAATTTTTTTTTTTTAAGCCTTATGAGGTCAAGCCGAGGGCCAGAGTCAGCCTGCAGGCTGCCAGTTTATATCTTTGCCTTTTATTTTCTCTAACCAGTGCTTCCTTAATTTTTTTAATTTTTATTTTTTTAAATAATTAGAAACTAAGTGTGGTGGTGCACGCTTATAGTGTCAACTACTCTAGAGGCTGAGGTGGAAGGATCACTTGAGCCCAGGAGTTGGAGGCTTTAGTGCGCAATGATTGCGCCTGTGAATAGCCACTGCTCTCCAGCCTGGGCAACATAGTGAGACCTCATCTCTGAATTAAGTAAGTTAATTAATTAATACCACATATAATTCAAAAAAAATCAAACAAGGCAAAAAGATATAGGCTCGTCGTTCAGTTAAGGGTGATTTTGCCCCATCAGGGGACATTTGGTGATCTGTGGAGACATTTTTGTTGTCACAACTTGGAGGTGCTACTGGTATCTAGGAGATAGAGGCCAAGGATGCTGCTCGACATCCTACAGTGCACAGGGCAGCCTCCTCCAACAGAAGACTATCTGGCCTAGAATGTCAACCGTGACGAGGATGAGAAAGCTGGTATGGAGTGCAAGTAAGGTACATCTTCCTTCTCTTCCTTCCAGAGGTAACCACTCTTACCAGTTTTGTATATCTTTCCAGAAATCATTGGTACATATAGAAGGGTTTGAGTTGTTAATTAGGAATAGATTCATTTTCTGTTCTGCTGGGGGAACTCAACTCCCTAGTTTTCTCTGTTGCTGAATGAAGAAAGAGTACCAGAAATGCAAGATTGACCTTCTCCCTGATGCTGAGGAGTTTGGCATGTATCCTCACACGGATAAGAAGCCAGCACCTCTGCCCCTCAAAAGAAGGTACCTGGTACCTCTTCCAGGTTCCTGTATAGCATCAGCATGTTATTGTCACAGAGCAATTCATGACCCCTTTCTAGTGGGTTGTCTTTGCTTTTTTTCCCTCTATGTCCTTCAGGGGGAGGATTTATAAAAGAGAAACTAAGAGGGAACCAAGAAAAGAAAAGCAGAGAAATGGGGGGAAGTCAGAATATGACTCGATGATGACAAATGAATATAACATAATGATGACTTTGTGCTGGTAGAGGATGGGCTGGTCACATCCAGTGATTCGTTTAGCCTATTCCTGCCCCTCTGTCTACTCTAGAAGTTCAATCAGATTCAGCTTGGATGATTTCACAGGAAACGTCACCAGTACTGTGTCCCTCCTAGAGCTGCACATCAGGAAGTACATACTGTGTCTGGTTATCTTTCCTTTTCTGATTAAGACTGATCGGTGGGGTCAGGCATTGTCAACGTGAACCAGCCCTCCACACATCACTCCTACCTTATGAAGTTTCCCATCAGCTTTTCATCTAATGTGAAATCACCTGGAGTGCTTTAAGAAAAATCACCTTTATGTCTGTGTCCTTTTCACATAACCCCAGTAGGTTTTGATAGCTTCCTTGCCTTCTAGAACTATGGTATCCAACAGTCTCATCTTGTACATTTTTTGCCCCAGACTTTGAAACGACTATTTATCAAAGGAACCCCAGTTCTTTCAGCAGACACTGCTATTTGGAGACCACAGTATGGATGCTAGACATGCTTATTACTACTGGGTAGATCATTGATTGTAAACCTTACTGTCTACTAATCCTCTCTTTGGCTGTATCTAATCTGCTGTTTTCATCAGTGCTTTGAGTTTTTATCTTTAATAACTATGCTTTCCGTTTCTAACAGTTTTATTTATTTCATTCCAAATCTGTATATATTTTGTAATAGCATTCAGAATTTTATTGTTTTATATTCCTTCTTTGCTGATGTATAAATGTGTTTTTTTTTTAATATGTCTTTTTCAAAGACTATCTTACTTTGCTAGGGCTGCCCTAACAAAGTACCACAGACTGGGTTGCTTAAAAAACAGAAATGTATTTTCTCACAATTCTCAAGGCTAGACATTTGAAATCAAGGTGTCGACAGAGGTGGTTTCTTCTGAGGCCTCTCTTCTTGGCTTGTTCATGGTCATCTTCTCACTGTATCTTCACATGGTCTTCCCTCTGTGTCTGTATCTGTGTCCTAATGTCTTCTTCTCCTAAGGACATCAGTCCCATTAGATTAGGGCCCACCCTAATGACCCATCTTAACTTAATTGCCTCTGTGAAGACCCTGTCTCTAACTACTCTACTGTCACATTCTGAGGTACTGGGGTTTAGGACTTCAACATATGCATTTTAGGGGGACACAATACGGCCCATAACAGAGACCATATATAATCTTTGGCATATTAATTCTGATTGTTCTATGTGCTGACTATCCCTTACAGTGATGTACTTCCTTACATAGTCTGTGTTCTTTATTGTGAGTTCACAGTAGGCAAGTTTGTGTTATTTTGTGGGAGTCTCATATACCTTGGGTTTTAGGAGTGTCCCAACAAAACAATTTTGCATATGCAAACAGTGATGCTAGGTGTGTGGAGGGGTCCTATTCTGGATCAATTTTATGGGCAATTTCTCAGTTTGGGAATCCCACAACACAGAGTACTGTGAATTCACACCCCTCATCTGCATATGGCATAAACTGTGTTTTGATTTTTCACTGGGGAGTTGTTTGTTTTTTTCATCCAGGCTCCAGGCCAGTGACAATTTTCCATGTTGTTTCCTTGAGTTGGAAGCCAGATTTCTGGTCTTCCTAACATGAAGATACAGCCCTTTGGGAATCCTCACTTTATACAAGCATCTCAGTTCCAGCTCCCTACCTCTTGAGTGTAAATCTGTGTCTCCCATGGACATTAAAACTCTAGATGGGGCCGGGCGCTGTGGCTCACGCCTGTAATCCTAGCTCTTGGGAGGCCGAGGCGGGCGGATTGCTCAAGGTCAGGAGTTCGAAACCAGCCTGAGCAAGAGCGAGACCCCGTCTCTACTATAAACAGAAAGAAATTAATTGGGCAACTGATATATATATATAAAAAAAAAAAAATTAGCCGGGCATAGTGGCGCATGCCTGTAGTCCCAGCTACTCGGGAGGCTGAGGCAGAAGGATCACTCGAGCCCAGGAGTTTGAGGTTGCTGTGAGCTAGGCTGATGCCACGGCACTCACTCTAGCCTGGACAACAAAGTGAGACTCTGTCTCAAAAAAAAAAAAAAAAAAAAAAAAAAAACTCTAGATGGGTTAAATAAGGTATACTATTTTCCAATGGTATAGCTACAAAAGAATAAGGTCTTTATATATGTACTGATGTGGAAAAGATCTATAAGGTACATTGTTAAGTGAAAAAGAAAATGCGGGCCGGGCGCTGTGGCTCACGCCTGTAATCCTAGCTCTCTGGGAGGCCGAGGCGGGCGGATTGCTCGAGGTCAGGAGTTCGAAACCAGCCTGAGCAAGAGCGAGACCCCGTCTCTACTATAAATAGAAAGAAATTAATTGGCCAACTGATATATATATAAAAAATTAGCCGGGCATGGTGGCGCATGCCTGTAGTCCCAGCTACTCGGGAGGCTGAGGCAGAAGGATCGCTGGAGCCCAGGAGTTTGAGGTTGCTGTGAGCTAGGCTGACGCCATGGCACTCACTCTAGCCTGGACAACAAAGCGAGACTCTGTCTCAAAAAAAAATATATATATATTATTTTTTAAAAAAAAAAAAAAAAAAAAGAAAAAGAAAATGCGCTATTCTAAAATTAATGTAAGTTTAATAGTATATATGCATTTATTTAAATGCATAAAATATCTCAAGAAGGATTCACAAATCTAATAACACTGGCTACCTCTGAGGTCAGTGAAAGAGACTTACTTATTTCACTGCACAAATACATATATTTCCTATTAAAATAAATAAGTAAAAACTCAGTTTATAGTTGTTTGGTTATGTACTCATCTCTCTATTTTTGAGTTTTCTTCTTTATGTTTAGCACCTGGGAATTTCTCTTTCTTTCAAACCCTGACTTTTTTTTTTCAGTTTGGGTAATTTTTTTTTAATCAAGAATGTCTATGTGTTTAGAGCAAAAGGGAAATTGACTATAGCCTCATCCATCATCTTACCATATGTCTAAATCTTTAGTAGAGAGACATTTATTTTGTAATTAACATAAGCCAGTGAATTTCTGAATCCAAAATTTTAATGTAACTCCTCCTTTTTTGTTGTTATTGTTACTATGGGCTAAGTTGGCCTGTCCTCTTTCAAAAACCCCCTTTCTTCCTGGTCTCAGGGCTGCTAAAGTTTGCTGATGATCTTGGTATGGGAGGTACCAAAACACAGACCATCTCCCTTGGCCAAGGCCAAGGCCCTTTTGCTGCCAAAATGATCAATAATGCCATCAAAGATGGGACCTGGGTGGTCTTACAGAACTGCCACCTGGCCACAAGCTGGATGCCTGCACTGGAGAAGATCTGTGAGGAAGTGATTATTCCTGAGAACACCAATGTCAAATTCAGGTGAGATACTGTCCCACCACTGCCTGTCTCTGGGACCCAACCTGCAGATGTCATGCTGGCAGCTGGGGATGCAAGGATGAACAAGTCCAGTCATGCCCCTAAGAACCCCTCAGTCTAACAGAAGACAGCCCATAGATGTATAACATTGGCACTAGGTAAAACCTGCTATAATTGCTATTTGAACAGAACCATGGAGCACAGAAAAAAGATGGGAAAGTTGGGGAAGGCCTGGAGGCCTGACAATCACCTGGGGTTTTGAAAGATGAATAGGAGTTTTCCAGGAAGGATATGCCAGGCAGAAGAGAGACCATTTGTAAAAGTAAAGAGGTGTATTATAGAAATACTAAGAAGTTTCCTGTGACTCAGGGGTATATGCTGTGAGAAGTTGTTGGTGAAGGTAATAGGAGATGTGTCTGGGAAGGTAGATTAAATGTTGGCAAGTCTGATTTTTAAAAATTATTATTTGCCTAAAAAAAAAAATCTTATGTGTACAAATGGTACCATTTGTCCTGCCCCCATCCTGTATTTCTTGGGTTCCATGGAATTTTATCAACATTGGAAACAGTTATTTGTTGTTTTTTTGTTTTTTGTTTTTACTGTGTTAGGTGCTTTTCATGCATTCCTTTATTAATCCTTACAACCCCAATTATTGGATAGCTATGGTTATCACCATTTTACTGATTAGGAAACTGAAGCTTAGGGAGGATCAGTAATTAGCAGAGGTATTACTATCTTTAAGGCTATTTTGCTGTAGAGTTCTTTTTTTTTTTATTTCGGCATATTACGGGGGTACAGATTTTAAGGTTTCAATAAATGCCCATTTCCCCCCTCCCCCCAAAAGTCTGAGTCTCCATCATGACCATCCCCCAGATGGTGCACATCTCACTCATTATGTATGTATATACCCGCCCCCTCCCCCCTCCCACCTGCCCAATACCCTATTACTGTAGTACCTATGTGTCCACTTAGGTGCTACTCAGTTAATACCAGTTTGCTGGAGAATATATCTGGTGCTTGTTTTTCCATTCTTGGGATACTTCACTTAGTAGTATGGGTTCCAGCTCTGACCAGGAAAATATAAGATGTGCTATATCACCATTGTTTCTTAGAGCTGAATAGTACTCCATGGTATACATATACCACATTTTATTAATCCATTCTTGGATTGATGGGCACTTGGGCTGTTTCCACAGCCTTGCAATTATGAATTGTGCTGCTATAAACATTCGAGTGCAGGTGTCTTTTTTGTAGAGTGTCATTGGATCATTTGGGTAGATGCCCAGCAATGGGATTGCTGGATCAAATGGTAGATTCACTTGTATCACTTTAAGGTATCTCCATATTGCTTTCCACAGAGGTTGAACTAGTTTTCAGTCCCACCAGCAGTGTAGGAGTGTTCCTCTCTCTCCGCAACCACGCCAGCATTTATTGTTTGGAGATTTTTTGATAAAGGCCATTCTCACTGGGGTTAAGTGATATCTCATTGTGGTTTTGATTTGCATTTCCCTGATGATTAGAGATGTTGAGCATTTTTTCATATGTTTGTTGGCCATTCTTCTGTCTTCTTTAGAAAAATTTCTGTTCAAGTCCTTTGCCCACTTTTTAATGGGGTTATTTGATTTTTTCTTCCTAATTTTTGTGAGTTCTAAGTATATTCTAGTTATCAGTCCCATATCAGATGCATAGGATGCAAAAATTTTCTCCCATTCTGTAGGTTGTCTGTTTACTTTCATGACTATTTCTTTGGCTGTGCAGAAGCTTTTTAGTTTGATCATGTCCCATTTATTTATTTTTGTTGCTGCTGTGATTGCCTTTGGGGAGTTATTTGTTTTTTGTAAAGTTTAAAGCCCAGCAAAGCTGAGCGCCAGTTTTTGTATTCATAGAATGATGAAATGAACCAGACAGACATTAAAATCCCTTTGAACTCATATGTTCAGGGATTCTCTTATTTCAGGCCAAGGGTCAGCAAAATATGGCCCGTTGGCCAATTCCAACCTGCTACCAGTTTTTGGTGCAGCTTTGCAAACTAATTTTTAAATAATTGGGAAAAAAAACCTAATGAATAATATTTTAAGGCACATAAAACTTATATGAAATTCAAATTTTAGTGTCCATAAATTATTTTCTTGAAAAACACCCATGCTTATTCATATATTGTCTATGGCTGCTTTCATGTTATAAGTACTTGCAACAGAGACCACATGGGCCCACAAGGTCTAAAATATTTATTATTTGGTTCTTTACAGGAAAAGTTTGCCAATCCCTGTTCTAGGAAGCAAAGTTTGCCGGTTATTTTCATCGTAGTCGTGTCTGCCTAAAACTAAGAAAGTGTTTGGTTCATATTTACCAAGTCAGATTAGGCCACAGTTGATTTGTATTTATGTAAGACTTCCAAAGGGGACAGTTTAAGGAAAGTCTATTCGTTTCAAGAGTGCTCTTTTTGGTTGATATGGTGCATGGATTCATTGACCATCAGCAACATACTTAATGAAGAAAAAATTATTCATGCTAACATTTAAGGTCTACTAAAATATGGTCCTAACCCAAAAGTCATGAACTCAAGTGCCTACAGTGGCCAGGCATGTAACATAAATGAGTGAAGAGGGCTGGACACAAGAAACAGTCCACCAGCATCCTTAAGGGCAGTCAGCCTCAGTATCAGACAGTAGGGAATCGTGAGGACTGTGGTGAACTGGGAGCACATGGCCTGGAGAGAAGAACAGGTGCTGCCTAATACTAGCTAACTGTTATCATGCGGGAATGCAGGTTTCTTGTGATCAGATTTTCTGATGATTTTGTTTTATTTATTTTTATTTTTTAGTTTCATTCATTTATTTATTTTTAAACAGGGTCTCACTCTGTTGCTCAGGTTAGAGTGCAGTGGCATCATCATAACTCATTGCAACCTCAAAGCACTCCTCCCACTTTGGTCTCCCAAAGTGCAAGGATTACAGACGTGAGCCACTGTGCCAGGCCAGCAGATGATTTTGAGGGGAAAATGGGAAGCTAGAATTTTAAATAAAAGCCCTAGATTTTTAAAATTTCACAACTACTTTAAAAATATGTTACAGCATTGTGTGGGTTCAAATGGCATGAGCCAAAAATCACCCATCTGCAGGCTGAAGTCAGGCCTAAGGCCACCAGTTTATGGCCTCTTCTTCCCCTCCCAGCCCTGTGCCTGGACCACAGCCAACTACCCACTGAGCCTGATCATGTCCCAGCTCTCCCTCTTCCACATGGCTGCTCAACTTGTGTCCTGTGTCTCCAGTAACCTCCCATCCTCAAATCTACCTGTTGGAACTCTCTCTAATGTCTAGCAAACAAGCAAAAAAAAACCCAAAAAAACAGGAAGCCATGATGTATATGTAAGCTGAGCTTGGGTAGGAAAACCAAACTAATAACAGCCTGGAATGCAATATGCCAAATTGTTAACCTATAGGCAATAAAATTAGCAATTTTATTTCCTTCTGAACACTTTAACATATGTTCCCATTTTTTATGGGCATAAACTTTTGTATTTTAAAGAAAGAACTCCCTATTTCTCCAGATCCATTTCAAATACCATTTCCTATAGGGCAGTAGTCAGCAAACTTTACTATAAAGAGCTAGATAGTAAATATTTTTGGCTTTGTGGGCCATATTGTCTCTGTTACAGCTTCTTGTAGGCAGTTGTTGGGTGACAGCAGCCTTAGACAAAATGTAAATGAAGAGGCCTAGCTGTGTTCCCGTAAAACTTTATTTACAAAAACAGGCAATGGGCTGGATTCAGCTCCCTGGGCTGCAGTTTGTGACTTTTGCTCTGTGGTGTTTGTCTGGCTGCCCCAACTCATTGACACCTCTTCTTCCCATGGAACCCCACAGCTCATTATTTTCTTCCCTCTTTTCAGTCTTGACTTTATAATACCATGTACTGTAGTATCCTGTTTGCTTGTCTTTTGTCCTCTGCAGGGTCCCCATTTCCTCCCCTAGCAGCAAGGCTGTGAGTATTTGAAAGCTAGAAATAGTTGTGCCTGGTGTTGTGCTTTAGCCATAATCTCTGCTAAGAGAGTCCAGCAGGGGAGGAGTGTGGTGTGGTGACTAAGAACAGGGGTTTTGGAGTCAGAGAGTCCTTAGTTCACATTTCAGTTCAGCTGCTTCTCAGTGGTGTGTCCTTGAAAAACCTACTTGCCCTTCTATGCCTCTGTTTCCTTGCTGGTAAAAGGGAAGAGTAAACCCTCCTCACAAGGTGGCTGTGAGGACTCAGGGAAATAAAAGGACATATATTCAATTCCTAGCATGGTTTTGGCTTCTAGTGAGTGCTTAATAAATGGTAGCTGTTGTTTTTGTGATTGTTATTGCATTGTTCTAAATACTCGGGTCTGTTGTTCTTCCAGACTCTGGCTAACCAGCTATCCGTCAGAGAAGTTTCCAGTCAGCATACTTCAGAATGGGATCAAAATGACCAACGAGCCCCCCAAAGGGCTTCGGGCCAATCTTTTGCGCTCCTACCTCAATGATCCCATCTCAGACCCCATGTTCTTCCAAAGCTGTGCAAAGGCAGTGATGTGGCAAAAGCTGTTGTTTGGCCTTTGCTTCTTCCATGCCATCGTTCAAGAGAGGAGAAACTTTGGGCCCCTGGGTAAGCGATGACAGCACACCTGGGCTGCCTGGGGGAAGAATCACAGACAGGTGCAGTGTGTGTTCAAGTCTGCACTCAGATAGAGCTGCCAGTAAAATACAGTACAAGTATGTTCCATGTAATACTTAGGATATACTTATACAAAATATGATTTGTAATTTAACTGAAATTAAAATTTCACTGAGGGTCCTGTATTTTTATTTGCTAAGTCTGGACACCCCATAACCGGATCAGTGTCAATGTCAGGGAAAGAAGTGAGGCTCCAAAGCCAGAGGTCCCCTAAAGAGTGAAGTAATGTGATAATGGGAGAATGAGAGGCTCTATCCTTTTGGCGTTTATTTGCCTATCGCAGACACAACCACCATTCTCCAGGGAGTTGTTATCAGGTGATTTATAACATCTTGGTCAGCTCTCTTTACCTGTGCATGACAATGAAAGACAAAAATACACCTGTGAGAACTATCTGTGCTTCTTCTCAAAAAAATAAAAATGTATTTCCTTATTAACATCACCTATGCTTGGCCTAACTCATGAGTAACTTAACACTCTTGTGTGAGAGTGGATCATCAAACTGCTAAACACAAATCCCATATCATCACGGTTCTAGGCTTGGGTTACCTTTCTCTCACTTATGGGCTGCCTTTGATTCTGTTCAGTGGCCTTGAAATCACTTACCTCGAGGTAGTCTCTGCCATTCTTTGGAGTTAAAGAGGCATGTTGTCCTCCTGGTCATTCCTTCTGAGCATCCTTTTCCTTTCCTTCTACTTGCACGCCCTGGCCCTGGGGATTGAGACGGCCCCAGGGGACGTTCCCTCTGCCCCTGTGTTCTGACACCACGTCTCCCACCACCCATCTCCTATCCACACCAGGCCTCCAAAAGGCCAGGCAACTGTTTGGCTCACAACCAACTATCCTATCGTACTCCATTTGCCAGCACACAATTTTTATTATTTTGCTATATTTTTAATTTGAATGAATGTTTAGTAGGAAATTAAACTTCTTTGTTGAGCACAGCCCCCTCCCATACTCTGCTGTACTGCCCCAGGCCCGGTTTACACACATGTATGTCACTGTCCGGCCCCAGCAGGCATTTGTCATTATACCCTTGGAAATCCAAGCAGTCATTTCTTCAAGGCTGGCTGTGCAGTTTTCCCATGAGCGCAAGGAGGGGAATTCTCAAAACCAACTCGGCTGTGTTGCCCAATTGCAGCTACTGCTCTCTAGCTATGCTTTAGTGTTATTTTTGGAGCTCTGTGCATTACCACAGTATTCCAGCCAGGCTGAATAATTCTCATTCCACAAATCCCAGGATGTTAACATCTTCTTTAACAAATGGGGAGGTCCATAAGGAAATTGATTTTAGAAGGGATGTTTTCTCAGGCGGAATGGCTCCCACGTTGGCGGTAAATGTCAAGGCTAATAGTTGGCACAGTGCTTGATATTCAAGGGGCTGAAAGAGGCTCTTGGTCCATAAGAATGCTTAACTCCACAGGCACAATCTCTGAGAGGAAATTAAGGCTCTCAGCACTGAAGCCTCTAATTCTTCTCTGCCTCGTGCAGGTTGGAATATTCCTTATGAATTCAACGAATCTGACCTGAGGATTAGTATGCGGCAGATCCAGATGTTTCTCAATGACTACAAGGAGGTGCCATTTGATGCTCTGACCTACCTGACAGGTATTTATGGGAGAGGCTTTCCTACTGTAAACTTCCAGAGTCATATTCCACCTTCCTGCTCTTCTGCCCCACCTTCATTCACTTATTTACTCACTCACTCACTCACTCACTCATTAATTCAACAAACATTGAGCTCTTACTAATCTGGTCATCATTCTGGATATTGTTTAAAAAAAAAATAAGAAGAAGAAGAAAGAAAATTGAGATATAATCCCTACTCTCAAGGGGCTTGCAGTCTACAAAAGGAGAAAAATATAAAGAAATAAATGAGAATGCAGTAATAAGTTCAACAAGAGAAATATTTATGAAGTAGAAAGACAGAATAATGATTAAATCTCAGGGGTAGGGGAAGAAGATGATCATAAAAACTTCTTGAAGGCATGAGATGGGTTTTGAGGGACGAGTAGGAGTTTTACAAGTAGAAGAAGAACAGGGATTGGGGAGAGGAGGAAAAAACATTTCTGGCAGAGTGATCCTGGGGTAGAAACAATACTAGCTATTTTGTATTAAAGCTATCTATTGGCAACCTTTTATTAGTCAGTCACCCAGGATGTACATAATGTATAATAGAAGAATGTAAAAGTATAAAACTTGATCACTACCTTCAAGGAAGACACCATGTAGTCCCAGAGACAGGGATGTGCTCAATGACTGGAATACCATGACCAAAGGTCAAAATGCAGCTTAATTTAAAAAACTAGGACATCTTTAAGACCACAGGCAAGTTCCCTCTTCAGCTCTGTATGTAAAGGGAATTGTATCCCTCCCAAGCATGCAGTAGGCACTTTATCCACATAATCAATGCATTGAGTCTTCACACCAATTTTGCGTGTTCCATGTTAGTAACTCCACTTTACAGCTGAGGAGACTGAGGCTTTAGAGCAGTGATTCTCAACTGTGGGTGATTTTGCCCCCCAGGGGATATTTGGCAGTGTCTGGAGATGCTTTGGTTTGTCACAACTAATGGGCCTCTATCACTACTGTCATCTAGTGAATAGAGGCCAGGGATGCTGCTGAACATCCTACAATGCACAGGACAGCTCCCTGCACCCCCTGCCCTGTCAACCAGAACTTTCCAGTCCAACATGCTTATAGGGCCAAGGTTGAAAAATTGGTTTTTTGGACCACAGTTGGTCACTGGTGCTTTAGAGTGATTAAGTTCAGTTGTAGAAGGTCACACTGATCTTAACTCAGTACAGTGTTCCCTAAAACAAAACCCAAGTGACACTCAGCATAAGTTCAATGCATCTTAGTTTGGCAAAAGAACTTCTCCCAAGAAGGAAGCTGTATTCCTAGGCTTCCAGGCCATGTGGACACATATCCCAGGGCTCCTCTCCAGACCAGAGTGAGTGCAGAGTTGCCCTGGGATATGGTCTGAGTAGAGAATTGCCCACAGGTCATGAACCAACCTTCCCCATCTGTGCCAGCCAGCTAGTCACTTTCCAACTGTCCCAGTCAGGATAGGCTAATGAGGCTAAGGTAACCAACACCCCCCAAATAATAAGAGTGTAAGACAGTAAAGGTCCATTTCTCACCCACTCTACATTTCCAGCATGAATTGGTGGGAGTCTCTGCTCAAGGTAAAACTGGTTCTGTAGGGCTCAACTTACTCGATATGAGCTTCCTCTGAGTCCCTTGCGTCTCCCTTAGCCAGCCACCCAGGATTCTGCTCCAAGATGTTTAGACCCCTCCAAGCCAGGACCAAGAAAAGCTGAGTCCACCTCTTAACTTGGGTCTTACCTCCTGTTTCCTGTCTGTAGACCTGCCTCTTTCTGGAATGGGATGTAATTGGGATTGAGCCCATCCTTCAGGGAGCCCTTGCCCCCCCCCCCACACACACACGCATGCACACATGTGTCTCCTCCTTGCAGACCTAGTGTGTTGACCTCAACTACCAAATGCCAGGTGGCACCCACATACTCTGAATCTGGACCAACTGGGAAATGTGTCGAGGGTTAGAGAGCTGGATTTGATGTCTTCTCCAAAGAATTAACTAATTCTCTTTTGTGGAGGAGACTGAGTTTCAGAGAATGATGTTAACGATGAAGTACCAGAGTGGAGAAAATCATATGCCAAAGTAGTATACACAGGATAATCTCAATTTTCTAAAATATATATCTTTGTAGTAACTATAATTAATGGAATGTTTTCAGTACACTGAGAATCATGCTAAATGCTTTATAAACGTCATCTCAGTCTTAACCACAACCAGGTAAGCTGGGTACTACAGTTATCTCCATTTCTCGACCAGTGAGAAACTGCTATTACATGGCAGAGCTGGAATTGGACTGAGGATGTTCTCATGCCAAAGTCTATGCCCTAAACCACATTTCTGTAATGCCTTTCACGTGTATGTAAACATATACACAGAAAAAAATGTCTTGAAGATACATAAACATTAATAGTTATCTTTGGTGGAATTCTTAGTGATTGTATTGTTTTCTTTTGGTTTATCTCTCTTTTCTCATTTTTAATGTGGTGAAATATATTATTTTTGTAGTAGCCATAATATCAAATAGGCTTTCTCTTCCCAAGCTGAGCATAGCTTCAGCAATCCTGTGTGCCAGCAGAGCTCCTTAGCTGGAAGAATCCCCTATTTCAGGCTAAGACCTAGTTCATTATGACTGTCCCTGGGCTCAACTTCTCCCTCTGTTGGTTGTCCCCAGGGGAATGTAATTATGGAGGCAGAGTGACCGATGACAAAGACAGGCGTCTCCTGCTGTCCCTTCTGTCCACGTTCTACTGTAAGGAAATCGAGCAGGACCATTACAGACTTGCTCCTGGAGACACTTACTACATCCCTCCCCACGGCTCCTACCAGGTGAGGGGTGGGACAAGGTGGCCACCTCTTCCCCCCACAGGGGCTCGGTAGTCCCTGTATGGCCTATGGAGCTGCAGCATGGCCAAGGAGAGCTCAGGGGCTGAGCTGACCTGGATCCATAAGCTATTTCCAAAATTCCCCAAAAGCCTTCAAGAGAGGCACTGTGACTATTTAATGAATGCTGGGTATTTGGTAGAAAAGGTCTTTCATACCTGCTCATGACATACTGTAAAAAAAAAAAAAAAAAGAAAAGGTCTTTCAAAACATGGGGTCCGGCCGGGCGCTGTGGCTCACGCCTGTAATCCTAGCTCTTGGGAGGCCGAGGCGGGCGGATTGCTCAAGGTCAGGAGTTCGAAACCAGCCTGAGCAAGAGCGAGACCCCGTCTCTACTATAAATAGAAAGAAATTAATTGGCCAACTGATATATATATAAAAAATTAGCCGGGCATGGTGGCGCATGCCTGTAGTCCCAGCTACCCGGGAGGCTGAGGCAGAAGGATCACTCGAGCCCAGGAGTTTGAGGTTGCTGTGAGCTAGGCTGACGCCACGGCACTCACCCTAGCCTGGGCAACAAAGCGAGACTCTGTCTCAAAAAAAAAAAAAACAAAAAAACATGGGGTCCATCCAGAGGGGCTTAGGGGAGAGAAAGATGATTAAGGTGAACCCTCAGTCGCAAGCAGACTGAAAATTGCTGCCTGAAAACAAAGGCACAAAAGGTAGAAAAACGTGAGGGACAGAAAAACTGGATGGGGAATGAGAAAGGGAAGATGAACACAAGAAATCTGGAGGAAGGATGAAAAAGAGCTTACTTTTATTGATCACCTGTTACATGCCAAGGCCTGATTCCTTTATAACCTCATGTGTCTTTTCATTTACAGATAAGGAAATGGGGGTTTCAGATAATGAGCTCCAGGTTACCCATTAGCTTGTGATGGAGCCAGGATCCAAACTCAGTTCTGTCTGACTCCAAAGCCAGGCATCCCGGGGGAGCAGAGAGGAAGCCAGTGGTGGGAGGAGAGATACACAGCTTCATCTGCCTTCATACTCACTCCCCAGAAAACTGGATGAGGAAGTTTGGGATGTGTTGGCCCAGCCTGTGTGTGTGCATGTGTGTGTGTGTGTGTGTGTGTGTGTGTGTGTGTGTGTGTGTGTGGCCTGTGCTACTGAATCAGTGTGAATATGTAACAAAGGGAAGGACCTGAAGAATAAAAAAGATTTTCTGTCTCTTTAAAACTTACCCCACTCTTTTTGGGAACTGCAGCCTGGCCTACATCCCTGAAGCAGGTTAAGACCTTTGTTAAAAGAGATAACTCAGCCATCCCAGGTAGCACCTGGGGGGCCCAGGTGGGCGGCTGGTGGAGGCTGCAGGCTTTGTCTTTGGCAGAGATGGGAGGATTAGAACAGTTAACCACAGTAGCCTAGAACGGAGGAGCCCTCCCTTTAAAAGCTCTGTATTTCTACTTATGTTCAGAAAATTTGGATTTTGAGATGAGAAGGTCTACCATTTTTTCTCCTTTGCAGACAAAGTAATGAAACTTCTCTTTCCTTCTCCCCAAACTACTTGTTCTCATTCTTCTGATGTGGCCTCGAGGATAAGTGCCGAGTTTTCGGTAACAATTCCTGTTCAGGTTGGGTACAGCTAAGCCCTGAGTCAGCTGTGGAACCCCAGATCTCTGCATTTATGTCAACTGGAGATTTCCTTTCCAGACCTATATCGACTACCTCAGGGGCCTGCCCATCACAGCCCACCCTGAAGTGTTTGGCCTCCACGAGAACGCAGACATCACCAAAGACAACCAGGAAACCAACCAGCTGTTTCAAGGGGTGCTGCTGACACTGCCTAGACAGTCGGGAGGGAGTGGCAAGTCCCCTCAGGTAAGCAGGCTTGGGGCAAGGGACATGAGCCAATCTTCTGGGCAGTTTTTTCCATCTCGTGGGTACACAGGATTGCAGGATGTCCAAGAAGGCAGAAAGTGGCGGCCTAGCAGGCCCCTGAGGGAGGAGATGGGTGTTCTGGTCTCAGCTCTGAGAGTCCTTGAAAGGACTGAAAGGGAACTAGGGTTTCCAAAATGTCCACTATTCATATAAACATTGTTATTTCTTACTATATCCACATATCACCTATACTCCATGTACATAATATTTTAAAACTAACTTTATTTTGCTTAAAAAATTTATTTCAAAAACTGTACATTGGAACCCTAAGTGGAAACCCAGTATTGTTTCCATGAAGTCATGACAGACACAAAAAGAAAATGAAAGCTAAACAATGATGAGGTTCTTTCCAGATGGTGTTTCTGGCTGAGGCCTTGCTGGTTTCTTGCTAAAGGGCAGGGGGTCGGTGGGGGAGATAGGCAAGTGTCACAGAACTGTGAAATTGCTACTAACCTGCGCCTTTTTCTTTAAGAGGAATGAAAAGAGAAAGACAGTCAAAACTTGAAAAGAGAGTAACTTTTTCACCCTATGATTCAACATTATCATATTGTTTTGTGTAGCGGAAACACCTACAATCATTTTGGGTACCTCTAGCGGTCACACCCCACGCTTTGTGAAGCACTGACACAGTCACCCTACTCAAGCTACAAGTGAAAGGGAAACAACCCCCGGGAGAGGAAATAAGCTGTGTCAAGTCCTCCATAAAACCAGAGGCAGAAGCAGACCCATATCCACCGTCTCCTGACTCCACCCACCCCTATCCTTCCTTTCCCTTCTCCTCCTTCCCAGCTACCTCATGTCCAAACCCTCTCAGCTGTGGAACTTGCTTATTTGGTTTCTTGATTTGGTTCAATGTGCCGTAAGTAGTTATTGGTATGAAGGGAAACCAGCCTGGTTAGTGTGTCCCAGTGTAGGAGTGGAACTTTCCCTCCCAGTGGGAAGAGGGAAGCACATGTACATCCCAGCCTCCCACCTGCACAGGATGGCGGAGCTGTGTGTCCCTCTCATACCTAGGTCCTTCTCCTCCTCGAACCTCTAGGCCTGTCCCCTTCCCTATGCAGCGAAGCCCAGTGCCCTGGGCTCTTCTTGCTCAATGCTAAGGAATGGTCTGCTGCTTCCCGGGGTCACTGGTAGTTAGAAAGAGTCCCACAGACCCCAGGAGCTGGTCGTCAGGGGCCAGCTGTGAGACCCCTGGGAGTCCCTCGCCCAGGATCAGTGTTGCCCTGAGCCTACCTGCTTAAGCAGGAATTTGTCTACTGGCCCTCAGGCCCTTGCCCCAGGTGTGAGGACAAGGCTCCCATTGCTCAGCATCTTCGCTTTCTGGGCCAAGTGGTGATGTCCTCCCCAAAGCTGGTGGGGTGATGAGTGCCCTCCTTTCCCCACCCCGAGGCAGAATTGGCTTCTGTGGGAGAGTCCCCAGGGAGGTCTGACATAGCATGTCTGAATAGGCAGATGCCCCTACTTCAAGTTTACTCAGACAAAGCCACAGCCCGTGGAGCTTGTTTCTCATTCACCTCTCTACTGCCTGCATTTTAAGGAAGTGGTTGAGGAGCTAGCTCTGGACATACTCTCCAAGCTTCCCAAAGACTTTAACCTAGAAGAGGTCATGAAGTTGTACCCTGTGGTCTATGAGGAATCTATGAACACTGTCCTGAGGCAGGAGCTCATCAGATTCAACAGGTAGGCTGGATGATCTTGCGGGAATCCTGGGAGTTGGAGTGTGAGGGGAAGGACCTAATGGGTAGTAACTGAGAGGGTTTCTTGAAAGTGGGTTGCTGTGTAGAGGAAGTGGTTTGCCCCATGTATAGGGAGGGCTATAAATAGGGCCACCACCAGCAGGTGTTGACCCATGGTTATAGCACTCCTATTCATTCTCTCCCATTGATTCATGTGACATCTATAAAGTTAGGCAAAAACCACTATGAAGCACAAGCTAATAGTAAAAGTAATCATTAGAGCTACTTTTATTGAGCCCTTAGTGCCAGATATGATTCTAAGCACTATGCATGGTTCTCATTCAAACCACACAGTAGTCTTTCGAAATATACACAGTTATTAATCCCTCTACCATCATTTTACATATGAGAAAGCTGAGATCCAGAAGGGTTAAGTAACTTGCCCCAGTTTGCACAGTCATCAATGGCAGAACTGAGTTTGAACCCAGTCTGATTCCAGAGCCCAAGTGCTTAACCAATATGTGAAATCAGATCGAATGTAGAAAGGGGTGGGAGAAGTTCATCCCATTGCCTTTGCCGCAGAGATAGGGGTGTTATGGGCCAGCCATGGGGCCACGGATCTGTGGCCTACTCTTCTAGTCCCTCTTTCTCCTCCAGTTACTATAGCATAGAGCCCAGTGGGATCACCTTGATTTGATTTCTAAATAGTCAAAACTGAAAGGGTTACCAAAGACCATCTAGGCCAAATGAGGAAACTGAGGTCCAGAGATGACCATGGTTTGATGCAGGTCTCATGGGTCTCGGAGCCAAGCAGGCTAACACTCATCACTTCTGCCTCCAAGTCCAAAGTTCTTGCTCCTCCAGATATTTCACGTCTTGCTGTCTCTATTTTGCCTCATTAGTCATTGTTCAGTTTTAGGGACAGCCTTGACTCTGGAGGACTAGGTAACTGGAGGAATGTTATTGAGCGTTTCTCAGCTTCCCCAGTGTTAGGGCTAGTCTCTAGCGTCTGCAGGCAGTTGGTTACAAGGGGATGAAAAAAGGTATGGGTGTGAGGCAGACACCCTGGCACGATGGACTGTAGTCCTAGTCTGTTCAATCAGACACCAGGCCTAATGGCTTCTCTCCTCTGCACCCACTCATTTTCCAATGATGGTCAGGATTAATCACTTCGAGCAAAACTCTAACATTCCTCCACAATACTCAGTGGTAGGGGAAGCCCAAAATGATTAGGCAATAGTTCAGCTTCCAATTCAGGGAAACCGTGATTGTGTCTTTCTTCTTTGGCTACTAAAACCTTGAAACTAGCAGAGCTCATAGTTGCAAGAATAGAAAGTAAAATTTTGCGAGTGATCCTTTAGGTATAATAGAGGTCTGTGGTGTCATCCCTCAGATGGCAGCTTTGCCCCTTGACTCCTTAGAAAGCACATGTCTGAACCTTAAATTCCTCTTGATATGAATGTTTAGAAGTTACACATCCAGAAATTCTTTTCCTGCATTTGGTCATTCTCCTGTCCATTTGGTTGAGATTCCATAAATCTTTGGCGATGACAAGCTCCTGGTGGTAGATTCTTTGGTACCCTGAGGTGAATTCCCTCTGGGCTTGGCTGGGCCTCAGAGCATAGAGGCCCAGAGAGAGGCAGGTGAACCTCGGCATCTGCTGGGCTGCCCTTCAGCTGCCCTTTCTCAGTTGTGCACCTCATAGTCTATAAAAGGAACAACCTAGACAATATGAGTCAAAAGCCTCAAAACTGTGCACACCTTTTGACCCAGAAAGTCTTTTAGTAAGAAAATAACTAGAAATTTGCACAAAGATTGATATGTGGATGGCTGTTCCTAGCAATGTTGTTTAAAATGACAACAATCTAGAAATAATATATTTCAACAATCGGGGAAGGGTTAAACAAAATGAAACACTTTGGAGTCATTACGAAGGACAATGTAGGTCTTTATTCATTGAATTGGAAAGATGTTCCCTATATGCTAAAAGAGAAAAACAGATTGCAAAAAGATAATATAGTATGATCCCATCAAAAAATATTTTGTAGGCCGGGCGCGGTGGCTAATGCCTGTAATCCTAGCACTCTGGGAGGCCGAGGCGAGCGGATTGCTCGAGGTCAGGAGTTCGAAACCAGCCTGAGCAAGAGCAAGACCCTGTCTCTACTATAAATAGAAAGAAATTAATTGGCCAACTAATACATATATAGGAAAAATTAGCCGGGCATGGTGGCACATGCCTGTAGTCCCAGCTACTTGGGAGGCTGAGGCAGGAGGATTGCTTGAGCCCAAGGGTTTGAGGTTGCTGTGAGCTAGGCTGACGCCATGGCACTCACTCTAGCCTGGGCAACAAAGTGAGACTCTGTCTCCAAAAAAAAAAAAAAAAAAAAAAAAAAAAAAAAAATATATATATATATATATATATATATATATTGTGTTTATTTAGAGAAAAATCTGGAAAAAATATACATCAAAGTTATCTTTAGGTGGGGGTGTAATAGATGATTTAATTTTTTCTCAATTAATAATTATACATTAATTATCTGACCTTTTAAAGGGGGGGAAAGTAAAAGGATACCTAGAGTCAGTGCACATGGGTAGAATGGGACCACTGGAGAGCCAGGCCCAGCTAGCTCCTCTGTCCTTGCAGGCTGACCAAAGTGGTTCGCAGAAGCCTTATCGATCTTGGCCGAGCCATCAAAGGACAGGTCCTGATGTCCTCAGAGCTGGAGGAAGTCTTCAATAGCATGCTCGTGGGTAAAGTGCCAGCCATGTGGGCAGCCAAGTCCTACCCATCACTAAAGCCGCTGGGGGGCTATGTGGCTGACCTGCTGGCCCGCCTGACCTTCTTCCAGGTACCTGGGAGTCAGGGTACCTGGGCACCTGGCCTGTGCATTTAGGCGGAGAGGACATTCTGAGATGACAGATCAGAGGCAGGGGCATTGGGCACACAGCCATGCTGCGTCCTGTATTGAGCACCTAGAAACAGTCTCCCCAGAGTTGGGGACAGGAGGGAGACTTTTAAAAACCCTTGAAAAGGTTATAGCCTATGGTATGGAGGCAGGAATAGGAACTAGAATAAATGTCATGAACTGGTGGCTAATGGGCCAGATTTGACCAATAGATAGGTTTGGTTTGGCTGCCTGGTAATTTAAAATTTTTCGAGCTAGCATATAAACACTGGATTTTTACACATAAAAATGCAGGTGTTTGTACTGCCAAAAATGGAGACCTGAGACAACAGGCCTGCATTCTTGCATGGCAACTGTTGCTGGAGATGAGTGGCTGTCGCTCAGTGTAGACAAGGCAAGGCACATATTCTCCACTGCTATAGTCCTCAGCACTCTATTGTATCCCTGACATCAGCTTGCACCTGTGCTTTTATTAAAGTAGAAATATATTTCTATGTGCCCTCATTTTAAGAGTGAGAAAATATAAGCTAAACTGAGAGGGCTGCCTGTTTCAAGAAGAATGAGAAAAGGCCTATTTCCTCATAGGACCTATTTACATTACCTGCCTTTGAACAATCTTTGATGTGTTGTTTATTTTGAATTTTGATTTCTGTGGCTCTCCAGGAATGGATTGACAAGGGCCCCCCTGTCGTCTTTTGGATCTCCGGATTCTACTTCACACAGTCTTTTCTGACGGGCGTCTCTCAAAATTATGCCCGGAAATACACCATCCCCATTGACCACATTGGATTTGAGTTTGAGGTAGGGGTGTTTTGAGTTAGGTCCATTCAAGGGGCCAATCAGTCAAAACAATGTTGCTGATTTCCTCAGGAGTCCAAACAGCTGGGTGTATTAAGGACCAAATGCTTCTGCTATAGTACAAATGAAGTATTCAGCATGACTTACAGTAGCTCCAAAGCTATTCCTGGCAGAATTAGAGGATACCCAAGACTTTATCACTGTATATATAAAAAGGAATCTTTCCAGAGGAAAATTCTGCCACTATCATACCAAGAAAAATGAAAGCATCCTCCCTACACAATGTGGTGGACCCTTTATCTGAAATAATGTTAATGGCCTTGGGTAGTCCTTTGCTTGGAGTAAAGTCAAAGGAACAGCTAGTATTCAAGAATCACCCTGTCCACAGGTGGAGAGGAAGGAGTGAGATGGACTGTTGTAGAACACTGTAGGATTTTTAATTCTATGGAAAGATCCTTTGAGATCATATAGTTCAGAGGTCACAAAGGGGTTGCCCTAGGTCTTAATTTAGTTTATGAGTGAACTTAACTTGATTGGCCTTTGGAAATTATGAAACGCCAAAATGTACACAATAAGAAAGCAAAATAGCTAGGATAAACACTGGAGAAAAGATAAGACCATCTTTTTGACATTGAAATGATTGCATACCTAGAAATCATAGTGAAATGGCTCACACCTGTAACTCCAGCTACTCAGGAGGCTGAGGGCTGAGGCAGGATTGCTTGAGCCCAGGAGCTCAAGTCCAGACTGGGCAACATAGGGAGATCCCATCTCTCTCTCTAAAAAACAATAGACACACACACACACACACATACACACACATATAGACAGTCCCTGACTAACAATGGTCTGATTTAAAATTTTTCTATTTTACTATGGAGCAAAAGTGATTCTACATTCAGTAGAAACTGTACTTTGAGTACCCATATAACCATTCTGTTTTTTACTTTTAGTGCTGTATTCAATAAATTACATGAGATGTTCAACACTTTACTATAAAATAGGCTTTGTATTAGATAATTTTGCCCAACTTTAGGCTAATGTAAGTGTTCTGAGCATGTCTAAATTAGGCTAGGCTGAGCTATAATATTAGGTAAGTGAGGTGTATTAAATGCATTTTCAAATTACAATATTTTCAACTTACAGTGGGTTTATTGAGACACAACCCCACTGTAAGTCAAGGAATGCCTGTAGAAAAATTTGTAAGGTGGCTCTGGTTATTGGTTAAATATACAAACATCAATAGCCTTTTCCTATTCTTACAATAAGTACTTAGAAGTGGGAAAAACATTCCATTCGCAATAACAAAAAATATTAGAATTTGAATTGTATGAACTTGTGCGCTCTAGTTCACCATAATCCCCACCACTCCCTATTCTCCTCTAATTTGACCATTTTCTGCATTTATCTCAAGGAATTTGAATTTACTGCCTCTGAATCTAAATAATGGTGTGCAGGAACTCAATCATACCAAGTTGCTAGAGCCATTTATATTTTTAGGAATTTGGGGAGTTGGTTGTTAAATAGTTGGTAGCCTGAAATTGACTATGGTAGGAAGCTTCACAGCACAGAAATTGACAAAAACTACAAATCAAGTCTTTATATTCTCCCACCCTCATTCCTAGAACTGTTTTACCATCCTGCCTCTGAATCTGAAGATCCAGGTCCCAAAAGAGAAGGGATTGTGCAAAGTTGCTGAACTAGTTATAGTTAATGTGTCCTCCTGGCTCCTACCTGAGTGCATTCTCTGTGCCCACCACATATAAGGGCAGCCTGCTGACTAGGAATCAGACCTGGACCAGGTATGGCAGGCAGGAATATTATTGCAGAAGCCCCACTGCTCTTGGAGATACCTCCTGGGAGAGGTAGACATTGCAGCTAGGTTACACTTTCGGTATCAGAGTATTCCAATCTCTTAATGCTGCCCCATGTAGGAAAAGGAAAACTCACAGCTTTCCACTCTTCCAGGTAACCACACAAGAAACGGTCATGGAGAGTAACCCAGAAGATGGGGCCTACATAAAAGGGCTCTTTTTAGAAGGTGCCCGTTGGGACAGGAAAATGATGCAGATTGGGGAGTCTCTTCCCAAAGTCCTGTACGACCCGTTGCCCATCATTTGGCTGAAGCCGGGGGAGAGTGCCATGTTTCTGCATGAGAACATTTACGTGTGTCCAGTCTACAAAACAAGTGCCCGGAGAGGAATCCTCTCCACCACAGGCCACTCTACCAACTATGTCCTCTCCATTGAGCTCCCAACAGACATGCCTCAGAAGCACTGGATAAACCGAGGGGTGGCCTCACTGTGCCAGCTGGATAACTGATGCCATTTGTCTCAAAATAGAAAATAAAAGGCATTTCATCCTCTACTACAACCTATGTTTCCTTTCTTGAGAATCACATGGAATGAAGCTGATGGCGATGGTGGTCATGATGATTATGTTGCTAGAGCAATTGCTATGAGCCAGGTATTTCACAGCAGCCCTATAAAGTAGGTTATTATTATTATCCTCCTTTTATGGCTATAAAAATCATGATACAGAGAAGCTAAGTCATATCTTTCAAACATGTCCTTCAAGTCATGTCCTTCAGATAGCTACTAAAGTAGTATTTGAACACAAGCAGTGGGACTCTTCAACCTAGACTTTGAGTCATTTGGCTACGTTCCATTGTGGTTATTTTTTTTCATATTATTTTGCTATAACTGCCACTGAATTTCAATTACTTCTTTTCCAGTCTATCCACCTGGGATACCTACCATCAAGGCCTCTCAGAGGTTGAGAGAGCCTTGAGCCACTTCTATTTGTTAAGTTTCTTGATATATTTAAAATGCACTACTCACAACAATCTTATGCAGTAGGTATTATCATTTATCTCTGTTTCACTGATGCAAAAACAAAAATTTAAACAAGTAGCTAGCCCAAAGTTCCACACCTAGTCAGTGGTAGAACTGAGACCCAGTTGCTTCTCTGCTAGCCTACACAGATGGGTGGAAATTTCAGGAAGAAAGGGGAAGTAAGAGAAGCAATATTTGTTGTACACCTACTGTGCGCCATGGTTTGTGCCCTGGCTTTTAGATATCTTGCTTGACCCTGTGTGGTGGGAGTGACTGTCTCTCCCTCTAGAGGTTTGGGGAGATTAAGTAGCTGCCTAAGCTCACTCAGCTCTTTCACGTTGTAAAGCCAGGTTTGAGCCGAGGTTGGTCTGGCTCTTGAACCCATGCATTTTTCACTGCCACAGGCTGCCTCTCTGCCAAGGACTTGGCTCTGTTGTGATGTAGAATCTCAGCTCCAACTACACAACTCTGTCCAAGAAATTTCAATCACTTGTTTCTCCCTAGGGGCAGCTGGAAGAGAATCTTGAGGGAGATAAAAATCAAATTCTTGATGTATTACTTCTTCATGAATTCTCTCATGTAGCCTTTGGCTCCAAATGGTTTCTTTCAGGGCGTTCCCATTGGTCACTTCTCAATTGAGCAAAGACATAAGGCTGTTTGAGAGTCTTAATGTGTCTGGCCTGGCTTCTCTGCCTTATCTCTAGAAGAAATGTCCTGACTCAGGGTCTTTGATTTTTCCTGAATGTGGGAAACTTCTGAGAACCAAATAAACATATTCCGGAAATTTCAGTTTCTTCATGGTGCCAACCAAATTCTGATTGAGGACTCTGAATTCTGAGATCAGCAAATGATCCAAATGATCCCAGAGATTGTCAAGGGAAATTCTTCAAATCTTGCCAGGGGGTAATAAAGAGACAGTGAGGAGGAGACAGTCTCCTTCAGCTCAAAGTAGGTAGCCTAAGAGCTCCCCCCCACCCCCACCCCAAGAAACAAAACTTTTTCCAATGGGGCAAAAAAATCAGAATGAACAGATAGCTTGAACTGCCTTATTGTTCCAAATCAGATTGCTAGTCATTTCAGATAGAAAGATGTCCTGCATTTCAAATCCCTGAATCTTGGACTGGTAGGTAAGTCACATTGCAAGCAGTAAAAGACCTGGCTGTGAGGGGGTTGCTAAGAGAACAATTGAATTTTAATGACAGTTATCTAATGAAAGCTTCAGCAACAAAAAGCTGAGGGTGGCAGGG
The DNA here is from genome assembly GCF_040939455.1 of Microcebus murinus. Classification (NCBI taxonomy): domain Eukaryota; kingdom Metazoa; phylum Chordata; class Mammalia; order Primates; family Cheirogaleidae; genus Microcebus; species Microcebus murinus. The sequence goes on along the minus strand of NC_134122.1, from coordinate 15,287,022 downwards.
ACTGACTGCCTCATTCCTCAGGGGTCAAGGGACAGAATGTTTTCATATGATGGATTAAATTTTTGTAATTTAAAAAATTTCCTCCACTTTGAAAAGAAAGATTGCCCTAAATTTGAGGTCATTTTCTATTGGGGCCAATGCAGTAATTAATGTCTCCTCCTGGGAAAGAGCAATATGCTCTTCAGAAATCGTGGTGAGTTAGAGGCTGGAGTCCTGGGGAAGAGATGGCCAGAGATCAGCTCAGTGAGAAGCTGCAGGCCCTGCTTATAAATAGCTCAGCAGATGACATCAGACAAACCTTGTCACCAAGCTAGTCCTTGCTCTTTAAAAATCTAGCTGTTGGGTAAACAGTTATGTTCAGTCTTTGTCAGTATGGGAAGGTAATTACATTGAAGGAGGGGATGTAGGGACAGTAGGTTCTGCCTTTATAAGACTGAAGATGGGGATTTCATAGTCTTGGAGAGAAAATGGGGAAAATACTATTAAAAACAAAACACAGGTTACTTAGAAGGTTTAATAGTAAATCAACAATTATGTTTTTAAGTAATAGTATATGCATCTTTGCAAAGGGGGCTAAGCATATAAAAGTCACATTTAGGTAAGATTCCTGACACATGGAAGATGTGCAAAGATTGGCTAGCAATTAGATAAACTTCCATCTTGAAGGAGGCTGGGTGAAAAGGGTGATTTCTACACTCAGTAGACTAAGTCAAAAATTGCACATAGTCAAAATCACCTTGAGTTACTTAGAAAGGAACCACGATGGAGATGGGCAAGCCATGTCTCACTTGATCCAGTTGTCCCCTGCAGTGCAGGAACAGATCACTGTTTCATTGGCTGACCACCACATGAAGGAATTGGCTTGACTTCCCAGGCCCTATGTTGCATAGGAAATACTTAATTGTAAACATTAGAACCACCTCTGGGCAGCGAAAGGCCTCCACCATGAGACCAGCTGGAAAGAAGAGTGGCTGAAGGAAGAGCAAATTCATGTCTCTCAATTCAAGCTAGGTTGGATATGTGTCCACTGAATGGCTATGGAAAGGCCAACACACCTGCCGGCACATTTAAATTTCTCTGTCTCTCTTCACCAAAGGCCTTGTTATGATTTGAATGTGTTCCCAAAGTTTATGTGTTAGAAACAATGTCCAATGCAACGGTGTGGGTCCTTTAAGAGGTGAATAGGTCATGAGACCTCTGCTCTCACAAATGGATGAATGTCATCACAGGAATGGGTTGTTATAAAAGTGAGTGCAGCCCTCTCTTGTTCTCACAATGTCATGACTTCACCATATTACGACACAGCAAGAAGATCCTTGCCAGATGCAGGCCCCTCAAATTTGGACTTCTTGGCCTTTAGAACTGTAAGAAATAAATTTCTGTTCTTTATAAATTATCCAGTTTCAGGTATTGTGTTATAGCAGCATGAAACAAACAGAAAATTAGTACCAAGAAGTGGGGCTATTATACCCAAATACCCAAAAATGTGGATGCAGCTTTAGAAATGGGTACTAGGTAAAGGCTGGGAAAATTTGGAGGCCAGAAAAAGCCTAGATTGCCATGAATGGAACATTAAGGGCAATTCTGATGAAGACTGAGAAGAAGACAAGAGCTGTAGGAAAGACCTAAATCATCTTAGGGATAACTTATGTAATTGATTAGAAAATTAAGACAGGCCAGGTGTGGTGGCTCACACCTATAATCCTAGCACTCTGGGAGGCCAAGGCAGGAAGATCGTTCAAGGTCAGGCGTTTGAAACCAGCCTTAGCAAGAGTGAGACCCCGTCTCTACTAAAAAAAAATAGAAAGAAAGAAAAGAAAAGAAAATTGGATAGCAAAGACCATTTGATGAGGTCTGAGACAGAAATAATGAACAAGGTATTAGAAACTGGAGTAAAGGTCACGTTTGTCATACAGTTGCAAAGAACTTGGTGGAATTGTGTCCATGTCCTAGGACTTTATGGAAGGTAGAATTTAAGAGTAATGAGATAGGATATCTTGTTGCAGGTGTGGGTTCGTTATAAAAGCAAGTTTGATGCCTAAAAATGATACAAGCCATATATGACAGACCCATAGCCAACATCATACTGAATGGGGAAAAATTGAAAGCATTCCCACTTAGGACTAGAACCAGACAAGGCCGCCCACTATCTCCACTTCTATTCAATATAGTGCTGGAAGTCCTGGCTACAGCAATCAGACAGGAAAGTGGCATTAAAGATATCCAAATAGGGGCAGAAGAGATCAAACTTTCACTGTTTGCTGATGATATGATATTATATTTAGAAAACCCCAAAGATTCAACCAAGAAACTCCTGGAACTGATAAATGAATTTAGTAAAGTCTCAGGATACAAAATCAATACACAGAAATCAGAGGCATTCATATACGCCAACAACAATCTAATTGAGAACCAAATCAAAGACTCAATTCCCTTCACAATAGCAACAAAGAAATTAAAGTGCCTAGGAATATACTTAACCAAGGAGGTAAAAGACCTCTACAGGGAGAACTATAAAACACTGAGGAAGGAAATAGCAGAGATGTAAACAGATGGAAATCCATACCATGCTCGTGGATTGGCAGACTCAACATCATTAAAATGTCTATACTACCCAAACTGACCTACAGATTCAATGCAATACCTATTAAAATCCCATCAGCATTCTTCACAGATATAGAAAAATAATTTTACGCTTCGTATGGAACCAAAGAAGACCCCGAATATCAAAAGCAATTCTAGGCAACAAAAACAAAATGGGAGGTATTAATATGCCAGATATCAAACTATACTACAAAGCTGTAGTAATTAAAACAATCTGGTATTGGCACAAAAATAGGAATATTGACCAGTGGAACAGATCTGAGAACCCTGATATAAAACCATCCTCATATAGCCATCTAATCTTTGACAAACCAGACAAAAACATACACTGGGTAAAAGAATCCCTTTTCAATAAATGGTGCTGGGAAAACTGGAAAGCCACTTGTAGAAGGCTAAAGTGGGACCCACACCTTTCACCTCTCACCAAAATCAACTCACGCTGGATAACAGACTTAAACCTAAGGTATGAAACTATTAGAATTCTAGAGGAAAATGTTGGAAACACTCTCCTAGACATCGGCCTAGGCAAAGAGTTTATGAAGAAGTCCCCAAAGGCAATCACAGCAGCAACAAAAATAAATAAATGGGACATGATCAAACTACAAAGCTTCTGCACAGCCAAAGAAATAGTCATGAAAGTAAACAGACGACCTACAGAATGGGAGAAAATTTTTGCATCCTACGCATCTTATAAGGGGCTAATAACTAAAATATACTTTGAACTCACGAAAATCAGCACGAAAAAATCAAATAACCCTATTAAAAAGTGGGCAAAGGACTTGGACAGAAACTTTTCTAAAGAAGACAGAAGAATGGCCAACAAACATATGAAAAAATGCTCAAAACCACAATGAGATACCACTTAATTCCAGTGAGAATGGCCTTTATCAAAAAGTCTCCAAACAATAAATGGATACGGAGAGAGAGGAACACTCCTACACTACTGGTGGGACTGCAAACTAGTTCAACCTCTCTGGAAAGCAATATGGAGATACCTTAAAGCGATACAAGTGAATCTACCATTTGATCCAGCAATCCCATTACTGGGCATCTACCCAGAAGATCCAATGACACTCTACTAAAAAAGACACCTGCACTCGAATGTTTATAGCAGCACAATTCATAATTGCAAGGCTGTGGAAACAGCCCAAGTGGCCATCATTCCAAGAATGGATTAATAAAATGTGGTATATGTATACCATGGAGTACTATTCAGCTCTAAGAAACAACGGTGATATAGCACATCTTATATTTTCCTGGTTAGAGCTCGAACCTATACTGCTAAGTGAAGTATCCCTAGAATGGAAAAACAAGCACCATATATACTCACCAGCAAACTGGTATTAACTGAGCAACACCTAAGTGGACACACAGGTACTACAGTAATAGGGTATTGGGCAGGTGGGAGGGGAGAGGGGGGCAGGTATATACATACATAATGAGTGAGATGTGCACCATCTGGGGGATGGTCATGCTGGAAATTCAGACTTGTGGGGAGAGGGGGGTAAAGGGCATTTATTGAAACCTTAAAATCTATACCCCCATAATATGCCGAAATAAAAAAAAAAATTAAAGCAAGTTTAGCCCTCTCTTGCTCTCTCACCATGGGATACCTTCCATCCGTCATGTAATGACTTAGCAAGAAGGCCCTCACCAGATGCAGGCCTCTTGAACTTGCACTTTAAGTCTTCCAGAACCATAAGAAATAAATCTCTGTTCTTTATAGCAGACTAAGACAGGACTATAGCTGCATTCATATTAAACATACATATGATATTATTCCACTGATATTGGATTATATTTGTTCTCCATGTCATTGCCAAACAATGTAATACTTACCCTGAGTATGAAAAAATATGCTCCTACCAACAGGAATAGGTTCCAACTGCTGTTTCTGAGGATCAGAAGTCCATTTTGGAAAAGAATACAGAGCCCAAAATTGATAGAAATTTGCCTTTATTGGTGATGCCCATCTTCTTTGTAGGTAAGAAGGAATGACACTAATGTACAAATGACTTGGCGTGGGACTCTCGCCTAACTCCACACCTGCAGGGTTATAAATCCTTTATATTGTCATCTATATTTGTCCCATTTCTGTTTAGACATAATTTGAAAGCCAGTTTGGACCTTGTCCTTTTCAATTATATTAATGTAAAATACTCAAAATGAATGCAGTATGAGTTTCAAGTGAGCTTTTCAGATCCTAAGTGCAGCCTAAGAAATCGCAGGCTTTAAGATAAGATAAATATGCATTCAACTAAGACAGAAATGAGTCTCATATAAAATTTCCATGAAAAACCATGATCAATCCAATGATGCACTTTTTAAGGGGAGTTTATCTGGAAGTCAGAAGGGTCAAAAGACAACAAAAAAGCACACACAAAACACCCCACTTTAAAGTAAATCTATAACTTGAAAAAAAATCCTGAGAGTGGTACATAGTTTTACAGTAGCCATAATAAATTCCAGCAACTGGCTTTTTTGCATGAGCTGGCACATGTGAATGACATGCCCATGTAAAGCTTTCTCACCCTTCAGCCGTCCTCCTACAGGCCTTAGTCTTATTTCCAAAGGTGTCTTCAGTGAGGATATAAGGCCCATGACATCTAGGGTTAATGCCATCCCCTCAGGCAGTAAGACTCAGGCAAACTCTGGGGATATGTGAGCACACCTTGTGGGGTGAGAATCAGTTTGGGAGGTTTTAAGAATTTTTGCCCCTCATCAAGGAGTGTTTTGCCATCTGGTTTACATTCAAGACCTAGCTGGCTCATCATTCCCAGAAATAAACTTTCTTCCAGATTAGGAAATTTCATCATGAGATTTGAGATATACTGGTTTTGAAAGTTTCCTCAGTTTCTCCTGGCTTCGAAGTCCCCGGCCTCGTAGTGGCGTGAGGCCCATTGGAGGTAGATGAATCTGAATAATAAGAATAATGATGATATTAAGAACCATATTCATAATCATTGCAGCACCTTATATTCATTAAGGATTTACTAAGTACCATACTTTCTGCTGAGTGTTAAACCTACACTTACTCAACATTAATCCTTACGATATCTCATAGGGAATTATTATTCTAATATTTATAGATGAGAAAATGGAAAAAAGACTAAAAGGATGTATTACCAAACTACTAGGCTGAACCAATACAATACAAAATTGCTGTTTTTGTAGGTCAAAGAGTTGAATATTGGCAATTTCATGTGGTCCAACCTAACAGATACAGTGGTCACTTTCATAGGGTAAGAATTTTTGACAATTTTCACTTTCTCCTTAATGCATTCCTTTAATGCTTGAACTTTATTCTTTTAATAACAACAAGCCTGTCTTTTATAATCAGGAAAATAAAAACATTTCCATAAAAAAGATGAAAATCAAAAGAGAAAGCTGTATACATGTGAGCTGGTTTTCCCTTCCATATGTGGGAAAGCTGTACAAGTAGGAGAAATCACGCATTCATTGACATTTTAGTTTGTTGTGATGGGTTGGCGGCATGCAAGGATAGCTTATTTCCAACATGCCTCCCACAGTAGCTCTGGGCTTCTTAGCAAACACTAGCCCTCTGGGTATACATTCTTGGAAATAACTGGGTTGATGAGGGTAAGTACCCACCACTTGTTAACTGGAGTCACACTTACTGGCCTAGGATAAGGAATCTGGTAATGCAGTCCAATTTCAATCCTGGCTGTGCATTCATCTATACACTGTTTAATCAGCTCTGGGTCTGTGAGCTATTAAAAGGGAAGAAATGAGGCTATTAGCTTCTTTCTAATGGTACATAAAGTATGGGTATATATTTTCTCAAACATTTTTAGTTCCCTAGCCAGTATTGAATATTAAATATTGATAATTTGAAATATGAAAAGCAATTTAATATTAAAACTTACTGTGGATTAAACTTTTAAAATTGCTAAAATAGGTAATAAATATACATAGTAAAAATAACTCAAATAATACAAAAGGATATAATGTAAAAACTACATGTCGCTTTTACCCTTGTTTCCTGGTTCCCGTTTTCAGAGACAACAATTAGTAGTTTCTTGTGTGTCCTTCCAGGAATATTGTATGTATATATAAGCACACATGTATATAGAGGCTTAGTTTTTTTTTCCTTACATGAATGATAGCTCACTTTGTTCTGAACCTTCCTTTTTCACTGATATAACTTGAAACTCCTGTGTTGACACATAAGAGCTGCCCCATTCTTTTCAATGGCTATCCGAACTTCCAACATAAGGCTTCATTATAATTTAACCAATCTCCTACTGGTGGACATTAGGTTATTTCCAATCTTTTGCCCTTATAAACAATTCTGCCATGGATCCCTCTGAACTTTTCTTGGCTCACATATCTATCCAAAAGATGAATTCCTAGAGAGAGAACTGCTAGGACAAAGGGTATATATTCATACACTTTTTTTTTTTTGAGACAGAGTCTCACTTTGTTGCCCAGACTAGAGTGAGTGCTGTGGCATCAGCCTAGCTCACAACAACCTCAAACTTCTGGGCTCAAGCAATCCTGCTGCCTCAGCCTCCCGAGTAGCTGGGGCTACGGGCATGCGCCACCATGCCCGGCTAATTTTTTCTATATATATTAGTTGGCCAATTAATTTCTTTCTATTTATAGTAGAGACGGGGTCTCACTCTTGCTCAGGCTGGTTTCGAACTGCTCATCTCGAGCAATCTGCCCGCCTCGGCCTCCCAGAGTGCTAGGATTACAGGTGTGAGCCACCATGCCTGGCCTTCATACACTTTTAATTCTTGCATATTCCCAAATTATCCTCTAGAGTTTGTACCAATTTATAGCCCTACCAACAAACTATAAATTTTATTCCCACCAACCCTAAATGAGAGCTCTTCTTCACACCCTCCCCATGCTCATTAAACTTTCAGTCACCCAAAGGTTTCTGAAAGTGCTATCCAAAACACCCTGAGTAAGATACTGGAGAAGGATCTACTGCTTATTTTAAACAGTAAACTGCCTTGCTCATTAGCAAAGGGAACAAAGGGCTTTTGAAATTCCAAGACAGTCAAATCCTGGTAATGTACTTTCAAGTAAAGAAATGGAAAGTTCATTCTGAAAAATAGAAAGCCAAGTAGGAGACGGGGAGAAACTTTCATTCTGAAAAAGGAAAATGAATCAAGATATGGATTTACTACAACTTTGCAAGTGGGCCTCAAAGCAGAATTAGGATTGCATCAGCCCCAGATGACACCCACAGCAAAGTCTGGGTTGACGTGGCTCAGAAATTCCTAAGGAGTTCCTGTCCTAGGGTACCTCTTGGCACAGAGTAGGAGAGTTCCTGGAACAGCAATGCAGAGAACTACAGTTGAGTCCCCTGGGGCAGAGGCTCAATTCTCTAACCTCTGCTTCTCAGAAGCTATTGCTCTGCTGTCCGCATTGGGAATAGATTTCCATGTTCCCATTTGCCCATGGAAATTTAGAGCAATTCATGGGATCCCTTTGGATTATTAAGTTCTTAGAAGAACTGAAGTTATAAGAAATTGCTTATGTCTGCATGAGGGACTGGGGAGAAAAGAAACCCCCTGACAAAGATATGGTTAAGGGGACTAGGGCTTCTGGGGCTCCAGCTGTCCATCTGAACAAGTCTGGGCTACAGTACTCTAAAAATGGTTGTTCATGGGCTGCCTGCATGATTTTGCCATAGGTATATACTACCTATATTAATACTAAAATTTTTCTTTGAATGGACTCTCTCCTAAGCAGTATTTGTGAAACTGTGGTGTGATATTCCCTTTTCTAATAAATGATAAAACACGTACATATCTTAAAATTAAAAACCCATGTGGGCCGGGCACGGTGGCTCACACATGTAATCCTAGCACTCTGGGAGGCCGAGGAGGGCGGATTGCTCAAGGTCAAGAGTTCGAAACCAGCCTGAACAAGAGAGAGACCCTGTCTCTACTATAAATAAAAAAAGAAATTAATTGGCCAGCTAATTTATATAGAAAAAATTAGTCAGGCATGGTGGCGCATGCCTGTAGTCCCAGCTACTCGGGAGGCTGAGGCAGCAGGATTGCTTGAGCCCAGGAGTTTGAGGTTGCTGTGAGCTAGGCTGACGCCACAGCACTCACTCTATCCTGGGCAACAAAGTGAGACTCTGTCTCAAAAAAAGAAAAAAAACAAACAAACTCATGTGCTTCTTCCCCCTACCCCCAAATAATCTCAAGTACCATTAGTGGCACATACCTCCCTCTGGTTTACCCTTGGGCCAGTCTGAACAGAGACAAAGGAAGGATTATTATTAATACAATAACTGAAAATCCAAAGAGTCTTGAGTAGCCTTCAGGTGAGTAAACCTACAAAGATTTATTGGACAGGTACTACATTATCCCCAATACCAGGCTGGACACTGCCTTTGACAACCAGCTATTACCTGGGCAGAACAACTCTGATACATAAGCTATAGGAAAGGCACAGTGATATGTAATCAATGAGGGTAATGACTGCTACAGACTACTATAGGAATTCAGAACAGGTGCTCTGCTTAGCAGAGCAGAAAAAGTTTGCAAGAGCTGGGTTTAGAGGAAGGTCAGAAGGGTAGAGAGAAGCTTCACAAGCAAGATGGCCTTAAAAGCAGGGAGGGAAGCTTCAGTAATTCCAAGAAGGGTAAGGTATTGTAGATTAGGAGGGTTTCTTTGGTAGCACTTGTCTCAATTGTAATTTTATATTAATATTTCTTTCCATCTAACTCTCAAACATCTTTTAGGGCACCTGTCTTGGTATTGCTCATTTTTATGCCCTCAACGTCTAGTCAGGTGTTTGGCACATGGTGGGTACTTGAATATTTATTGAATGAGGAATGAGGACAAGGGGTGTGACAGCAATGGACTGGCTGGAAAGGGGGGCGCTCTTGTGGAAAGATGACTCTGCTTTGGACCATCATGCTGTGGTGAGGTCCTTCAGGTGGCCAGGCAGAGGCCAAGGCTAGGTACTCAGGTGTGAGAGCTGAAACCACAAGGTGGTTGTATGTTGCATGGGCCTCAGCACAGAAGGCTGAGCTTCAGAGGACTCTATAGCTGGGGAGAAGGTATGTGAAGATGACAGAACCAAAAAGGAGACAGAGGTCAGGGAGGCACAACTAGTAAGAGTAGATTGTTAGGAAGTTTCATGAGGGGAGAAGCCAAAGCACTGAATCCATCAGATCAGTGAGAAGGAAGGTGAAGGGATTTCAGGGGCAAAAGCCTCTTTCGTGCTTAGTGCTAGGTGGTCTTCCCAGTGGGCTAACAGACTGTTGGGGTGGGTCAAATCTGGCTCCCCAGAGTCTGTCTGGGTGCACAGTTCTGTTAAACTAGCTAATGGAGGCCCCATTTTACCCAATTCTGTGATCTCAAAGGATCTGCTAGACAAAGAGGCTTGAGTTCAAAGCTAAATTATGAAGGGGACCCTGTGTCTTAATCCTATGCTCTTTCCTCTGATTGGGTTTATATTAGGAGGCTTTGAATAGTTTATGAATTGAAAAAACATTTCCCTGTGTACCTCCTGTGGGAGTGGCTGGCAACAGGCACAGTATGTGAGGAACAGCTCCTCCTCTGAAAACTGTCATTGGCTGACTCATGTCACCTGGCTTATGGGGTCTTCTGAGGACGCTGAGCCACTTACAGGCTGGACTGAGACCCGGAACAAGTGAACACAGAAACATAAGCTCGGCTTGACTTTCCAGCAGTTGGGCAAGCTGGCCAAGCTGTGCCTCTGGCCCCTTTCTGCCCCACGCTCTGCCACCGTGACTGTGCCACTCCGTCCCCTCAATTTAGGTCAGAAAAAAAAATGAACAAACACAAGAAACTACTCTCCTCCTTGCAATCTCCAACTGGGGCCAACTTACTTACATTTTTATTTTTCTGGAACAGTGTTCTAGCTTCATTTAGTATATACTGTTTTTCTTCGATGGTGTCTTCCATCTGCCCCGAGGCCGCCTGCCATTTCCTTGCAAGCCTGAAAATGCTGCGGTAGAGGCCAAGAACTTCTTGTCGTGTTGCTGTTGTCATCTTCAGACCCACCAAAATAGAAGAGGGAAAATTTGCATAAAAATGCAATTTGACAGTAGGCAGCTAGGCAGATGTACATTTAAAAAAATCAAGATCTTTAATTAGTCTAGAAATAACTGCTCTTTCTCAAAGGATCTGTTGGGTAGCACTGCCAGAAAGTCGTAGTAGAAACCAGCTCTCAAATGGCTTTGCACATCATCCCATGGCTGTGGGTTGCTTAACCATGCTATTTGCCACGAAGGCTATGTTTATGAATAAGGCAAAACCAAAATTCACATTTACTACTCTTTAAACCAGTCTTACCAGTATACCTTAGAAATGATGCTTTTAATGTGTATTCTGGTAAAATTATATCACTAACCTGAATGCCTAGGAGAAGGCACATTTTAGATAACTGAATTTTCTAGTTCAGTGAGAACTGGGATTTAATACATTGGTTGCAAACAAGGGCCTCCTGTGCCTGGCAGGTAATATAAATGAGGGAACCTGGCTGGGTAAGGACAATAGCCAACTGGACAGGACATGCCCCCTTGAAAGGGAACAGCTGCTACTCAGCTCCCACCAGCTGCTGCCATGTAGTAATGAAGGCCTCGGGATGCCAGATTTCCTGACAGTGTAAAAATAGGTGGCAATCCGGATTTTTAAAATATGAAATCTCAAAAGAAGACACTAAGTCATCACTTATGAATATATGAGGTACCATGCAGGCCAAACAAAATGAGTCTGTGGGCCCAGTTCTGTCCGGAGGCTCTCAGGTTGCAGCCTCTCTTTTACACTTCTTTGAAAATACTTCTCAGAATCAATCTACTTTCTTGTCCGATAAGAACAGTACAATAAGTATAACCAAAAAGCTGTCTGATGACAAGAACTTGTGGCCCCTCTGGGATTTTACTCTGAAACATCAGTTTTAATGTCAGAGGATTTGGCTAAATGAGAACCAACCTAAGTATATCCCATAAGGCTAACTATATTTTTAAAAGTAAAATTTCCATCATCTTTAAGTTATTTTTATTGCAACATATTTCAGATGTACAAGGACACAGAGAATAATATAACAGCCATATATTCCCAATAAGCCTTAAAAACTAGATTATGTATATATCATAGTTGAAACCCCTAGTGCACCCCTTCCTCCCTCCTAGAAGGAACCACTATCCTGAATTTGTTGTTTATCATATGCATACACATGCATGCATATCTTTATACTTAACATTATATAGCATTGTTTTGTAAGCTTAAAAATTATATATATTTATATAATTTGCTTTATTTGCCCATCATATTTGTAAGATTTATCTATGTTGTTACATGTAGCTTTAGTTCATACATTTTCACTGCTGCAACTCAGCCCACTGTATGAAGATATCCCAACTATTGATGATGGGCTTTAGATGTTTGCTTTTCTTCTTTTTAACTTATGGAAACACTTTAGACTTTTTTTTTTTTACTATTTACATTTTTACATCTAAAAGAAATTCAGGGAAGATAGAAAAGAAAAGTGCTACTCCTGGAAGATTCTGCTTAGTCAGAATAATGACTAAGAGGACAGGCTGAGAAGGCAAGGAGGACAGATGTGGTGAGTAAATAGCAGGGCCAGGCACTTGGACACCTCATTCTGAGTCCCGGGTTTTCCTCAAACGGTCAGGCTCAGGATCATGAAGTAGGCTGCTCATTGCTCTTCAGGAACATGATCCATTTCCAACCCAAATGGGAGGCATGACCCCTGGAGAGAGTATGTTTCAGGGTGGTCCTGAAATTATGACAATTTGGGCAGCTAAAGAATGCAGATGGGAGCTGTGTTTACCTAGAAACTCTAAGTACCTGCAAGGAATTCATCTTACAGAGAATTTCTCTTTCAAATATGAGTACCCTTCCTGCCTACTCCGACCCTGGAGACCTTTCTTGAAACTATTCTTGAGCAAGGAATGAAGCAACTGATGAAAAGCTTTAAAAGCACTACTCACCTAACTCAAAGGTTAAAAGGATCAAAGTTATATCCAACACTAATTCTGAGTCCATGATGCTTCATAGAAAAAATGCTTAAAAGGAATTCATAAAAACCAAGATAGAACAACATCATGCTTTGTGGCTAATCGTAATAAAAACCCAGATGAGATGATGACATTTTTCCTGGTAAGGAAACAGCCTTCCGAGTTTCTGGCTCTCCCTAAAACTCCATGGTTTCATATGAAAATACATGAGTCAGTTCCTGTGAAGGGCAGGGAGTCTGCAACTAACATCTATTAACGATTACTTCACTTTCCTGTCATTAACAGACAAAACTTCCTCGACTGCGAAACACTTGAGGAGGAAAGTGTATAAGGTCAGACATATTAAAACAGCAGCGACCTTCTCTGAAGCTCAACTTTAATTGGTTTCCTTCTAGTACTGTAGGAACCACCACTTTAAACTCGCAACTGATCATATACCATAATCTGATACACATGCCCTGCAATTAGGTTACTCAAGGTAATAAGCAGTACTAACAATTGGTACTTAATAGGACTATTTTCAAAACACTTTAATTAATGTTTAAGTGTTTTGAAAACTAATCCTGAAAGGAGTTTAACTGATGTCTACCTCTGCAATATCAGGTGACCCAGAAAACCTAAATTCCAAAGATTTCCAGAGGGTCTAAAGCTGTATTCATCATTGTGTGCTATTATCAAATGTAGCCCTCCATTTCCTTCTGAGTCTTGAGAGAAAAAGGCAAGAAAAGAAAAACACTTCTTTTGTTCTTTTCTTACTGGATTTCTTTCAGTTCTCTGAGGGAACCATGTTCTTTTTTTTGCCTTAGGGGCACATTAGCCATGCTGTTCCCTCTTTCTAGAAGGTTCTCTCCTGATCCCCCTCCCTTTTACCTATCAACCTCTATTTATCCTTCAGTTTCTGGTGAAAACATGGATGTCTCAGAAAATCCTTCCTCACTTCCTCCCTCCACACGCATTGGGTCAGGTCTCTCTGTTTAACCTTTCCACAACTCCTGATATTTCTTCTTTGTAGCACTCATCACCTTAAATAATGGTTTGTTAATGTCTTCCCCCAACAAACTCTAACCTTTATGGGGACAGCAACCCCATTCATCTTATTTACTGCTTAATTCTCAACTCCTAGAAAGGTGCATAATCAGTATTCAACAAACGTTTGCTGAATAAATGCAAATATCTCATGCCACAGAAAGCTTGTGATTCTAGAAACAGAATCAGCCCTATATAAAAAAATTTAAAAAGCTCTTTTCCGTTTGGTTTATATTTTTGTCTTTGTTCCTAGAAAGCAACTCATTTAGAAAAACTGCCTCTTCCCAAGTAGTTTTCCCCCCTTTGGATTTAATGGCTTGAAACCAACATTTATTCCCCTAAAACTATCAATTATCTCTCACAATTCACACAAGACTAAGGTAGCCCTTGCCCTTCTTCATTAATATCAGGGGTTGATCTGATACAATGGGGTCTCCTGGCATTTTCCCATGGCAACATATCAGGAATATTCATTTGTTTAGAGGACAATTGGACTGCAGTCTCAACTGGCCATGAAGTCTATTCTTACAGAAATTTTTACAAAGTTTTACAACCTTTATTCAGAGATTGACATTTCTTGAAACTCTTTATTCCTTTTTCTCTCGCTAACCACCAAATCCCAGAATAAGGAAAGAATGAAGATATGCGGTATACCCAAAAGGAAATGACTAGAAACTGGTCTCTTTTCTTAAAATCACACCCCATGTATAAACATAGGTTTATACACATGTGCCAAGGTGAAGTTCATTACTGGACACCTGCTATGTGCAGGCCTGTGCCATTAAGAAAAGGCTGACAGATGATATTGCTAGTGTTTTGGCCTCTGGTTATAGTTGGGAGAAGTTTTCCTAATGCAGGTGTTCCAAAGATTGGTTAGGGAGGTGATTTTATTTTATTAGTTGTGATTAATGCATATTAGAATGGCCCATCAAACCCATGATTTAGATTTTGTGTGATATAGAGCTTCCATTAAATAAATGAGTTACAAAAAAATTTTTAAGCTGGTTTAAAATACAGGTAAATGATAGCAAAAATTGTGATGTGGACTCTGAATAGCAGACGTTTGGGGCTGCTGCTCTAAGGTGCCCTGCTGTGTCATGCTTCTGTTTGTCCTGGCTGAGCCTTGCACTTAAAATGTCTCTTTTCTGCTACCCACCAGACCCCACAGAGTAGACACCTTTTTCCCTGCTCCTATCATGGCCAGGTATTGCTCTTCTGCAGTTATTTTATTCTATGTATTTTTCTTCCCAGAGTCTCTGAATTCATGCAGGGCAGGGGACTGTGTCTTGTTCATTATAGTAATAATAATAAAATCTACATTGCTTTGCACTAAGTACTTGTCCAAGGTCACACAATTAGTAATAGGCAGGGCCAAGATTCAAACCCAGACAGTCTGGAGTCAGAGCCGTGCTTTTAATCACTAAATAGACTGCTCAATCTCAATAAATGTTGAATGTCTATGGATTGTTTTAAACAGCTTAGTTGTGACAAAAGGAGCTAAATGATTCTATTCCCTTCCTATACAAAGAGAAAAGGAAGCAATTCTTTTTATATCTTCATATGGATTACAAGAGTGTTTTCATAAGGTTTCCCATTTATCATCTGCCCCTGCTCCTAGGCTGCAACTGCCCTTCTTCAATAACTATGTTCCATACGAGCACCTTTAGAGCAGGCTGGGCACTTGGCTGGATTGAGCTGCTCCTCTGTGCCCTGTGGCAACCCTGTCCCCTCCGAAGGCAAAGGGAGCTGACATCATAAAGCAGACACCAGGGCAGGGGCTCACTACAGTGCTACTACTCTACAGGCCTTACTCCCTCCTCCCAAGTCCATCCATTCATTCACTTAACATTTATTAAGTGCCCACCATGTGCCAGGCACACGTGGTTCTGGGGATACAATGCTAAACAAGCAGCCATATATGTAACCCCCCTAGAGCTTATATTCTAGTGGCAGAGGCAAATGATATACAAGAAAAACAAAGAATTTCAGATAGTGATGTGCTTTGAAGGAATGAAATAGTACTATGATACAAATGAGCAGAGGTGGGGACTATTTTATTTTGGGTGGTCTATTTTACACTTGAATCCTGAATGGTGTGAAGGAGCCTACTAATGGACTGAGTTAAGGGGAGGGTGGTACAAGAAGAGCCACCACCAGCAGGAGTGAAGGCCCTGAGGTGGGAATGAACTTCAAAGATGGCTGTGAATGCAGCAAGAGCCTTTGTGGGAGGAGGCCACACAGGTCAACAGAGTCTAGCACAGGTTAGGAGGGGTAAGCCTTGGAAAGGAGTTTGGTTGTAGTTTAAGAGCAAAAGGAAGACACCAGAAGATCTTAAGCAAGCTGGGGTAATATGGTGTGAATTATATCTTTAAAAAAAAAATAATATATATATATATATATCAAACTAATTCCACCACTCTTATAGATGGCAAAACAAGAGTCTTGCTTAATGCCCCCAATTAATTGATAGGACAGAGTTGGGATCAAGAGCCAAACAAGCTAGATGATTATTTCCCCAACTGACTTCAAGCTTTTCCCTGTTTTTATTTTGGAGTCAATAATGGAGACTCATAATGGACAGTGATTAATCTAAAACAACAACAACAAAAAAACCAAACACCCACTCAGTTTTCCACTCACTGACAAGAGTGTAAGTACAGTAAAAGGGTCTGGGGGGGGGTCCAAGAACCAACTCTACATGGCACACATATGCAGTTGGTATGTCTAGACCTTATTCTACAGGAGGCCTAAAGAAAGATCTGCTACTAGGGGCCTTATCCACTTCACCTTTTTTTCCCCAACTCTGAAACAATTTCCCCCGCCTCTGGAAAGACTATCACAGCATGAACAACTTGGGAGTTTAAGAGCAGAGATGAAAATTCCCTTTCCCCAGATGAAATTTATAGAAGTATGACTCTGGTCTCAGGAATGTCAAAATTCCAAATGTTGGACTCTCCTGAGGCTTTGCCTTTTGTTGAAGAAAACGTGTTGCAGAACAAACAACAGACAGAATAAGAAAAAGGCAAAGGGAATTCACTCTGACTTTTAAGCCCTGGGAGGTTAAGGGAAAGGTACCTTTCCATTCTTTCAGGAAAGACATGCCCTAGGTGGATTTTTTTTTCTCCCTCATAAATAATGACTGTAGTATAGTCAAATTTCTCTCCCAAGTACTTTATGAATTTTTAGGGGTGGAGGGTGCGTGGTGGGAGGCATTGTGAAATCCCCCCAAATGAAATCATGGTCTTATGTGCTCATTGTGTACCAATGGTGGCATGTCTCATGTCCTTATGCCCTATCTCCTTAGATCTGGGACCCCTCTTTTGCCATATGAAGGCTCTAACTCACAAAAGTGAAATATTCTTCCTTTGTTTATTTGCTGCTTCTCATCCTTTGCTTCCACCACTCCTCCAGAAGTACCTTTCTCACACTGAGACCGGGTCAGGGCCCGTGCTATGGACACTCCAGGCACCTGTAGCTTACTCCTATCAAACATTTGTCCTACTCTATTGTAATTTTTGTTTGACTTACTTTCTTCTTCTACTTTGTGTGTGTTGTAGGGGAAGGAGTCCTGGGGAGTTGGGACTGTCTCATTCATTACCCTCTTAGGCTGGCACATAGTTGGAACATTACAAATATTAGAATAAATTTATATACATGGAATGGTCACTAGTAATGTCTACTCTCATCATGATATACATGGTGGTGTTTGGAACAAGTTTCCCAGCTGAAGATCCTAGAGAACTTTAAAATACTAAGTAACCCTCACAATGTTTTCAAGAGCAGTGGGTGTCAGGATAAAGAATTGAAGATTCAGTGTCATTTGCAGGGAAGACCTTTCAGTTCCATCTAGGGCAGCGTAAGATACACGGCTGTGATGTAACCCTCACTCTTAAGTTCTTTTAAGGTCAGTTGGGGTTGGTTTGTCCACTGGACCGAAATGCTTTCCAATGTGTCCGTGAAGCTTAGAACCAAACATATAGAAAAATGAGGTTCTGATACTTTTTTTCTTGAAAAACAATCCTTTTGGGGAATAAGGGCCATTGTACTCAATGATCTCGGGTTAAACCCAATCTAGAATATTGTCATGGCCGGGCATGGTGGCTCATGCCTGTAATCCTAGCACTCCGGGAGGCCGGAGGGTGGCTTGAGCTCAGGAGTTCAAGACCAGCCTGAGCAAGAGCAAGACCCTGTCTTTACTAAAAATAGAAAAATTAGCTGTATGTTGTGGTGTGTGCCTGTAGTTCCAGCTGCTCAGGAGGCTGAGACAGGAGGATCGCTTGTGCCCAAGAGTTTGAGGTTAGAGCAAGCTATGATGACACCACTGCATTCTACCCAGGGCACCAGAATGAGATTCTGCCTCAAAAAAAAAAACAAAAACAAAAACAAAAAAAACTTTTGTCATTTGGAAAACCTCTCAGAATTAAAATGCTCTTGATAATGCCAAAGCAAACAGACTTTCTTACTCTAGATATCAGAATAGAAAATGTCTGTCTTGTTTTTAAGCATTTAAAGTTTGTCTACATTTGTAAGAACCATCAGATATAATATAAAAAAAATGAACATATGGGCTCTGGGTGGACAAATTTGAGTCTGAATCCTGACTTCACCCTATTGGGCAAATTATTAACCTTCCTGAGCCTCAGTTTCTTAAAATGTAAAATGGGGTAACAACAGAACCTTCTTCAAAGAGTTGTAAGGATTATTCATAAAACAATTCATGTAAATCACTTAGCACTGGGAGTTAACAAAAGTAAATGTTACCTGAATAGGAGGAAATAGTGGAGGAACAATGAGGCCTCTTTTATCTGTGCTAAGCTGTCTGCAGAGGAGAGAAAAGAAATGTGTGGCCTGTTGGCGAATTTATAGCTTTGTAGTAGCAATGGATTTTTCCTAAAGCTGTTTCCCTCTGATCATTAATAATCCCTGTACAGCAAAGGGCTATTGTTCTTTGGTATGAGTAAATAACCCTGTTGGAGGCACTGCTTATCTTCAGACCACAGCCCATACTTCTTACTGGAAATATAATGCAGGTGCCAACACAAAAGGCATGACCAGGCTTCCCTTCCTATTTTTCTTCCTTTATCTCTTCTTATTTATCCTTCATTGTACTTTTCTTCTAGATCTGTTACACTCCCTTCTTTCTGGCATACACTCATTCCCTATACAATATCATCCTTACCTCAATCAAATAACCTTGAAGTGAAACTGTGCACTTCGCACATCTCTGGTCTCTTATCCTCCCCTCCATCAATCAACACACACGTACCCTGTGGACTTATTTCCTGGATTCAGTTTTTGGTTACTAGAATCCAAAAAGGGAGGTATAATGCCACACACTGTTTTGCAAATCTCAGGATATGCTTGTGTGGTGAACTTAATCATACCACAGCTATTCTCTGAAACAGTACTTTTTTACATAGAAAGTGACAAAGAATATGGTGTGTCAGTGATGGGGGCAGAGAGGAAGGGGTAGACCATATTTTTAGTGGATGTAAGGGCCCTGTATTATAGGAATCTTTCAGAACATGAGGAAAAACGAATATATTAATATCTGGAAGACTTCTAAAAAAACTACCCCAAACAAGATCACAGGAGGCAAGCACACCCATTCTAAATATATTATACCAGCTCTGAAGCACACACAAGATTATACTTGTATAAGGGAACTCCAATCAGGCTATTGCAATCAAGATATAACCACCAGTAGATAAACAGCTATTTTTCCCTTTCAGGATAGAAATTCTAAGTGGAAATCAGGTTATGAGTCCTTCAGTTCAAAAGAAATGGAAGTATTTGTTTCCTTAGCATATTTTAAGAGACAAAGACAGAGGTCAGCTAGAGGTGGTAAAAACCATTTACCAGAAGTAGGTGGTGTCAGAGATGCACAGGAGGGGCTGGAGACGGAAGGCCAGTGCTAATGATCGACCAATCATTCATTCATAACTCCCTAGCCAGGATCTTCAACCCTTCATATCAATTAGAGAAGTCTGAGAACACAAAACACTCATTTAAATTCCTGCTTTGTGATAATTTTCTAAGGAACTGGATTAGGAAACTGACCAAAGCGTTTTGGCTACATTAGATGCAACTGGACCTTTTTAGCACCTTACCCTTGATCCAACTACCTGATAAATAACTACACTCTGCGCAGGGGTTCATGCCTTTGGTACAGTTTCTAAGTATCCTCCCATCAAATAACTATCAAACAAACAACTTTTCTCATTTGCAGAGACACCAGAGATCCTTACTAAGTTCCTTGACTTTTTTATGTGTTGGGAATGACAAGCATCCAGAGTACCCTCAAGTTCCTCTAGTCCAGTGCTGACCAATAGAACTTTCTGCAATGGAAATGTTCTGTCTGCCCTGTCCAATAGGGTGAATACTGGCATTTGAAATATGGTTAGTGTACCTGAGGAACTGAATTTTTATTTTATTTAAATAGTCACATGTGGCTAGTGACTATGTAGTACGACAGCACAGCTCCAGACCAAGAATTGTAAAACAGCTGCCCACAGGGGTCAGCCAGGTAGTGGAAGGGAGTGGAGACCTTTGGCAAACTCTGAGCATGAGCCACATACAAAGGGGGAAGCCGCTTTTCAGCTCTAGCTGACTGTTGTGGCATAGGAACCTAAGGCTGGTGTTATCAGATTGTCTGATTTTTCAAATGAAGCTGAAAATCTGGATTTGGATGTCCAATTTTTAAACGTTGGCAAGTAAATTTAAAAAAGAATTTAAATCACTGTGTGGGCCGAACAATATGTTTGCAGGCAATATCTGTCTTGTCAGTTAGCAACTTCAAATCTAGGCCAACCCTTCAGCACAAAGAGAAGACGCTTTATCCAACAAGGCCACTGTGCTGGTCAGTAGCAGATCCAAGACTGCAACCCAGGCATTCTGATTCTTCTTCTGATACCCTTTCCACTATATTATGATATTGATCATAATGGTGGTGGCTTTGGCAGCAGTGGCAGGAAAAAAAATCCTTTGTCTCAAGCTGTTGAATTCCATGGCTGATACCTCATGAACAGTGTTCCCGCCCAGCTACAACCACCTAGTACAGAGCCACGAGGCTCTGTACTAGGAACCAGGAAGACACAGAGAAGCAATAGCATGGAGGAGACAGATATGTAAATAAACAATTTATCAAAAAAGTCAGGTTTTCTATAATGGACACCAATTACCTGTGCACATGTCCAAAAGAAATGACAGCTGGGAGAGGAAGGGAGGGAAGAGATTTGAGCCAAGCCTCAGAGGATGAGTCTCACTGATTAAGAGTGTGGGTCCGATTATTCCAGGAAATTAAAAGGGCCTCCTTCTTTTATCTTGAGGTCTTGTCTGTGTCAAGAGTTTCCTTTGCTTGGGCTTCTCCTTCTCTAGGTAATCTCTAAATGTTAAGAGCCCCAAGGGATTTAGGGGCCTTATTCTTTTATCTACACTCTCTTCTTAGGTGATGTGGGGGTGAGGGGACCCTGTATTTACTATCTCTAACAATGACTTTCCACCTGACTTGTATGTCTAACTCCCAGACATCTTCACTTGAATTGTTAATAGACTTGTCAAACTTAGTATGTTCAAAAGAGGACTTAAGATATTCCTTTCTCTTAGGGAGTCATCCTTGGTTCCTCCCTCTCCCACATACTTCACATCCAATTTCCCCACAAGTTCTACAAAAACCACCTCCAAAATATATTCCCAATCTAATTCCCTCCATTTCTCACCGATGGCCCTTTCAACACTATTGTCACCTCTCCGTTGACCTACAGCAACAGCCTTCTAACAGGTCTGACTACTTCCAACCTTCTCTATCCAGATGCCAGAGTGATTCTTAAAAAATGTAAATTAGGTTAGGTCACTTCCCTTCTTAAAACCTTTCAGGAATACAACAGACAAACCCTTGCCTGGGGCTGAAAGGCTCTGCTGGGTCAAGCCCCGCCACTTCTCCAAATTCATCACAAGAGCACTCTGCCTGCCCCTTCCTCTTTCAGCTGAAGCCACATGGCCTCTTGGCTGTTTCCTACCTCAAAACCTTTCTCATTGGCTTTTTTTCTCCACCTAGAAAGCTCATGCCCTATCTTCCCGCCTCTTGGATCCCCGCAAAACCGCGGCCTCCACTGAACAGCCTTACCGGATTTAGAGTGCCCCCCCCCATCTTCTATCACTTCATCCAGTCTTTGGGGCATTTCTCACTTGCTGGTATCTTCATTATTGATCTACGTGTTAACTCTCTCCTGCACTCGAATGAAAAGCTACGGACCAAGACCTCCGTCTTATTCTCAAGTTTGTTGATCCAGGGAATAGGAAGTTGGCTCTCACTGTCCTAGAAAGTCGCTGTTCCTGTACGGTGCCTCGTTTGGGTGACCTTCCCCAACCAGACGCCTCTCGGTCCAGGAACTGCCCCGACCATCTCCCATTTACACTCTGGGATCCGAAAGCTTCACAAAAGCCTCAAATGGGCTTCCAAACGGCACCTCAGCGTCCCCAAACCAGGCCTCCCCTTCCTGGCCACTTCCGTGAGGCAAGTTCCCGAGGCCAGCAGCGATGACACCGAGCCGCCCTCGCGAGGCTGGGGTCACACAAGCGCGTCTCCTAGCAACGCCGCACCCCCACCCTCACCCTCACCCTGCCCCTGGGGAGCCAACCCCTTCACCCCAGTCTCCGGCGCCAGGAGTCAGCGTCTCCATCCCCTACACTCACTCTGCGTCAGTCCTGCCTTCCCCCACCCACAGAAGCGCCGCAGCCCTGGGCGGGATACGAGGAGGCGGCGCCAGGAGCCTAGCCGAGCGGTGGCCGACGGAGCACGGGCTGGTCGGGTAGGCTAGGCCGGACCGAACCACCGGGCCCGGCTGTGCGGGAGCACTAGTTCCAGGTCAGGGGTAGTCTCAAGCCTCCCTAAACCTCAAACTCTACCCCATTCTCCGCCGCACCCAACAATATAGCCAACTTCATCCTCTCCCTGTTTTCCCTTTATTCTCTCGTTATCCTCCTCCCTCCATGCCATTAAAAAAAAAAAAAGTGGTCCAGCCCAGCCCCTTCTAGCCCGCCCTCCCTGTTGCTAGGCCTTTGCCCTTACTTGGCGACGGCTTCGTACGTCTTTGCGTACGTCGTGACGCAATCTTCGAGTCGTTCCCTTCCCTCCCCTCTCCCATTCTCCCTCCTGGAGCTGGCGGCTGGCGGGGTTACCGGAAGTGATGATGCAGGAGGCGATGGAGGGGGCGGGGCTTCGGGGCGGCCGCCACCGGTGGGCCGCAGATGAAGAGGAGGCGGTGGCAGTGGTGGAAGAAGAGGCGGCGGCGGCGTGGGTAGGGAGCCTGGAAACGCAAGCGGGGATGGTAGGTGGTTTGGACCCGCCGGGCCGCCGTCGTTTCCAGAAAGGGTTTGACTGGAGGAACCTCTGGAGCAGCTGTGAGTTTGGGGGGGGGGAGAGTTGAGGAAAAGGGGGGCTACTGAGAGATGAAGGGGCGGGGGTTGGGTACCTTCGAGAAAGGAGGGTGGAAGGGGAGGAGTGGAGATCAGCGCCTTGTCTGGACTGGTACCTCTGGAAGAAGAGGCTGTGAGGGGAGCCTGTGGCGTGTCAGCCGCAGGGCTCAGAAAACTTACCTACTGTCCCTGCCTCCCCACCGCCAGCACCCCTCAACCCAGTGCCTGGGGATCTGGGGGTTGAGCTGCCCTGGAGGGGGTGCAGACTCTGGTCCTATGTCCTGGGTAAGCGCTGTGAGGTACGAGCCCATAGGGGAGGTGGTGGGTGAATCTCTAGCTCCCTCCGCCCTCATTTCCCTCCCCACCCCCATCCTTCTCTTTAATCATTAACAGCCCTGGAATTAAGGGGCTCAGACCTGAAGGCCTTTCTGTGCACCTTTGCTATAAACGATAACCATCTGTGACTGAGGTAATGGGGCTGGACTGTATCCTGTATAGGAAGTGGGACGGGGTGACAAATGTATTGTTTTTCCCACTCCCCGTCACCCCTCATCCTCCCCCATACACACCCCTCATTTCCACTTTAATTCTTTTTGACTGAGTGGCGATTGTGGGTTTTTTTTTTCCTCCCTGTTTTCCTTTATGATACTTAGTACCTTGACTACCTCTTTTGAATTTGGCTTTTGGTCTGTATCCCAGATCTTAACTGCAAGCTTTGTAATACTTCAGTTACAGGCTGTCACATTGAGAGTACCTCTCAGTGCCTGGTAGCTCCCGATTATAATGAACATTTTCTTTTATGAATACTGGAATTCCAAAGCCCTTGCAAGGAATCCTAAATGGCATCAGAGCCCAGAAATCAAGGTCTCTTGCTCTAAATACTTTATGTGTGAGGAATTTACATGTTGTCAACTCTTTACACAATGATTTGATGCTAGGCTAATTCTGTATTTCTGTGTTTCTCTCCACCCACTCTTCATGATGCACTTCAGAGAAGAGAAAACCCCATATTACTTTTTTGTTTCTACAATTGGACAGTAGCTCTTTTATCTTTTTCTCCATTTGTGTGTGGCACACAAATCTTCAGTGACACATTCAGCTTGTGCTGATTTTCATCTTATTTACTTAGCTGATTGTTTGTGTATAGGTGGTCTTAAATGACACAATGTGATCTGTTTAGTTTGTTTTAAAGAAGAATACAAACCAATAACGGGTGTGAGAAAATGGTTTGAAGAAAGCAAAGTATGAATGGAAAGAAGGTCTCTTTGTTGATAGGCTGTTGGTTTAAAAAAAAAAAAAAAAACACACCAAGTAACACTCCCCTAGCCTGTCATATGGATTTCAGAGTGAAGTGTAAAGATTTTTGTTTTGCTGTTGATATATTCTTTGGAAATCCTCTGTTGAATCTGAAACTGTTTTCTGAAGAACTTTAGAGATGGTGCCCAAATTTTAGGGGTCTTTTGATTAGGAAGTGTCCATAAATCCTAGCCTCTAATTAAGCTATGCATATCGCTAGAATTATCATAGTGGGTGTTATTCTGATGCTGGGAAGAGAGTCCCATCATATCAGGGCTTTCAGGCCTGATAAGACAGAATATTTAATGCCTTGATTGTACATGTAACAGTGTTTAGATGTTTCACCGAAGTATAGCAAAAGAATGACTACTGTTCTCACCTTAATTGATTTGGAACCTAATTTGCTATTGAATAAAAAGTCCAAAATTCACTCATTCAGTAAACATTTATTGACTGGCTACTAAGTGCCAGCCAATGTTTCAGACACTAGGTGTAGGCATACACAGGTGGACGTAAGCAAGATGTGTGTCTCTCATTGAGCTTACCTTGGAGTTGGGGGGGGACAGAGAGACAAATAATAAGCAAATATTTGGTTTTGAGTAAGTGCTGAAGATAATAAGAGCGATGTGATAGAAAGTTTGATGCAGTCAAGGAAGACTTTTCCCAGGAGGTGACACTTAAGTTGAGCTTTAAATAAAAGGAAGGAGCTAGCCATGAACAGAGAAGGGGAAGAGCTTTTCAAATTCAGGGAGTAGGTAGTACAGAAACTGGCTAGAATGAATTTGGCAAGTTCCAGGGACTAGGAAGAAAGGGAAAGGTTGAGAGCGGTATGGGAGAGTAGTAATGGCTAGAATTTAGTGAGCAAAGGGGAGAGTGAAAAGAGATAAGGTCATAGGGCTTAAGAATAGGTAGGCAAAATAAGAGCCAAAAGAATAAGGATGTAGAAAGTAATGCTCTTTTTTTATTATTATTAATTCTATTGCCTTTCCTAGGGTTTTATCACTTATTAAGTGATAAGTGTGCACTTTTTGCAGGTACTGTTGGACTATTGTAATAAAAAAAGTCACCCATGGCCGGGCGCGGTGGCTCACGCCTGTAATCCTAGCTCTTGGGAGGCCGAGGCGGGTGGATTGCTCAAGGTCAGGAGTTCAAAACCAGCCTGAGCAAGAGCGAGACCCCGTCTCTACTATAAATAGAAAGAAATTGATTGGCCAACTGATATATATATATAAAAAAAATTAGCCGGGCATAGTGGCGCATGCCTGTAGTCCCAGCTACTCGGGAGGCTGAGGCAGAAGGATCACTCGAGCCCAGGAGTTTGAGGTTGCTGTGAGCTAGGGTGACGCCACGGCACTCACTCTAGCCTGGACAACAAAGTGAGACTCTGTCTCAAAAAAAAAAAAAAAAAAAAAAAAAAAAGTCACCCTGCTGAAAGTGAGAAAGGAGGCAGTGGTCACCTGGTTCTTTTCTGGCACATAGATCTCAAGCTATGTGTTCAAAACTCAGCAGGATGTTCAGTTGAGGGCACACCTTTTTCCTTAAAGTATTTTGTATTATATGCTGCTATTTAAAATTGCATAAGTCCTCTGAGTGTGTTCTAGTATGAATCTTCCTTTGCTTCCAGCTCTGCATGAATTTAAGGTTGAAGGATTGGGCAAATGTTAATAATATATCCCTGTTGGTCTACAAAGATGACCATCAGGATCTAAGTTTCAAGTTGTTTTTTGTGGGGAGGCAGAGTTTATGTTGCAATAGTTCCACTCTTGTCTCGTCCTCCTGATGACTAACAACACTCAGCTGAGGTGTAGGTTGGTGCTAAAAGTTCACTCGGTGGATTACATTAGATAAATGACCATTGTTGGGCTTCATTCCATTATGTCGGCATCTTTGGGCTGGCCTGTAACCAAGGGATGTAACCTACTTTTGCCTTCTGATGGAGGCATTCATCTCTAATAGTCTGTTGATTTTCAGCCTCACCTTGGCCAGATTGTCCACTTGAATGGCCCTATGAAGAACCCTCCTTGATTTGACCCTCTTGAGCCATGTCACAGTGGGCTGAAACAGAAAGAATATGCTTTTTTCTTCTTTTGAACCCCACAACAGTGGCTAGTGTGTTCTTTGAGTGAAATGGGTCTTTGAGCTAGGCAGTTGAGAGACTTAAATGTTGCTAGGCCTATTTGTAGTAAATTCCGTATTAGAACTACTAAATAAAACGTTTTAGTGTTGGGAAAAACACAGCAGAAATTGAGGACTTGTCACCTGTTTTAGCTTCTAGTATTCTAGTAGCGCCTGTAGATGGATTGTCAAAACCAACTTGAATAGAGCTTTCTGGGCAGTCTTGGGGTAATGAAGAGGATAGAACAGATCCTAGTACTGAGTTACTGAATTCTGACTTTACTACAAACAAAAAGTCTTCTAGTTAGAAAGCAAATGACTAAAGTGTACAGTTAAGCTAGGACCAGGCAAACGATAGAATCCACCCTCCGTACTTAAGAGAATCTCAAAGGAATGGAAAACTGTTAGGGATGGAGATAGATACAGATATAGATATATTTGTCTTTGACCCAGGTTAAAGATTTTGGACTTAACCTTGTATGCTACTGTTATTGCTGGATATAAAATGCTCTATCTGGTGGGTTATTAAAGCTGTCCACTATTCATCTTCATTTTAATGGTTTATTATAACTCAAGTATGAAAATACCCTGTAGGCTGAAATTTCATCAGCCAGTTTGGAGAGTAGTGGCTCTTTTCTAATTTTTGAAAGGGGGTGGATGGGTAGGAGGGGACTTGAACACAGAGAGAAGCCATTGACGCCCACGTAGGCCACTAATTGTGTTTGGGGAAAGAATCTGCAAATTTAAGTAAATTGGATTCTTGGAGTTGAGCTGGCCTTTGAATTTAGGATACCAGTGGATTTGTTTCTTAAACTTTGCTGGCTTTTGGAAAAACCCTTCAGAAAGGTGGGCAACCTAAAATGCCAGTCGATGCCACTTGCGATTGGAGTTGTGGGTAAGTGGTTTTGCATTGCTTAAATGACTTAAAGTTAATCTGATTTTGGTACTGTCTTGATATGCAGAGACTCCTCTATTTATAATGGGGCAGGGTCCCATAAACTTATTGTAAGTTGAAAATACTTTAAGTGGAAAATACATTTTTTTTTTTTTGAGACAGAGTCTTGCCTTGTTGCCCAGGCTAGACTGAGTGCCGTGGCGTCAGCCTAGCTCACAGCAACCTCAAATTCCTGGGCTCAGGCAATCCTGCTGCCTCAACCTCACAAGTAGCTGGGACTACAGGCATGTGCCACCATGCCCGGCTAATTTTTTCTATATATATTAGTTGGCCAATTAATTTCTTTCTATTTATAGTAGAGACGGGGTCTTGCTCTTGTCAGGCTGGTTTCGAACTCCTGACCTCAAGCAATCCGCCCACCTCGGCCTCCCAGAATGCTAGGATTACAGGCGTGAGCCACTGCGCCCAGCCAGAAAATGCATTTAATACACTTAACCTACTGAACATCATAGCCTGGCTTACCTTAAATATGCCCAGAACATTAGCCTACAATTGGACAAATAAAACTGAGTTCATAATAAAGTGTTGAATATCTAAGGTAATTTATTTAACACTATACTGAAAGTGAAAAACAGAATGGTTGTATGGGTACTTGAAGTAGTCAAGGACCATCTGCATGTGCTGCAGTAAGGTGAGTTAATTGTACACTAACTGTTAGTTGTTCTGAGGTGCAGAAGCATTAACTTAGATTGAAACAATAGTATTAAGTAAGTGGGTGGTAACTCCTGTTTCCCCAGCTCTTGATAATTTATAATTACCTCTGTGTCTGTTTACAGATATTGATACCAGTGAACCAGAATCAGTTCTCCCTAAATGTTAGAACAGTGTTCTGAAGCTCTTTGCACAATGGACTAGAATTGAGTTAGTGTCCTTCAATTCAAATCTAGTTTCACTAGTTCTTGTGTCTGTTTTTCTAGGTGATGGAGAGTACTGTTTCTTTTGGGAGGGAAAAGGAGATTACCACGGCATTTGACTATTTAATTAGAGAATAATCACAAACTAGAATTTCATATATCAATTTACATCCCCTTGGTATCCTAGGGGATTGGTTCCTGGACCCTTGTGGATACTAAAATTCACAAATACTCAAGTCCCTTATATAAAGTGGCTTAGTATGCTGGTTGCAGTCACACATACCTATAGTCCCTGCTACTCAGGAGGCTGAAGGATCTCTTGAGCCTGAGAGTTTGAGGCCTGAGCAACATGGTGAGACCCTGTCTCTAAAAAAATAAAAAATAAATAAATAAAGCAATAAAATAATTTAGTATTTGCATATAATCTGTGTACATCCTCTCATATTTAAAATTATTTCTAGATTTATTACATTACCTAAAACAATGTAAATGCTATGTAAATAGTTGTTATGCTGTATTTTAAAAATTTTGTATTATTTTTTATGGTATTTTTAATTTATTTTTCCAAATATTTTTGATCTGTGCTTGGTTGAATTTGCTGATGCGGAGGGCTGGCTGCACTGAAATAATGAGAGAAAAGGTTGGAAGTGGCTCATACTCTAATTCTTTGCAGTTGTGTTATGCTGAAAGGAAGAAATGACAAGGGGGGAAATGCCAAATCATCTCCTTTAAGATGTGTGCATGTGAGACCTTTAAATACCATACATCAGAATAGGGAAGCTCAGCAAATCAGTCTTGAGGTGATGCTTTCACCCTTGTTGTGGCAGAATAAGTTACCTATGCCCAGCATCTGGATGCCAACCTGGTTGTAAGCAAAGACAGACATGCTGGTAGCTCCTCCTGCCTTCCGAAGGGCTTGGCCTTGCTCAGGTTGTCCTCTGAGCTGTGCTGTGCTGTTGGGTTTGGAGCTGAATTGCAACATGGAAGTTTAGATTGCATAGCATTGGGAGGCATCATCTGTGTTTCTGTTCTTCCCTGCTGAGGGCTCAACCTAAAAACCTGGTGACTGGAAATAATTGTGTCACTGAGGCCTGTAGATTCAGACCAGATCTGATGACTGACCAAGGATCTCGGATAGCACCACTGCAAGCATGAGACTTTTCATTTTCAGTGAGTGTTTAGCATCTGGTGATTACTTTCTCTGCGTGTCAATCCAGGAGAGAGTGCGTTGGAAAGACATGCCCCCTTATTTAGTAGCAGATTGCTTCCACGCAATCAAGCAGCAGAGTTCAGTTACAGCTTTCAGCCCTTTTGTTCGTAAAGGGTTTGCACTCTATGCAGTGTTTGCCTAAAGTGGATTGGTGTGTGTCCTGTAAGTTTGATTCTGAACAAGTCTCAAGTCGTAGCATTTACTATACTGAATGTAGTTGAATCCTCTTCCTCCAGTTTAGGAAGGAGCAGGAAAAAGTCAGACCCTTGGAATATCTGGTGTGATGTTTATTTCAAGCTGGGCTTTGAGGAGTTCTCTCAGGGGCCATTACTGGACTATGCTTGTGACAGGGATGAGATGGTTTTGCTATTTTCCTTCCATTTCACCCACTGTGAAAAGTTACTGTAATGCTGTGTTATATTGGGCTGCCCCATAAGATTCCGGTTGAACAAAATGTTTTGAGGCTAAAAACAGGTTGGAAAGCTGTGATTTTAGTGGCAACACAGAAATCAGGAAAGGTACATAAATTTGCTTAAAGTTACAGAGTAAAGTACAGGCAGGCAGCTGCGGTACTAGGCCGAGGCCTTCTTTGCACTTGTTCTTTCAGTTACCCTGCCTCTCTCAAACAAGTAGAATTTGAGTTTAATATCCTTGGTGCTTTGTCTTCTATATTCGTGGGTTCTGTATTCAAACGTTTTGTCACAAACTATTAGTCTTTTAGAGAAGACTCCTTGTAATGAAGCATATGTGAAGTGGAGTTATTAATGGGTAGTGGGATAGGAGGCTCCTTAGTTTAGAAGAGGTTGTAGATACTTAGTAGGAGAGCTGCCCTTTTTTCCTTAGAATATTTCTGAAAGTGACCACATTACATTCAAATAGGAATTGAGGCTTTATCACTGTAAGTTCTTAAGATAAGCTAGTGGGCATGCCTTAGAGAACACCTGTGCAAAATGCTGAACTGTATACTTCCTTTTCCCAGTGACCTGCCCTGGAATCTGAACAGGAAAACCCAGCTGTACCTATTGACAGAAAAGTTTTCAAACAGTTCTGTGGCAATAACCACCATGGACACACATTCTTTATTATTTTTTTTTTTTATATCTGTGAAGCAAATTTGCTTTCAATTAAACGCTTGCTTTCTAACTATGTAGTGGGTGTTCTTTAAACAGGAGGGGGAGATGAGGAACAGCACTACAGTGAGGGTGGTGGGGCACAGCATAGTGGGTCCTAGGAGGCAGGATCAGGGACATACTGGAAGTCTTAGGCCCTCTGAGGAGTTATTTTTCCCAGTTGTGACATTTTCTTTCTTCCCAGTAAGTGGAATTTGAGAATGAGGTGGGATAGAGTGAATGCTCTGTGTCCATTTTTAAGAATGTTTTCATGGCTCTTTTTCTCTTAGCAAATTAATTTTTCTTTGAAATAAATAGTTGTCCAGTCATTTACTCAAAAGAGTTAGTTGTAGCTCATGCCCATGGTAAGGAGAATTCTGCTTGGGGATTTCCTAACCTTTTATAAAAAGTCTAAAGACTTTTCCAGAGGCATTAAGCTAGGTAGTTGTGGGGAGGAGTGTGTGTAGGGGAACAGGCCTTTGGGAGGGAAGAGTGGTGGAGAAGGGGGTATTGTGGACTGGGTGTGGCGGAGAGAGAAATACCCATCAGTGGTTCAGCTGGGAAAAGGTGGGAAATGCTAACAGTGGCACTTACTGGGAGAACAGTGGGTAGGGAACGAACAGGCCCACAAGATTGCCCAGCTCTAGGGAAGACCACTCACAAGGAGGGGGACAAGGAGTGGCCCTGACCAGGGCCCTGACCAAAAGCCTTCCTCCAACTGGAAAGTGTCTACCACAGAGGGATGAGCTCGGGGACCCAGCAGCTGGTTTGACCAGATTGGTCTTCAGGCTTGACTAGTCAGGGAAGATGGACGTCTTGTGGAGTGCTGGCCTAACCTTTTTTGAAATCTCTTATGATTTTATTTTAATAAATCAGAAGTTGTTAAATAAGAGGGATTATAAAGTGCCTGGGTCCATTAGATTTTGGATTAGAGTATATAATGAAGAGAATACTAGGTGGTGGCTCTTGTCATTTAACACTGTTATCCAAAGGGAATAGTTACGTGTCAACTATTGAGTTAATTCATGAGGGAACTATGATAAATGTGAAATAAATCACAACTAAAACTATTAATTAAAGAAAATCATTTTTTACTTCACATCATTACATCTTCTGTGTTCACTTTAGCAGGTCAAGTTAGTTCTTTAGTAGGTCTTATAAATTTTTTTTAATCTACCAGGTACTTGTGGATCCGTCCATGGGGCATGGTTTCCTACTAGTGCTGAAAATGGCAAGTAGTGCTGTGATTTGGTGACTGATGTGGATTTAAGGATTGGATCAAGCAGGGAAGTGGCTTCTAAGCATCAGTGTATTTGGATTTAATGTGAGCCTCTTTTTCTGAGGTTATTAATTATATGGTTCTAACAGTTCTCAGGCAGCAACTGAGTGTCTAGTGATTTAGTTCTGTTACTGTCTGGAGTTAGCACAGACCTCACATATTAATGACTCAGTCCCATAAGATTGCCCCACTTCAGATGCCAGCTGCAGGTCTTGGGTATTCTCGTTACCTGAACTTCTGTCCAGTTGATTACAAATTCAGGGGTTCTCATGACACTCGCCTCAACCTTGCTGTGCCAGGTTTAATAATTTGCTAACATGATTCACAGAACTCAGGAAAGCAAGGTATGTAGGATTAGAGTTTTTTTTAATAAAGAATATAACTCAGGAACAGGCAAATGGAAGAGATGCACAGGGCAGGGTATGAGTTGAGGGGCACAGAGCATCCATGCCCCTTCTGGGTGTGCCACTCTCTCTCCCAGCACATGGGTGGTTTCACCAACCTGGAAGCTTTTCTAGCCTCCGTGTTTCAGAGTTTTAAATGAGGTTTCATTCTCTAGGCATGGTCATTAGCTATTGGAGAGTGAACTCTGTCTCTAGCCACCCCACCCCTCCCCAGAGCATGGAAGGGTAGGGCTTTAAAATCTAATCTCATGCTTAGTCTTTATGGCTTGGCCCTTCACTTAAAACTAAAGGCCCACCCTGAAATCACCTTGTTAGCATAAACTCTGGTGTGGTCTGAAGGGTCTCTTCATGAATAACAAAAGACACCCAAGCAGGAAATTCCTGGGGTTTTAAGACTCTGGCAGGAATCTGGGACTATGACCAAATATATATATTTTTACACCACATTAGTGCTCCAGTTTTGTCTCCTGTAATTAATAATGGAATAAAGCTACTCAAAGTTTATTCAGATGATAACTAACATTTGGTGTTTCTGGACATCCAGATACTACAAATTGAATAGCATCAGACTATAGGGAGTGAACTCCTCCCTCAATATGAAATGCCATTCCCAGAATGTACAATATTCTTGAACTTCCAGGTACAACTGCTCTAGACTTTCCTAACACAAGAAACAAGCTCACTTTATATGAAGTCAGATGTACAGATTTCATGTTACCTTTTAATGACTTTTAGAAAGGTTTGGATATACATAGTGCATTGGTTAAGAGTATAGACTCTAGACTTAGTCTGCATATGAGTTTGAACTTGACCACCTACTTGCCATTTGACCTTGGCTGAGCCACTTATCTCTAAACTCAGTTCCCCCATGTATAGAGTGAGGATAAACACAGTCGGGAGGATTCCATCAGATAGTGCATTTGAAGGACATGGCACAGTGCCTGGCATATAAATAAACATTTAATAATATAGCTATTTAGCTACGTGGCATTCATAGCTAAGCCCACCTGGATTGGCAACTCCCAAGAGGCTGGGAACTATGAGTATCATTTCTGCCTTTTAGAGGCAATTTATGGGACAGTGTATAAAACATTGCTAGGCACACAGTTGACACAAGTTATCTATCACTTGAAAATAAAACCTGCCCTCTGGGTATCTGGGAAATGCACGAGTGACTCTGTAATGGAAACTTCCAGTCCGTTTCCAAAGCTGGCCTAAAACCCAGAGATGGAAAATCTTCCTCCTGAAACCCTATAGAGTCTGTGTGAATCTAGCAGTGGGGACAGGAGCTAGGATACTATTGGATCAAAAATTGGGAAACTGATCCAGGAGACATTTTAATCTTTGGCCGTATGCCTTGGGGTTCAGTGAGTTGGGCAAAACCACATGAGACTTTGGGAAGAAAACAGATTTATTTCAGTCAATCCAGATGATGTTTGAGAGAGTAGGTTGGCAAGTACCATGTTGTGTGTCTTGTTTCTCAGAGAAAGTAAAAAGCCACAGATCTACATGCAAAGAGCTTACTGGCTGCTTAAAAGGTTCACTTGTTGGTGAACTCCTCTGAGGCCAGGTCTCTAATTCTTCCTGCAGCTCAGCCATCTGGAGAATCTACTCTAGAGGGACCACCACTGCACTGAGTCCACGATTCTAGTCTAAACTCTGCCACCAGTTGCTGTGTGTACTTAGGCAGATCACATCCCCTCTTTGAGTCTGTTTTCTTAATTATGACATAAAGGATTTAGAACTAAATCATTGTTTCTCAAAGTATGGCTTTGGTTGCACTTTAATATGTGTGCTGCCGAAATGAGCATTCAAGTGTGTTTTTTGTACCACTGATGATTGTGAGATGATTTTTAGTGGTAAATGATGAATACTTGTACTTACAAGTTGTATTTTTTAATGCGTATTAATGAAAACATAACTAGTCCATAACATAACTACATGGATAATGGTGCTTAGGAAGATAGAATAAGTATTCCCATGAGCTGAGAGAAGGAGTTGGCTTTATAGACAGAAGGGCTAAAGAAAGCAGAAGCAAAGAACAAAGAACATATTAGTCCTTTCTTTTTTCCTTTTTTTTTTTTTTTTGAGACAGAGTCTCACTTTGTTGCCCAGACTAGAGTGAGTGCCATGGCGTCAGCCTAGCTCACAGCAACCTCAAACTCCTGGGCGCAAGCAATCCTTCTGCCTCAGCCCCCCAAGTAGCTGGGACTACAGGCATGTGCCACCATGCCCGGCTAATTTTTTCTATATATATTAGTTGGCCAATTAATTTCTTTCTATTTATAGTAGAGATAGGATCTCGCTCTTGCTCAGGTTGGCTTTGAACTCCTGACCTTAAGCAATCCACCCACCTCAGCATCCCAGAGTGCTAGGATTACAGGTGTGAGCCACCAAGCCTGACCATATTAGTCCTTTCAAAGCTACTTTTCTTATAAGATGGGGTTTGGGAGACAGAACAATAGAAAAATAACTGATTAGTTAACATCTGGTTACTTCAGGCTGCCTTTTTGTGTGTGGAAGGATTAAAGGGAGAGCAACTTCCCTTATCATGCTGAAGATTTAAACTGGTCTGTTTGGGAAATTGGTTGTTATCTCTTCTGCTTTAAGGGAAGGTCTGGGGAGGTCAGATAAATTCGTTTGGGGATGTGGAGCTTTAGCATGGGTGACTCCATTTTGATTTTTAGTCTGGTCTTTTGGGGCCTAGTGTAGGAGCTTAGTTCAAAACAATGGCCCTCCCTAATTTTTATTTAATAATAGATATGGTGGGATTTTTTAAGCTTTTTGGAGAAATGTTAGGTGAATAGTGACTGGGATGGTAAATGGATACGTTAAGATCATAAAGATGGCATAGGAATGGCTAAATTTTGTAAGTTCCAATATGAAATAATTCTAGTGCAGTACCATACCTTACTTAAAATGAAGTCTTTGTGGTGATGGCCACAATAGAGCAAGTTCAAATTTGAGTGGATTTAAAGACTTGCCTAACTGAAGCAAATTGACAAATTTCTATTTTTTTTTTTTTTTTTTGAGACAGAGTCTCACTTTGTAGCAATCCTCCTGCCTCAGCCTCCCGAGTAGCTGGGACTACAGGCATGTGCCACCATGCCCGGCTAATTTTTTCTATATATTTTAGTTGGCCAATTAATTTCTTTCTATTTTTAGTAGAGACTGGGTCTTGCTCTTACTCAGGCTGGTTTCAAACTCCTGACCTTGAGCAATCCGCCCACCTCAGACTCCCAGAGTGCTAGGATTACAGGCATGCGCCACCGGCCCTCTATTTTTGCATTTATGGCAAAAATACCCATAAGTAGATTGTTTAGAATTTAAGATGTCATAGATGTTAGTAGTGATGTTTTTTTTAATAATGAAAAAAAATGAATAATGATGTTTCTTCTTTTACCTCTAGCGGTTTTCCTGTAACCTGGATTGATCTTTAGTTCCTTTTACTCTTTGGTGTTGGGACTCCCTATGGTAGAATTTAAGATCTGACTTGTTCTGTTGAATCCAGTGCTTAGATTCAAGGTTCTGGAAGGCTGAGGCTCTGCCCCATCTCAAGAGCTAACCTGGATGTTACTTCTTGCTAGAAACTGCTTTAAAGGGACAGTGTAACATGTATTCTAAATGAAGTTGAACACTGAGGCAGGAAGTACTTAAAATCTTGTTTCACTTTCTGTCTCATTGCTCATAATTCATTCACCCTAGAGGTCTTGAGAAGAAAATGAGTAGTGGTGGAAATGATGCAGACTATTGTGGGAGGTCCTTTCTTTTTCAGTAAAACTCAGAATTAAACTGAAATCTCTGTTGAGCAATAGAAGCCGAGAAAGCAGTTTTCAGATGTAGTCTTTGGTTTCTTGATTTTTTTTTCTTTTAATTTTAAAGCCTTAATTATCCATAGTTCCTAGACATTTTATATGTATCTTAACCCTATCATCTTTCATTATCTACATTTGTCTGGTGGTCTGTGTTCTGCAAGTGATCTTATTCTAAATTAACTCAACATAAAGGACCAGAGATCCGGTATACTTCCTTGTAATAAATTGCTTAGTGTTTCAAATTGTAATTTAAAAACTTGCTATAAAGGTGATTTCAAGTCTAATATCTTTCTACTCTAGTGTTACTAGTCAAGATTAGGTTAAAATAGAGCAAAATGCTGCTGCTGATGATGTAGCCCAAGATTTTTCTCCTATTTCATTTACTTAATACAAGGTTTCTACATGATTTCATAATGAGAAACTCTCAGATCCCAACTGAGGTGGAATCAGGTGTTCATGCCTCAAGTTCTCATACTTTGTAAATTTGATTTTGTCATTCATACTGTCTTATCTCCTGAAAGAGGTCATGACTTATTTCATTGGGCACATTAGGAAAAAGATAAAAGCCTGTTACTCAAGGCTATATTTTGCAGGGTTAAAAATCTCCCTTCCCACTAAGATCTAATTCATGTCATGCAGCAAGGCATCCTTTGTGCAGATTTTGAGTTTAAACCACACAATGTACCTTGCTCCTTGGATGTAAAAATCACAAGACCCCCTTACTCAGGGTAGATCATCAGGTTTCTGAAACAGTATATTTCCCTTAGTGTGAAAGTTAGTCATTATTTATAGATAATGGCTGATGAGTCTAGATAAATTCTGAAAGGGGAGGGGCAGGGTTTGTGACATTTGCCCTTGGTCTGAAGACTAGGTTTTGCAAAGCTAGAGTGGGGTTGTTTATTTCCTTCTTTTCTTGAGAAATTGGCATTGGATTGATTTGTCTTGGTTAAGATCTCTGTGGGCATCTGAGCAGTTGGGCTTTGAAAGATGAGTGTCACATGAAAGAAGGCTATTCTTTCCCAATCATACAAATAATTATCTCCATGGTAGTATAATTTCCATAAAAGTATAAGCCTTCAAGACCACACATTTAAACAGATACCATATAACTTAGAGTCAGAAGGAAAGATGTACAAATGTAATGGTAGAGTTCAGTACCTTTTTAAGCCATTCTTACTTGTTTCCAGCACCACTTACTGTGGTCTTCTCATACTAGAATGACTTTTCAGTGTATCTGGAATCTTTTCACTTCTAAAATAAAACCCTTTTAGGATATTGGAAACTTGAACTTTCATGATAAATTCAAGTAAAAAAAAGAAAAATGTTTAATTCAAGACTTAATCTTTAACTCTAACTTTAAAGCCTACTTAGTGAAAAAACTGGAATTGTTTAATTTATCAGAGCATTTGCTTTTCTAGCTCTCAACCATTGCTTGGCCTACCTAGTCAAAGAGATGATAAAAAGTTATGCAACAGGTAAAAATTTTTCCAGTTGCCTTTTCCCCATTTGGAAAGAAACCTGTTTTTCTTTCCCTCTGAACAATTTTGTGTAAGCTCCTCCCCTTTCTGATGTTCATCTTTACTGTTTACATATGGTCCTTAAATTGATTCACTCAAGGCAAAGTTCTAAAAGTCTTTAGTATTTAATACTTCTAGACATAACCTGCTTAAGAAAGGAGCTTTCGATTATGATAGCAGCTTAACAGAAAAAAAACTTTTAAAAACACTTTTAATAATGTTAAGCTTTCCAGACAGACACAGGTTGAGTATTCCTAATCAAAAAATCCAAAATCCATAATGCTCCAAAATCCAAAACTTTTTGAGTGCCAACATGACACTCAAAGGAAATGTTCATTAGAACATTTCAGATTTCAAATTACCAGATTAAGGATGCTCAAACAGTAAATATAATGCAAGTATTCCAAAATCTGAAATTTGAAATCCAAAACACTTCTAGTCCCAAACATTTTGGGTAAAGGATACTGATATTCAACCTGTATGAGATATTTCCTCCCTAAGAGGAATGGGACTTTGTAGTTTTCAAGTTAGAAATAGCTACTTGGGAGGCCAAGGTGGGAATATCGCTTGAGGCCAGGAGTTTGAGACCAGCCTAGACAACATAGCAAGGCCCTATCTAAAACAATTTTTTTTAAATTAGCCAGACATGGTGACACACACCTGTACTCCCTCCCAGCTACTCAGGAGACTGAGATGGGAGGATCACTTAAGCCCAGGAGTTTGAGGCTGCAGTGATCTAAGATCGTGCCACTGTACTACAGCCTGGGTGACACAGCGAGACCCCATGTCTTAGAGAGAAAGATAGAAAGAAATATGTGGGCAAAGAACTAGTTTTCCCATGTAGAATGTGGATTATTCATAGGGGATTTCTGAAACTCAGAACCAGTCTTATAAGTTAGAAATTTTGATCTCCAAAATTAAATGCTTTCATGGTTGTATTCAAACTGAAGTGTGTGTGTAGTCTGAATTTTTCTGAAAGACTGACTCTAGGATTGGATACATGGTATTCCAGGGAGAAGAAATGTGTTTATATGTTGCCAGCTACTGGTTCCAACAAATTTGAGTGCCTACTGTAGATCTTGCTCTTAAGGACCTTTTAGTCTAGTCTGGTAAGAACACCAGACACAATAATTATAAAATGTTATAGAATCAGTGCTATAAAAATAGCAGTGCTATAAATGAAGGTGCTGAGGGGCAGAGAGGCTCTCAGTCAGCACGAAGGAGTCCTGTGGGAAGTAAAATCTGAGCTAGGCTTGAGAGAGCAAACTAAAGAATGAGGAATAAGGAGGCATTTCAAGTAATGGTAACAGCGTGTATAAGAGCACAGAGGTATGAGAGGCCGTGACTTCTTGGAGAATGGCAGGTGTTTCAATATGCCTGAGATACCTAGAATGAGAGGAAAAGAATGGTGACAGTACATGAGGCCAAATCCAGAAGGGCTTTGTATGCCTTAGGTTTGTATTTTATTCTGTAGGTGAAGGGGAACTATTAAATTATTTTGAGTAGGGACATGGCATGCTTACATATTGTGTGTGTGTATATTAGAAAGATCATTCCAGTGGCAATGTGGAAGAGATATTAGAGGGAGCAATCCCTGAGGTAAACCATTTGTGAGGATACTGCAATAAAGATGATAGGGGCCTGTACTAAGTCACTGTAGAAATACTGAGGAGAGGTTGACATTGAGGAGTTAGAATTTACAAAATTTGGCTTAATCCAATAAAAGTTCATTGCGTGTATGTCCCACATGGGTCAGTAGGTGGAACACTGCTGTGCTCCATACAGTCACTCAGAGACCCAGGCTGATGTAGGTTCCACTTGGCAGGGAAAAAGATGGCTGAGATGTCATGTGTCAGCTCTGTGCTTGGGCCTAGAAATGATAAGTATCCCATCTGCCTATAGCTCATTGTGTCATTTCTGCCTATGACCCATTGGCCAGAAGTAGATACATTTCCCCACCTAACTGAAAGAATGCTCAGAAACTGGGGGAGCAGATGGAATGTTCGATGAGCTTGTCTGTCTCTGTCACAGAGTAGGGACATGTGAAAGTTGCTTTACTTCTGAGCTTATTTCCTGGTCTGTAAAATAGTGATAATAATAGTACCAGTCTCCTAGGGTAGCTGTGAAGATTAAATTCTATAGGACTCTAAAATGCCTGGTATTGTGTCTGGCATAATAAAGATACTATAGGGAATCTTCAAGTTTGGTTGAGGTTTTCAAATTATGGAAATCTTCGTTTGAAATATCTTATTGGTGGGTTATAACCAACAATTAAAAATAAAATAAAAAAAAAAGAAGAAATAGTGCTAATCAGAGAACATCATAGAAGTAAGGATATTTATTGGCTAAATATTTAAAAGGATAAATATTCATGAAAATTTTCTTTGAGTTGTACATGTATTTATATGTGCATTGGGTCAGGACATAAAATGTATTTCTCAGTGAAGGTTGCAGTTGACGTTTGAAAGCTATTGCTCTAGTTCAAGTTCTCATTTCTCAGTGACTGAAAGACTTACGCACACCAAAACAAACAAAAGGCCACTATATCATAGTATGCTTGTTTGAAAGTGATGATTTAAACCTCAAATTTTGACTTTGCCACTTACTACCTTAAAGAGTATTATTGTTGGATTGTTGGTGTGTGTAAAAATGTTTTGAAAGTGGTGCCTTATCAGCCTGAGCAAGAGTGAGACCCATTTCTACAAAAAATAGAAAAATTAGCTGGGTGTGGTGGTGCATGCCTATAGTCTTAGCTACTTGTGAGGGAGGCTGAGGCAGGAGGATCGCTTGAGCCCAGGAGTTTGAGGTTGCAGTGAGCTATCCAGATGCCACTGTACTTTAGCCTGGGCTACAGAGTGAGACCCTGCCTCCAAAAAACAAAAAAAAAGGTAAACCTAGGTAACTTGTGGGCATTACCTAAAAGTGGCTAGTACTCTACATGTAGGTAGATTTGAGCAGTGCACTAGATACATAGTAGTGCTTATATTTCATTTGATTCCTTGGAAAGTATTTCTTAGGTGCCAATTGGCCCTTTTCATGTCACCATACACACTCCCTCCCTTCTTGGAGCTGACAATTTACTAAAACAAGAACATCCTTTCTCTTTTATGTGCATATTACGTTTGTTTGCTTGGGAACCATGAATGTTTGTGTTCCATAGGAGTAAATAATGTATAATACATTCAAGCCTTGCATGCATAAGAGACATAATAAAGTGTCTATTATAATAAAATACCACAGTAGGCACTTTAAGAAAATTGAGTCAGAAGAACTTACTGGGGGAAAAATTAATGAAGTATTTTTCTTTCTGTTTCTTACCTTTTTTTTGCCTGGAAGATGCAAGTGTCAAAATTGTTTTTGAGGCTGGGCGTGGTGGCTCATGCCTGTCATCCTAGCCCTCTGGGAGGCCGAGGTGGGTGGATCGCTCAAGGTCAGGAGTTCGAAACCAGCCTGAGAGAGACCCCGCCTGTACTAAAATATAAAGAAACTAATTGACCAACTAAAATATATATATACAAAAAATTAGACGGGCATGGTGGCACATGCCTGTAGTCCCAGCTACTCGGGAGGCTGAGGCAGTAGGATCACTTGAGCCCAGGAGAGACGTTGCTGTGAGCTAGGCTGACGCCACGGCACTCACTCTAGCCTGAGCAGCAAAGTGAGACTCTGTCTCAAAAAAAAAAAAAAAAAAAAAAAATGTTTTTGAGATTAGGTCGACTTCTCTTACAATGAGTAATTGATGTCAACAAACTGATTTTCAGTGAGAAAGATGACTTTGCCTTTTGCTGAGCAGTGGTGGATAATGACTTTTCCATTTTGATAAGCCCCTTGGCAATACTGAGTTGTAACCTGGGTGAATAGGAGTTAATCCTGGTTGCCTGGCAGAAGTGGATTTGTTATATAATTTATGGTACCCAGAAGCCCTTTGTGAAGGTCTTTATTATCTTATTATCATGACAGTATCCATCTAGGCCTGAAGATTAATTTTTGTTGTTCTCATCTAGTTCCACCAGAGTGATTCTCCTAACTGACAGGGTAGCAACTTGCTGTTAAATGCCTGCATTTGGTTTTTACTTTGACATAAAGATATGTTAATCAAGATTGGGCATTAGAAATACAGAAATATTTCAGTTAGTGATTTATTAATAGTTTAGAGGTGTTTTTTTTTTCTTCCTGTTAAACTGATACAACTTCTGAAAAATGAGTCATATTCAGGGTTTCAAACATTTCCTCTTTGACTAGCCTCAAAAAAGGTTTATTAATGTTTCTGTCTTGTAAATTGCTGCTGCCAGTCATTTTTGTCAGTCCTGCCACTGCTGAAACAAATGCAAGAGGAGTGTCAGTTTGGTTTTTCATCATCTGACACAAGCGGACTTCTTAATTCTATCACTGGTGGACGCTCACTGTTAAACAAGCCTGTACTATTTTTTATGACTCACTGAGAAGTCATGTGGTGGTGTGATCCCCCGTCCCCAGCTACCAGCACTTAAACTTGTAATTTTCAATATATTGTGTTAAAACAAACTTCTAATTCTGGCTATTTTTTTTTTTTTAATTTTAGGCCTAAAATTGGAAGCTCTATTTTTATAAAATAGTCTCCTAGAAAAGTCACTGGTGTTGCTATTCTCTCTTACCCCAAATATCATAACTGGGCCTGGGGGCGGGGAGAGAGAGAGCTGGCTGTTTCACATGGCTAAGCAGAATGTGTGGGCCTGCCAGCCAGCGGAGGTGGAATCTGCTCTGTGCTTTCTCGGCAAGTATGTCTGGCTTCGGGGACCTGTTTAAGACTTTAGTTCTTGGCCTTTCTTGTCATCATGTGAAACATAGTCCATTGTTTCCAGTGGTTCTAAAGAGGTGGAGGACCTTTACTGTCCACATCTCTTACTCTCTTTGACAAGATACATGCTCCAGCCCTCCACGTTATCAAGTGAAACTTAGTAAAATATCATGGTGGTGTACCATCTCAAGCAGTGTAAAACCAGCCGCAAGCCCTTCCTATTTAAAACAAACAGTATGCAGCATTCAAAAAAGCTGCTGGCTTTTGCTTGCATCTCCAGACACCTTAACTTTGATGCTTTTATTTATTGAGGTGAGAAACATGCAGTTCAGACCAGTACCCCGAAGGTTTTTCACAAGAGTTCACATGATTGGTGAGCCCCTGGGGTGTCCTGGAGTGCTGTGTGGCTATGGCTTCACTACATGCTAGGATTTACACCCTTGCTGAAAGGAGAGGCAGGAATAATTTCTGTTAATAAGAATTTTTTTCCAAGGGACTGAGGTGCAGGTCAAAAAGAGACATGACAGGTTGAATATCTCCCTATTTCAGCTTCAAATTCTGGCTTTTTGCTCTGTTTGGGGTGAAAATTAGCTTGTGAAGTGAGGGGAGATGGAACTGTATACTGCCGGCCAATAAGCCTTGTTTGTGTCCCATTATCTGAGAAACTGATGAGGTAGGGAATAGTTGGCACAATGAAACAATTCCCTCCTTTCTCTTCTCTCTGAAGGTAGTGAGTG
This sequence comes from Microcebus murinus, assembly GCF_040939455.1. NCBI lineage: Eukaryota > Metazoa > Chordata > Mammalia > Primates > Cheirogaleidae > Microcebus > Microcebus murinus. Next base: position 15,243,907 of record NC_134122.1, on the reverse strand, counting down.
GTGTGAGTGGAGGGGTCCTGGAGAAATTGGACTTTAAGAATCAGACCGTGAGAACTGATACTGAGTTCTGCATCGTTAGGACTCAGCTCCCTTTGCTGTTGAGTATTTGTTAACGTTATATAAGCAGAATTGGTATAAATACCTTTTATGAGTACTAACTGTGATTGGGAAAGTGCTAAGCCTGTCAGATTCATCATTTATTCAATCATGAGTTAATGCATTTAAAGTGATAAAGTCCTGTACAGGGTGAGTGCTCAGTAAGTATCAGTGATTATTCATTCAACAGATATTTATCAAACTCTTGCTGTGTGCCACACAGCTTAGGTGAACAGGATAAAGTGAATAAGACAGATAAAGTCCCTGCTGATAGGGGGAGCAGACAATAAAAAGTCAGCAAATAGGAATTTCAGTGTGTTAAGTGCTTTGAAGAAATGCAACAATATTGTGCTAGATTAGAGTGAAGTGACACTTTAGATTGGTTGGACAGGGAACACATCTCAGCATGTGAACTGAAACCCATCTGATATGAAGGAGCCATTTATTCACATTGATCTTTTTTTTTTAATCAATATATAATAGTTATACATATTTTTGAGGTACATATGATAATTTGATATATTCATATGTGTAAAGATCAAATTAAGGTAATTGGGATATCCATTATCTTAAATATTTTTCTTTTTTTATGCTAGTAACATTCAAATTATTTTCTTTTAGCTATCTGAAGTATACAATAGGTTATTGTTAACTGTAGTCACCCTACTGATCTGTTGACAATAGGACTTATCTTCTATGTAACTGAATTTTTGTACCCATTAACCAATTCTCTACCCATCCTGGCCTCTGTTAACTACCTAGAGAAGATAAAACCATCTCCATCTTCATGAGATCCACTTATTAACTCCCACATATGAATGAGAACATGTGATACGTGCTTGACTTATTTCACTTAACATAATGGCCTCCAGTTCCATCCATGCTGCTACAAAAGACAGGATGTCATTTTTTATTCCTGAGTAGTATTCCACAGCACATCCTTTATCCAATCATCCCTTGATGGACACTTGGGTTGATTCCCTATCTTTGCTATTGTGAATACTGCTGCGATAAACATATTAGTGCAGGTGTCTTTTTGATATAATGACTTTTTTTCCTTTTGGTAGTTACCCAGTAGTGGGATTGCTGGATCAAATGGCCATTCTGTTTTTAGTTCTTTGAGAAATCTCCATACTATTTTCCATGGAGGTTATTCTAATTTACATCCTCACCAACAGTGTTATCAGTCAGTGTTTTCTCTGCATCCTCACCAACATCTGTTATTTTTTGACATTTTAGTAACATTCATTCAAACTGGTGTAAAATGGTATCTCATTGTGGCTTTAATTTGCATTTCTGTGATGATTAATGATGGGCATTTTTTCATATACCTTTTGACCATTTGTATGTCTTTTTTTTTTTTTTTTTGAGAAATGTCTGTTCAGATCTTTTGCCCATTTTTAAATCAGATTATTTTGGTTTTTTGCCATTGAGTTACTTGATCTGCATATGTATTCTGGTTATCCTTTGTCAGAAAAATAGTTTACAAATATTTTCTCCTATTCTATGGGTTGTCTCTTCACTTTCTTGGTTGTTTCTTTTGCTGTGCAGAAGCTTTTTAGCTTAATGTAATCTCATTTGTCTATTTTACCTATGCTTGTGAGGTCTTACACAAAAAAATTTTGCCCAGACCAATGTCCTAGAGTGTTTCCCTGGTGTTTTCTTCTAGTAGTTTCACAGTTTCAGGTCTTAGTTTAAGTCTTTAATCCATTTTGATTTGATTTTTATATATGCTGAGAGATAGAGATCTAGTTTCTTTTCTTTTTTTTTTTTTTCAGTTTGAATCTAGATTTCAAGACACTCTAGTTTCATTCTTCTGCATATGGTTATCCAGTTCACAGTGATCTTTTGATTTTCCCAATTTTCAGATGAGGATACTGAGATTCACGTTGGTTAAATGTGCTCTGGAGAGCTAATAGGGCTATCTGTGCAAACCCTGTCATTCTGCATCCAAAGCATGTCCTGTCCTTCCCAGAAGGCACACAACTGTACTGGAGCAGCTGAAGGAGCTGCAATAACTGTGCAGTTGGTTTTGGAGTGAAGGAATTGAATGTGGTTACAGTACAGGAAAAACACTGATGGCAGTTCAGAAAAGCTGCATGTAATTCCATAGACACCACCCCAGTCCATCAATGGATGCAGTGTGTGTGTGTGTGTGTGTGTGTGTTCGTGTGTACACACACTGTGTTAATATTTTGGGGCCTATAGCTATCCTTGGATTTTCAAACTTGTTGATGACCAAAGAGCTTATGGTGCTGCTGCTTTATTTTAGAATTTTCTCATGTTGGTGTTTCTTAAAATAGGGCCTAGCCACTAGGGCAAAGTTGTAATAGACAGCATTTCCATGGCCATTAGGTGGTGGCAATTTTGGCAGATCATGTGGGTGGAAAGTGGGCAGGAATCATCAGGTGTGTTACCTTACAAAACTTGCAAAACCACAATGCCTTCTATCAGGAACAGAGCTCTACTTTTTTATTTAATTATCTGCTTATCTTTACACATGTTAGTATACCCTGCAGCTTTGTGCCATATGAGCATTTGTGAAAATAAGTAACTGTTTAAAAAAATATATGAGAGCCCTTGGGGCCTCAAGTTGCAACCTGCAGGGAATGTATTTCTAATAAAGATGCACAAACATGAGCATTTCCTGTCACTGTCTCCAAAACCTGAACACTTTCTAAAAAGGATCTGTAGCACTTAAATCAAAGAAAAATTGCTTCAGTGATAGTAATTGAAACCAAGGGGGTAGCCAAATTCTGATCAGATCTGGTCTTTCAGTTTCATAGGATGTGGCTTAGATCGAATATCTGTTTCGGCTGAAAGATTGATCATGTTATTATTGCACAGAGAGAGACTTCCAGGATCTCTAGCTTTACAGCCTTTCACATGGTATCTGAATGCTGGAAGGATGTTCCTTCTTGGGAACAAGATGATGAAGAATAGAATAGATAAAGAATATAACAGAATAAATCCCCTGAAGTTCTCTGTGGTATATCTACCTGAAGGAGGCCTGATGTAAAAATTGCAATCAGAAAGGTTCTTTTAGCTCATTAGTCATGCCATCTATTCAAAAGAATCCTAGTGACCCACCCAGTTGTAATGGAATTTGACATCTTTCTTGAGCGTGGGATCATTGGTCCTGTTGTTCAGCTAAGGGTTCCCATGACGTATGAGTTGAAATTGTGGCCTAGGAGCCTGGTCCCAGACCATAAATCAGCATGTCTGGGTCTTAGATCTTCTCTTTCTTTGCTCTGTGAGTAGAAAAGATCTGAGCGGCATAACTGTGTCTTGGTAGGGACTCTTTCAATTGTGACAGAAAACCTGCCATCTGGCTTAGGCAAAAGGGAATTTATTGGCTTACATATCTGCAAGGTTCAGGCTTTGATCTTGACTGTTCAGGTACAGTTGGATTCGGGGTGCAAATAATGCCTTCAGAACTGTTTGTCTCCTGGCACTGTTTCTACTGGTGATTTCATTCCTGGGTTCTACATGCATTTGAGCTGAGACCCATCTGCTAAGAAGGGACCATTTAATCCTCACAGTGATCCTTTGATAGGCATCATTATTTTCCCTGGTGGCTCTTTCTGATTAGATAACTATAGCATCTCTAATCTCCTATGTTTTCAGTGCTGAGAGTCACTTTGGCTGGCTTAAGTTACTGGCATATCCCTCATCCAGTGATTGAAGCCAGGGGCATGTGAGGCTTTGGTGGGCCTGAGTCACATATTCCATTGGCCAAGAGTGAGGGAGAGGGATCTGCTAGTGAAAATTGGGTAATCACCTGATGATGAGCCTGGATGCTAGGGAGGGAGACAAGTCTGCCATTTGCAGTAATGACCTCTGTTCCAATCTGTAGCTTGAAAGACCATAGATAAGTCTGGGGCTAAATGCAGCCCATTTACTGTTTCAGGGGTTCCACAGTTTCCTTTTGAATGAGCCTCTTGCTCCCAGGGAATGATTCACTCAGCTTCTGGCCAGACCCATGGGCCAGACCCTTTTACCTCTTATGCTAAACCTTTGGTAAGGGGACCATTACTCATTAGACCTCAAGGTGGGCCTCATTTTTCCTCCCTCCCTTCCTCCCTCCCTCTTGTTTTTAAAAGACAAGGCCTCACTCTGTCACCCGGAGTGCAGTGGTGTGATCATAGCTCCCTGCAGCCTTGAATTTCTGGGCTCAAGCAGTCCTTTCCCCACAGCCTCCTGAGTAGCTGAGATTTCCAGGTGTGCACCACCATGTCCAGCTAATTAAAAAAATATTTTTTTGGTAAAGATGGGGTCTTACTGTTTTGTCCAGGCCAGGCCTCAAGGGATCCTTGAGGCCTCCCAAAGTGCCGGGATTATAGGCATGAGCCATGGTGCCTGGCCTCTTTTTCTTTTTGGGTGTGTCTGGTGGGGAGGGAAGAGTTGATCATTCTTTTGAAACAATAAATTGGGGAAATTTAGATATAATTGGTTTGATAGGTTGATATTTTCCTTAAATATAAAGTCTTATGTGCTTTTGACAAGGTTTTTTTGTTGTTGTTGTTGTTTTTTAAAGAAATTGAATTAGTTGGCAAATAGTGCAAGAAGATGTTGAGAGAAATAGGCACTCTCAATACATTGCCAGAATAACTTGACACTACTTTTTTGGAAGTCAGATTGATATGCTCTTTCTCTCTGTTTCTCTCTCTGTGTCTCTCTCTCTCCTTCTCCCTCTCCCATATTTATATATATTATATATATGTGTGTGTGGTTTTTTTCTGTTTATTATCCCACCAGTATTGTTTCTGTTTATTATCCCACCAGTATTGTTGTTCCAGTATAGTGAACTACTGGAAGTAAGCTAAATGTCTAATATTTTGTCCAGTTAAAGAGATTTAACTGACAAATTTTGGTATCCCCATTCATTGGAACACTTACCTGGCAACTCAAAATGTTTTACCACAGAGAGTCTCAACTGCTTTGCCCCTCTTCTGCAGAGCAGCACCAAATTTTTGACAGACTGAATAGTCGGGTATAAATAGTCTATGCTTTGTGTGAAATAGCTAGAGCAGCAGTAGTGATACCAATACTATTGTTGAATTCCTGCTCTTTGAAAATCATTTTATGAGATAAGATTTTTATGAAAAAGTGTTCAGTGGAATAGGCTGCAAAATATGTTATATAATATTATATGACCCCAGTTTTTTTTTAGAAGTTCCATGTGCAGAGATGTACATGTATATGTTTATGTGTGCCATCCATATGTGCTTAGACAAAAGACTACAAGGATATAGTCAAATATTAATTGTAGGTGGTGGGATTAGTAGTTGACATTTTTTTTCTTTATGCTTCTCTGTATTATCTAAACTTACAGAATAACTATGTAATACTTTACAATCTGGCAACAGGAAAGAAAGCTTTAGTGGCCTCACTTTTCTGACCAGGTTACTGATGTGGTTGAAAGCAGGAATTCTTTTATTGCACAGGTCTTTTCTGTCCCTCTTCCTCTTCCTGTCTACTGTGCATTAGCAGCCAGCTTCAATCATGGGCCTCTAGGAAAAAGCTGATAAATGTGGTCTTAATGGATTTAGGGTTTTTTTTCCCCTCATAAAGAATTAGCAAACATTAAGAGATTGATGTGATGAACCTGAGGCCTACTTAGAGGCTATGTGGCTTTAGAAACCCCCTCTACACATTTGTGGTCATCCAGGTGCCCCTTTAAGACATTTGGATGCAGTCATTTATCATCTTTACATTGTGCTCCTTCCTCATCTTTTGACTCATTTCACAATTTCCTTTTTTGCTTTTTACTTAGATGTAAACATCTAATCTCATCTACAGTTAACTATTTTTCAGTCATTTGCTGACCACTGAATTCCTCAGATAATAACTAAAAAGTAAATAGATGATGTGGTATTTGGGTGCTTGAGGACTAATCACTTATAATGAGGTAGACCTCCAGGATGGCTGATATTCATACGCTAACTAGAAGCAGAGAATTAGTGTCTAATCAGTGGTTTAGCTTCAGTGGGGTCTAGTGAGGCTCTATCCTAAGGAATAGGACAGGCGGCAAGCATATAGCCAGAGATGGAGAGTGTAGCAGTCATGCCATTTTTATTACAGAGCACAAATCCAAGATGGCCCTCTGGTTTTAAACAGGGAAAGTCACTGAAAAAGCTGGTGCAGAAACAAAAATAGTGGCCAACCTAGAAATCTGGTACCCCTTAATGATGTCCCCTTTGCAACTAAGTGGGTATTAAAACTGCCCAGATCAGTAGTGACTGCAAAAAAAAAAAAAAAAAAAATGCTTCCACTGTGGACCTGCAAAATTATATGGCCCTTTTCCAGTTAAGTCATGTGGGATTAAATATGTAGCTCAGTTCTGAAGCCCAGACACCAAAAATGTTTCATTATTTGGAATTTGGAAACTTTATAGTATATGTGTGTTGGCTTGGGTGTTTTTGGCAATGGTATTTGTTCTAGCCAGCCCATGCTGGCTTCAGTCCTCAGGCCTCAACTGGATGTATATTCTTAGTAGTATGTTTGAAGTATACAAGGTAAGGAACAGTGAGAACAATTTAAAAAGAAAAGAAATTACTTTGCGCTAAGCCGGCTGGTCTGAGTCATGTGACCTAAGATTATTTTACAGAAATATAAGCAGTTGGTTTATTTTTCTTTTTTAAACGTTTTCTCTTTCCTCCTTCCCTCCCTCTCTCCCTTTCTCCCTTCCTTTCTCCCTCTTTTTTTTTTTCACATTTGAGATTGGTTGATGTAGAAAGTCATGTGTTCCTACCCAACCCTAACTGGAATTAGCTTGCTGCTGCAGTACATTTTAGGACAAAAAGCCTTTTAAAAGCATGAAAATAGAAGCAGACGGGTCTCGTTTGCTTTGGCAGAGGGAACAGCTTTCCCTCCCAAGTAGCTCTGGCTAAGACCTAATCTCCAAAGGTGATCTTCTAAGTCCCAGGTTCCAAGTGACAGCAGCAACTCTGCATTTAAAGTACTCCCTCAATTTTTCCTTCTCATTATCTTTGTAAGTTTACTTTATAGGAAGTAGTTTACAAATGGACACCACCCATTTTCCACCTTTTTCTGAGGTTACACAGAGCCTGTGGCTGCCCGGGTGGGATCAGGGGGCTCTTGTGGTCTTGCCTTGAGCCTCTTCCTAGAGGATGGCAGCCACTGCGAGCATAGTCACTTCCGCCTTTGGCAGCTGTAGAAAAGCTGTCTGAGGAATCTATGTACTCATGCTCTCTGGTCTTTGGGTATCTGGCAGATATAGGAAGGAATAAAAACATGCACCCAGCTAGCTCTACAAACTGTTTAGATGAAAGTTGGAAAGATGAGTTTCTGGTATTGCTAAAATGCAGAAACACCAGCATCTGTCAGTGGCTTCGTGCTGCTGAATAGACTCTAGATGGGAACAGAATGGAGGAGTGGAATGGATTGGTCCCTTCTGTCAAGGAAGTCTCAGAGTGGGTCTCAAGTGCCTTGCTGACACTACTTTTTGGTGCCAACATTTGCCTTCTGTTTTCTAGCTCCTCATTTCACAAGTCTGCCTCTTGGGTGACAGGTTCCCCATATGTAGCCAGCACAGCATTCCTCTGAGTGGGCTTCCTGACCCGGCCAGCTGCAACAAAGAGCCAGCTTGCTCTGGTCTGTTTTCTATATGGCAGGACCCCATCACTGACCCTGCAGAGATCAAACTAAGGTGATTAAAGAGAGGGGAGGTCTGCAAACCCAGTGTTGTCTCCCCTTGTTCAGATTCGACTTCTCTCTCCTTTTGGACTTCTGCTTTTTCCTTGGCTCTGATAGGCTTGGGCAAGGAAAAGCGTGAGAACTGTTCACTAAGGAGACAAAGCGCCTGTTCTCAGAGGGTTGCAAATTTAGAACTTTGGCCTCTTTGAATGACAAAAAAATGAAGGTAATCTCAGAACATTAGACATTGGGAAGATTCACTCAGATGGTCTCCTCACTTTAACATGGGGGTCACAGAAACTAAGAGAGGTTAAATGACTGGCTCAAAGGGCACACATGGCTCAGGGAGATGCCAGACCAGAACCAAAGGCTTCCTGGGAGTTTACTCTGTTTGTAGTGACTCAGTACCTCCAGACCTAGGTGTTGTACCTTTTCTTCTTGGGGCATCAACATCTCCTTAGGGGAGGGGGATATTCTGGCACACATGGCAGACAGCAGTGGTGAGGCTAGTGGTGGAGAGGGGACAATTAAGAGTCAAAATGCCTGGATTTGAATCCCTTTTCCTTCTTAGACTGATTCTGTGACCTCAGGCCAACTCCTTCAGACTCTATTCACTTCCTCCCTCTGTAAAATGAAGATTGTATTATCTTCCTTATACAGTTATAGTGGATTAAATGTGATAATTCATGTCAATCCCCTCAATATATGTAATTACTTAAAAAATATTGTTATTAATCTATGTTAATACCACGGACCAACCATATTAGCCCTCTCCCACTTCCTTTCACTTCATACTTATAGCCGTTTAAGGATGAGAACAAGACCTCTGAGAAGCCTTCCCAGAGGAAGTCTGACAGACTGTTTTTATTTATCAGTCATGCTGCTTAGTAGTTAAGAAACCTCAGTTTCCTACTCTATAAGAGGTGTAACAGCCTATTTCCCAGGGTGTTCATGAGGTTTGAGGGTGATGATGCCTATAAGCATGTCACCCCAGCTTCACATATATTGGTTTCGCTTCCTCAGTCCTTCTTTACCCCTCTTTCTATAAGGGCAGTTCACACTTCTCTCTCCTTTTCCTGTCTCCATTCACACCAAGTCTCAGTGCGGATTAGCCCTCCATGGTAGTTCTGTTCCATAAGAGGCCATCCTATCTCAGCGGCTAGGGGAAGCTCCTGGAAGACAAGGACTTGCCTAGTTGTCATTTCATGAACTGCTTAAGAAATAGGAGGGACACCTTCCTGATCCCTCTTTGGAGCCAGAGCAGAGCATCCACAGGACCGCAGCCTCGGGGATTGCCCTTTGGGCCCAGCAGTGGCTGCTCAGGCCTAGGGCCAGGCAGGCAGCCAAGCCCTTCCCCAAGAATAGCAGCCAGGGCTGGCACGGGGAGGAAGGTGTCTGGAGGCTGATGTGCAGAGAAGGGGGAGGGGGCAAAAACACTTGGAGCCGAAATTGAGGGAGAAAAGCTGGAGGCTGATCTTGGTCCAGCATAAGCTAAGCAGAGCTGGGCAGAGTTACTCTCTTTGATCTTTCAGGTAAACAACCAAAACTTTAAGTAGAAAAGTAAAAGAAAAGCCTTCTCTAGTTTGTGGATTTTTTCTGTATCTTTTTCCTGCCTTTCCTTTCTGCCCACCCCTCCTTGTCCTTGACTCCATTCTACCTGTTTGTTGCCCCTTAACTGAATGAAGTAGGAGAGCCAGTGGCTTGTTGTGAGAGCAGGGGAGCTGCTGCTGAGCACACCTGAATTGCCACAGGAGGTCTGGGCTGGCTGCTGAAAAGGGCACTATCCTGGAAGGGAGGCTTGGTTTTGTCACCAACTTTGTGATAATAACTATCATAGAGGGAACCTTTTCATGTCGGAAGGCTATGTTAACTTACCTGTGATCCAATAAGGCCACATTCAAGAAACTTCAATTAGATATACTTAAAAATGTACGTTATTTATAAAAATCTAACTACTACATACTTAATAATTTCAAAAAATGAAAACTATTTGTTAATTTTAAAGTTAACTAACCTTTTAATGACTTTGTTGGAAAACATTTGAATATTTGGTTGCAGCATGGAGCTCCGCAGTTTCAGTTGATCCTCTAGATGGGTATCAGTCCTTTCTGACCTGAAGGGTGTCTTAATTTGGGTTAGGTAGGAGAATGTAGATTTGCAGCAATAAGTGGTTGAAAAGCAAAGAAAACATTTTTGGGGCATGTTGCTGAAGGTGTGGGTATTCTACTGCATTTTTCCATATTTCAATTGGATCTTTCTTAGCATCAGACAATGACTTTAAAATGTAATCTACCAAGAGCTCAATCAGTTCCATCTGTCATTCTTTAGGTGCCTTGGTGATACCAACTAGGTGAAGCTGAAAGGTAATTTAACTGTCTGTTCTCACAGAGATAAAATTTTGGCTAATGCCTGTCCCTGAAATAGCCAACACACTTTAGAGTAATATGGCAAATCCACATGGAATACCTCATTGTTCAACTGTAGCATGTTACGAAAGTGAGGATGCTGTGTTGTGTTTGCACAAATAGAGTTAACAATACTTATAACTTGTTGCAAAGTGCCACTTCAAATCTCTCTTTAGCATAGAGATTTTGCTGATGCAAGATATAATGAAAAGAAATGAGAGCATCTGGATCTGTTAATACTTTTTTTAAAAATCTGTGCAATAAACCCTTAGTGTTTTCCTGTCATGGAAGGTGCACTGTCTGTACATACACTCACTAAATTTACCAAATTCAGTCCAACTTGACATCTATAACATTTATCTTGAAAGTTGTTGAAGATATCTGTTACCCATGTTCTGTTCATAAGAGTGCCCAAAGTGAGTAACTGTATCCAAGAAAATCATCTGTTATGACCCTAAATCTGTGCTGAGTCACTAGTACCAATTGATTCATCCAAAGTGATTGAATAATATATATTTTCCGTTTGAAGTATTGTATGAAGTTGTTCTGTTAAGTTGAAGTCTAATTCATGCTGCTGATCAGTTATGATTCTCCTTGAAAGAGGCAGTTGTTTGTACTTTGAAATGTTATCAGAAGTCTAATAGAGCATCCTACAACTTTGACATTCTTTCATAAATTCTACATCACTAATTGGCTTTCCTTTTTGCCCGAATATATAAGCTACTTTATAAGTTGCGTCAGTGGCATTATTTTATTCTTTGGGACTTTAAATGCATTCATTTTAAAAATAAAAATATAAAAGATGAACAAAAATGTATTAATAAAAATAAAAGGATTTGTTCTTGTAAAATTTGGATTCAGTCAAAAGGCTGCACTTAAGGACCAAGAAAGCCACCTGTGGCCTTAAGGCTGCAGGTTCTCCAGCCCTGGGCTAAGGCTTACTAAATGCTTTCTGTGAGCCAGGTATTGAGCAGAGCACTTTACATGGATTATCTCGTTTATTCTACTCATCAGTCCTTTAAGGCAGTGGTCCCCAACCTTTTTGGCACCAGGAACTGGTTTCATGGAAGACAGTTTTTCCACAGATGGTGGGGAGAAGGCTCAGGCGGTGATGCAAGTGATAGGGAGCAGCTGTAAATACAGATGAAGCGTCCCTCCTCCTGCCACTCACCTCCTGCTGTGCGGCACCCCCACCCCCACCCCATAAGTTTAATGGAAGACAGTTTTTCCACAGAGTACCACCAGAGGAGGGGGGCACTTGGCGGAGCTCTGAGGCCTGGTCCCTAACAGGCCACTGACCAGTACTGGTCTGAGGCCCGGGGGTTGGGGACTGCAGCTTTAAGGTACAGCTGCTCCATTTTAAGGTTTCATGCTGACAGTTACAGTTAGTTACAGTTAGCCATCACCATGATTCAAATCCAGGTTTGTCTGAGCTCGTCTTTAATTAGTCCGCTCCTGTTTTCCCCTTTCCTAGCAAGGCTTGGCCTCAGTGTGTCTGCATTTATTTTCTTGTAAAATGGGGGTAATTACTCCATAGAGCTGTGTTTAGATAGAGCTATTATAACATACTAACAAATACAAAGTGATATTTGTTAATATCTATTACTATTGAAAATTTGGCTCTGGGCTGCCCAGATTGTGCTGAGGCTGTCCACTTCTGAGGTGGCAGTGACAGGGAGGAGGGCCAAGTGGGAACCGAATAGAAAGCTAGAAATCTTGTCATTTGCACGTCAACAGAGCTGAGACCAAGTGGAAAGGGGAAGGAGTTTGGAACTGGCTGAAAGCCTGTCCCAGGTTAAGGCTAGGGCATGGCCAGTATTCAGTGTCCATTCAGCATAGCAAATACCTTGATTTTGTTCAGGATCAATCACAAGGAAATCCTGTGCTGTAGAGAGTCTGGCCCTCTAGGTATTCCTGGGCGTGGTGTAGGGTCAGTGCTGTGGTGTGAGAATCTGGTTCTGAACAAGACCCAGGCTAATGACTCAAGGCAGGAATAGCCCTGCCTAGGCATGGGGAAACAGGCCTAGAACCCATTGTTCAAATGAGACAAGTTGGGGCTTCCAACAGGCTAACCAGATACTACTCGGCTACTACTACTACTGATACAGTAATAGTGATCATAGCAAGTGTTCTCTGCATGGTGGGAGACAATTTGTGCCAAGTACCTTTTATCTGCATTTCCTTACAACAGCTCTACCAGATGAATACCATTTTGCAGATTGAGGAAATTCAGATTTCCATTAGTTTCAAACAATTAGCCAGTGGCAGAATCGGGCTTTGATTTAGAGCTGGAGCTTTTAATCATGCTGGTGGACATAACAAGTTTAGGGCATTTGGACTAATTCTAGTACCGACCTCGGGTGGGGCTGAGCCCAGGGGTATCCTGCCTGCCTGGATCATGGCAGCTGGGCAGACCTGGGAGAAGGTCTGGAGAATTAACCTGGGAGAAGTGGGCAGGTTGTCCTTCTTGAGCACTGAGCACAGATCATGTGTTGTTCTCTTTCCAGTGGCTGCTGGTAAGATTTGTGATTTGCTGCTCTGGGGTTGCTATGGTGGTGTTCCCAAACTCAGGGCCCATCCGTTGGTGTGTTTTCTCTTAGTGTTCTGCTGTAGGTGGTCTCAGCAGTCTAGCCTAGTGGTAAAGGTCATGGTTTCTTGAGCCAGACAAATCAGGTTCTGTTTGTTATGTGATCATGAGTAATGACTTTATGCAGCCTCAGTTTCTCTGTTTTTAAATAGGGTTGTGGAAAGGATATGTGAGTTAATGTCCCTAAAGTGCTTACCATAGTTCCTGGCACCATATCAAGTGCTTGATAATTGATGACTGCTATTATTAGCTATTAGCCAACAGCTAGTGAGTCCAGCGGAGACAGTCAGCTTTAAAACACTTGAAGCACTGCCAGCCTGGGACACAGGGCCGGGCACTGTGTCTGAGCCTGCGGAAAGCTCTGGGAGCAAAAGTATTTTCCCAGGGAAAGGGGTAGACTATTGGGCAGGAATCAGAGTAATCAGGGGACCATACTCACCATCAGATCTGAAAATATTTTCTTCTGACTTGAGACCAGCACGCCTCAACACTCAACTGGAGTAGGGGCATTTCAAAGAAACGGACCAGAATGGAAGAAGGATTCAACCTTCTGGTACTTGCTGATAGATCATCTGTTGAAATTTATTTTCTCCTCCTTTTTCTCATCTGCTGGGCACGTTAAAAGCCTTCAGGTTTCAGCGAGTTCGGCTGTGTCAGGTCATCAAAAGATGCTCTTACCTGAAGGACTGGTTGGGTAAATGGGATTAGGGCCTCTTTGGGAGCCCCATCTGTTCTGTGCCTACCTGAAGGCCTTGGTGCCAGGATTTGGAGGAAGTTGTTATAATGAAGCATCTGTCCAGTGTGGGCGGGTGAGTGGCCTGGGGTAGGTGGGTCAGAGGGAGGCCAGGAAATCCTCTTATCTCACTGGGTGCCTGTGCCTCCCTCAGCAGCAGGAGCTGAGCAGCAAACCCTGGTGAGTCAGCGTGCCTGGGAATTAGAGTTGCCAGTCTGTGAGCATGTGGGGTTTGTGTAAGTTTAGGCCTTTTGTTTCTTTCAGCATTCTAGTCTTTAGAAACACAAATCTGGAAAGCAGACCCTCCACATGGTATAGTCCTTCCTTTTGGGATAATTCAGCTCAAACAGTTGCTTCCTTTGTAAGATGGTCTTCTAAGAATTAACCCCTTGCCTTTTGAAATTTTAATAGATTCTACTTATGGCTTACTAGCTATAGTCTTAAAGCATAAAAAGACTTTAGAAAACTTACTTGGGACTGTCATTTTCCACACCAAAAGACCTTGTAAGGGTTTTAGTGTATTTTTGAAGCTAACTGAAACTGCAGAGTCTTTTGAGAGCATGTACGGACATGCCTTTTTGTCATTTATTCTCTTTGAGGGTGGAGAATGGGACAGGCCCTGATATGATTCATCTCCAGTAACTACAGGAATGATTCTGCTCTTAATTTTAAACTTGTTATATACTCAGAGTTTACCCTTAGAGGGAGTTTCTCTTGAAGATAACCTCCAGTTTATCCAGGCACTATGTGGAGGGAGCTGAGTTTTTTGGGCATAGTTTAAAGTTCTAGCCTTTCATAAAAACCACCCTTCTGCCCCACTGCCAGTCCTCTAAGAGCTTTGAGTTTGGATCAGGAAGGTCCATGAAAGGTCCTAGAACTGGGGCCCATGTGGGGCTGACATAGACTTTGGTGTCTGCGTTCCCTGATGTATTTCTGGCTCCTGGTCCACATTTCTACTAACAAAGTCATTACAATGGCTGCCATTATTATAGCAGTTGGCAAAATTTTACAGGTACTAAATTGTAAATGGCTTTTCTAGCAAACTAGTTGGGGGTAAGAATAAGAGTCCTGAATAGACAGAGCAGTCTTTAGAGAAATCACCTCACCTGGCTTAGAAATTCCTAGTAATTTGTTAAAAAAAAAAAAAAAAAAAAAACACTTCTAAATTACATAAATAATGAATAAACCACCATGATGAATTTGTTATGTATCAGTGTAGACTTTTCTTTTTCATCTGGCAATTATCGTACCATTTAGAGATGGTATTTGGGAAGATCAGCCCTTCTTTTAAAGTGGAGACACACCCCTTTGGAAGCCTGAGCCTACGGGTCCTATAGGACAATCACATTTAGTGAGTACAGCCTTGCTGAGAACCTGAGGGGGGAGAAAAGGCAGCTCCCTGACAGAGAAACTCAGTTTGGAGTGCAGGCTTGGTGGATGGCTTGTGTAGGCGGGTGGAGTAGGGCAGAGGAAGGGCATTCGCCTACTGTGTAGGACAGGCCTAGAAAGGAATCTGGAGGGACCAGGTCAATTTCACTTTGCTGCTTGGCGAGGCCCCTGCCTGTAGTCTTGATACTGCAAATCCTTCACCTCATGAGGCCATTATGAGACTGCATAGTTGTCTTGGCTATGGCCACTCCTTCTCCCTACTCATCCTGCTTAACAAGAAAATACGAGAATGTTAGCATTAGGAACTAGATTAGATGAGCCTTTTATTTTTGCTTTTTGGCTTAACCCAGGTCCAAATAACTTTCTTATGTGATGGCAAGTTGGCAAGACAGATTTCCTCTGGAATATTTCTGTCAAAACTGTAGTCTTTGATGTGTTCTACACATGAATCCGCCTCTTTGTAACCTATGTTACCTTAAGAATTTCAGGAATTTCCCTTATTGATTCTCCACATGTGCCTCAGCTTCTGTGTTCCCCAGGTGAAATTATAGCACCGGAGATGATGTACCCGGGTATTGCCCGTGGTTCGTTGCTGGCCCGTTGAAATAGACCAGTGCTTCAGCGCACACACAGCCCCTGGAGGGTAGCGTGCCCATACCCCAGTGCCCCTATCCAGAGGTGACTGCTTTTTGTTCCTTCCAGGTTGGCTAGCTCCTCTGGCTGATGGCATGTTGAGGTACGTGGGCCAGTGGCAGCGAGGGCATCCGAGCCAGAGGGGGCCACTCTAAAGGCCGGGCCACCAGCACCATGGGCCAGTGTGTCACCAAGTGCAAGAATCCCTCATCGACCCTGGGCAGCAAGAATGGAGACCGTGAACCCAGCGGCAAGTCACACAGCAGACGGGGTGCAGGCCACCGTGAGGAGCAGGTGCCACCCTGTGGCAAGCCAGGTGGGGACATCCTGGTCAACGGGACCAAGAAGGCGGAGGCTGCCACTGAGGCCTGCCAGCTGCCAACATCCTCGGGAGATGCTGGGAGGGAATCCAAGTCCAATGCTGAGGAGTCTTCCTTGCAGAGGTTGGAAGAACTGTTTAGGCGCTACAAGGATGAGCGGGAGGATGCAATTTTGGAGGAAGGCATGGAGCGCTTTTGCAATGACCTGTGTGTCGACCCCACAGAATTTCGAGTGCTGCTCTTGGCTTGGAAGTTCCAGGCTGCAACCATGTGCAAATTCACCAGGTTAGTCACAAATACTTCTTGTCACCAGGTGAGCAGAGGAGGAAAGAGAGCACCACTGGGCGGTGGTACCCAGCTAGGATAGAACAGGTTTGGCTTTATAGGGTTGGGTAAGTTTTTCTTTTCCTGACCAATTTTTCTAAAGCTTAAATGTTCTAAGTTGTGGTTCTGATCTGGAGAAGCTCCCCTAGACACTCTTAAAGTTTTAAAATATATAAACCTGGCTTGATAGCAGACCTACTGAATCTTGGGGGATAAGGCTCAGGCATTTGCATTTTAATAAAGCTTCATATCTGGTTCTAACGTGTACCCCACATTTCTTCTCACAGAATAAAGCCTTTGCCTAATTTGTAGGTCGGATTTCAGGCATATCCTAGGATTCCTAGGCAGCTTCTGAATAACTGGGCACTGATCATCTTTGCCTTAAGTGAGAAGGCACTTCACTCAGGGTGAGCCCTGTTGCCAAGCTACTGGTCAGCTCCCTGCTGTCCTGGACCTCTTTTCTTTCACTCCTTGCCTTGTCACTTCATTCACTCACTCAGTATTGATTGTGTGCCTATCATGTGCCAAGCACTGTGAGTGCCAATACAATAAGTGCCTCTGGGGTTATGCCTCAGTCCTTCCATGATGCCAGTTGCCCTTTCTAGTTCTTAGCATATTTCCTGCCCTCAGCCAAGCCTATATGAGGCAAGGACAGCTGGCCTGTTATGAAATAGTAGTTGTGCCTATTGTCATGGTCGTGCATCCCTAGGAAATGTGGTTTGCAGACCATGGGGTTGTGAATGAATAAGAACTGACTTTGAGACTCAACTATAGAATTTCTCATTCACATGCTTTCTGTCCCGGGTAGCTTACCCACCAGACCTCAGATGCCTCACTTCTTCAGTGGGTACAGCAATCCCTGATAAGATGATCAGTGCGAGAGTGTGCTATATAAGCTGTATAGATGTTAAAAATACAAACCAACTTTTGTTTTTAATAACAGAACTTTGATCTCTGGTGGCAGAGTTACCTAGGTTCATCCAGAATCTCTGCCTCTAAAAGTCTCCCTTGGCAATCACCAAAAATATACCCCAAACAAACAACCCACAGAGAATCAGAAGGGAAGCAGGAAGCCTCCCCCTCTGGGAGGAAAAAGAATCTACAGCTCAATCACTATTGCATGGTAATGGGGCAAGGAGTAGGAGACCTGAGTTTAGCTTTGGGAAGTTGAACAAATGAATAAATGAACCATTACCAGCTGCCTATCATGTGCCAGCACTGTTAGAAGCAGTTAGTGTTTATTAATTTGTTTAGTCCTCACCCAAACCCTGTGAAGTAGTAGGGTGGTATTGTCACCATTTGACAGATAAGGAAGTAGGACTAATTAGTGGAGGAGTTGGAATTCAAATCCAGGCCATGTGGCCTCAAGCCATGCTCTGCTCTTAACCACTATGCTGTATTGCCTCTCAGTAAATGATATAGTTTATAATTATTAATTGTGCCCTCTCCTTCCTGTTGCAGGAAGGAGTTTTTTGATGGCTGCAAAGCAATAAGTGCAGACAGCATTGACGGAATCTGTGCACGGTTCCCTAGCCTCTTAACGGAAGCCAAACAAGAGGATAAATTCAAGGATCTCTACCGGTTTACATTTCAGTTTGGCCTGGACTCTGAAGAAGGGCAGCGGTCACTGCATCGGGAAATAGCCATTGCCCTGTGGAAACTAGTCTTTACCCAGAACAATCCTCCCGTATTGGACCAGTGGCTAAACTTCCTAACAGAGAACCCCTCGGGGATCAAGGGCATCTCCCGAGACACTTGGAACATGTTCCTTAACTTCACTCAGGTGATTGGCCCCGACCTCAGCAACTACAGTGAGGATGAGGCCTGGCCAAGTCTCTTCGATACCTTTGTGGAGTGGGAAATGGAGCGAAGGAAAAGAGAAGGGGAAGGGAGAGGTGCACTCAGCTCAGGGCCCGAGGGCTTGTGTCCCGAGGAGCAGACTTAGTGGCTCTGTCCCAGGAGCAGCAGCAAGGATCTGCCCGCTGCCCTGCAGCCAACCGAGGAATTGGACCTTTGTGGAAATTACTGAAGATCCGGATATTTTCTACTTTACACCTTTCTCTGCCTTGTATCTGAAAGGGCTCTAAAATGCTGTATCATGTTTTAGGCACTTTCTTCATTTTTTGGTTATTTTGGTTATTTCTTTTTTGGGGGGTCCCCCAAAATATTTGAACCTGGCTACATGTTGTGTACCTTTTTTTGAAGCCTTCAGATAGAATAAGCCTGCCATTTCTTGCACAAATTAGATTTTTTTGTGTGGGGGAGGGTGTAGAACAGGGTGGGGGATGGGACTGTTAGGTTGAATTAACATTACAAAATGATACAGTGCCAGATCTCAGTTTTGCATATTGTTTTTCAGGGCAGGTCTGTACTGTGTGTAGTGCTGTTTACATGGTTGAATTTAGGTTGTAATAATTATTTTTAAAGATTTACACAGATTTGAATAGCAGTGTTAACTGTTAACCACATTGCATTAATTCCCAGACCATTTAGAGCTCTTGGAGAGCCCATGCCCACCAAGAGTGTTTATAGTCTGGTGACAACCCCCTTTTAAGCTAATTTATCCAAAACCCTTATTTCCCTCACTTCTTGCTCATTCCTCCTTTGACCTATTGCATTTCATGTTGAGTTTATCCATCAACATGCTGTACCTGTCAGTCAAGTGAGCAGTTTTTTTTTTTAAAAAGAACATACTGTACTGAGAACCACTTAAGCATTGAATGCAGAGAAAGCAGTGCTACCTCAGTTTTGCTGGAAGTAGACTTCTTTGATAGTTTTCTTTCTTTGATGAAGTTTCTGTATTTTCATATTGAAAGTGGAAATACCTTTTTTTTTTTCCATTTGCCTTGGAGCCAAAGTTTCTGTTCCTGGTGGTCGGGAAACTGTGCCAGCCGGCCAACTGACTTGAAGGAAAACTGTGGTATGGAGCTCTGCTTGAATTTTTTTTTTTTTTTTCTTTGAGATATCATCAGCTTACTTGTCTGGCAAGTGCAGAAGCCTGGGGTTGGCTTGAACTCTGCCAAACAAATATCAAAGTGTATTTAATAGTTAAATGTGTGCCCTTTCCCTTCTTGCTGCACCCATGTTGTCACTTAACCCCCAGGAGTTATTTATTATCTTTTTGTTAATGTCAGGCTCATTTGGGGTAATGTGATGACTGTTTAGGTTTACATGATCCTCCTCTCCTTTCCCTACCCCCAAATATGTATATATACATATATAAAATATGTATATATTTTACCTATATAAAATATATATATATACACATATATGTATCTATATTCCTTTGTTTCTTTGCCTGCTAAAACTGGCCATAAAAGAGGGAGCTGCCTTCAATATATAAAGTATAAGAAGAGTGCCAGGGAATGTCATTACGGAGGTTTTCAAATATGAATTTGGACCATTTTCACTAAGAAGAACATGACTTTGGTTAGCCCTTTCCTCATAAGAGGGAGGGCCCAGTCCTCAGACTCCTTGTGTGCTTGCTCCAGAAGGCTGGCTTTGGCCAGACTGCCACAGGGGCAGAGGAGCTGACTCTGGTCCTACCTGGTTTCAGTAGAGGGTCCTCTTGTTATTTTTCCATTTAAAAAAATATGTCCTTAAAAAACTGTACTGGACAGGTGGGTGGCAGGAACTTGTGTAGTTCAGCTTCCAACACTTTGGAACAGATTAAAAAGGGAATCTTTTAAATAAAAACTTACAAAAATATTTATACTCTTGAGGTAATGAGATTTTGTCTATTAAACATTTGGAGTTTCTCCCCTCTACCTGCCAGGTATGTTTTTCAACCTGGGCAGGAATTGCACGTTTTGATTTCCTATATTAGTAGCCTTACAGCTCTGGGCTCCCATCTTTACAAGGATGATTATTTAAGGAGTTTCAGCAGTCGATGTTTTTATAAAATTGATATTGATATAGAGAACATACTTGGAATTTGCTTTTTTTAAAAATTCTAAACCTGACAGTTCCTCCTTTCAGCAGGGCAGATGGTAAATTTTAAAAGCATCACCAGTAGGTTCACAATACTGGAAGGTTGAAGGGGGTCTTTGGCCAGATGTCTGGCTTTGTTCTAGCTAAATAAGACACAAGACCCTTATATGAGAGCTTCCAGGGGCCCGAGCAGGTTCTGTGGACTCAACTGCAGTTGAGGTACCCAGACTGAGGTCTTAAAAGGACCACCTTTTCATCCAGCCAGTTTGCAACCTGATTTTCCCAGTTCTGGATTGGGTAGAGGTTGAATGAGGGGAAAAGCAGGCTGCTGCTACCTGGTAATGCTCTTTCTGTCCCATATGAGGGTGCATGGGAGAGAGGTGCACAGAAGAGGGAGGCAGCTAAGGACTCTGGAGGAACTAGATTCCTTCCCCAGCCTATGAGAACACATTCCACACATTAAGTGTATTAGAGTGGGTGGCTTTTGTTTTATTTTTAAATTAACTATTCAGCTCTGCCACCCCCCACAAAAGAGCCAATTAAAAATTATTTTTGGTTATGGTTTTAATGGTCCATTTGTTACAGAAATGCAAATGAGAAGCCAGAAAAGGGAGCAGTCAGGAAGGGACTTACAAGTTTCTTCCAGGTTTTAGTCCTGGATTTCAAGCTTCTACAGTAGCTCTGGGCCAATGCTTGACTCTTTCATGAGCACAGGAAGAGCAGTTTTTTTGCTGCGTAGATTTGCTGCGTAATGGGTAAGCAGTAATTCTGTAGAGAAGACAAATGCCCCTCAGATAAAGCCAGTGCACCCCTCCTTAGCAATGTCACACCCGTGTGCTGTGGAGGACAGGATGTGGATGCCATTTTGAAGACAGGCACATCTAAGGGTGACTACCACAAACTGAATATTTGTGTTGGGAGATTACTTGGTTTTAGCAAATGGCTTTGTGAGATTCTGTGGTGTTTCTTTAGCAATTTATTAGAAAGCTGGTATGAGTTGAAGTATTGCTTCATTGACTTGCTCTCTCCCTCATGCTGGATTGCCAAATTTGAATGTATCATTGTCAACCCCACCTTCTGTACTGATGCTTTGCTATCCTTCAGCTGATTTCCTCAGCAGCTCTCCCCTCATCCTGCCAGATGTGCCCACATGTGTGAGTTGAGTCCAGAAACTCTTATCTGCTCTTCTGATAAGGGAAGAAGAAAAATCTAGAACTGGTGAAGATCTAAATTTCAACCAAACCTCCAAGCCCAGGGAAATATAATTAAAAATGTATAAGGCAGTGTTTTTAATATTGAACTTCCCTAAAGAAGGCTCAAACCAGCCTTCTTGGAAAGTAAGAAAGGATTAAGCCACACAGTATTAGTCTTTGAAACAGTACTAATCTCCCAGGGGCTGGTGCCAAAATCTGGTCCTCAGTGCTATAGGCTGCAAGGTGTTGCATGCCATAGTTTACTTGATGGCTTCCTATGCTATATACACCATGCCAACTTGTATTAAACAATGGTGGGAAGTTATTGGGATAAGGACTGGTCTAAAAGTTTACAATTCAAAACATATGTCTAGGGCCGTTTATTTTGCCATATTTCAAGTGAAATTTCAGTGTAGCAAAGCCCCAAAGGTAGAGTAATTATACAATTACAAGATAAAGGCTGGAAGAAAGCTGCTGCTAGGGTTTTTGCTTTTTTTTTTTTTTTTTTAAGTAGCCTGCTTTGCTGTTTTTCTTGTGTCTCCTATGTTTGGTTAGTTATGACTTGAACATCTTGGTAACTGACAAAGGTCTTCCTTGGGGGACTACAGCAATATCTTGTTTAAATGGCTGAAAGGACTATTAAAGTTATTGAAGTATGTTAATTGGGACTCATTTGAGGACATGTGACATTGAACCTCCTCTTACTAAACAGTGTTTTCTGAGTCATATAAATGGGGTTCCCACCCCTTCTAACCCCCTTCAAAGTTTATTCCTATGGTATTAACATATATCCAGTTTAATCTGGACTGGGACTGCACATTGGTGAGGATCAGCAGGGTTTCCCCCCACCACCTCCGAAGGATGAAATAAATAGATGTTTGGGCACTGGTTGCAGAAGCCAAGGTGGTTTGAATAGATTTGAGTAACCATTGGGTTCTGCTTCTGATTCAGGTGCTAGGGCATGTCCTCCCTATTCCTCTCTTCTTGGAAACCCAACCTGCTCTCAGATGCCTATTTCCACCACCCATCTTCTTTTCTTGATACTTTCAACACAAATCTTGGATATTGCCAAAGGAAGCCATTCAGCAGCTGCTGCAGATCCCCATCACCCCCCCCCCCACACACACACACACACACATACATTAGCTCTGGGAGAAATGTCTTCCTTCTGAACCTGGTCCCCAGCTCCCAGTCTGTAATTAATTGCTCTTACCTGTTGCACTAATTCAAAGGGGGAATGTGAAGCAATAGGCAAATGGGGCTTGGATGAATTGGTCCCACAGATACCCTGCCTTAAGCCGCTGAGGTGATGAGTCCACTGCTCATGTGACCCTCCACCTTTGTGGATCCCTCTTGGTTTGTGACCAGTGTGTCTGTTTCTTGAGGTTGTACAAACTTGACAAAAGTTAATACTTTTGTTTGTATTCTCTGCACTGTTGCACTCTCCAAATGGCCCCTTGAATATTTTTATTAACTTGTTACACACATTTTTGTCTTTGATGTCTACATTATTTTTTTCTTTTAATGTTTTTTTATTTGGAAGGTTACCTGCTGTTGGATTTAATAAATTTGTTTACTTGACTATTAACATTTCTACAAAAAAACAAAACAAAATGTGGCTTTATTCTGGGGCAAGATTAAACTACCCACTGGGAGCCTCCACCAATATGATATTGTATAACAATTCCTATGCTTCGGGAAACAATCCAGATACTATATGAACCCCAAACTCTAAATGCTGGTGCCCACCTCCCACACACCAAGCTTAATGGGGTGCTTTGGGGATTCCAGTACTTACAGGCAAAGCAAATGAGTTCTTACAAGGCCATTACCCAAATAGTCTTAACTTAGCAACTGATGTGAGTTCCTATGAAGAATAAAAATAGAATTTGAGCACTGTGTTAACTACATGACTCCTAGATCTATCAGTGTGGTGGTGGTGATTAAGGCAAAAGAGACAAGCTGAACTTTGGCTTTAACTGTCAAGTGCCACTGCTGTGTGATCTCTGGCAGTTTAGCAAACCTCTAAGTTTCCTTTTACTCGCCTGTAAAATTAAGGCACTGACTTCCGTCACAGTATTAGAATTTAAAAGAAAGTCTTTATGAAGCACCGAAGACACATAAGTGCTCAATCATTACAAGCTCTCTTAAGGTTCTCCAAAAGGATGTTAGGTGAGCAATGCAGAGAATCCACAGACTAGGAGATGGGGTTGGTCATACGTGACTTTTCACAAGACACAGCCCCTCTTAGGAGCTCACCTTCTCTCTGTGCCAAATTGAGGTTGGGGAAGAAGCTCAGACTAACATGACCTGACGCTCCCATCTTATACTCTAGAAGTCTGATTACAGTAGACCACTTAAGACCCTTAGCTTCCTTCCATTGTATTTTCTGTCTAGTTACTTACATTCAGGAAAGCTGTTGATGGTCATCTTACTCATTTCTTTGATGGAGGACCTCCTGGCCATCCCCAAAATTCCCAGCCTCATGTTGGTATCTCCTAAATATAAGTAAGTATAGTGGAGGGAGTAGATGGGTTTTTTCTTTTCAGTTGCAAAGACCCTGGGAGTCACAGCTATCATTCACTAGCTAGGCAGAAGTGTCTTAAGTTTCCTCAGTGATCTAGAGTTTTTCCCCCCTCCTCCCTTATCATCAAGGTCAGAACCCAGGTGGGGACTGGAAGGAAAACTAGGGGGTGACTTTTTTGTCTCCAGAACATTCCCCAGTTGGCTCTTAGGCTTGTTTCTTCTGAGTTATTGAGCCAGAACCTTATAAACAGGTTAAGGAAATAAAGTGGAAGATACTGATTTGGGGGCTTGTACTGAGCCTGGAGCATTCAAAGTGCTATGCAGGTTACATACGGCTAAAATCCTATTTTCGGTTAGAAGAGGGGCAAAAAAACTTAACACAATTACCAGATGGACTTAATTGCAAATGGAGTGTACTTTTTCTATCTACTGAAGGTGGTGCTGAGGGTTCAGAGGAGCACAGAAGAGTCACCTCAGCTTCTTCCCACCTTTCAAATCCAATTGCCAAAGTACATGGTTGGGTTGGCTCTGGAAGTTATTCCTCTAGCTATGGGCATTGACCTAGGTCACAAGGTTACTCTGTCTGGGAAGGAGAGGTTAGGGAGCCTAACCTTTGAGGATGCCTTGTCTTTAAAAAGCCATAAAGCCTCTACCTGGGTTTATTTAAGCTTCTTTCTATGCAATATTCTGACCCTGATTCTGTCTTTGGACTCTGGGATGCTAAAAAAAAAAAAGTTCTAGGCCGGGCGCTGTGGCTCACGCCTGTAATCCTAGCTCTTGGGAGGCCGAGGCGGGCGGATTGCTCAAGGTCAGGAGTTCAAAACCAGCCTGAGCAAGAGCGAGACCCCGTCTCTACTATAAATAGAAAGAAATTAATTGGCCAACTGATATATATATAAAAAATTAGCCGGGCATGGTGGCGCATGCCTGTAGTCCCAGCTACTCGGGAGGCTGAGGCAGGAGGATCACTTGAGCCCAGGAGTTTGAGGTTGCTGTGAGCTAGGCTGACGCCATGGCACTCACTCTAGCCTGGACAACAAAGTGAGACTCTGTCTCAAAAAAAAAAAAAAAAAAAAAAGTTCTAGTGGAATATAGCAGCACAAATCTGTAGGTTTTGTAATCCATACTGATGGGGACTCTCCATGGACCCTGTGCTTATCTGGAATGTTGCTGCTGAAATTGCTAGAATAGTAAAATACAGAGCTACAAAATGGTATGGTACTAGTGTGCATGAAAGGACAGAAGAAAACATGGATATTGGCTCTAGTACATACACATAGACTTAAATTTAATAAAGATGGCATTCTCCTTGATTGGGTAAGTAAAGATAATTGGCTAAAATTATCTAAATATTTGGGGGAAAGTTACTTTATGCCAAAATAAATTCCAGGAAGAATAAGGCTATGAAGTGTAGAAATTAAGTCATTTGAAATATATAAACTTGTCAGTGGATATTATATTTATCTCTGCATCAATTAATGCTTTCCAAGCATAAAAGCAAATAGAAGAAATCACAAAATGAAACTCCTAAAATCTATGTACCTTAATATAAAAAGCAAACTAGAAACATTTTTGCAATAATTTATAAATGGGCACCATATACTTAATCCATAAGGAGCCCTTAAAAATTCAGTGTGGAAAAGTACTTGGCTTCCCAACAGAAAAATGGGCAAAGGATATGCACAACTCACTGAAGAAAAATAACTGGCCAAACTTTTTTTCTTTTTGAAAACCTATGAAATTGCCAAAGATTTGAAACAAATCCATGCTAGTTAAATAGAGTAAAAGCCTTGCTGGAGTTAAAAGAACCTTATGTTCATACTCTCTAACCCAATAATTTCACTTAGGAGCTTTTCCTAAAGAAATATCTGCCAAGGATGTATGTGCAAGGATATAATTGATAATATCATTTGGTAACAACTTAAGTGTCAACAACAGGATACTGTTTAGACATTATGGCATACCTCAGTGCTAGAATATTATACATCCACTAAAAACTCTTTTGAACAATGGAATTTCATCATTATGGAAAAGTTTGTTAGACTGTAAAATATTGGCAGCTGACAACTCTTAATGACAGGATCAGATGTGATTTTAATTTTTCTGGGTTTTTCAAATTTCCATTAATGGATTTCTTTTATAATGTGGAAGAGGTTATTTACAAAAAGGGGGACAAAAAGAAGTAACAATAAACATGGCTGAGTGTCCTGCACAACCCCACTTCAGGGAGGTCAGAAAATGGAAGTAACATGTTCAAAATCTAAACCATGAGTTCTGTAAAAGCCCTTGAAGTTGCTTTTTCCCCCCTAAATGAGAAGCTGCTTCTCCAGCAGCTGCCTTGGCAGCTCTGCATTGGCTGCCTAGAAGGGTGTGGGAGGAAAAATGCACAAACGCACTTATAAATGGAATGTGTGTTTTGCAAGAGGCCAAGTTGGCAGCTTTGGCTTCCAAAAGGTGGGAGCATCAGCTGAAAGAACAGAGTGTGCAGACTGAGGTCTCAGAGGCCTTGTGGTCCAGGCCCTTCTCTGCAGTTCTGGAGTTGAAGCCCAGGGGGAAACCTAACCCACCTATCCAGGAAGAAATGACCTTAGCTATTCTTGGGAGCAGGGGGAGTACTTATGGTACAGGGAGCCCTAATTTGCTCTTCCTGCATTTTAAAGATGATCCTGAGTAAAACAGTATCTGTCATTTATTGAGCACTTAATCTGGGCTTTCCCTATTTTCATCCTCACAACCTTATGAAGTAGGTACTATTTTCCCCATTTTCAAGGTGAGGAAAAGGAGGCCCAGAGAGGGAAAATTCATACATAACCCAATGTTCTGTTATTTTCCATAAACTGGATCTTTGAATTCTCAATAATCCTTAAAAGTAGTTATTCCTCATTTTATACAGCTGTGAAAATGGACTCAAATGAGGTTAAATGACTTGCCCAAGAATACTTAGGCACAAAGCTGAAGTTCCCACCCTGGCCTGTCCGTATCCAAGGCAAGCACTTAATTTGTCTCTTAGGACTGGAGCCTCAAGAGGTGAACAGGAGCTAAGCTCCCACAGCTCTGGAGCCCAGCTGGGTAGGAAGGAATCCAGCACTGTATGTTTCAAGTTGTTCTCAGGGCCTTGCAGCTGAAGTTGGCAGTACACCTGGAGAACTTTCCTCCTAGTGAAGGGGCTTCAAGTTGCAGTGTCCCAATCCCAAATCAAGCTCTTCTTCTGGTTCCATATAGGACTAAATCTTATTGGAGATACTTTTATGGCATTAAACACTGCCCCACCTGCCCAACTTTGAGAGTTAATTTTAAGTAGAATCTGTTAATATTTTGGTATATAGTATAGCCTTTCAGGGTTTTTTTACAGGTCTATGTATAGGGTTTTATATTTTTTTCCTACAAAAATGGACTTAAACTATACATACTATTCTGTATCCCTTCACAATTCATACAATATACAATATTATGAATGTATAATCCACATATCTTCACAACCCTCCTTTGAGATATGCACCATTACTATTTTAAGTACAGTTAAGTACTTTAATAAAGTAAGTAATTTATTCAAGTTCACACAACCAGTAAGTAAAAAAGCTGGGATTCAGAGTCAAGCACTCTGGATCCAGAGTGCCTTTTTGTGGATATCTTTCACTGGAGATTTTATTTCCTTACACACACGCTCTCTCTCCTTTAAAAATGGCTACTTGGAATTCCATTGTAAGAGCCCTGTGATAGTTCGTTCCTTCATTGTATTTTTGTGAAAATATCCTATGACCCTAGGATAATACTTAGGAAGTAATATCACAGGGTGTCAGTGTATAGAGCAATTTATAAGGTTTTTGGTATGATACATATTGTATGCCAGTTTAATTCATTTCTTTCTGGAGGGCAATTAATATCTCTTATCAGTTTTGGAACTGTGTGCCTGTGCCCTATGTCCTTTTCCAACACAGAATATTATCAGTTTGAGAGTTGATTAAAAAGCAGAACACTGGCTTTTACTGAATTTGAAGTTTCCAGTTCCGAGGGGGGAAAAGCTGGTGTGATGGAGGCACCTACTGGGAAAGGGTGGCATTGCAGCCATGTTCTGAAGGGAAGGATTATTCCCAAACATGAAATAAGAAGGGGGTTTCCACGGTTGGTAAAAAGCTAAAAGAATCTTTCACTCTCCTCTGACTGGTGGACTTGCCAGAATTTCAGTTCAGCCTATTTCTTTCCTTCAATTTCATAAGAGCTGTCAACAAGAAAACAGTTTGTCTTACAGAAATTTGCTTTGCAGACATTACAACTTTGACAGACTGCATCATTGGCTGGTTTTCTCCATAGAGAAGTCACTCCTCCCGGTTTCCTTATCTGTATACACCATGTGATAGGAGTGCCACATGCAATGAGCACCTGCCTCAGCGCCTCGGTACATAAACTCACTGACACAAAGAAACAAACTGGTTTCCTCCCTCAACCTGTCTTAAATGAGAAATGCTTGAATTTTAGGCATTTATTGAAAATTCATACATGCCATATAAATGAACTAAACTCCTTAGCTGGTGGTACACCAAATTTCCACAAAAGCTGTCTTCTGACTGGAGAGGCCTGGAAGCCTCTGGAGAGGCCACAGCATGACTACACTCACTGCCATTACCCACGGGGGATAAGAAATGGCACATGGAAAGTGGTGCGCAGATTCATGAACGTAAGCTCCTAGTGGTGCTTTCCTCTTCATCTTTTATTCCCATCAGTCCTAGGCCAGAGAGTGAACCATGAGTGCTGCAATAAATAAGAAATAAAGGTAAGTTTTTATCCATAGGGTTGAATGAATGGTTATAAATTCCTGGCTAGAGAAAAATCAAGTTTTAAGTATGTGTATTTGCCATGTGGCAAGGGGCAGAAAGGTTTATGGAAAGTTGCTTGCTGAAGATGGTTCAATGAAAGGAATATTGACCAGTCCCAGAGACCAAATCCTAGTTCTGCCACTTAAGAGATATGAGGCATATCTCAATTGAGCCTCATTTCTTCAACTATAAAATATTTAAATTACTATCTCACAGGATTTTGTGAAGACTAGACAGTAACAGCCAATACACACTGAGCACTTACTACATGCCAAGCTTTGTTTTAATCACTTGTCTCATTTAATCCTCAAGACATTTCACTGATGTAAGTATAACTATTATCTCCATTGTTCAAATAAACAGGCTCGTTGACATTATGACTTGCTCAAGTCGTACAAAAGTGACAGAAGCAGAATTTCAATAATGGCAATCTGTTATTAGAGTCCTTATAAATTGCTATTAGCATCTTTTTGTCTTTGTTCATTAAAATGCTCTTGTAGTACCTACCAGGCACTGTTTGAACTACCTTATAAAACATTAATTTATTTAATAATGTTTGTTGTAAAACACCTGGCTAAATGCTTAGAATTTAGGAGTCATCCAGTACATGTTAGTTCCCCGCAACCTTGTAATTAATATTCATGCAATTGCGCTGGATTAGAGGGCTGAAGAGCTCTCCAAGGCAAAGCAGGCAGAAATGAGCAAAGAAAAACAGAATGTTTCCACCTGATATCTGAACTTAAACTAGCAAGCACTAGCCTTTTGGGCGTGGAGAACTGGAGCTTTGAGGGCAGGAGAGTGGCTCTGGAATTAGAACCATCAGAGTCTAAAACCTGACTATGCCCTTAACAGTTGTGTGATCTTAGGCAAATTGCTTAATCTGAGACTTTTTTCCCCTTGTTAAATAGGGACTCTAACAACCTCAACCAAAAACGTATATAAGCATTTAGCACGGTATCTGACGCTTATTAAGAGTTTGATAATTAAAGCAGTAATTATTAATTTCAGCAGCTACCAAAAATGTAAGGATTAAGGGCTAAGTCAGGCCCCTAGCTTGAGGAAAGCTTCTATTGTCTTTGCTACTCCTTTTTCCTGAGCCGCTTGGTTTTATAAGGGTATCTGCTGGCATCATGGAGACAGCTCCGCAGACAAGGCCCAGAGAAGTCGGTCACACAGCAAGCTTACACAGTTTGGGGGAATGCATGTTACTGCTGCTGGGCTTGATCAATATATGTCCACAAAAATCAGAGTGTGACTTTTAAAAGAAAGGAGCAACTCAGGTTGCCTCACTGCAGGATTTGCTGCTTCTAGAAGGTCTTAATTTCTTTTGACTTGTCAATCCTATCTTAGGATCTTTGTTTCAGTCAGAGCCTAAGACTTTTGCTCCCTGACCCTAATACTCCCTCCCAAGCCTTCACCCACCATGGAATATCCAGGATACTTCTAGAAGGGGCATGATTTGGGACACTCTTGCCTCAGTTTACCTACACAATGGTGGACTGCAATCAAAGTATTCTACCTGGGAATATGAAGACCCAGTCCCCTATTCTACTCCTACTTCTATACACTGTCCCTGAGAAACTAAGAGCAAATCTGTCTGTCCCCCAGAGTCCATGCTATTAATCAAAAAGCTTTATTGGCAACTTGTGGTCACTTTTTAACCTTTTGCTCTTAGTTTATCCATAAACCTGTGTAAAAACAGCAATCTAAGGTCTAAGATGGCTTCTTTCCAATGTAAACACCTAGTACTTGTTTCTGCTTTTCAGAGACAGCAGTTCTTTTTTTTTTTTTTTTTGTCACAAGTTAATAGAGGCAGAGACAGCAGTTCTTTCAAGATGCCCAGCAGGTAAGGTAGACCATCTCACTAGTGGCCCTTAGATGCAGTTACAAAGACTTTATGACAGGAAATGAATTTCTGATCTAGGCTTCAAGGCCTGAGGTATTCATGCTCTACCATCTCCTAGAATATCAGAATCTTAAGAGACTTTTAAAAAAAATAACACAATCCAATGGTTTTCAAACTATTCAAAAAAGCTACTATCTTCTTTTCCTCCCTCCCCCAATAAATATACTCATTCACTATCCACCCACTCACTCAGTCCAGAACTTCCATTCTGCTTTAAAATTTATCATGGCTGGGTGCAATGGCTCATGCCTGTAATCCTAGCACTCTGGGAGCCTGAGACAGGAGGATCACTTGAGGTCAGGAGTCTGAGACCAGCCTGAACAAGAGTGAGACCCTGTCTCTACTAAAAGTAGAAAAAATTAGCTGGGCAACAAAAATAGCAAGACTGTCTCAAAAAAATAAAAACATTTAACATCAGTTTTTCTTTAAAGAAAGGGTTTATAGTTAAAAGGGTCTGAAAATCACTGGCTCACTACAAATCCCTCATTTTACTGAAGGAAAATTGAGACCTATAGTAGGAAAGTAGCTTGGCCACTTGTCAGAGGAGACAGGTAATAGAGCTGGAACTGGACCCAGAGCCCTGCTATAGGACTCAGAATCAGCCAAATGGGCCCTACCATCTCTTAAAAGTAAACAGAAGTAGCAATGGAGTAGAGGGCAGGGAAGGCAGGATCACACTCCTGATATGTGGAGAACATAGGCCCTGATCACACCTAAGCCTGGGTCTTGTCCTGGGTCTTGACCTTTTTTACTCAAGTAGTGTTAGGCAGCTATTTCTTACCCCAAAGGGACTATAGGATCTAAGATCTCTGGTTTTATTTTTTATTTATTTATTTATTTTTTGAGACAGAGTCTCACTTTGTTGCCCAGGCTAGAGTGAGTGCCGTGGTGTCAGCCTAGCTCACAGCAACCTCAAACTCCTGGGCTCAAGCAATCCTCCTGCCTCAGCCTCCCAAGTAGCTGGGACTACAGGCATGTGCCACCATGCCCGGCTAATTTTTTCTATATATGTATTAGTTGGCCAATTAATTTCTTTCTATTTACAGTAGAGACTAGATCTCGCTCTTGCTCAGGTTGGTTTCAAACTCCTGACCTCGAGCAATCCGCCTGCCTCGGCCTCCCAGAGTGCTAGGATTACAGGCGTGAGCCACCGCGCCCGGCCAGATCTCTGGTTTTAAACTGGGATGAGCTGTCTCCTTGAGGAACTAATCTTATGACTGTGAGAATTAAGAAATGATTCATGTAAGTCCTCATTTTGTGCTTGGACATCAACAAAAGGCCTTTCTCCAAGAACAACTGAAGTCCAGGGGCCAGAGTCATGAAAGGTAACCCTCCATGGTCCTTACCTCTTGGTTCCTGGAAGCAGGATGAGGCAGAGGGTTCCTGGGCACAGGCTGTGGTAGAGCTTTCCAATCTTCCGGCCCCAGCGCCAGGCTGCTATCTTTGGGTGGTCCACCTTCAGAGTCTGGGATCAAAGCCATATGTCAACACTCAGCCAGAGCACCCTCTGTTCCCCTTTGAAGAGGCAGCAATACTCTTCCTCAGGCTCTAAAGCCATGTGATCCTAGTAAAGGTCCTGGACAGATCCCCTGTTTGAAGCCGGAGCCCACAGTGCAGGGTTCCCTGTTGACACAGCATCCTCATACCTCAACGTCAGTTTAGGACTTTCTCAGGGGAGGATGGCTGGTGTCCTTTCATCCAGATGGGTCTTCCAGGGCCCCAAGCTAGGGTAGTTACATCACTAAAATGAAAGTTCTAGTCTGGTTTCTGCCATTAAGTATCTTTGTGACCTTGGGCAAGTTACTTACCAACTCTAGCCTTTACTTCTCATCTGCTAAATGTTAGACTAGGATAGGGTTTCCCAAGCTTCAGCCATTCACCTTCTACCTCCACTCTTCTGCTTATGTAATCCTCTAACATTTTTCTTTAAAGTGAGTCAATTTATTCCTTAGCCTTGTCTAAGTATTAATAATACAATCCATGAAATCATAGGTTCAATGTGGTTGTTGTATACTTTAATGAGTGTTAGAAAACCAAGTCTATAACTATAAAAGGGAAGACCAAAAAAAGACCATTTATGACAACCATAATTATCTTGTGTATGTACCACACTTTGGAAAATGCTAGACTAGATCACTGAAGACTTGTCTAGCTCTCCTGCCTCAGTCCTTCAGAGTCCCTTGGAGAGCTACCTAGAAGACTAAAAACCTGATTTTGGCAGGTATGAATGGGGCAAAAGTATGAGAGATTTGGGAGAAAAATAGATGTGGCCAGGACTACAGGAAGCTCGAGAGTGAAATAAGACTGAGCCCAGGGCAGAAAAAAAAGATTGAAGGATTAAGTGCCACTGAGCAGGATTCTCCTTACTAATTTCCAGAAACAGAAGGCCAAGGCCCAGAGCTAACAAACCAGAGCAGCTGACTTACCCCTCTGACCCCAATATACCCTTAACTTACTCACCTGCAAGGCTTGCTGCTCCGATGGGGGAGGTATAACACGAATGCCTGGGGGCCTTTTTGATTCAGGTGGTAGGCCTCTGAGCCATGCATGGAGGTGCCTGGGAGTTAGGGCATGCCTGCCTTTCAGCTTCCAGTCCTTGCCTGTGAGAATGTTGAGGGCCCTCTGGGCACTGCCAAAACTTTTGAATTCTGAAAGCAAGAATACCCCCACCTTCTATTATTAAGGGCCAAGAAAACTGATCACCATCCAAGCTGAACCTGTCCAGGGCCATGGAAGAAAGACAGAATCAGGAGCTGCTGCCATGGTCCAGCCCAGGAGAACTTGTTTGGTGAACCTTCTTCCTTCTCTGACCTCATGTTATTACCATCCCCAATATCCCTCCTGAAAGATACATTAGGTAGCATAGACTTACTCAGGAAACAGTATTTTTTCTGCTTTCCACTTTTAAGATCTTTAGGCAAGATCACAGCTTCCAGACCAAGGAAAAGGTTGGACTGTTGCAACAAGTGTTCTTTGAAGGTTTCACTCACTCCAGACAGGTAAATAGTACCCCGATTCTCAGAATCTCGTTCCAGCTCATTCACAAGGATGTCACAATCAAGGGTGAGCTCTGTCACAGGCCTCTGCACCTAACCAAGGAAAGATAGTATTAGTGTTGGAAAGTCACTAACTCTCAGGCCTGTTGTATACTAGCAAGTAACTTTACTTTTCAGTTTCCTAATCTGTAAAAGAAGGCTAATGATAATTGCCTTACAGAACTGTAATAGAGACTTAATTGACAAATACACCAATATATATATTTACATGTAAATATATTCTCTTCAGTTCCCTGCCTCCTATCCCCAAAGAAATTCTTTGCATAAGAAACTTCAAAATACCATCATATGATCCCCCTGAAAGCTGAAGGAAAAGGGCAATCCCAAAGAACCACCCAGAATAATCCATTTGGTACCTAAATATTGATAAAGAGCACAAGGCTAGTTTTGACAAAAATGAAACCTATTACATCTTAAGTCACTGCTAGGAGAATGCCAGACTTAAGACTTTTCATAACAAAAAGTCTTGCGCCCGGGCCTTTCTAGGGTGACACGGGGCACTATAAATACAGGCTGTGCTAGAGCAGGCTTGAGTGAAAAGGGCTGCTTTTGGCTTTCTCTAGCCATCCTACCTTGATACGGGTACTTTCTACCAAAATGCCATCCGAGGATTCTATGGCCAGCTGGGCAGCTTCCAGGACTTCATACTGTATACAGAGATGAGGCTGCAGAAAGACCAAGATTTCCCCACCAATGTTTTCCAGCTCAAACTGCTAAAGAAGGGGCTGGGAAAGGGACCCAAACTACAGTGGCCAAAGCCACCAGAATGGATACCCTTGCTGTGCCAGGCTAGAAAGGAAGTGATTGTAGATTGTCAACTTTAAGTGGAATCACCAAAGTTCGGGACGATAACTAACCTTTGTCACTGGTTTTGAGACAATAACTAACCTTTATCATTTAACATTGAAGCCCTCTGCCCTGGGTGGTATGGGGCACTAATTCCTTATTATCCAACTGGCTTTCCTAATATTTATTACAAACCACTAAAGTCATTACTGCAAGTTAAGGACAGAGATTCCCATTTGACTTGTTAGCTTAATTTTAGACAGGCAGCTCTCCTATGAGCTTGGGGAGGTTGGGGGCAAGCTAAGTTCTTCCACTAGATAGGCCCCATCTTCAAATGGTTTGCTTTCCTGCTTTATGACTTAGAGTAGCTAAATCGGTGGTTATCTGAGCCATAGCATCACCATGGAAATAAAAGCCTTCCCACAGAAAAGTTTAGTGACATTGCATTTGTCAATGACTTCTTAAATATGACACTAAAGACAGGCAACCTTGAGGAGGAGGGTGCCGGACACCCGTTTCACCCACACCAGCCGGGGGGACTGGGTGTGGGTGAAACGGCATAACAGCAGAACCCTCGAGCCAAGGTAGAAGGGCCCCTGTCAAATTATTCTTGTTACCCCCACTGCTCTTAAGGTCAAAAGAATAGTAGCGACCTGGATACACCACTCTCACGTGAGACCTGCTAATAAAAAAGACCAGGAGCGGTGCCAGGACCAGTATAGAAAGCAACTGCAGACCCGAAGAATCCTCTGAAGACCAGACTGACGCAAGTGGCGGCGACAGCCCAGGACTGCTGACACAGACTTGGACTAGGGTTGTGGCATCTAAGGATTGACTGGGTGACAAACATGGACGGGTCGCGGTGGGGGTTGGTTGTTGTGTTTTTGGGATGTTGTGTTTTTGGTCTAATGTTTTTGGGGTAGAGACCTACAGCTGTACTTATCTCCCCAAACCCCCACCAACCCCATAACATTACATGGGTCTAAAGATTACTGTATAATGGTGTTAGTGTTCCCAAAAATAATATACCACACTGAGGAGACAATGTATGAGGGCATAGTAGGGCGAGGAGTCACCAACCTAATTTTTGAAAGAAAAAGAGAGCCCTTCACAGCCATAACCCTGGCTACTCTTTTTGGCTTAGGGACAATAGAAGCAGGAACTAGTATCTCTTCTCTGGCAATGCAGCAAAGAGGGTTTAATACTCTGAGGGCAGCTGTTAATGAAGATATTGCAAGGATAGAAGATTCAATTTCACACCTAGAAAAGTCACTAACCTCCCTATCTGAGGTAGTGCTCCAGAACCAGAGGGGGTTAGATCTAGTATTCCTCCAGTAAGGAGGACTGTGTGCTGCCCTCAAAGAAGAATGTTATTTCTATGCAGACCATACGGGAGTTGTTAGAGAATCTATAGCTAAGGTCAGGGAAGGGCTTGCCCGCCGCAAACGGGAATATGAACAGCAAGCAGGTTGGTTTGAGTCTTGGTTTAACAGTTCCCCCTGGCTAACAACGCTACTATCCACCCTACTAGGCCCACTCATTATGCTAATCTTAGTCCTTACTTTCGCGCCATGTGTAATTAATAGACTAGTAGCTTTTGTGAAAGAACGGATAAACATTGTCCAGCTACTAGTATTGCAACAATATCAGCAGCTATGGTCAAGTGCTATAGAACTAGAGCACCTAAGAGACCTTGAGAACGAGCAAGAGTGCTCGTCTGCTACCTAGAGAAAGGGGGGAATGTAGGGCAGAGGAATTTGTAGGACAGAGGAAGGGCAGAGGAATTCTTCCAATTGTCGGGAATTTACTTGGGGGGGGCAATGAACTAACCGCAAACCTTTGCTTCTGGTCATTGCTTGCTTGCTACACCGCTGTAGGGGGAATTATGGGATGAGGTCATTGAAGCACGGGCGACTGGCCCATCAAGCAATAGAGGGCAACCAACCCGCCAATTATTTCAAAAGGCAGTAGTGGGCAACAAATCATTTTAAAGGTCAACGCATGATCCATGCGTAGTTAGCTTGTGCGCAGCTTGTGCACCATGGGGATAAAAGGCATGCCGTTGTTCCGGTCGGGGTCCTTGCCTGCGAGAGTGGCCACTGCATTGGTGCTCTGGGGCTTGGACCCTGGCTAGCCAGAAAATAAACCTCCTCTTGTGTGATTGCAAAAAAAAAAAAAAAGACAGGCAACTTGAGAACAAATAGTAAAATTGGACTTCATCAAAATTAAAACCTTTTGTGCATCCAAGGACACTACCAATAGTGTCAAAATGCGATCAAAAGAATGAGAGAGAATATTTGCAAATCCCCTATCTAATAAGGGAATAATATCCAGAATATATAGAGAATTCCTACAACTCAAAAACAACAAAAAACCCAAACAACCTGATTAAAAAATGAGCAAATGCTTGAATAAACATTGCTTCAAAAGAAGATATACAGGCCGGGCGTGGTGGCTCACGCCTGTAATCCTAGCACTCTGGGAGGCCAAGGAGGGCGAATCGCTAAACTCAGGAGTTCGAAACCAGCCTGAGCAAGAGCGAGACCCTGTCTCTACTAATAATAGAAAGAAATTAGCTGCACAACTGAACATATATAGAAAAAATTAGCCGGGCATGGTGGTGCATGCCTGTAGTCCCAGCTACTGGGGAGGCTGAGGCAGAAGGATTGCTTGAGTCTAGGAATTTGAGGTTGCTGTGAACTAGGCTGATGCCACGGCACCCTAGCCCAGGCAACAGAGCGAGACTCTGTCTAAAAAAAAAAGAAGATATACAAATGGCCCTTGATGCTCAACATCACTAATCATTAGGGTAATACAAATCAAAAACCAAAATGAGATACTACTTCACATCCATAAGGATGGCTATTAAAAAAAAAAAAGCAAACAAGAAGTGTCAGTGAGGATGTGGAGAAATTAAACCCTTGTTCTTTGCTGGTGGGAATATAAAATGGTACAGCCCCTGTGAAAAATAATAGGGTGGTTCCTCAAAAACTTAAAAATATATTTAGTAATTTGACCCATCAATTCCACTTCTGGGTATATGCACAGAAGAACTGAAAGGAGGGACTTGAACAGATATTTGTAAATCCACGTTCATAGCAGCATTAGTCACAACAGCCAAAAGGTGAAAGCAACCCAAATGTCCATTAATGAATGAATGAACAAACAAAACGTGGTGTATACATACAATAGAATATTATTTAGCTCTGAAAAAGAATGAAATTCTGATACATGCTATAACATAAATGAACCCTAAAGACATTATGCTAAATGAAATAAGCCAGATACAAAAGACAAATATTACATGATTCCATTTATATGAGGTACATAGAATAGTCAAATTCACAGACACAGAAAGTAGAATAATGATCACTAGGGGTTGGGAGACAGGGCAATAGGGAGTTATTGTTTAATGAGGAGTTTCAGTTTGAGATGATAAAATAGTTCTCAAGATGGATGGTGGTAGTGGTTGCAGAACACTATCAATGTCCTTGCTATATAATTCCCATCCCCCAGTCCATCTTCTCAGGGACAATCTTTTTATTTGCATTTTTAGTCATAAGAAAGGGATTAATAAAAGATTCGGGGAAAGCTTATTTTTAAATATCTAGAACTCTACACTTGAATCACTTTAGAAATCTTTTTGTTTTTGCTTCACTCTAATAGTTAATAGTTGCCTAATTGCAAATTCTAAAGGTACAAAAAATTTACAGTGAAGTCTTCCCCTAACCCGTATATCATTCTACAAATATTCCGTTATATTCTATTTTTCTTTTCATGGTTTCTTCCATGTCTCTGTATGTGCTGATAATTTTATTGCTTCATATATATCAACTTTAGTCTTTATTGATGATTTTCAATGATGATAACATTGAAATGACTGTGAAGATGGAGACTAAATCCTTTTGAACTACAAAATTTTTCAAACCATACACAATATTATTTTTTAAAAAGCAAAGCTAATTAAACTCTTTAAAGGGATTCTATGTAAATAAAAACCCAATATTAAAAACTTACTCTAAGAGATTAGAGAACAACAAAACACTCCCATTATCTTCTTCCTGTATCTTTTTTTTTTTTTTTGAGACAGAGTCTCGCTTTGTTGCCCAAGCTAGAGTGAATGCTGTGGCATCAGCCTAGCTCACAGCAACCTCAAACTCCTGGGCTCGAGCAATCCTGCTGCCTCAGCCTCCCGAGTAGCTGGGACTACAGGCATGCGCCACCATGCCCGGCTAATTTTTTCTCTATATATTAGTTGGCCAATTAATGTCTTTCTATTTATAGTAGAGAGGAGGTCTTGCTCTTGCTCTAGCTGGTTTTGAACTCCTGACCTTGAGCAATCCGCCCGCCTTGGCCTCCCAGAGTGCTAGGATTACAGGCGTGAGCCACTACGCCCAGCCTTCTTCCTGTATCTTAATCAAGCAATAAGCCTACTCTATGGTTACACCCTATAGATTACTTCCCAAGAAATAGCTAATTCTGAAAGTGTATTTAATGATTTAAAGCCAAGATCAGAAGACCCACAGGCTACATTCAATCGGCAGACATATTTTCTGTCTGGCTTACAGGACATTTAAGAAAACTGTAGCCAACATATGAAAATTGACAAATTTCTCAATTCTTAAAAAAATCAGAATATATGGCAATAGTGGGTATACATTCTTGTGGATCAACAACTGTTCTCAAAGTATTTCTCACTCCAGTTGATAACAATCAAGTTATCACTATTTGTTATCTGAATTTCTAACACTAATCTAGAAGAACAAAATCTGAAATTTCTGGTATCGTTACCTGGTGGGTTTCAAGAACAAGACTCATTGACCGGATTGGACCAAAGTTCTTAAACAGCCTCTTCAGAGCCCTGAGGTTGCAATTCTTGCTAAATGGCCCAGCATAGACAGTTGACATCTCTGTCCATTTCATCCTCATCTAGAAGAAAAACAACAGAATATAGTATGGAGAAGAGAACTGCAATCATGAGGGCTGGATACAGTAGCTCAATGCCTGTAATCCTAGCACTTTGGGAGGCTAAGGCAGGAGGATTACTTGAGGCCAGGAGTTTGAGACCAGCCTAGGCAATACAGAAAGATATCTTTACAAAAAATTTAAAATTTAGCCAGGTGTAATGATGTGCACCTGTAGTCCCAGCTACTTGGGAGGCTAAGGCAGGAGAATTGCTTGAGCCCAGGAGTTTGAGGTTGTAGTGAGCTATGATGACACCACTGTATTCTAGCTGGGGCAACAGAATGAGACCTTGTCTCCAAAAATAAAAAGAGAATTGCAATCATGAGTCAAAACAGGAGTTAATTCCACATCAAAAGAATTTTTTGACACAAAGACTTGCCAAATGTA
Organism: Microcebus murinus; assembly: GCF_040939455.1. Taxonomy (NCBI): domain Eukaryota; kingdom Metazoa; phylum Chordata; class Mammalia; order Primates; family Cheirogaleidae; genus Microcebus; species Microcebus murinus. Next base: position 15,204,198 of record NC_134122.1, on the reverse strand, counting down.
TAAGGATGTTCACTGCACTATTACTTGTTATAGCAAAAATTTACAAAGCACAAATGCTGTCAACAGGTATACTATACAGTGGTATACTATACAATAATAGATATACTATGCAGCCGTGAAAACAAAGGAAATAAGATATATAACAACATGCGAAGATGTACAAGATATGCTATTAAATGAAAAAATAAAGTTGCAAAACAGTATGCAGTCTGATTCCCATTTTTATAAAAATGTATTTAATGTTAATACCCATGTAGAAAAAATGCACATCAAACTTAATAATGCATGTAATAATCATTAAATAAATCATTCAGCAGAACCCATCCACTTACCCTTTTGTTCATCTCCTCAGTGAAGATGGGTGAAAAGGGCTCAAAAGAGAACTGAACAATGCTAAAGGGAAACAAGGGGATTTCCACTCTGGCGTGCTCAAGAACCTGTAGAGAATAGAACAGCCTGGATAAGGGAGGAACCTTGTATTTCCTGTGGGTCCTGAAAGTAAGCCACAATAATATAAACAATAGCTGTCCTTCTATCCATATTAAAAAGTAATATGGTGATACTGCTGAGAGAGAACATAAAAAAAAAAAAAAAAAAAAAGTAATGTGGGGCAAACTTCCAGGCCTGGAGGAAAACAGTGACACCACACAGCCTTCCAGAAAAATCACAAAATCAAAAAGAAATTCAAAAAGGAATTCAAAAGGAAAGTTAAAAAGTATCCTGAATGGAAAGAAATGAAAACACAAACTTAGAAGGAAATTTTTAGCTCTAAATACAGCAGAAAAGAACAGTTTGAAATCAATAACCTCAGCTAACATTACTCTGGATGCATTAGCTATAACATTTTGAAAAAAGAAAATAATTAGACAGATAAAAATTGAAAAAAGAGAAATAAAAACTGGAGTACCATGCAGCTATAATAAAGAAAGAATGGATACAATATGATTTCCAGGATAGATTGTTAAGGGGAAAAAAGACAACTGCAAGAGTTTATATAGTTTGCTACCTTCTGTGTAAATAAGAGAAATAAGAATGCATACATATATCTATGTATCTTTACTAAAAAAAGGAACAAAGGAAAGATAAATGAGAAAGTCACTTACACAAGGTGAGGTAGGATTAGGTTAAAGAGATATGAAAGGGAATGACACTTCTTTGAGTATACTTTTTTGTATAGTTTTGCCTTATGGAAGCATGTTACTGTTTTTTTGTGTTGTTTTTTTTTTTGAGACAGAGTCTCACTTTGTTGCCCAGGCTAGAGTGAGTGTCGTGCCATCAGCCTGGCTCACAGCAACCTCAAACTCCTGGGCTCAGGCAATCCTACTCAGCCTCCCCACCCAGTAGCTGGGACTACAGGCATGTGCCACCATGCCTGGCTAATTTTTTCTCTATATATTCATTGGCCAATTAATTTCTTTCTATTTATAGTAGAGACAGGGTCTCGCTCTTGCTCAGGTTGGTTTTGAACTCCTGACCTCGAGCAATCTGCCTGCCTGGGCCTCCCAGAGAGCTAGGATTACAGGCGTGAGCTACCACGCCCGGCCCATGTTACTGTTTTATAGATCCAAAAATTTAAATTAAATTAACAAGGATGGAAGGAGATTAAAAAAACTAAAAATCTGAAACAAATGAACACAACTGTGTTTGAAATGCATACTATAGCTAATCTGAAGGAGGGAAGAAAAGAATCCAAGTAACTTATAAATAAAATATTCATATACCCTATACCCCCAAGTCAAGGGTGGGGTGGAGATTAGGGGGAGAAGAGGGTAAAACTGTGAAACAAATTCTAAACTCATTTTGTGGGTATATGGGTACATGAAATCTAAAACTGATTTGGATACAGTTTGGGTCTGAGCTAATGAATAAATCCTGATGTCACTGGGAGCCAATATTCTCAATGTGGAAAAAAAGAGATACAAATATGAAATGAGGGAAAGCAAGGAAGAACCCTGTATGAATGGGCTGAAATGAGAGATACTGGTACAGATACATGATTTCTAAAATACGCATATGTGTGTACATATATATTCATGTGTATATGTGTGTGTGTGTGTTATGCATGCATGTATTTCTCAAGGATCTAGAAACAAAGATACCCCTGAAGCGATATGCATAGCCAGCACTCAGGTATTGGTTTTCTAATACCAACCAACATGAGCCTGAATGTCTTGTGCAGAAAGGAAGAAAATGCTTAACAAAATGATGGGTGCAGGTCACAAGGACAACGGAGCTAGCTTGAAGGGGTTTCCACTAGCCAGATCTGGGAAATTTAAACACCAAAGTAACAGTACAATCATGAATTATAAACCATTAAAAAAAAACTAGAATCCACTAGTCTACATTGAATGAATGAACGAATGAATGAGGTAAAGGGAAGACTCTTGCTTACTGAATGTTGAGTAAAACTAATAGAGGACCAGATTTGGAAAACTTTCATCTTGCAACAATCACAATAAAAACTGATTTAGGTGAAAATCATCAAATTTTGCTAAATATTGGGGGATAATGTTGATAAAAAGCAAGACATGCTGAGACTAGAGTCACATCTCGACACAACACTTGTCCTGGTGTGCTAGAGTTCTTGAAGAGAATCTGCTGGTCTTGATTCACTGGCAGGGGCAGTCAGTGCCCCCGTTAGTGCCCAGGTTAGTAACATACCCTACCTGGAAAAAAAAAAAAAGCAAGACATTTGTATGTCCTTAAAGTATCTGCCCACATATTACTTATTAGAATTAAGAAAAAAAATAAGAATTCTGCAGTGGAGAAAGCAGACTACACCTTGACCAGGTGATCAAAATACACAGCAAAAATAAGGGGCAGATTAATAAGTGCCTCTGGATGTGACACCTTGAGAAAGACACGTCACTTGTGGGTATTCACTAAGAATGCATCATCTGAATCTAATCATGAAACACCACACAAACCGCAAATAAGGAATACTCTGTTTAAAAAGGGAGGAGGAGCATGAATTACTCAAAAAATACCAATGTAGGGCTGGGTGTGGTGGCTCACGCCTATAATCCCAGCATTTTGGAAGGCCAAGGTGGAAGGATTGCTGGAGGCCAGGAGTTCGAGACTAGCCTGGGCAACATATGGAGACCTTGTCTCTACAAAAAATAAAAAAAGAAATGAGCCAATTGTGGTGGTGCTGGCCTGTAGTCCTAGCTACTTGGGAGGCTGAGGCAGGAGGATCACTTGAGCCCAGGAGTCCAAAGTTGTAGTGTCATGAAAGACAAAAAGAAAAAGAAAGGTTGAAGAACGGTTCCAGATTAAAGAAGACTAAAAAAGGAAATTAAAAAGATATGTCAACAAAATGCAACACATGACCCTAAAATGGATACTGTTCTGAAGGGAAAAGAAATGCTATAAGGCATAACTTGGTCAACCAAGGAAACTAGAACACAGATGAAAAGTAGATAAAGGTACTTGGTCAATATTAAATTTACTAAAGCTGTTAACTATACTCCAGTTATATAAGAGAATTTTTTTTTTTTTTTTTGAGACAGAGTCTCGCTTTGTTGCCTAGGCTAGAGTGAGTGCCGTGGCGTCAGCCTAGCTCATGGAAACCTCAAACTCCTGGGCTCAAGCAATCCTTCTGCCTCAGCTACCCAAGTAGCTGGGACTACAGGCATGCGCCACCATGCCCGGCTAATTTTTTTATATATATATATATTAGTTGGCCAATTAATTTCTTTCTATTTATAGTAGAGACGGGGTCTTGCTCTTGCTCAGGCTGGTTTCGAACTCCTGACCTCGAGCAATCCGCCCGCCTCGGCCTCCCAGAGAGCTAGGATTACAGGCGTGAGCCACCGCACCCGGCGGAGAATATTTTTATTCTCATGAAATATATACTGATGTATTTATTTAGGAGTAAAGGGCCATGATGTGTGCAGCTGACTCTCAAATAGTTCAGAAAATGCCATACAAAGAGAGAAGGAAAGAGTGAGGAGAGGAGAGAGGTAGGAGAGAGCAAGCCAGCATCTACAAGAAAGCATAAGCATATGAGCACAAAAAATAATAAAATAATAAAGAAATAAATACACAAAATAATAAATAATAGAAATTAATAATAAAGAAATACACAAAATAATAAAGAAAATGGGACAGAGTGTTAATAAAAGCTGAATCTAGATAGAAGATATACAGGTGGTTTACCATTTATGCAAGTTTTACATAAGTTTTAATTATTTCCAAATATAATATTAAAAAAAATACAGATCTTCTGAATATAACACAATAAGTTTATGTTTTGATGTATCCCCTCTACTTTACATGTATAGCAATAATAGTTAAAATGAAAAAAAAAAAATATATATATATATGTATATAGCCAGGCTCAAAACCAAGATAAACATTTCCATGAACCAGAAACAGAATAAAAATTCAAGATAGTATGCAAGGCCAAAGCCTCAGGCCTGCTGGGCTCTGGAAGCAGACACTGGCAGCTGACAATTCTGCTCTTATGGGGCTTACAGTGCTCCACACAAGATGTAAAACAGAAGCCAGACTTGCTAATTGTAGCCAGGATTGCTGATGAAAAAAACCTTGAAACTTTCATGGGGTACAAAGGGCTACATTCGTTTTGGCTGCAACCTGCAAAAGTATAGCAGGCCACTTACCTCTTTATTTGAAAGGCACTTAATAGTCTGACAGTTTCTGGAAGAAGAAAGTTCACCAGCATCTGTCTCCCGGGCCAAGAAAAGGAGCTTCTGACCCATTGAATCCAAGCATTCTAAAACACTAAAAAAGTAGAAGAGTTAAGGTAAGAACAACAGTTTTCCATAGCTGATACTTATTTCTCTATACCTGCACTGTCCAATATGGTAGCCACTAGCAACATGTAGCTATTAAAATTAAATAAAATAAAAAATTCAGTTTCTCAACTGCATTAGTCACATGTGACTAGTAACTACCACACTAGATAGCATAGATATAGAACATTTCCATCATTGCAGAAAATCATATTGGACAATGTTGCTCTAATAGAGAAATATATGCAAAGCTCTCTATAGAAGTTTGGGCCAGATTCTAAAGATCTGATATATTCATTATGATCTGGAGCCAAACCCCTTTTAAGCCTGTTTTTTGCTTTTGTTTTTCCTAGTCTGGGCAATACATCAAGGCTATAAATTGACTATTCTAGCCAATATACCAACTAGTCTATCATCTCTCCTAGTGCTATATGGTTCAATGTATTCCAATGTTTTATTTTTCCTGTAAAGGATGTCATTTTAGACAAGCCAGTAGATTCAGAAAATTGGAAATTAGACACTATTTAGGATAGAAGATGGCATTTTCCCCCCACGGTTTTTTAGATGAATGTTATTCATTATTTTGGTAAGTATTCTGAATAGACTCAAAAGTGGAAAAAAAAAATTCCCAGGTGGTATTGTTAAATAAGAAACCAGACACTCCATTTGCCTTTGCTCTTGTTTAGACTGAAAAATATTACCTTGTATTTGGGTGCTGAACTATTTCCGCTGCATTTTTTGGCTCCTGGCCTGCTGCTTGCACTTCTGGGTGACTAGCTAGTCCCTCCAGATTTAGTTCTGCAATCTTGAATGAAGTGGTAGAAATCATTCATCTAATTTCTTACAAAGCATTTGAAGTTAAAAGAAATAAAAAAACAAAAACAACAACAAAAAAACACAAAAGTCTACCACTACCAACTAGTATTCTCTGCTTCTTTAGACAGTGGCATTGCCACAGTCCTAGGCTGGCTTCAATAGTTACCAGATGGTTTCTCGCTGCTTAGCCAAAAATGGCAATCTGTTACCTAAGCTACTGATGATGTTACATGAATATGGGAAAGGGCCAAGTAGAGCTAATTGAACAGAGATGGCAATTTTGGCTCACCACTCATTCCATAGTCAGTCACTTAAAATTTACTTCTCTGAAAATATGCAACTTTTGGAAATGAAAAAAGAATGGCTTTTATAGCAACATCAAAAAAGACTATTTATTAGTTGAATATAAAACCATAAAAAGTCTATTTTAGTTGATATTTCTTCTTCCATAAAGTGGGAGTCCACTTGAGAGTTGTAATGCAAAGGATAATTTTAAAAATTAAAATTCTTTAAAAAGAAACTTTCAGAATCATTTTAGACCTACAGAGAATTTACAAAGATAGTACAGAAAAGTCCATTATACCCTACACCCATTTTCCTACTAGTAATAGATTGGTGCGCTGCATTTGTCACAATAAATGAACTAATCACGATACATTACTATTAACTAAAGTCTACGCTTAATTCAGATTTCCTTAGTTTTTATCCAAGTAAGACATAATTTTCACTAGAAATCAAGCATAAGTTCTCTAAATGTGGTTTAAGAACCACCCTTTCAGAAGGGGTCCAAGAGGTCCTTTTTCCCCAAGTACATAATACAACAGATTAAATGTAAAAGCAGATATGAAAAGCTATCTGTTTAGTTCTACTAAGCTAGACATTAAAGGGACTTGCAAAATATGTAAAACAATGATAGTTTTTAAGGAAAATGGTTTTTTCCATAAAAATAAGTTATTTGTAGCCAGGCACAGTGGTATGCACCTGTAGTCCCATCTACTTGGGAGGCTAAAGCAGAAGGGCTGCTCGAGCCCAGGAGTTAGAGGCCAGCCTGGGCAACACAGCAAGACCCCAACTCATACAAAAGTTATTTGTGTTAATATATGATGGTTTTTATTTAATATTTTGAACAAATTAATAAATATTAAAAATATTTTCCTACATATAATATCTAATATGATAAATGTCATATGACCCACGTAAACGAAAGCTTTTTGTAAAATAGTCCAAAGACCAAAAAGTTTTTAGAAACTCTGTTGTAGTGGTTTAGAGCAGGGGCTGGCAAACACTAGCCCTTGGGTCAAATCTAGCCCAATGCATATTTTTGATAAAAAAGTTTTATTGGAACTCAGCTATGCCCATTTGTGTCAACCTACTGTCTATGGCTGCTTTTGCATTATAACGCTAAGTTGAGTAGTTGTGATAAAAACAATATGGCCCACAGAGCCTAAAATATTTACTATGTAGCCTTTACAAAAAAAGTTTGCTAACCCTGATGTAGAGCACAAATAGGCTTGGGAATCTAAGAGACCTGGGTTTCAATTACAGTTCCACCTTTGAGTAGCTGGAAGATCTCAGATAAGTTATTTAACTTTTCATTAAATAACTCATGTATAAAATGAGGTTCATGTATAAAATTGGAATAATAGTTAATGCACAGGATTGCTATGAGGATTAAATAAGATAATGTTTATAAAGCATTTTAGAACAGTGCACTTAGTAAGAGCTCAGGGAATGATGGCTAGTACTATTTATGTGCCCAAAAAGGATCTTTTAGAATGTCTTTCTACCACCATGATACAAAACACTATTTTGGCTACTGAGTATCATTCTGTGTGGACTACTACTTATTTCATAATGGAGTCATAATGGAAAGTATTAGGCAATGGAGGTAATCGAATAGGTTAGAATGCATTGTAACAAAGTCTGTCAGAAACTATGTACTCTCTTCAAGGTCCTCCTTATGTGCTGTTCTAATCTGTACCCACTGAACTGTTGAAACAATGCTATGTTCCCTCTATCCCAAGAATGCATCAATCTATGTAGATTTTTAACATTTACTACAATTACTGGCATCAATTACAATGATCATACCCCCAGTGTGGTGCTTAATATATTCAAGGCACTATGCTAAGAGCTTTATACATAGTACCTCATTTACCCTCAGCAATATCCCAGAGAAGTATGTAATCCCATTTTATAGAGCTAAAAACTGAAGTTGTTCAGAGAAACTGTCCTACATTATAGAGCTGAACATAGTGAGCAAATATTTAAAAACACATAAAACAGGTAAGCCCAACTTCAGAGACAATGTATTTAACAACAACATTATGCCAGTGACATGGGTCTTAATTCCACATACATGCCCGACTTCCATCACTCTTCCATTTTTGTTAAGAAAGATAACAATAGGAGATGATAATCTGTGACTGTCTGATCTAGTCCCATAATTTAAGAAAGGCAAACACACCAGTCAAAGATACTAACCTTCTTTGGGCCATACTTAAGGAAATATCGAGCCAATTCAAGGGTTGTTCTAGCATCTTCTGTGGCATCATGACCAAGCCTGCCTGGACACTGTATATCCTTCCTGGAAAGTCAAGATAAAATTCATGCCTGCGAACATTTTTAACGATAGACTCTTCCAAACACCTCAAAAGTTCTGGTTACATGTAAAATTTTAGCATTCTGATAATTAGACTCTTCCAAACACCTCAAAAGTTCTGGTTACATGTAAAATTTTAGCATTCTGACAATTAGATTCATATCACAATATTCAAGACTCTTTTATTCCAGGTAATTGCCAGGCCCTGAGAGAGATGCTGGGGATGCAGAAAAATCAGGAATGACTTTGTCCACAATCAGCATATCAGCTGGATGAAAGGCTACCCAACAAAAAGTCTCTGGGCGACTCCCTAGCCAGGCCCTTCACTCATTTCTTAGATGTAACCACTGTTTAAAGTTACCTTCCAGAAAATTGTATAGAAGCATCTATATGTACTTAAATATTTTCTTGGTTGTTTTTTAAAAACTTAAAATACATATATTCATGTTTATATCTATAGATATATCTAAATCTAATCTGTAGTATATCAATATCTAGGCACATATAGATCTTGTTCCGCATCTATATTTTATTCTCAGTATTATCTTAAAGAGGTTTCCATATTAGCACATACAGATCCATCACATTAATTTGAGCAAAAAAATTCAATAATACAGGTAACTATAATTTATTCAACCAGTCCTCTAGAATATTTTCGGCTTTTTGCTATTTTAAACCATGCTAAAATGTAAATGAATGAACGTCTTTGTACATGTGTTTCTATACAATAAAATACATTAAATTACATACAATAAATACATATATAGGCATGTTGTTTTGAAATTTTGCTTAACTTTTCTGCCCTTCCCTGTCCAGTTCTATCCATCAAGCCTCAGCTGTAAATGTAAACTCCTTTCTCTACTGCCACAATTTCTTCATTTCACAAGAAATGAAAAGAATGATGTTTATAAACTAGAGGAAGAGCAAAGATCCTGAATTTTGTAATATGCATCAGATACTATAATGCTAACTTATATGTGATTTGTCAGGACAGTATTATAATATGTAAACAAACCTACCCCAAAATAGCTTTGGCTAAGAACTTTAGCTTAAATCTTCTGCCCTGCTCTCTGACATAAAGCAATGATGTATCAATAACATATGGATGTATCATCTGAGGAAGAAAGAGAATAAAATGAGTAGCATCTTATGCTAAAGGAAAAAATAAGTGGGCTGGAAGGTTGAAGAGCCCAATGTTTAGATTTGAGATAAATGGAATAGGCATTTACAGTAGAAAAACTACAAATAAAGTCCTAAATCAAATACTCACTTTCAATGCTCTGAGATCCAAGTCTAAGGAGTGGCCCACTAACACAGCATCTGGAGGAAGCAATGCTTTTAACTGCCTCTGTACATCTTTCAGTTTGGTTGTGACTGGGTTAAGAATCTTCTTCGTGATTCCTGAAAAACTTTCAATAAAAAAAGAGAAATGGACAGGCTATTAACAAGTTTTCCTCCCTGGAAAATCATTTCCAAAAAAGTATTTTAAAAAATTATACTTAATATGTGCTTAGCGTCAAAAAGGTTGAAAATACAGATAAGAGAAAATCAAAATTAGTCATAATCCTACTACCCAGAGATGATCACTTTTTACATTTTAGTAAATATCCTTCCATATTTTTGATACCTATATATTTATGTAAATATTTTTATAAAAATGTAATCATAATGCACATGCTACTTTATAACATAAGCCAGTCATTTTAAATATATCATGAATAAGTTTTCACATCAATAAATCTGTTTTAGGACATCTTTTTAAATTGTCACAGAGTATTCCATTATAGGGATATAGCATGTTTTAACTAATCCTCTACTTTGAGACATTTATATTCCCATATTTTTGCAATATCGTGACAAACATGCTTGTACATACATACATCTTTGCTACACATGACTGTCCCCTAAGAATACTGTCTAATTATAAAGTCTGCTAACAGGGTAGTCTTTATCATTATCATAGCCTCTCTGTGGCTAAATAAGCATGACTCAATAGATACAACTTTAATGGGTGGAAATAGTAATGTTTTGCTGGCTTGTTCTTTGCCTAGTCACTATGTGTACATTCTGAAATTACATGCTAATCTTTGGAAAAATAGACTTAACATTTTGAGCTACAAATTTCTGTTACGGGAAAAAAATCAGGGTTTAGTTTTTCATTTTGGGGGTCAAGGCAAATGATGACTTGCAGATTTTCTGATGGGGCTAATCAGAAAGCAAAGCTCCAGCTGTTTGGCAATTACTAGATAATGATTACAATTGGGAGATTGTAGGGCAAGGAAAATAATATTCTGCCAACTTAAGATCACAAGGTTAGAGAACAAGAAGGACAAGAGCATTACCCACTGGCATTGAGCCATTTCAGTGTTCAAATACACAAAGGCCCCAGCCTTTTCTCTGATAATATTTAAGTAGATAAAACCTAACTAAACAGAAGTTTTGGGCCATTCCTGTTAAGTCTTATTCCATTCTAGTCTGACAGCTCTCAGAAGAGCTGGAGATGAAATGAAAAATACCTGGTGAGGTAGTCCAGAATCTTGTTGTCAGGTTTGACCAGTTCATCCATAACACAGCAACCTCCTTCGGCAACCAGTGAGATACGTGTTAGTTCTCTCCCCTTGGATGTGAGGCACTGAAGAGACCAGGATGTAGTCAAGACTCTTGAACTGTAGAAGCTATTGCTTCCTCTCATTATTCACATTATGTCAAATGCCACCTATCCTAATCTACTAGGGTCCTTGCAGCAATGGCACAGACTTTGCTTACTAGAGGGATCCAATATGAGTGAAATTAAAGCTAGGCACCTAGGTTGCTGAATGTTACACTAAGAGAATCAACATAGTGTAATTTCTCTAGAAAGGATGTGCTCAAGGAAGGTGAATTCAAATAATTTAATCATAATTATGTCTACCATTTATGAAGGGTATACTATATCCAGCATTATGCTAAGTACCACTAATAGGTCATGTTTTTAAAGCCACTCTATTATGATCTAGTGCTAAACTAAGCATTATATATATACCAGCTCATAATAATCTTCTGAGGTAGCCTTAAGTAGAAGCTAAGGTTGAGAAAGTTAGGGGATTTGTCCAAGAGCTACTATTAAGGCAAGGCAAAGGTATATGATATGTCAGACTCTAAAACTTTAGCTTTTAGCCACTCCATTAAGAATTGAGAAACTACTTCTTTAATATTAAGAGGGGATACGCTATCTTTGAAAGGAAACTTACTAAAATTACACAAAGTAAAGCACAAGAGATACTTGGGCAGGGAAATCCTACTTGTGATCTTCAGTGTGTAAAACTAAGCGGAACCAATGGTAATCAAGGCAAACCCTTCATGGTAACAACAAAACATTTGTTCAAAAGATTCAGGAGTAAACTCCAGTAATGTACAAAGACTTGGTTAAACATAGTAACTAGTTAGAAAACATGTTTTCTTTCTTCTTCATGCTAGATAGAACACATATCCAAATTTCCTAAAATGTGAGTAAAAGGACCTACTTTCGGCTATTTAAACTGAATACTAGAATTGACTGCATTGGTTCACTGGCACATTAGACTCAAGAAATCATCTTCCACTAGACATTTTTCCAACTGAAAAATCAAAAATATACTTACCATTTCACAGTCAAGTCCAAAGAGAGGACTGTTGTCTGTTATAGAACCATTACATTTAGTAGGTACAAAGTTTTCACAGTCAGGAAAACCTAGAAAGAAAAGGAATAAAATATTTGCCTTTAGACCTATAGATGATAAATATCACTCTTAGATTCATCCAGGTAAAACTGAAATACCATATTTGCTGGGCACCTTCTCTATGTTAGATATTTGAAAGGTGAAGACTAAGGCAAATCTCTGTCTTTAAGTTTTTCTCCACCAATTTATTTTTATATTCTGAGAGAATACTGTAGGCTGCTGTTAAGAAGATCCTAGGGCCTGGACTTCCTGGCAGTTACCAAGTAATTTTTCCTCCTATGAGAAAAGAGATAACTAAATTGTGGCTAAACCCAAAGTCACTAGGCCTTTTTCATGTTGGCACTATGAAGTATGCAAATAACTGTGTGTGGCATCTTTTAAATAAAGAGAAAATAGGAATGAGATTCTAAGACAGTGGAGATCTAAAAGGATCTCATAGTAGGGAGAACATTTAAGTAACATTGTGTTCCTCCACCCAACTCTAACCTTAAGATTTCTCTGAAATCTCTGTTCAGAGACTTGCCTGCATTTTCTGGAATCACTGCCTGAATATGCCCAACAGAAAGGCTCAACTACAGGCTTAACAGACTCCCTCCATTGTGTACCCTAAGTCAATAACCAGGTATATTCAGCTTATAGACCCAAAAGCATCTGAACTGTTGAAGAGTTCTAAGGCTGAAAAAGTAAATGTAACATCTAGATCTTGTTTGACAAGAAACAAAGGGAGGTATGCAAACCTTTGACCAGTCTCTGTTTCTCAGTACCCTGAAATTTCCAACTGATTGCTATTAAAAATAATCAAAATATGGTCTAACCCAGAAAAGAAAGGCATCTCCAAATCTGAAAGACACTTTACTCGCTGCCCACCTTATCTATATTAGTGGCAATGATAAAAAGTAACCAATGTTTTTTAAGTATTTATGTGCCAGGTACCATGTTAAGCACCACTTGTACATTAATTGTTTTAATCTTTATGGCAATTCTATGATATAAGAACTAACTTTTAACTCCATTTTACAGATGGCATTTTCACTTTATTTAAAAAGGAAATTTAGAATATAAAGAACTCCAACAGCTCAAAAAGACAGCCCAATAAAAAATGGACAAAGGATCTGAACAGACATTTTTCCAAAGATATAAACAGCTAATAGGCACATAAAAAGTTGCTCAAAATCATCAGCTAAAAGGAAAATGCAAATCAAAATCACAATGAGTTACCACTTCACACCCACTAAGATGGCTATATTCAAAGACACATAATAACAAATGTTGGCAAGACTATACAGAAATTTGAAAATTCACATATTGCTGGTGGGAACGTAAAATGGTGTAGCTGCTTTAGCAAACAGTCCAACTGTTCCTCAAAGGGTTAAACACTGAGTTACCATATGACCCAGCAATTATGCTCCTAGGTATACACCCAAGAGAAATGAAAACATATGTCCACACAAAATCTTACACCTGAATGCTCACAGCATTATTGATAATAACCAAAAAGTGGAAACAAACCAAATAATTATCACCTGATGGATATACTATATCCATACATGTAATATCATTAAACAATAAAAATAAATGAAGTACATGCTATAACATAGATGAACCTTGAAAACATGCTAAGTAAAAGATGCCAGTCACCAAAGACCACAGATTGCACAATTCCATTTATATAAAATATCCAAAATAAATAAATCTATAGACAGAAAGTAGATTAATGGTTGCCTAAGGCTTGGGCAATTGGAAGGAAACAATAGTATGGGATTTGTTTTGGGGAGATAAGTGTTCTGAAATTGTGGTGATGACTATACAACTCTGTAAGCATACTAAAAAATACTGAGTTGTATATTTTAAACATGTATGTTAATTATATCGCAGTTTTTAAAAAGGAAATGTATTACTGTTGTAATTAGGAGGTAACAAAGAAAATATAATGAAATCAAAGTATTTTTATTAAATTCCTGCTATATAACTGACCAACATTCTGAGATCAGAGCTCCTCTATTTGTTAAAGAATGTGGGGGTATCATGGAAAGAGGATTATACGTATTGAAGAAGCAATAAAATGTTAAAGACATATTGACTCTTTTTAATAAACTAAGAAGGAATGAAAGAAAACCAAATGAAAAACAAAGAAAAGGAATAACTTTCTCACTAAATATTTCAATGCTATTTAATGTCATGTTCATGTACTACCTAAAATCATCACTTTACCAATCATGGTATACCATCACACACTTTGGGGCACACTGTACTTAATATATTTCCTCATTAACATAGAAGATGAAATAAGTAAAACTAAGGCATTCAGAAAGCAGACAAAAAAATAAACTTTCATAGTAGCATTTTAACAAACTGTTATTAGATATTCCTACATTGTTAGCAATATCAGAGTAAGTCTCAGCCAACCTTGTAATGGAAAGTGAAATGTTTTCATTTCCTCCTTTGTCAGAATACATCTGGTCAAGCCCACTTTCTTACAGCCATACTTTTGAATGATGGGGTCATTTTGCAAGTTGATGTTCGCTTTTGAACTAGCAGAAGGTAAAGACCCTGAAACAAGAACAATTGAACATATATTAGAATGTGTGCTTAAGAACCTTGTAAGACATGTCTCCTAACATAGTGTAGGCTAAGCATGGTGAAGATCAAAAGATTTCTAAGACTCAGCCCCAACTTTTAAGGGACTTGCAATCTAATAGTTATAAAAAACATAAATAGAAAATAAGTTCCATATGGATTAAAACAATAAAGGCTCTTAAAGGGAAAGGAGGGGCCAGGTACAGTGGCTCACATCTGTAATCCTCACACTCTGGGAGGCTGAGGCAGGAGGAATGCTCGAGTTCAGGAGTTTGAGATCAGCCTGAGCAAGAGTGAGACCCCTTCTCTACTGAAATAGAAAAATTAGCAGGGCATCCCAGTGTATGCCTATAGTCCCCGCTACTCGGGATGCTGAAGCAAGAGGATTGCTAAGTCCAGAGTTTGAGGTTGCAGTGAGCTACAATGACACTGCCACATTCCACCCAGGGCAACAGAACAAGATTCTATCTCAAAAAATATAAAAAAAAAAATAAGAAAGAAAAGAAAGAAGAATACACTTCAGGCCAGAGTGATTAGATAGTTCAAAAGAGGAAAGATTAGTTGAATCTTAAAGAAAAGGCAGAATTCAGATAGTATATTAAACCTGTTCTTTACAGTGCCTGTCACTCCCAACAGCCCATTCTAGCTAAATACACCCTATTCCCAGCCATCTACTCAAGCTGCACTAGTTTGTTCCTTAACTAGGGGGCATCACTAATTGGATTTAGGGTGTGGGCCTAGCTCAAGAGGGACCCATTTGTAGACTGACCAATAACTTGATGTTCCTTGTCAAGACATGCTCTCAAAAGGGACAATGGTAATTAGCTTTTAACCAGAAAATATAGAGAACTAAACAGAAGGAAGAGAAAATATACACAGAGAAGTTGACGCTATGAAAGAGACAGAGAACAGCTCTTTATTAAGGGTACTTAGAGGTTCCTGATGGCTTTCTAGTCCACATGCATCCTTTTTCAAGCAATATCCTCCTTGCTTAAGGTGGCCCAAATGAGTATCTTGCCTTTGCAACCAAAATAGCCAAAGTATCATAAATAGAATAGGGCATTAAAAGTAAGACAGAAATGTAGAAAGCAAACTTGATTCAGCAGTGAGTAGACCAGTCAGGAAGAAAAAAAGGATCTGTGTAAGAAAGGAGCACAGGAAACAAGGTTGAGACAGAAAGACACAAATAAATTATAGACCATTACATATGTCAGGCTCAAGAGTTTGAAGTTTAGTCCATTATTCAATACATAATTGAGAGCAACAAAAAGTTCCTGAGAATGGAAGTGACATAACCAAAACAGTATTTTAAGAAAAATCAACCTCAAAGATTTGTGAAAAATGGAATACAGAGAGAAACTAGAAAAGGCTTTGCAGTCATTCTGGCAAAATAATGATTAACATCTGGATTAAGATTGTAGAAGGGTTGGAGAAAAAGGGATATATGAAAGAAACATTATACAAGAAAAACTAGCAGGGCATGGTGACAAAATAATTCAATTCAATCAACAAAATATTTGTTTATGACTGCTTATTATATGCCTGGCATTGCTCTACCCACTAGGAATTCCCCAATGAACAAAACCAACAAAATTCCCCATGGAATTTAAATTCTAGTTGGGAAGTGGACAATAAACATATAATATGTCAGGTGGGAATGAAGGCTATGAAGAAAAGTAAAGGAGGGGAAGGAGTACCGGGAATGCTGGGGCAGGAAAAGGGTGACTGTCATATATTTTTATACAGGGAAATCAGGCAAGATATCTCTCATAAAGTTTACATTTGAATAGAGAATTATAGGAGCAAAAGGAATGAGCCATTGAGAGATTGGGGATGGGAAACTAAAAGAAAAGTAATTCTAAAATTCAAGACTAGTGCTTAGAGAAAAATGATACTGACAAAAGGAATTTGAAGAGCCCACTATTTGGAGAAAAGAAAAATGCTATTAGATATTATGACTGACAGGACAGTAGAATATCTAAGCAACAATGTCCAACAGGCAGTTGAAAATATAGGACGGCAATCTAGGACATCATACCCAGAGATAAAGATATAGGAGTCATACACAGAAGACTGATAGGTAAGCTTGGGAAAAACAGATGAATATTCCAAAGGAAAGACTTAAGTAAAGGAAGATCAGAGTGCTATGGACTATGCCTTGAGGACTTTGATATTTAGCATGAGAAGATGAAGGGAAATACTTAACAAGATGGAGAAGTAGCCAGAACCCCTATGGCTCCTCAAGGCCTACAAAATAAAATCCAAAGTCTTTAGGTATGGCATTCAAAGCCTGCAGGACATGGCCTTAATCTGCCTCTCCAGCTTTATCTCTCACCACTACCTTTTCCTATTCCCTTCAGCATCTCCAACAAGCTATATTCTCCAGCATGTCAAATTTCTTTTTCCTGATTATACCTTTATTTTAATTAATTTATTTATTTATTCATTTTTGAGACAGTGTCTTACTTTGTTGCCCAGGCTAGAGTGAGTGCCGTGGCGTCAGCCTAGCTCACAGCAACCTCAAACTCCTGGGCTCAAGCAATCCTGCTGCCTCAGCCTCCCGAGTAGCTGGGACTACAGGCATGCGCCACCATGCCCGGCTAACATTTTCTATATATTTTTAGTTGGCCACTTAATTTGTTTCTATTTATAGTAGAGACAGAGTCTCACTCTTGCTCAGGCTGGTTTCGAACTCCTGACCTCGAGCAATCCGCCCGCCTAGGCCTCCCAGAGTGCTAGGATTACAGGCGTGAGCCACTGTGCCCGGCCTACACCTTTTATTTTAAAACTTGATGCCTTAGGCCTAGGATTTCCTAATGCTCACTCTGTGATCTACTTAGAGATGTTTAAAATATAGTGCAGGTCGAATCAAACATAACTGAAGATCAGATATGGGCATCTATTGGGAGAGGAAAATAATGGAAAGATAGGAAATTACAAGTCAGACACTGTCGGGACAGAGGATAATAGGAAGCACAGTTCTGATGGAGATGGGAAGGAATCAACAGTTACTCCTCGCCACTTTTTTATTTCTCCTTAGTGTAATTATTCAATTATTTATTTCTGAACACAAAAAAGCCATCACTAAACAACATTTAATGTAACTATATTTAATGTTACTATATACAATGCCTCATCACTCAATAACCCCACCCTCCAAAAAGCTCCAGAAGGTTAGCTACAACTTGCTAATAGGACACAACCCACAGTTTGAAAAACACTACTATCATGGATATTTACCTTTTAGCTGGGCAAGCATCTAAACCTCCTGCCAGTTCCTCACTGTGAGTAGTATTAGCAGGCATCCCTGACATTGGTCAAAGGCAAGATCTTCCTTCCTACCTGTACACTAGTGGGTACAAAGACCCAGTAACAGTTTAGAGATTATTCATAGTAATTCATAAGAGTTCAATGTCAGTGATATCCAGGTATCCTTAGCAATCTAACTTCACCAAATGGTTTTTCCCCCCACAAATCATGGAGCTGCAAACCAAATGGTTTCTGAGGCATAAACCCTGGACTGTGGTTCCTGCTGCCTAATCTCCCTGGGTACCTGCCCATTTTTTCCTTTAAAAAAGAAAGTTAGAATTGGGTTATGTTAGTTAGAATTGGGTTTTGCTGCTTGAAACTATACACTTGACTGATAAACTCAGTTAAACCAAATCCATAACATCTTTTAGAATGAGCAAATCATCTAATCAGGGTCATTGCCATACCTTCCATTGTCTTGGGCAGATTTCCAGTTGTTTGCTTCTTTTGTAGCCCAATGATATCAGCTAGAAAAGTAGATGATGGAGGAGGCAAAAGGAACTTCTGAAAATATATTAACAGGTTTTATATTAAATGCTTGAAAGCAGTTAAAATACTGTGAAAAAGCTGGACTTTTATAGTCAGCTCAGTGCCATGAAAAGAAAGGTCTAGACAACAGTTGTTTGCATTGTAAATGAGAACTGTTTCTTTCTTTCTTTCTTTTTTTTTTTTTTTTGAGACAGAGTCTTACTTTGTTGCCCAGGCTAGAGTGCCGTGGCATCAGCCTAGCTCACAGCAACCTCAAACTCCTGGGCTCAAGCCTCAGCCTCCCAAGTAGCTGGGACTACAGGCATGCGCCACCATGCCTGGATACATATATATATATATATCTATGTATATATATATATATATATATATATTTTAGTTGTACAGCTAATTTCTTTCTATTTTTAGTAGAGATAGGGTCTCGCTCTTGCTCAGGCTGGTCTTGAACTCCTGAGATCAAAGCATCCACCCGCCTCGGCCTCCCAGAGTGCTAGGATTACAGGCGTGAGCCACCATGCCCAGCAAAGACCTGTTTAACATGGAAAAGCAGCTAAGTAAATGAAGCCACACTTACCACTCCCACCCCTCGAAATTTTCTTTGCTTCTTGGATTACACATTGTAAAAATGACAAACTTTACAAAAATATAAAACTTAGACAAGGAAAGTCCTTTATATTTTCCAAAGCACTTCCATATCTATTATTTCATTGGACAGCATGCCATGCAGTCAGAAGAGATGATGCTACATGGCAAAAAGATTGAGATCTCCAGCCTCAGGCTTACCTGGGCTTAAATTCCAGCTCCACCATTTACTAACTGTAACTAGTGCAAATTACTCATTTTCTTATGTATAAAATGGAAATAAAACTATCTAGCTCGTATAGGACTGTAAGAGATGATGCATGTAGCATGCTATCCATGGTTAATATAGGGCCTGGCACATAGGCAGTGCTCAATAAATGAAAGCAAAAAGAAAAGGGTGACTCAGGGAGATTAAATTAGGGCTCACCAACTCAAACACTTTCAGGGATAAATGTATGAAACAAACCAATAGGAAATGAAGAAGAATATGGGAAAATGGAGGGCATGTGCCTCTTTATAAACATGACGGCTGCTATTAAGCTCAATCATGTGATTGTTTTTGGAGAGGTATAAAAACAGAGTTTATGTAAATTTTACAATTTCTGAAAACACCATAGCCCAAACAAAATAGAGCAGTAACAACCTGGGAGCTACAGGTAGTAAATTGGGAATAAGTGCTTTGCCTAGATTACCAAAGAAAAAATCAGAGACAAATCTAATTTACATGAGCCAATCGTATCTTAGTCCTTTTGCTTTCTACATCTCCTATTGCTTGTTTCAGTAGGGTTACCAAGGAGCATGGTCTTAGGCACATGTACTAGTTTCAGGATGAGAGGACCTGACTCAACCCCTAATACAAAATTTTCATAACTTACATGTCTGAATGCCTTTCGGAGAAATCCAAACTCCAAATAGAACCTGTAGAAGTGTAGCTGACTCATTCCCTGCAGAACAAAAACCACCACGTTGTTCAGGTGGTTTTGGTGAAAAAGCTGGCACCAGCTGTTGAAAAATCAAACCAACACAACTAAGAGTGATGCCCTCAAGTCAGTTACAGGCATATAGAAAACAAGTGTGAAAAAAAATAGCAGTGAGTGACCACTAATAGAATTTATCATAACTCACTGATGAACTGGAAGACAGCCATTACTGCACAGAATTCAAACAAAGATCTCTTGAAACAAATATTTGTTGCATTTAAATCAAATAAAAACAAAATGTAACATATTTAAATCCATTGTCCTATTAAAATTTGTTTTAAACCAGAACTTAGATCACTTTACAAAGACTCATCTCCAAAATCCCAACCTACTCTGCAGCCCTTCCTAAGCCAGGTAATCAAATGGCTGGCTTCAAGAAATTCAGCTTTAGATAAAGTAACAGACTAATGGCAGTATCTGTTGATACAGAAGATGAGTTTTGAACTATCTAGCCAATTCATAACTTCCCCTAGAAAAATGTGTATACTTGAAATCTCGAGTTGAGTGCGGTGGTATGCACTTATAATAATCCCAGCTATTTAGGAGGCTGAGGAGGGAGGATTGCTTGAGCCTAGGAGTTTGAGACCAACCTGGGCAACAAGGCAAGACCCTATCTTAAAAAAAAAAAAAAAAGAAAGAAATCTCTTTATTGGTACGTATACAAAACAATTTTCATAATACACTTAATAATGGCATTGAAAATATCAGAATAGCAAAATTCTTTGCCCTTTATTTGTAAAAGAAAAAAAAAAAGATTGACTAGAATTTTTAACCTATCATCATGTTATTTTTAACTAGGTCTGTACTGGGGGAAGCAAACTAAAATGCATATAGTAGCCAGACAGATACTGTAAATAAGGGAAGCAGGCCAGGCAAGACATTGATTGGCATATATACGCCCCATGTAAAAGGAGAGGCCACCACTCAGCTTTGACAAATTTTTGCCATGTGGGAAAAGGGACAGATAAAGGGACAACTGCCAGATCTTTAGGTTTTTTTGAAGAAGTAAAAAATCTGGATTTTTTTTTTACGGGAATTCCCAGATTTAACTGTTGGCAGTCACCATAAAAAAAGAAAATTTAGGACATGCTACATGGCAAAAATAATGTCAATAAACCAGGCATGGTCCTCTAGACACCAGTTTGAACCTCTGGTTTATACCCACCATTTAAGTTCATTCCATACCTGGGTTTAGGAATACTAGATTTGCCCAGAACTGCATATTTCAGCAATTCACATAGCTGGCCATGGGTTACTTCATAGTTTTCAGCAAATAAAATGGTAGATAAGCGGGCTTTCTGCAAAGATAAAATAGGACATAGCAAACATGATTGTCTAGAATAGCAAGAAAGCAAGGCAAATTATTATTCTAGTTTCTGATAATTCTGACATACAGGTATATCTAAACATTAAGGAGTGTTCTAATTAATTGAAAATGAAGGTCTAAAACAACTACCTGCTGTATGACATTATTAATAGGATATTTAGCAAACATTGATACAAAACCTGAATTATAGATACTTGGTCACATGCCAGAAATAGTAGGAGGAATAAAGCACAATTCATGCTCTCAAGGAGTCCATTCTATGATGGGAAAAAAATGCAAGAATAGGTAATTCTAGTAATTCTAATACAGCGTTGGTAAGTGCTATTACAAAGATATGAGAGCAAATAGGCTAACTGCCTATGGGGTTAGAGAGTTTGGGGGTAGCTACTGAGATGAAAACATACTGGGGCTGAGCCTTAATAATGAGCCCACAGGTTGGAGGGAACATTGTCTCCAAACTTATAGTTTGGTTTGGCTAGAGCCAAGACTGCATATTGTAGAGTAGGAGAGGTGTGAGGAGAGGGAAGCAGCAGCCAGATCATAGATCAATGTGGTCTAAGCTAAGGAGCCAGAATTTATTCCAGGGCAACAGGGAGCTCTCTCCACCCTCCTTAAAAAGGGTTTATTTACACTTATATCTGGTTATTTAAGTTATTAAGTAGTTATTTAAGTTATTTAATGCTTTTTATAAGACTCAGATGAGAAACATAAAACAGATAAAAGATACACAATAAATAAATGAAAATAAGTCACCTCTACAACTCAGAGATAACTACTACTTTCATTTTGGTCTGGGAGGCAGCAGAGTATAGCAGTTAAGAGCTCAAGCCCTAATTTCAAGGGCAGGGAAAGCACATATGCACCTGGAATAATACCTTTTTATGCCAGAAAGTAATGAAATCCTCAAAGAATGATGGGGTCATGCAAAAAGATACAGAAGCTAGGTTAATCACAAAATCTTGGATATTTAGAGAATTACAATAAATAACAGATTACAAAACATTGAACAAAATTAAGTATCACTGAGTAAAAAAAAGTAAATAAATAAATTGAAAGTGTAATGAGAATGCACCGCCCATGAAATTATAGAGAGAAAAAGAGAACTTTAGAGAAGTTTAGCAGACACGATCTTAAGCAAGGCTATTATCACCAAAAATGGAACAAATCAATGTGATCTTCATACTAAAGATGTATAACCTAAATATACTCAATAAAAAAAAAACAGACAAAGCTAACTTGAGGGAAATTCTACAAAATAACTGCCCCAGGATTCTTTAAAAGCAATAAGATCGGGCCAGGCGTTTTGGCTCACACCTGTAATCCTAGCACTCTGGAGGCTGAGGTGGGAGGATTGCTTGAACTCAGGAGTTTGAGAATAGCCTGAGCCAGAGTAAGATCCCCACCTCTATAAAAAAAAAATAGAAAAATTAGCTGGGCGTGGTGGTGTGCACCTATAGCCCCAGCTACTTAGGAAGCTGTAATGAATGTCAAGGAATGACTGAGGAACTGTTTGGATTGAAGGAGACATAACAACTAAATTTAACATCATTCTAGACTGGCCCCTACTGCTAAAATGGATTACTCAAACAACTAGAGAAAACTTGAATGAGATCTGAATAGTAGATAGTACCAGTACATTCACATTAATTTCCTGACTTTGATGGTTGCATTGTGATTATGTTGGATTGTTTATAGGAAACATACACTAAAATATTCACCGATGCAGATAGGAATAGAACATTGTGTCAGTAACTACTTTCAAATATTGGCTGGGGTTCAAGATCAGCCTAAGCAACATAACAAGACCCCATCTTTACAAAAAAATTTTAAAAATTAACCAGATTAATTTTAAAAATTAACCTGGAATCCCAGCTACTTGGGAGGATGAGACAGGAAGATTGCTTGAGCCCAGGAGTTTGAGGTTGCAGTGAACTATGATGACATCACTGCACTCTAGCCCAGGCAACAGAGCAAGATGCTGTCTTTAAAAAAAATGTTGGCTGAGAGGAGTTTTTTGTACTCTTCTTGCAACTTTTCTTTAAATTTGAGAATGTTTTAAAACAAAAAAAGGGCTGACTTCCTAACCCAAGAATTGTGGGTTTGAGTCCCACCTGGGGTACCAAAAAAACCAAAACAAATTAAAAATAAACTAACAATGGCAGGGTGCAGTGCCTTACTCCTATAATCCCAGTGACTAGAGAGGCTGAGGCAGAAGGCTCGCTTGAGGCCAGGAGTTGAGACCAGCCCGGCAACACAGACCTTAGCTCTAAATAAATACATAAATAGACCAATAGGTAGATAGATAAATAAACACGTAAAAGAGATTGTCATCTCCTTATACTTTTCACTACATTAACACTTAAATACATTTTTGCCAATCTGATTTTTTTTCGGGGCTGCCTCTGGTTGAATGGAATGCTATTTAAGAAAAAATTTTTCATAGCCCTAATCCCCTTCTAACATACTATATAATTTATCTATCATTACCTCTTTTATCACCTGTCTGTCCACTAGAACATAAGCCCTATTAGAGAAGTTCTCTTTGTCTAATCACTGATGTACCCCAGTGCCTACGTCAGTGTCCAGCACATGGCAGACAATAAGAAACTGATGACTGCCTGAAGGGATGAATGAAGTATATACAGCTCTCAATAAATGGCAGGGATGATGATCAGCCTTATTACTCCCCTGCCAGAATGTAAACTGCACAAGGGCAGGGAATTTTGTTTCTGTGCACTGAGTTATCCCTAGAACATAAAACAATTCTATTCGTTGAATGAGCATTCCTATTACGTTCAAGGCACTATACCAGTTTTAAACTGCCGATAACAACCCGGAAGTAGGTGGCGTTGTATTTATCATTCCCATTTACACATCTGATAGCAGGGTCGGAGAGGCCAGGGAATGGGTGAGCCTGACCCTGTCCAGGGACCCCGGAAGACGGTTGGGATGAGGGTCTGAGAGTTCCAAACCGCCTTGGGCCGCCTGCTAGGGCTTCCCTTTGCTCACCTTGGCCTCGGGCTGCCTCTCTTTGAGATCCCAATCGGCTCTCATCGCCTCAGCGGCCCCGACCACCTTGTTCGGGGCCCGCCTCCTCTTCCTGCCCTTCTTGGGTTGCCTCCCGGTCCTTTCCTTTTCTGGCTCCATGAGGCTGTGGAGAAAGAGCAGCTACAGCTGAGGAAACCGGCAGGCCGTCTCCCGAGGGGAGAGCAGCAAGGGTTGGACAGCTTATAACCTCCCTGGGATCCGCTCCTCCATTCACAGTTTACAGAGCCGTCCCCGCCCCCACGGAATGCGACGGTGCCAACGATCTTCCCCGCCGCCCCACGGTACTAAGCCAACTGGCTTTACCATCCGCGTCGGAGGCCGAATTCGAAACGGCTCCCCAACGGCAACAACGCGCCTCCGCCCGCTGGCAAACAGGGAAAGGGGTGCTGCCAAGCGGCTCCCCGGCCTAAAACTACTCCTCACACCCCTAATCCCCGGAAACGCAGAACCGGAGCCCGGCGAAGAGCAGAAAAAGTCACTGCCTCAGGCGCCGCAGCGACCTCCTCAGCCGCGCCGAGCGTTTGAATGAACCGGAAGTGGGGGTCGAACCACTTCCGGCAATTGAATCGCGAACTGCAAGGAGTGTCGGGAATGGCGACCAAACGGCTGGCGCGGTAAGTGAGGGGTTTCTGCGCGGGGAATAGCTTCTGGTCTGGTGCTGGCGTCCGCGTCTGGGCACATGGCGTTTGCGGTGGCATCCTACATTCTCCGCACCTCGGAGTCTCTACCTTGGGCAGAAAGGCTCCTTCCTGGATCCTTCACCTGAGTTGCGAGCCTCAGGTGAAAGGAGCTCGAGGCTGAGGAACCTGAGGTTCTTGACAATGTGGCCTTGGGCCAATGTCTGCCCATTCTAGGCCTTGGGAGACGACTGGAAGTAACAGTACCCTGTAGACTGGTCGGAGGTCTCAGGCAGCACATCAAGCCGTTCACCCTACCACCTCCTAGTTGTCTAATTTATAATGTGAAACATTGTAACCTTCCTGATTCCTGGACATGCCATTCACATTTCTGATTTCTAGAAGCAATGTATAATGTATTAGTGAATAGCGTGAGATTCAGAATGGGACGATGCTGGGCTGACATACCAAAGCTGTGTTCTTTGGCAAATTCACTGAATTACTTTCCTCGTCGGTTAAATATAGGTAGGAAAATTTTGTCTACTTCCTACAGTTGTTGAGTAGATAAGGTCACCATCTATCTTAGCTTTTTGAACCTGCAGCCTTAAGTCCACATGTGGCCTTTTAGATCCTTAAGTGCAGCCTTTTGACTGAATCCAAATTGTGCAAAACAAATCCTTTTATTAAAAGGAGTGCAGTAGAGAAAGATGGAGCTTTTTCTTGCCTCCTTTGGTGCTTAGAAAAGTCTTGAAATCAGAAGGCAGCTGGTTCCACACCACTAGAAGTACTTGCTATGTGGTAAGCAATAAATGCTAGCTGTTACTATTCCCAAATCCTGGTTCTTCCCTATCACCTCTTAAACAAAAAACTACATCAGGAGGTGTCTGCCTGGTTAAAACTCTACCTACTTGTGAAAATGGTTTGTCTCACCTGCACTAAAGACTGCACTTAGGACCTCTGTAAGCTCTTCCCTTTCTTTGGACTCTAGCATATTGCCTTTGGGGTTCCTGTATCATAGATTACTTTGCAGTGGTCCTATGGATATCTTGTTTCTTTACTCAGATTTTTAAATTAGAAGACTGAACCATGGGCTCTATTGTTTTATTTGCTTAGAACTGTGCTGAACATGTAGCGAGGGCTTGAAAAATGCAACGGCAAAAATAATGTAAACTTTTTGGTGCATTTTTACCTTTATAATCATGTGAGTCAGGATTACTGTGTTAAAAGACAGACTTTAGCACATTAAATTCAACAGAGTTCAGTTGAGCAAAAAATAGCAAATGAGCCCATCCCCCAACCAGAATAAGTTCAGAGTGACCCCAGTGTACTGCTGGCATGGTGGGAGAGAATTTATGGACAGAAAACAGAAGTGAGGTTATGGCCGGATTGGTTTCAGCTTGGCGTTTGCTGAAAAAGATTTGAACAGTTGTCTGCATGTGATTGGCCAAAACTCAGTGATTGGTACAGAAGTCAAGTTACAACCTGTTTATGTATCCAATCAGGTTATGGCTCATTATATATGAAAAAATCTTGAGGCTAAAGTTAAAATATTTAAGGAGGTAACTTTAGGCAAAACCTACTTTGACAACTGTAAAATAAGTGGAGCAGATACATTTAGCCTAAGTTTGCAAATACATATTTTTGAGGCCCATGCAGATAAACCCAAAGTCTAGTTCAATTTCCTCTCAGTCACAATACATTAATAATAAGGGTTTTGCTATATCCCTGATACCATTAGTTTGGTAGTCTATTCGAACAGGAGCATGAATGAATTCATTGATCATATTGGATTGTTTTACATTTTTAGGCAGCTTGGATTAATTAGGAGAAAGTCAATTGCACCAGCAAATGAAAATCTAGGAAGAAGTAAATCCAGTAAGTAGTGTGCATAGTTTCTTTACATTTTGTAGCCTTGCACTTTCAACATTGGTAAAGCGTAAATACACCTTGATCTTTTGCAGAGCAGTTGTTTGACTACTTAATTGTCATTGACTTTGAGTCGACATGCTGGAATGATGGGAAGTGCCACCGTAGCCAGGAAATAAGTAAGTCAGGACTGCCAATACCAAAGCTAGCACTACCATGTTTCTTTGAAAATAAGACCTACCCATAAAATAAGCCCTAGCAGGATTTCTAAGCATTTGCGCAATATAAGCCTACCCCGAAAATAAGACCTAGTGATGAGCATGGCTGCACAGCATATCTGCACAACCCATGCATTTCCTCACGGAGCACTAAAGAAGACGAGCAGCCCTTCTCATCTGCCCCATGGAGAGCTCTATTGCTGGACATGAGAGATTGGGGCGAATGGTTCTAAAGGACATAGAGTCTCAAGAAATTCAGGATGAAATTCGGGGTTTGGAGAGTTATGATGATGTTCCAGAAGAAGACGACTTAACTATATTTGAATAAATGTAGATTGTTGTACATACTTAAAAAAAAAATAACACATCCCCTGAAAATAAGCCCTAGGGTGTCTTGAGGGAAAATAAATATAAGACCCTGTCTTATTTTCGGGGAAACATGGTGGATGAGTCCTTTTAAAGTTTATAGATTTAAATCAGACAATAGTAGGAATTAACAGATGATCTGTGATTTGTAATATAAAACCTGTCTTAACTAAAAAAGAACAAAATCCCAAATATCTAAATGTGTCATTATATAAAATAATTGTTTTAAGATTACATACAAAACCTCAATGGCATAGAAACTGAAAAAAATACCTTTGTAGAAAAGGAGCACATTTCAAATTCCATATGATCTTTGTATTTAATTGTATAAAGAATTTTTTAGTAGATATACTTATAACTTCAATATTTTGACTTATTCTTTGGTATAACTCTATTGTAACCTTTACATCACACTGCTTTGTCATTTTAACATGCTTTTACTGAAACTAATGATGCCATTATGATGGTAATATATTTAATTTAGAGTGATTACAGCATTAATTTTAAAAAGTTATGTATATTTGTATTCAAGTGTCAGTTGATAATTCTTTCATTTAGTTGAATTTCCGGCAGTGTTGTTGAACACATCAACTGGAGACATTGAATCTGAGTTCCATGCTTATGTTCAGCCTCAGGAACATCCAGTTCTTTCAGAATTTTGCATGGAACTGACAGGCATAAAGCAGGTATGATGCAAATTTTAAAATTCAGTAATCAGTTTCAAAAAGAAAATAAAAGCTATATACCATTTGGAATTAGATTTTTTTCAGTGTTAGGAGAAGTAATTTCCCCTCCAGAAATCCACTGGAATCTTTAAAAATTAGAAAGAATAGTGTTATTTGGGATTCAGGACTAGATAAAAGAAAAAGAATGGTGTTATAAAAATAAAGATAAAATTTTTTTTGCAGAAATTATGTGACTCAAATTTGTCTTTTATTTCTGTCAGTCTAGATTTAATGATTATATTTTTGTGTGATTTTAGATTTATCAACCTGAATTTTCTTACCTTGGCAAGTTTTCATCATTATTTCTTTCCCATGTGTTTTAACATCTTTTCACAAGCTAAACTCTTTGCCAGTTAGAACCTCTTCTTTATTATATCCTTCTATAGTGCCTATCCTTTTATAATATGTGCTCAATAATTATGGAATTGATTGTTGAATTCTGATTTTGTGACTCTGTTCAGGCACAAGTTGATGAAGGGGCCCCTCTGAAGATTTGCTTATCTCAGTTCTGTAAATGGATTAATAAGATTCAGCAACAGAAGAAAATTATTTTTGCTACTAGAGTTTCAGAGCCTTCTACTTCTGATGTAAAATTATGTGCATTTGTTACTTGGTCAGGTAAAAAAAAATAAGTTATATCAAATCACAAATGGGTTGAATAAATACTATGTAATTCTTTATTTCTAGTTTTGTACTTACTAATCTAGAATTATACTTATTAACTTCCTGGACAAGGTAAAGAAATCCAAGTGCCTAGCAGATGTTAACCAAGAAAAGTAAATTCATATTTTTAAAATTACCATTCTGGGATACCTTAAAATTTTAAGCCTTAACTTTAAGAATCAGAAATATTTTCTTTTCTTTTCTTCTGAATCCAAACAAAGATGATTTAGTAAAAACTCTTATTATGCTATTTTCTACAGCCTTGAATAAAAAGAGTCCTCATTTAGCTTACATTGTTTGCTTTTATATTTTGATACTTACAAAAGTAGACATTAAGAAAAAAATGGGCCATTTAAAGTAGGTCTTTTGTATGACTGTGACATAGCATTGCCATTAATAGTCATTGATAGCAATACCATGCCATTGATAGCATAGCACTGATAGTCATATTTGGTTTCTAGTTACTAAATGTTTGGTTTCTAAATTATGTTATTTAAAATTATTTTCCTAGACTAGAGGAAATATGAGCCTTGTAATTTAATACCTTACTCTTTCTGAAATAGGGGTTTTTTTGGGGGGGTGTTTAAGAAATCATTCTGAGACTTAGTTTCATGATTAAAAACCTAGTTTCTTAATAGTAAGTTATATAAAGTGAATAATTTTTAGTTATTAGCAGAGCAACTAAATCTTACTGTTCTATTTTATATCATCTTCCAACATTATATTTGTAAATGGTGGCAGAATAAGTAAAAAATGCTGTCATCATTGACTTTGTCCTTTTTTAATATACTTAATACAGACTGGGACTTGGGGGTTTGCCTGGAGTATGAGTGTAAAAGAAAACAGCTGTTAAAACCTGTGTTCTTAAATTCTTGGATTGATCTCAGAGCAACTTACAAGGTAACAGCCAAAGATGGAAACATGTTCACTTTCCTTCTTTTGAAAAATTATTAAAGTTTATCACACATGGGTATGGGTTTCTACAAATAAAATATTTTTTCTGAATGTTACGTTTTGTAAAGTATATAAAAACAATACAACAAAAATAAGCATATTCCAAATCTAATAGAACTAAAAATTATCAAACGTTGTTAACACACAGCCTTTCAAATAGTAATTATTTTTTTAGATATGTGTTCTTTTATTTGATCAGCTTTTCTATAGGAGAAAACCAAAAGGACTAAGTGGTGCTTTGCAGGAAGTGGGAATAGAATTCTCAGGGCGAGAACATTCTGGTTAGTATAAATTAAAAATCATTTTATTATGTAAGTCATTTGACTTGTATAAAATCTTCCAGATACATTTCATGTTTTGGTAATGTCATTAATAAGGGATATCCTTCAGTGTAAAAAAAAAAAAAAAAAAAAAACCTAATCTATACAATTCAAATTGTTTCTAAAACTTTCAAATTATCACTTTTCATAAACTACGGTTAAGATAAAGATTGCCATCTAGTGGATTTCTAGTTGCTAAAGAGAATGAAAGGAATTAGCCAAACCAAAAGGGATACTAAAGTGCCCAAATGATATGGTGGCCTAGTGAAAAATTGAACAAGACTATTTAGATTACTCACAAATCATAGTCCCTACTGAATGTTGGTCACATTTTGGGGAATTGTCTAACAACTTTTCACATCTTCCTCTATAAATGTGGAAGATCTTGTTTTTCACTGGTAATATTGCCACAGCTTTCCACAAAACCAGTTTATCATGATTAAAATTAATAGATAGTCATAAAACTAACACTATGCCCCGGTTTCTAAGTGGTAATTTGTTTTTTGGTTTTTGGGTTTTTTTGCTGTTTTTTTTTTTATACTAGTACCATTAGATTCAGTGTTTGATATCTCTTTTCTCAGGGTTGGATGATTCTCGGAATACTGCCTTTCTTGCTTGGAAAATGATCAGGGATGGTTGCCTAATGAAAATTACAAGGTCCTTGAACAAGGTTAGTGGTGTCTTGCCTCTATTCCGTCATCTCAAACTCCAGAAGTAGTCACAGGTTCATTGAAATGTAGATTGCATGTGTGAAATCATTTATAAATCAATGACATTTTTCTTTTTTGTCATATAATGTGTACTGAAGAAATTATGAATGTGCGGTATCTAAAGCTGTTGGATTTGTCTGTGGAATCATAGGTTTCCACTAAGAAGAATCCCAGCATTCTGGCCAGAAATTTGAATACCAATCAAGTTGAAGAAACATCTGCCTGCAACATTAGCATACAGGTTCCCAACACATATGATGGGGAGCCTAAAAATACAATAAATTCTCATGAAAAAGTTCAAATGGAGTCAATTTGTGCGAATTCTCCTGTACAGCAGGATCAATTACAAGTAAAGACTGTAAAAACAGGTCTTCACGATGTCAAAAGTTGCTTATCTCTTTTAAATACAAAGTCCTCTACTTCTCTGGGGCAGTTGCAGTCTCCTACCTTTAATTCACCTATCTATATGCAGAAGCAAAGAAAAAATGAACATCTTGCTTTTAATACCAAATCTAAGTCTTCAATAGGTTCAGAATTGGTACTTGTTTCTACCACCATTTCATCTGTCAATCATGTTTCTGATATGGAAATGAGTTCTGCTCTTGACTGTTTACCTATGTTGACTGATTGGGAGGATGTAGTTTTACTGCCAGCCTCTCAGCCTGAGCAAAATATGGATTGTACAATTCCCATTAGTGACTCAGACTTAGATACTTCATTTAATTCTGGAGAAAGATTAATGGTTTTAAAAGAATTAGAAATGCTAAGTTGTGAAAACTTGGGAGGCATAGAAGAAACTCCTCAAAAATCTGAGACTTCTAAATCTATTGTGTACAAGAGTCCTCAGACTACTATTTACAATATAAAACAAGCCAAAGATCTAGATTCAGATGTTTTTGCCTTTAAATTACCTGAACACAAATCAAGTACCTTCACCAGTGTTAATGCCAATGCATCTCATCCTTTAGTGTTGGGGAAATATCCTCTTCGTTTAGGTGGTACTAAAAGGAATCCATCCAATCCCCCAGCTTTTCCACCAGCAAAAAAACAAACCTTCAGTATTCATGAAGAAAAGCCTACATCATCTGATTGCACCCCAGTAAGAAGTTCTTCCCGAAAGGTTCTCCCATCTATTTTAACATCTACAGTTAACCTACAAGAACCTTGGAAGAGTGGAAAAATGACACCTCCCTTATGCAAGTGTGGCCGAAGATCTAAGAGACTTGTTGTTTCTAATAATGGACCAAACCATGGAAAAGTCTTCTATTGTTGCCCGATTGGGAAATACCAAGAAAACAGAAAATGTTGTGGTTATTTCAAATGGGAACAAACACTTCAAAAAGAAAGAGCCAACAGGGTAACTCTGTCTCATTCCACAGAGGGACTCACTTTTAGTTCTCCAGAAACAAGCCATATTCATGACAGAAATTTAAGTTTTTCCACTAAAAATTCTTTGAGACTCAGGCCTTCAATGAGGAATTGATAAACTTTCATGTATGAATACTAATTGTTCCTTGAATTCCCAAACATGAATATTCTGGTAATGTCTTACACTATTTATATTTCATGTATTAGTGTTTGGTGAATTTATCATACTTTCTTAAAGAAACTCAAATGAAATATTTTGTAAACTGTATTTATTATTAATAGGTTCAATATAATCAACAAAGGACTGATATCCTTCTTTTATAGTTTGGCTTTGAAACAAGTCTCAAACTATTTTTAAATTATTTGAACAAAAATGTGATAAAAATTCCTAGTCTATTTTCAAGTAGATACTTGTACTTTGAGAATTACAATAATCTAACTAATATTTTTTACTTTTCTAAAAACTTATATAAGTTGTTTAGTTTTATTTCATGGCTTGAACATAGGTTCTGTCTTGTATATCAACATATCAGAAGAACTATTTGAGTAAAGTTTGAAAACCAACAGGACAGAGATTTCAGAAAATCCTCCTACAACATACATTTAAAAATTCCTCAGCAATTGATGACATTCTTTTTATATTAACAAATTATAGCAACATTGACAGGAATGCAGAGGAATTTACCAAATATTTCATTTTAAAATTCAGCCCTGATGTCATAACCACAAAAAATTTTAAACCAACAGTTGATAAAGGTATTACCACATTTTTTATCTTGCAGTTTCCACAGATTTATAGATACCATATTTATTTTATAAATACCATAATAATTAATGGAATGAATCTAAACTATTTTCCATTCTTTCTTCCTTAGTTCATTTCTTTTTATCTTCCCACTGACAGTCTTTGGCAGCTCTGGAATAAATTCTACCTGTTGATATCAAGGAGAAGAAAGTTAGCCCAGAAGTTTTCATCTTTAGATGAAAGCCAATTATATAGCAGTTATTTGAATTCTGGGTGAAAGAATTAGGGTACTCATTGGGCATGAGTTTGGGGTAACAACCAAAAAAGGGATGGGGGGAAATTGTTGAGGAGATTTTTCTTGATATTTCGGATTTTCTACAAGTCCAGCAAGCCAAATGACCAAACAAATTAGGTTAGCGGTTTCAATTTAATTTCAAAGATTCTTATTCTTATCTATATGTCATTAGTTCAGTTTGGAACATTTGGTATAGCATGTTTGAGGAAAATATTCATATTCAATAAAAAGGAAAACACAAACAGCTGAAATTTTCTAGAATTCTGAACGAATATTCATCATAATTAGGATGCCTACCTTTCTGGGATATTTGTAAGGTGCTGTAGTTTTTTTTACATGCTCCTGAATCTCCTTTTTAAGTTGTTCTTGATCATGTGACTCGTAATCAGGGTTCAGAACAATAAAAGCCTTTACTACCTAAAATAAATATTTGAAACACCAAGAAGATGAGTTGTGTATTTTTATGTTTTAGTATGGCTTGTTTGCTTCCTCTAACTGGGAATCTAAGTGCCTGATGGGGTGGGCTGGAGTGTTTAACAGAATTTGATCCCAGCTCTGTGCTCTTAAGCCAGCCAATTGACTCCTACACACCTCCGGTCTGTACCTAATACAAGAGTGCTTCTTGGGACCCTTGCTTTGTTTATGATCTACGTTTGAACCCTAACTATCTGAATCTAACTATATCTTGAAATCTATTTTCTGACCTGTTTCTGATTATCTCTGCCTGAAAAATGGCATACCTTTAAGCCCAAACAACTAGGTCGTCAGCCTCAGTAGGAGTGGGCTTTTAGGACTCCTGTCTTATTCATAGTTTATTTCCTGAAATCTCTATTTATCTATCTACCCAGCCTGCTTACAGTTGTGTCAGGTCCCTGCCTCTGACCTTGATGCCACCCCTATATCTGGTGCCAGCCCATCTTGCTCAACTATACCAAGGACCTTGTTGGTTTCCAGACTTTTTGGGTAGCAACTTGATTCTATCCCGCTGACTTCTGGCATCCCATGCTGATGTGCACCGGGGTTATTGGCATTCACACTATCTTTGCCTCACTCCTCCATGGAAAGTATTCACATTCTTTTTAATACATATGTTTCAGTCTTATTCAGTAGCAGTATTTTCTGAATAGCATATTTCTTTTTCTTTTTTGAGACAGAGTCTCACTCTTGCCTGGGCTAGAGTGCCGTGGCATCATCCTAGCTCACAGCAACCTCAAACTCCTGGGCTCAAGCAATCCTTCTGCCTCAGCCTCCTGAATAGCTAGGACTACAGACATGCACCACCATGCCCGGTTAATTGTTTCTATATATTTTTAGTTGGCCAATATTAATTGGCCAACTTTCTATTTTTAGTAGAGGTGGGTCTCGATCTTGCTCAGGCTGGTTTCGAACTCCTGACCTTGAGCAGTCCTCCCACCTTGGCCTCCCTGAGTGCTAGGATCACAGGCATGAGTCACTGCACCTGGCCAAACTAGCATATTTCTATCTGACTTGCATTTAGTAAATGAATTTCTAAATGACTTACATATTTAGTGAATGAATCATTTGGGTAATCCTGTTTCAGTGAATTACTGTTTAAAAGCATGCATTAGACTGCCAATAAATGATAAAGTTGAGATGAATCAGTTGTTTTACCTCTCCTCTGATGGGGTCTGGACTGCTGACAACAGCTGACTCTGCAACCGAAGGGTGCTCAATCAAGGCACTTTCTACTTCAAATGGTCCAATTCGGTAACTGGGAAGGCATATAGTAGTAATTTATAAAGGTGAGCAGTTCGTTCCAGAACGCTGATGATCAGTTAACCCAGACTTGCAAAATTGGAAAAGAAAATTACCCAGAAGATAATATGATATCATCTGATCTTGCAACAAACCAGAAATATCCATCTTTATCCATATACCCTCTGTCCCCAGTGACATAGAAATTGCCTCGTAGAGTTGAATCTGTTTTTGAAGGATCATCCTGCAAAACAAATAGCATTTTGTTAATATTATCAGGAATCTGACTATTATGATCAATTAGATTTTTAGATGTTCAAGGAAAAGGAAAATTTTGGGTCTTTTGAGAAGCCTTAGAATGAAGAAGAGCCAGAATGTGAAATAGGGATGAAATCCCAGCAGGGAGCTAGCCCAACAGAAGAAAGGTAAACTACAAAGACTAGGCATGCTTCCATCCTGAGAATTTTCTTAGATGGATCACAAAATAAATATTGTAGGAGCTCAGAGCATTAGGCTAAATTAAATCTTTTGCTAATCTAATACTGAGGCCCAGTGCTGTGGCTCACTCCTGTAATCCTTGCACTCAAGAAGGCCAAGGCGGATCGCTCAAGGTCAGGAGTTCGAAACCAGCCTGAAAAAGAGCAAGACCCCATCTGTATCATAAATAGAAAGAAATTAATTGGCCAACTAAAAGTATATAGAAAAAATTAGCTGGGCATGGTGGCACATGCCTGTAGTCCCAGCTACTCTGGAGGCTGAGGCAGGATGATTGCTTGAGCCCAGGAGTTTGAGGTTGCTGTGAGCTAGGCTGACACCACAGCACTCTAGCCCGGGCAAAGAGTGAGACTCTGTCTCAAAAAAAAAAAAAACAGAAATGGTTCTGTAACTTTGGTATAAGAAAAATGAATGAAATATTGTTCACTGGCAAGAAGAATCAACCTTTTATTATATTGATGAAGACTTTGCTCTAATTTGTATACTGTGATTAGAGATGAAAAGCTGCTTGCAAACAGTAAGGAGTTCAGAAAGGCTCTAGTGAAAGAAATTTAATTAATCCCACTGCCCCATTCTCTGTCCCTCTCCCTGCTCCCAAGAAGGGAGAGCACTGATCAGATTTCAGAAAAATAAGTGGGTCTTGTTTGGTAATTGAGAGGATCTACTGATATTAAGAGGTTGCCTTCTGTTTTGGTTCTCTTCCTCTGGCTTTCCTGGGCCTGAAACAGTGATGTAGCCTCAGGCAACCAGCATGATCTTCTTTAGGAAGCATTTGGATGTTTCTTCAATTACCTGTCTGTGGGATTACTATTCAGGACAATGAATTTTTCAAGAAAGGGTCAAGTACCTATCCTAGGTGTGTTTTGTAGCTAATAGGGTTAGTTACTGCAAGGTGACCTTACTAATAACCTATCTAACAGAGGAAAATAAACTCCAAACAGAAAGTAAGGAAAATGAACTCACAACACATAATTGCCCCTTTAAAGAAGAAACAACACAACTACCCTCTTTGTTTTGTTAAATTAAAACCTGTGGCCTAACTCATTCTCCCGTTTAATTAAAACACCTGTGGCCTAACTCATTTTCTCAGCCTTGAAGAGCCCTAAGCAGACAGTAGGGGTGTCCCCTACTGTCCCCTCTCCAACTCTCTGCCTCAGTTCCTGTCAAAAACACATTTCAAGGACTCAGATAACCTGGCCTCACAGAAAAAGCAAAAAATAAAGAATAGCTTCCGTGGGTGCTTCTGTTACCAGTCTACAGCAAAGAAAAAAGAACTATTTTTACCTTTTAAAAGCCAGAACAGCTTTTCCTCAACTGCCAACACCTTTCCACCTTCATTCTTGCTATGCCATTTTCTTTCTCTTTCTCCCTCTCTCTCTTTTTTTACATCTTTATATCCTAATCTTTGTGTGAAAAATCTTTCTCTGCCCACATCTGAATTTCACACTCTTTCAGTTACCAAGCATTTTTGAGAAATAAATAGAAAATAAGAGATTATTTATTAGTAATAAGTCTCTTACTACATAATGAGTAAAAAGGCCAAATGGTCGGTTAGGTAGAACTCGAATGCCAATATCTCCTTCTTCTCCAGGAGGTAGAATATTGCCATGTGCATCTAAAATCTAGGATAAAACAGAACAATTTATTTAAGGGAATTTTTATTTAATGTCACTTCTTCTACCTTAACTTTGCATGTTTTTTGTTGTTGTTGTCGTTATTTAAGCATGCAGACTTCAAAAACATTTTAAGTAGACTTTAAATTCCTAAGATATATATGTATATTTATTTATTTAAATTCATATTACATAAATATTATCAAATACAGGTTACCAAAATGTGAAAGAAGAATAAAAATTTTCTTAAACTTTACCATCCTACAATAATCACATTTTGGTAATATCCTTTGATACAATATTGACATGGAAAAAATAGGATTGCTTTATAGTATACAGTTTTACAACCTGCTTTTATCATTTAGCAATATATCTTGAATGTCTTTTCCTCTCAATAAATAAATATCTTCATTACTAGTTTTTAAAACTTTGTTTAGCTGTGGAATATACAAAACCTTACTTCAGAAACCCAATATAAGTGAACAGGAAAGGGGGAATGTTCTCTGGTTGAGACAGTGGTGGGTCTCAAGGCCAAAGCCTTGCTGTCTTATTCTCTCCAATCCTCAGGGTTCCCTGAAGTACCTGATAGTAGCTAGCATTTACTAAGCATTTACTACATGCAAAATAATAAATGCTAAAGCTGTAAGTACTTTACATGTACTTTTTTTCCTTTGTTTGTTTGTTTGCTTGTTTTTTTGAGACAGGGTCTCATCCAGGCTAGGGTGCAGTGGTGTCATCATAGCTCTCTGTAATCTTAAACTCCTGGGCTCAAGTGATCCTCCTGCCTCAGCCTCCCCAGCAGCTAGGACTACAGGTATGTGCCACCATGCCCAGCTAATTTTTAAAAGTTTTTTTTTTTTAGAGACAAGGTCTCACTATGTTGCTCAGGCTGGTCTCAAACCCTTGCCTCAAGCAATCCTTCCACCTTGGTCTCACATTACAGATGTGAGCCACCACACCCAGACCTTTACATGTACTTTAATCCTTACAATGATCCTATATGATTAGAACTATTATTACACCCATTTTACATATGAAGAAACTGAGGTACAGAGAGTGTAAGTAACATAGTACATGAGTGAGCTAGAATTCAAATCTCAGCAGTCACACTCCATATCATATGCTTTTAATCATCACATTCCTCTATGCAATGTCTCTAGAGAGTTAAATCCATTTTTTAAAATTCTAGATTAGCACTACTCAAGTTGATTGCTTATTTTACAAACCAGATTTTATTCTAAATGACTTTCAGCTATTTCTAAATATCAAACTCTACTGTTTTTATATGCCACCAGGTATTAATGCCTTCAAATCTGAGGTGTAGCTTGAATGGAGAGTAAGTATAATACTCACCTGGCATTTTCCAGAAGAAAAGAGGCTTATGTGCCAAATGAGAAATGTGAATGGCAAAGGAAATCTTAATTTTAAGATTAATTAATTTCTTAATTTTAAGCTCTTGCAAATAAAAAAATGTAAATTCCCACCAGTCATCTAAAGAAATATTTGGCCCTAGGTATAAAGGAATTATTCATGGAAAGGAAATGTGTTAAGAGTTCCAATTACTTATCACAGACTATTCTTTAGTAGATGGGAAAACAGATAACATCTTCTATCTCTGGGGAGAATCATGTTCCTCATTGTTCAAGAGGTTTTAAAATGTTTAAACATGAAAATTATAAGCATTAGGCTTTGAAGTTGTTGGAATCTGATATTCAGCTGGTTGGAGCACATCCCCAGATGACAGAATGTTATTGCAGATGCTCCTAGCTAAATAACAAGAAGCCCAGTAATAACAGCCCTTGGGGAAGAGTTAAAAATGAAGGTAGCAATGATGATTGGGGATGCAAGCAGAGTGCCATTTTCTTCTCAGTTATATCAGTTTTACATCGAAAGATAACTACTCCAGAAAACCACTGAGCTATAATTAGTGAGGGCCCAGCAGAAGTACATCGCCATTGGGATCACTGTGAGTACAGTTATGTCTGTGAGACTCTGATAGCCTTGCATGTTAGGAAATGTTATTAAGGGGGGAAGAAAAAGAACATAGCTATGTGAAATGTCAGCTTACCCATAATGCAGACATGATCATGCCTCATTATCAATATTTCTTTCCCCAACCTAAGGCAGCCTATTAACCAATAAACTATTGTTAAGAATATAACTAGGCTTCTCCTACCATTTCTTTTTTAAGAAAAGCTTTTCAAAGGAAGGGAATGGGAGGGAGAGGTGAATAATAGTAGCAGCATTTATTGTGAAATAAATGTGAAACGTGAAACATCGATCTAAGAGCTGTCTACTCTGTTAATGCATTCATTTTTTGCTGCTATTGCTTTCTCTTACATACAGATGGTCTCCAACTTAAGACCATTTGACATGATTTTCCAACTTTAGGATAGTGTGCAAGCAATAACCATTCATTAGAAATCGTTGCAATGCTGGGCAGCAGCAGTGACCTCTTGCAATGCTGGGCAGCAGCAGTGACCACAGCTCCCAGTCAGCCATGCATTTTCAACTTAAGATATATTCAACTTACAATGGGTTTATTGGGATGTAACTCCTTCTAAAGTTGAGGATCATCTTTATTAGTGTAAGTTCCTTTGGCTATACCTAGCTTTGAAGCTTGGTCGAGCTGAGAACAACTTTAACCCTGGTACAAAGTATGCCAATGGGGAAATAGAATGCCCACTGGGCATCAGATGCCAATAATGGCAGTGGTTGCTGAAAGCCTAGAAATGGCCAGGCAGTCTGGGGGCAAAGAGGGAGGGTGCTGCAGGCACTATAAACTGTAGGCTTCTGTGGCCTAGCTGACCTCCTCAAGAAGTCTTAACCTCCCTTAACCTGAAGAGGCAGTGTTGTGTTGTTAACCAGGATGTTGGAGACAGACAGCTTAGGATAGAATCCCAACTCTAGCTAGCTATGTGACCTCTGGTGAGTTCCTTAACCTCCTTTTGCCTCATTTGTAAAATGATTTTAATATTAGCATGTCTCTCATGGGTTCCTTCTGAGAATTAAATGAGCTAATATTTATTAAAGAACTGCATGATACAACAAAGGTATTTGCAAAATAATGGAGACCAATAAGCTAACATTTCTAACCCACTTTCATCTTTTCATGGAGATTAAGGTATCATGGAAGTAACATGGCATCGTTACTAAAACAAGGAGAGTGTATAAGGCGTTGAGGGATAGTTCACAAACAGACTGGGTTGTTAAACATTCTCGAGGAAGGGGGTGTGCAAACCTTAACATCAAAAGCAGGAGAAGGCTTTCCCATTGAGCCAGGCTTAATTTTCATTCCCTTAAAATTTCCACAGATTAGCACCTAGTTAAGAAGAATAAAAAGTAAGGTAACATTATAAGTAACTTAAAATTGATTCATTCATTCATCCACCATGCATTCATTCAACAAGTACATTCAACAATTTACTATGACTTAGGCTCAATAAACAGTTTCTGCTCTTGTGGAATAGAGCGATAAACAATATACAAATACACATATGTAATAAAATTATAATAAAATTACAATGCCTAAAATATCCATATTGATTAAAACATGAGTGTGTGTATATATTTATTTGTTTATTTACTTATTTATTTATTAGATAGGGTCTCACTCTGTTGCCTGGGCTAGAGTACAGTGGTGTCATCATAGCTCACTGCAATTTCAAATTCCTGGGCTCAAGTGATCCTCCTGCTGTAGCCTCCTGGGTAGCTGGGACTACAGGCACATGCCAACACACTCAGCTAAATTTTGTATTTTTTGTAGAGACAGAGTCTTGCTAGGTTGCCCAGGCTGGTTGCAAACTCCTAGCCTCAAGCAATCCTTCTGCTTCAGCCTCCCAAAGTGCTAGGATTATAGGCGTGAGCCACCAGGCCCAGCCAGAACATGAGTATATTAAATTTGTACTCAT
Organism: Microcebus murinus; assembly: GCF_040939455.1. Taxonomy (NCBI): domain Eukaryota; kingdom Metazoa; phylum Chordata; class Mammalia; order Primates; family Cheirogaleidae; genus Microcebus; species Microcebus murinus. The sequence continues at coordinate 15,163,437 of NC_134122.1, read as the reverse complement.
GTTAGTATGATACTTGTGCTATTTCTATTTAATAAAGTTTTCAATTTTTGTTTTTATTTTATTTTTGGTATTTTAATAGTTGACCAAGTAATACATTCTCATGGTTCATAAATTGAAGCATTATAAAAAGACACACTGTAAAAAGTTTGTCAATCTTTCCCTCATCTGCTCCATGTTACCCCATCCTTTTCTACAAAATAACCACTTTTGTTCCTATTCATTTCCTATTTCTATGTATTCTTATCAGCTCTTTAAAAAAAACCTTAGAGTATTCTTGCCAAGGAGTTGTCTAGCAGACTCTTAAATATCTTAAGTAACAAGGAGCTCAGCATTTGACATTGTGAGACAGCCCCAAGAAAGTTCCCTATCACATAAGGGGGAAATCTGTCTTTCAGTAGATCCAGTATTTTTTCATTTACAAAGACAATGTAATGCTTTCACCCTGACTGGTTAGTTATTAACAGTTTTTCTCAATGGATGGCTATTAAACAACTATCTTTTATTGAGCTTTTTTGCAACTAGCTTCCCTCAAGCTTTGTTTTTTAAACTGTTTAATAACCACTCCACTCCTGCCCTCTCTCTCAAACAATCATAAGTTTATAATACACACTTGGGTTTTTATTCATCTGACTAAATTGAGTTCAGCCCTGTCTTTTCAGTTAGGTTAGATACCGTTTCAGTTTGTCCGTATCCTTCGTAGATATCCAGGCCTGTCTTGTTTCTCCATTGTTCAGTCACTTCAGGGTTTATTGGTTCGCCAGCACTCACACAGTGCTTTAAGCTTTTGAACTTATACCTTTTCAGAAAACAGATAATGAGTTAGGTTTAGGGGGAGAAATGGAGAGAAGTGGAAATTAGGATGATTTCTAATGAACTTCAATATAAAATGTATTTTAGTTTCCTGATTCCTCTCCCCAATACAAAATAAGCCATTCTAACTTTATCAAATGATAATTAAAATATCAATTTTTATTTTTACTTTCTCCCTTTTTTGGGGAGGAGGGGGTTGTCATTTGTTGAACAGAAAAGCCATTCTATCCTTAGGGAAGGTGACCCATAATAACATTTTAAATCAGCAATGAAATGTTTATCAATTGTTTGGTTAAACTGACTATGGGATATTTATACAATGGAATACTATACAGGTGTAAAAAAGAATGGGTAATTCTACTTCAGTGCTGTAGGGAAAAAAAAAAAAAAGAATGGGTAAACTCTTGGACAGGGTTTTCCAATAACTGTCATGATGGAAATGTTCTATAATCTGCACTATCTACTATAGTATATGCTACCCCTGTATGAACATGAAGCACTTGAAACATGGCTAATGGCTAGTACAACTGAGAAACTGAATTTTTAATTTTATTTAATTAAAATTTATATTTAAATAACTACTTATGGCTAGTGGCTACCTTATTGGACAACACAGTGCCAGGATGTATATTGTTAGGGGAAAAAGACAAGGTGTAGAACTATGTGCATATTATGCCACCAGTTATGTTTATAATGGAGAGGGAGAGACCATATGCATATTGGCTTGTGTATTTTCAGGGAGAATAGACAAGGAACTGGAAACACAGGGTGCCTCCATGGAAGAGGAGAACTACATGACTAGGGACAAGGTATGGAGCAAGACTTTTCACTATACATTTTTATATACCCATTGGATTTTAAGGCATGTGAATTATTTCCTATTCAAAAATTAATAGGAAATAATTCACATCAATTTAAAAATATTCACCTGTGATGTTGTCCTATAACAAGAAATATATAGAGGCCAAGTATCCCTAATCTGAAAATCCCAAATCCGAAATGCTCCGAACCCTGAAACTTATAGAGCACTGACATGACACTCAAAGGAAATGCTCATTGGCACATTTCAGATTTCAGATATTCAGACTAGGGATGCTCAACCAGTGTAATGAAAATATTTCAAAATCAAAAAAAAAAAAAAGGAAATCTGAAACATATCTGGTCCCAAGCATTTCGAATAAGGGATACTCAACCTGTACTGGGTCTTCATCCTGGATTCTAGGCATAGAGCTTCTAAAACTTTTATAATTTCCTAAGTGATAGGGGTGCTAGGAGCATCTTTTGTTCTAATATTTGGTCTTTGACTGGGTTCCTAACATAGATCTCTCCTAAATCCCTTGGAACTTTCTGGGTGATGGCAGTGTCTTTTCTTCTAATGAGGCAATTCTCAATGGAGCTCCCATTGGGGGAGCTGGTCACCAAAAGACTAAGCCATGATTCAACCCCATCCCCCATCCTTCAGGGAGAGGAGAGGGGCTGGAAATTGACTTAATAATCAATCATGCCTATGTGATGAAGCTTCCAAAAAATCCATGAAATACAGGGTTTAGAGAGCTCCACATACAGGAAGGTAGTACACCACAACTCCACGAGAATAGAAGCTTCTATGCTTGGGGCCCTTGTGGACCTTGCCCTATATACCTCTTCGTCTGGCTGTTCACCTGTAACCTTTATCATATCCTTTACAATAAACCAGTAAATGTAAGTATTTCCCTGAGTTCTGTGAGCCATCATAGCAAATTATTGAACCTGAGGAAGGGTCATGGGAACTGCATTATAGCCAATTGGTCAGAAGCACAGGTGACAACCTGGACTTGTGATTGGCATTTGAAATAAGGAGCAGTCTTATGGGACTGAGCCCTTCACCTGTGGCACATGATGCTAACTGCAAGTAGTGTCAGAATTGAATCAAATTGCAGGACACCCAGCTCATGTTGGAAAATTGGTTGGTGGGAGGGAAAAAAATGTCTCATATCTGATTTGGTTTTTTCTTTTCAGATTAACAATGCACCCTTCAAATGGAATCGGCAGTAGATTAAAAGACATGTATCCTCTTTTTTATTTACTGGGATAAGGTTCCAAATAGGAGCAACTTCTCTACTTTCTCAGTTCAGGTAACCACCATCATCCAAAGTATTAAATATCTTACCTGTAACCACTGAGGTCAGAGCTATAGATGTGGCTAAACCCTCCCTTTCCTCTCCTTGCTTGGGGGATCCTGCCCTGGACACAGTAATTATCATTTACAGAATATAAGCAAGAAGGAGAAGGAGGACAAGGAAGAGATTGCTAAAGCCTGTAGCTACTAGTCTACAACTATGTTTTTAGGCAGAAAGATGTTTTTTAGCTTCCTCTTCTCCCCTTCCCTCACTAAATGCCTATTTACCAACATTTCTTACCCGGTCATATCATTCTGTACAAGCATTCGGTATGCAGTTGGTGCTGAACAGAAGACTGTGATGGGAAACTTGGAGAGTGTCTGCAATTTAGAAAAAGTAAACTCTTGGGTGTAGTATTAGCATGTAACCTATGCATATCCTCCTATATACTTTAAATCATCTCTAGATTACTTATAATACCTAATACAATGTAAATGCTATGTAAATAGTTGTTATACTGTATTTTTTAATTTGTATTGCTTTTATTATTCTATGATTATTTTTTTCCCCAAGCATTTTTTATTTATAGTTGGTTGAATCCAAGGATGTGGAACCTGCAGGTATTGAGGGAGCCGACTTTATCTTTTTAGGCTTATTGACTTTCTGGATGTGACATCTTAAATCACATTGTCTACTCTGATCTCTGCAAGTTATTTTATTCATCAGTTCTGTCAGCAATAGTGCTAATGCATTTCTAAATGTTGACCTCCTGTGCTCTGCCTTACTTGCAAGATGGAAGTTGGCTCAAAATGGGGCAAGTAGTGTGAAAATACACATGCTCCCTGGATCCATGGAGAAAAAACACTACTCCACGCAGACTTTGCCCAGCCTGTGTCTGAGGTATTCCACATCACATCTGAGGGTATCAAATCTAGCCAGAACCTGGGAAAACAAAGAATAGCCCAACATATACAAAAACAAATTTATAAGACCAGTACATAAACCATCATCTTTGCTGTTTTGACACTTCACTCTGCAGTTATGTGGAAGTACCTTCCGTTTATAGATAATCCTAAGCCGAAACTGCTGTGGGTGTGTCCGGTCATTTTAGGAGATCCAGTTGTTCCACTGGTAAAGAAAATGGCCATGATCTCATTATGTTTTGTCTTCACACAGGTGTGGTTGTCACTGGCATGTCTGTGAAGGAAAAACTACAGTGACTCTGCACATTAAACGCAGCAACATACACTGTTATCACTGAAAAGATTCAAGACACCATCTACTTGGACCTATTCATCTCATGAATCAGGCCCCAGTGACTCAGATTGAATTACAGGTAAAAGCTCTTTCTCTTTCCATCTTTTTAGGTGCTTACTAGAATCAAACTAAAGGTTGCCATCCAAGGCCTATTTATTTATTTAATCATTTTTCTCTGTATAAAGGCCAATTTACCATAGCTGATTTTGTAGCTTTTTTACTGTATGATAAAGAAGGATTGAAGCATTTAAAAAACACGAGGATTTTATCATACCCCCAGGATAGTAAGGAGTCTGTGATATTGTAATCATGGATATATGACGAATTTCCCCTTCCCCTCCATTGTGGACACTTTAAAATGTGAGTTTTGAAAATGAATATATTAATACAATACTTGTTAGTGTGAGGTCATGGGTAATGGCAGGGGTCGGCAAACTACAGCCCACTGGCCAAATCTGGCCTGTCTCTTGTTTTTGTAAATAAAATTTTATTGCCTATTTTGACGTATGATCTATGGTTGCTTTCATACTACATGGCAAAATTGAGTAGTTGTGACAGAGACTGTATGGCCTGCAAAGCTTAAATATTTGCTATCTGTCCCCTTTTATAGAAAGTGTTTGCCAACTCCTGAAAGGATGGTTTTTCTGTTCCCACAAGAGAATCTATGTAGTTCTGGATACAGTAAACAGTAAGACTGGAGAGGATCTAAGCATCCATCCAGTGAAGGAAGGATTCTAGTCAGAAAGAAAACTTTTTAGTTCCAACCATTTGATCCAGCAATCTCACTACTGGGTATCTACCCAAAGGAAAAGAAGTCTTTTTATCAAAAAGACACCTGCACCTGAAGTGTTTATTGTGGAATCAACCCAAGTGCCATCAATTCATGAGTAAATTAATCAAATGTGGTATGTATATACCATGGAGTTCTACTGAGCCATAAAAAAGGATGAATTAATGCTTTTTGCAAAAATTTGGGTGGAACTGGAGACCATTATTCTAAGTGAAATATCTCAAGAATGGAAAAATAAATACCACATGTACTCGCTATTAAATTGGAACTAACCAATGAGCACACAGGTACACAGAGGGAAGCAAAACTCAGTGGAAATCAAGCAGGGAGGAGTGGGGGGGAGGAGGAGAGGAGCAAAAACCTATTTAACAGGTACAATGAACACTATTTGAGTGATGGGCACATTTATAGCCATGACTGAAGCATTACAAAAATGATCCATGTATCCAAAAACATTTGTACCCTCCTTAACATCTTGAAATAAAAAATTTAAAAAATCTTTAGTTTCAAAGGATAATTGGGCTTTTTTATTTTTATTTTTTTTTTGAAACAGAGTCTCACTCTGTCATCTGGGCTAGAGTGCTGTCGTGTCAGCCTAGCTCACAGCAACCTCAAACTCCTGGGCTCAAGTGATCCTCTTGCCTTAGCCTCTTGAGTAGCTGGAACTATAGGTGTGCACCACCACAACCAGCTTATTTTTATTATTTTTAGTAGAGATGGGGTCTCACTCTTGCTCAGGCTGGTCTCAAACTCCTGAGCTCAAGCAATCCTCCTGCCTTGGCTTCCCAGAGTGCTAGGATTACAGGCATGAGCCACTGAACCCGGCCATAATTAGGCTTTTATATAAGTCACACATACATTAGGGCAGCTGAGAGGGAGTAAACTCTGCACATGTACATATCAAGTGTCTAAGAAGCACACAGATTTATCTGGGAATATTGGGCTGAGAATAAACAGAAACATCAAGGCCATAAGAAATATAGAGAAGCTGTTTTCAAAGCTAACACAGTTAGACCAGGTATTCAGTCTATGATTCCATAATTATCTTAATTAAAAATAGTATCTATAGCTGTATTCCTATCACTTCTATCACAGTTATGATTGCCCTCAAAACCTACGGCAGGGTTGTCGTACTGATCTGTTACTACTAGTGGCAGTAAATATGGCAGTTAATAGTGTGGGCTCAGAAGCCATACTGCCTGGGTTTGAAACCTACCTCTGCTAGATACTGGCATTTGACCTTATTCGTCTGTGTAATTATAGTACCTACCTCCTAGGTTCCTAGTTCGTTGTGAGATTTTAATGAATTAATATATCTGAAGTGCTTGAAACAGTTTGTGGCACATAACCAATCCTATTTAAATGTTAACTATTACTGCAATTATAATATTATTTTTATTAGAACACTACTTGGCCTTTGATAAGAACTCAGTGTTTTAGCTATCTTAAAGGTGGTAGAAATGAGTCCATAGTTACAAGCATGCTCCCAAATTCTTGAATAAAGGTAAAAGACTTTTGCTGCCAGCCTAATGCTGAGGTATAACCAGTACCTGGCAAGAGTTACAAGTAACCCCTGAAAGTACCTCATGCAGGGCTTGAACATCAGTGTAATTCAGTTTTATAATTACACCCATTAACATTAGGTGTTCTTATTTTAACCTGATATAAGTATTGCTGTCAACAAAGGAATGGCATAGCCAACACAGAAGGACTGAATGTGGTCAATTTCCCTGGGAGATGATAATGGCTCTCTGATTGATGCTGTGATGCATTTCTGAGATTCTGCTGAAGGAATGGACTTCCTCCCTGCTGGTGCTGGGAGCCCTCTTTAGAGATTGCCTTGGCTGAAAAGAGCTGCCTTGTTAAACATCCTCCCACACCACCTAGTGATAGTCCACAGCCAATTGCTGATCAATGTGGGTGTATAAAAGCCAGAGGACCTCAAGCTTTAGCCGAAAACAGCTTTGAGGAACTGTCTGAGCTTCAAAGGTCCCAGTGGGTTGACTGAGAGCTTTGTAGGGAGTACATTGCAGATAAATTTCACCCTGTACCCAATCCCACATCCTTCCCCTTCCTTCACAGGTACTGATCCCAAGAGAATTCCTTAATAAACACAGTATACACCAATCTCTGTGTTAGGGTATTCCAACCTGTGAAAACACTCCTAGCTCCTTCCTACCTCAGAGCCTAGCACTATTAGTGTAACAATAATCACTAATTGTTCCCTTTGCCTGTTGTTTTAATTTGTATTTTTCTGATCACTACTGAGTTGAATATCTTTTTATTGTTGTCTTTCTTTTGGGGAAGCTGTTATACAACAATTATGGCTACTCACTTCATCATTTCCTTGAGGTTCCCCCACCCCTCTCTGGAGTTCTGAGACACAATCAGCTTGGAGTGCAGATTTTCACATTTAGGTGCAATAGCATCTACTGCTGGGGCTAAAACATCATTGGTAATAATGCACTTTGCTTTTGAAGATTGTAGTCTGTAGAGGATATCTTTCTCAGTCAGCTGAGTGGTTCCTGGAATTAAAACTGTACCTAAAGGAGCAGAAAAGAAGCAATGTTTAAAAGAAAGGTATTCTTCATCATATTATAACAGTTAGGGTAATGTAGTTAGTGTGTGTACTTTCTGTATTTCTCAGAATGAGTCAGTATAGCAGGGAAGATATCTATCTATTTGTCTCACTTAATCTGCTTTTGCCTTTCAAGGGATCTCAGAGTCTATGAGCCTTTTGACCTAACATGAAAGGGTATTAAAATGCTGGATAATTATTTTTTATTTGAAGACTATTCATAACATTGAAAGGGTTTAGACCCTCTAGTCGAATGGAAAGCATATGCAAAGGCCCTGGGGCAGGAAATAGCTTGTAGGTTTGAGAAAATGAAACATAGAAAACAGTTTAAAAATTAAAGTATACTATGAGAGCTTGTTGTTGGCACTGGGAACTATGAGACAGATTTCTCTGAGAACTTGGAGAAATGGCTCTTGCCTTCCAAGAGCTAAACTACAAACTCAACATAAAATAGATCAGGACAGAGATATGCAAAGTTGCTATAAATAGACACTGATAATAACTCTCCTTTCATATTGAACTAATATGAATGGATATCTGGTCCTGACAATCAAACAGTTCCTAACTAAGAGAGTGAGCTTAAGCAGCATTCATGAAAGCAATCATTTTGTTAAAAAACTGCTTAAAAGTTGGCTCTGATACTCCCATGTGTAATTCATATGTATATATGAAATAGAATATATTAACTCTCCTCAAATGGAAGTAATGATTATAATAAACTAAGAATGGTTGCTTAATATAATGATTTATTATGATAATAAGACTATTAATTAACAAATATTTTACAGACCTGGCGTGGTGGCTCACGCCTGTAATCCTAGCACTCTGGGAGGCCAAGACAGGTGGATTGCTCAAGGTCAGGAGTTTGAAACCAGCCTGGGCAAGAGTGAGACCCCATCTCTACTATAAATAGAAAGAAATTAATTGGCCAACTAATATATATAGAAAAAATTAGCCGGGCATGGTGGCGCATGCCTGTAGTCCCAGCTACTCGGGAGGCTGAGGCAGTAGGATTGCTTGAGCCCAGGAGTTTGAGGTTGCTGTGAGCTAGGCCGACGCCATGGCACTCCTCTAGCATGGGCAACAAAGCGAGACTCTGTCTCAAAAAAAAACAAATATTTTACTGAAAGTTTTCTATATGCCAATCAGTGGGTGTGCAGAGATGAATATATATCATAGTCATGGCCTTTTAGGAGCTTATATAGTCTTGTGGGAATAACAGATTTATAAGCAAATCGTATAACCACACAATATAGTACCTGTTAAATTGGAAATGCATATGTGTTGCTTTGGAGAGCTCAAAGAAAGTACTCAGGTTGGGATATCAGGGTGGGGTTAACTTAGAAGGTAACATTAGAGCTGAGACTTGAAAGTCTAGTAAGAGTTATTTAGGTGGGTAGGTATGATGGAAAGGCTTTCCAAGCATAGGAAAAGTGTGCAGAAAAGCCAGGAGATGGGAATGATCACAAACCTTCTAGGAAACCATTTGGCACAGCTGGAGCATGGAGTGTAAAGGTGGAGAAATTAAAACCATAAAGGGAAAATGGCTACAGTTTTCCATGATACACCTAAAATGTTCAGATATTATCTAGTAGGCAATGGGGAGGCAATGATCCAACAGCAAATGACAGGATAAATTTGCTAGAAAAAACACTGGCTAGGGAAGATTAATTGGATTTGGATGAGGTGTCAGTACACCCAAAACCAGAATTAGGGAGATTTTAGGGAAATCCATTCAGGAGATAATAAAGATGTTAAGTAAGGCAATGGCAAAGAATTTGGAGAAGAGGAGGAACCTTGGAGGCATTTAGGAGGTCAAATTTATAAGATGCAAGAACTTATTAGGAAGGATTTGCAGGTGGCTACTTAGGACACCAGATGGATTAACCATGAAAGGAACAAAGGCATGAAACAAGAACTGTTTAAGATGCATTGAGTTTCAGATGACCATGGATCCCATAGGAGGAGAGGGGGAGTAAGTATGAAGGTATTTTAATGTTGATTAACAATCATTTAATGAATCTATTTGATTATGAAAAACCCAACTTCTAGTTTAGATCAACATGTTTCTAAGATTCCTGAGAATAATATTAGTATTATATTACATACAGTTCTTCTTCAAATAATTTACCCAAATAAATGTCTCATGATTACTTAAAAGTTTTGGAAAATCTCTTATCCAGCTTAGTTTAAATATGATTACATTGCACATATTACTAACCTGTTCGAAGACAGGCCACGTTTGCAAGCCACCACTCTGGGATCCTGGGCAGAATCACAATTACTCGATCTCCCCTTTGCAGAGCACAGGCATCTGTAAGTATATTGGCAAATTTCCTGGACAAAGATCCCAGTTCCTCAAAACTCCACCTCACTTCTTCTCCATTCCCATTGATCCACCAGAAGGCTGGATTGGAAGGTTTCTTACCAGCCTGAGGAAAGACAATCCAGTCATAGATTTAAAGGTTGTTAGGTAGACCAGCAGTTACTTGTTAAAAAAAAAAAAACAAAAAAACAAAAAAGAAAAAAAACAAAAAAACAAAAAAGAAAAAAAAAAAATAAAGGTTGTTAGACAGTTAAGTTCTGTTTCAGCTGACTTAATAGAATATATTCTCCAAAGAAAATTCACAGGTCATTAGTAAGGACATGAATAGAATATTTGGAAATAATTCTGGGCAAGATGTAATCAAGATGGCTGACTAGAGGTGGCCAGTACTCATCAGTGTATATCAGATGATGTTAATATATTCAAAGCACTGGGGGAGGAAAGAAAAAAAATAAACACTGCCAGCCATGCCCATCAAAGCTATTCTTTAGCAATGAAGGAGAAATAAAGTCTTTCTCAGCCAAGTAAAAACTGAGGGAATTCATCACCACTAGACTGGCCTGATGAGAACTTGCTTAAGGGAGTCCTATACCTAGAAGCAAAAGGATGATAGCTACCATTATAACACATGAAAGTATAAAACTCACTGGTAGAACCGTTACACAAATGAGAAAGATAATGGAATCAAATGCTATTATTACAGAAAACCACCAAAGTGCAAAAATAAATAATAAGAAAGGAACAAAGAGTATTAAAAACATAAAAAACAATTAAGAAAATGACAAGAGTAAGTCCTCATCTATCAATAACCTTGAATGTAAATGGTTTAAATTCCCCAATTAAAAGATAGGGACTAGCTGAATAGATTATAAAAACCAAGACCCAACTATAGCCCGCAAGAAACTCCCTTCACTTCAGACACAGGTAGACTGAAAATAAAGAGATGGAAAAAATATTTCATGCAAATAGAAAGTAAAAGCATGCAGGAGTAGCTATACTTATATTTAAAAAATAGACCTTAATTCAAATAACATAAAAAAGGAGGCTCATTACCTAACAATTATATTAATATATTTATATTACAATATGATATAACAATTATAAATATGTACCCAATAACAGAGCATCCAGATATATAAAGCAAATATTATTAGATCTAAACAGATATATAGCCCCTAATACAATAGTAGAGAGTTCAACACCCCTCTCTCAGTATTAGACAGATCATCAAGACATAAAATTAACAAAGAAACATTGGATTTAAACTATACTTTGGACCAAATGGATCTAACAGATATTTACAGAACATCTCATCCAACAGCTAGAAAATACACATTCTTCTCATCTGCACAGGGAACATTCTCCAGAACAGACTATATGTTACAGCACAAAACAAGTCTCAACAAATTTTTTAAAATTAAAATTATAGCAAGTATCTTCTCAGACCACAATGGAATAAAACTAGAAATCAATAGTAAGAAGAACTTTGGAAAGTGTACGAGCACATACAAATTAAACAATATGCTACTGAATATCCATTGGGTCAATGAAGCTATAAAGAAGCAAAGTGAAAAATTTCTTGAAACAAATGAAAATGGAAACATAATTGTACCAAAATATATGGGATATTTCAAAGGCAGTGCTAAGAAGGAAATTTATAGCAATAAACACATCGAAAAAAGTAGAAAGATTTAAAGTAAACATTCTAATAATGCACCTCAAGGAGCTAGAAAAACAAAAAGAAGCCAAGCCCAGAATTAGTAGAAGGAAAGAAATAATAAAGTTAAGAGCAGAAATAAATGAAATTGAGGTTTAAAAAAAATCCCAAAAGATCAACACAGCAACGCCACAGCACTCACTCTAGCCTGGGCAACAAAGTGAGACTCTGTCTCAAAAAAAAAAAAAAAAAGATCAACACACCAAGTTAATTTTTTGAAAAGATAAAGAAAAGTAACAAATTTTTAGCTAGACTAAAAAAAAGAGAAGAGACAAAATTAGAAATTAAAAAGGAGAGGCCGGGCGCAGTGGCTCACGCCTGTAATCCTAGCTCTCTGGGAGGCCGAGGCGGGCGGATTGCTCAAGGTCAGGAGTTCGAAACCAGCCTGAGCAAGAGCGAGACCCCGTCTCTACTATAAATAGAAAGAAATTAATTGGCCAACTAATATATACAAAAAATTAGCCGGGCATGGTGGCGAATGCCTGTAGTCCCAGCTACTTGGGAGGCTGAGGCAGGAGGATTGCTTGAGCCAGGAGTTTGAGGTTGCTGTGAGCTAGGCTGACGCCACAGCACTCACTCTAGCCTGGGCAACAAAGCGAGACTCTGTCTCAAAAAAAAAAAAAAAAAAAAAAAGGAGATGTTACAACTGATACCACAGGAATTCAAAGGATTATTAGAGACCACTAAGGACAAATATATGCCTGGAGAAAATGGATAAATTCCTGGACATGTATAACCTACCAAGATTGAACCATGAAGAAATAAAAAACCTAAACAGACCAATAACATGTATGGTCAGTAATAAAGAATGATTCAGTAATAAAACAAGAATGATTCAGTAATAAAAATCTCCCATCAAAGAAAATCTTGTGATCAGATAGCTTTACCTGCTAAATTCTACCAAACTTTAAAGAACTAACACAAATTCTTCACAAACCATTCCAAAAAATTGAAGAAAAGGAGGGAAATTCTTCCTAACTCATTTGGTGAGAGCAGATTGCCCTAACACCAAAACCAGACAAAGATACAACAAAAAAGAAAACTATAGGCTGGTATCCCTGATGAATGTAAATGAAAAAATCCTCAACAGAATACTAGCAAGCCAATCAAATAGCATATTTTTTTTTTTTTGAGACAGAGTCTTGCTTTGTTGCCCAGGCTAGAGTGAGTGCTGTGGCATCAGCCTAGCTCACAGCAACCTCAAACTCCTGGGCTTAAGCAATTCTCCTGCCTCAGCCTCCCAAATAGCTGGGACTACAGGCATGTGCCACCATTCCCAGCTAATTTTTTCTATATATATTAGTTAGCCAATTAATTTCTTTCTATTTATAGTAGAGACAGGATCTCACTCTTGCTCAGGCTGGTTTCAAACTCCTGACCTCAAGCAATCCGCCCGACTCGGCCTCCCAGAGTGCTAGGATTACAGGCATGAGCCACCGCGCCCGGCCTCCAATAGCATATTTAAAAGATAGTACACCATGACCAAGTGGGATTAATCTCAGGAATGCAAGGATGGTTTAACATACACAAATTAACATCACATCAACAGAATGAACTACAAAAACTGTGATCATCTCAATAGAAGCAGATAAAGCATTTGATAAAATTCAATATCCCAATGTGTAGGACAGAGCAGGAGGAACAGGATGGAAGATACTAATCATTTCCAGGGGCCCATACTGTCCCCAGTCCCCTTGAAGAGGCAGCAGCTAGAGTTCACAGCCTATAGCAAGGAACAGCAGTATGAGCTAGAAAACCACTATGAGATCAACAAGTACTCCACCTACTAGGACCAAGAAGCCCTGGTGGAAAGACCCAACCTGAAGGAGTACCAAGTATAGGTGTGGTTCAAGAACTGCCAGGCCAAATACTCTCTATAGCAGCTCCAGCAACAATTCCAGCAATTACTGGGGTGGTGAGGCCACAGAAGCTGCAGACCCTACACTGTACCCATCTGTCCTAGAGTCCCTGCCCCTCTGAACCCCATATTACTGCAGGGCCCAGGTTTCCAGAGCCCTTTTCTCTCCAGCCCCTCAGGAATTTTCCCAGTAGTAGAACCCACCATCTATAGCCTTGACCAAGGAGTAGTTGTGGGGGGCTGGGTATGGCACCCAGGAGGGCATCCTGTTTGTTCCAGGCCCAATTCCAGCCTCAGGCATAGGTCCATTCCCAGCCCCTCCCCCCCACCCCCGAGAGTATTCATGGGCCCAATCCCAGGTCCAGGTCCAGCCCCAGGCCATGCCCTAGACCCAACCCTAGGCCCATTATGGCCTTAGACTATGCCTGTGACTTCTCACCAAACACTTGGTTATTCCATATTATAGAGCTCCTCTCACTGCAAGACCCCTTTGAGGGATCCTTGGTCTTTACTACCACATCTAGGCACCACAAGGGGGTTGACTCTGTCTCTAGGCACCACAAGGGGGATGATTTTGTGGACAAGACTCAGGCCCCAGGTCATTACTAGATTTATAGGGAGTTAGGAGGTTATGTCTGCAAAGTCCTGCAGATACCATGGGTCTGGATGGCCCAGAGCAGTGGCTAGTTGGTCTTTATCACTGGTTTCCTTCTGCCAGCAAATGTACTGTAACTTACCCAACTGTCACTTCCAACCTGCTGGAGATGGGCATTTGCTGCCTTCATTATGTGGCTGTCACAGGTCACATCACTAGGAATGTCCTCACCTCATCATTTGGGTTGAGCATTAGCATTTCTGTCCACTAGGCATGGAATTGCTTCTCATGGGTATGTTTAGCATTAGTGGGTGCTACCTGAGAGCTTTCTAAAGAGTTTTTCTCAGCACTCGTACTATTAGCGTCCTCACCAACACCTAGGATTGTAAGACTTCTTAATGGTTACCCATCTGCTAACTTATGGCTTCATTTTGGTTTTAATATTCATTTTCCTGATGACTGAGAGGTTGAGAAATTCACACGTTAATTGAACATTAGAAACCCTCAAAAAAATTCAATATCTCTTCGTGATAAAAACTCTCAACAAATTAGGTATAAAAGGAACATACTCCAATGCAAAGACTATATATAATGAACCCACAACTAGCCTCATATCAAGTGGGGGAAAAGAGAAAGCCTTTTCTCTAAGAACTAGAACAAGACACAGATGTCTACTTTGATCACTCTTATTCAACGTAGTACTGGAGAGAAAGAAATAAAGGCATCTATGAACTATTGTCCAGGACATGAGAAAAAATAAATAAATAAAGGGCATCTAAATTGGAAAAGAAGAAGTCAAATTGTCCTTCTTTTCAGACAACATGATCTTATATATAGAAAAACCTAAAGGCTCCACCAAAAACCTCTTAGAACTGATAAACAAATTCAGCAAAGTTGCGCAATACAAAAATCAATAGCATTTCTATGTGCCAATAATCAACTATCTGAAAAGGAAATCAAGAAAGCAATCCCATTTACAATAACTACAAAAATAACACTTAGAAATAAAGTTAACCAAGGAAATGAAAGACCTCTGCAATGAAAACTGGAAAAAAATTGATGAAGAAACTGAAGAGGACACAAATGAAAAGTCATTCCATGATCATGAATTGGAATAATTAATATTATTTAAATGACCATACTACCCAAAGCAACCGACAGATTCAATGTAATCTCTATCAAAATACCCATGAATTCTTCACAAAAATAAAAATAAACAATCCTAAAATTTGTATAGGACCACAAAAGACCCCCAATAGCCAAAACAGTACTGAGCAAAGAGAACAAAGCTGGAGGCATTGTACTACCTGACTTCAAAATATGTCATAAAGCAATAGTAACCAAAACAACAAGGTCTGATCTAAAAACAGACACATAGGGGTGGCAAAAAAAAAATAAAAAATAAAAATAGACACATAAACCAATGTAATCAGAATAGAGAATCCAAAAGTAAATCCACATACTCACAGCCAATTAATTTTCAACAAAGGTGCAAAGAACATACAGTGGGTAAAAGGCATCCTTTTCAATAAATGGTACTTGGAAAACTGGATATCCATATGCAGTAGAATGAAACTAGACCCCTAACTCTCACCATATACAAAAATCAACTCAAACTGGATTAAAGACTGTAAGTCTTTAAGTGTAAGGCCCTAAACTATGGAAGAAAATGGGAAACACTTCAGGACATTGGTCTAGGTAAATATTTTATGGATATGAAAACATAGGCAACAAAAACAAAAATAGACAAATGTGACTATAACAAACTACAAAGCTGCACAGCAAAGGAAACTATCAACAGAATGAAGCAACAACATGTAGAATGGGAGAAAATATTTGCAAACTTTTCACACAACAAGGGACTAATATCTAGAATATACAAAGAATTCAACAACAAAAAATAAATTCCCAATAAGTAATGGGCATAATATCTGAATAGATATTTCTCCAAAGAAGACATACTAATGGCCAAAAAATATATGAAAATATACTCAACATTACTAATCATCAGGCTAATGCAAATCCAAACCACTTTTTCACCTCACCCCGGTTAGAATGGCTATTATCAGAAAGAGAAACTATAACAAATGTTTGCGAGGATGTGGAGAAAAAGGAACTCTCATACACTATTGGTGGGAATATAAATTAGTACAACCATTGTGGAAAACAATATGGAGGTTTCTCAAAAAAACTAAAACTAGAACCACCATATGATTTATCAGTCCCACAATATATCAACCTAAATGTCTATCAACAAATGAATGGATAAAAAAATGTGGTGTATATGTACACATTGGATAGTATTCAGCATAAAGAAGAATGAAATCCCGTTATTCATGATAACATGTATTAACTTGAAGGATACTATCTTAAGTAAGTCAGGCACAGAAACATAAATACTGCATGTTCTCACTCATATATAGGTGCTAAAAAAATTGAACTCAGAAGTAGAGAGTAGAATTATGGTTATTAGAGGTTGGGAAGGGTAGAGGGGAAGGGAAGATAGAGTTTGGTTAATGGATACAAAATTGTAGCTAGATGGGAGGAATAAATTCTAGTGTTCCATAGCACTTTAGGGTGAATATAATTAATAATAATTTATTGTATATGTTCAGAAATCTAGAAGAGAAGATTTTGAATGTTCCCAACACAAAAGAAATGATATGTGTTTGAGGTTATGGATATCCTAATTACCCTGACTTGTACCCCATAAATATGTATAATTATTACATGTCAATTAAAAATAATAGAAAAAAATAGTCTCAGGTCCTTATTTCCAGATATTAGTAGCCATGTCATTTCTCATTTAGCCTGATCATTTTTCTTTCCAAAAGATTAGAATTCTTACATCTCTTTAAATTTCTCTCAATGCCATATCTATGCCTCATTTCTTACCATTTCTGACTCTTAGAATCACTTTTCACTCCTTTCTGTTAAAAAAAAAATCAACTTAGAATTATATCAATCCTTATATCAAGAATTATTTAACCCAGGCTTTCTCAACCAACCATGGAACTAGTGGCATTTGGGGTCAGATAATTCTTTGTATTGGAAGCTGTCTTGTGCATTACGGGATATTTAACAATATCCCTGTTAGATGCCAGTAGCAAACACTTATACCTGAAAGCACCTCCCCTATCCATCATGGCCACAAAAAAGTCTCCAGACATTGCCAAATGTCCCTAGGGGCAAAATCGCTCCCAGTTGAGAAATTGTAGTCTGACTGGCCCTTGATCCATACCTTTTCCATATTGGTCCATTGGTCCAGGACATCTTTAGCAAAGTTGAAATACTCTGGAATCTCCAGTTTGAAGTCCTGCTTCATGGATTCATAGCTGGAGAAATTCTGAGGAGTTGCTGTTCTATAGTCTTTATGCAATGCTCTCATAGAACCAGGAATTGCAAGGCGCTGAAAACACTTGGCACGAAGTAACACCTCCATGGTGACAGAGCTAGCACTAGTCTTGTTGTATGTTTTAGCATTCAGTATTTCCACAAAGAGCAATCCATCTATAAGACAAGCAAAAAGGACATGTATCTGATTCTGTCCTGAAGGTAGCCATACCCTAAAGAGGCTAAGTTTTATTATTTTTATTATTAATAATCATTATCATCGTACAATTTTCTGAGTGCTCCCTATGTTCCAAACACTGTGCTCAGTGTTTTCCATACACTTTGTCATTAAATCCTCAGAGAAACTCTGTGAAGTGGGTATATGATTATCATCTCTGTTCACAGATTGAGAAAATGACTACTAAGAGGCATTGGCTAGATTTGAACCCAGAACTATCTGTTCCCAGCCTCTTCTTACATTATGCACTAATGCTTCCCATATGCATTTCTAAAGAGGTAAAGATCTGGGTCACCCCACTTAATCTCACTGAAAGCAAAGGGCTAAGCCTTATCTAACATCTTTCACCTGCAGGCTTCAAAAGTAGTGCAGAAATGTTAAGGAGAAGTTTTCACAGTGCGTAATCTACAGAGGAAGAAACTGAGAGTATCTGGGTACCAATTAGACATGAAAGCACTGTCACAGTTTATAAATTATCTAGTTTATAGGCTGCAGTTCCCATGCTTCCAATAAGTGCCCACGCTAGGTGTCCAGGCTTGGAGCTGCATTTACCAGAGATATAATAATAGGGCTTTAACCTTTAGGACTTTTGTTGGGGAGGCTCCCCGCCAGGGTGACCCCCTGCTCCTGTGGGAAATCATTTGATTACCATGTTATTTACTTGGCTGAGGCTGTTAAAAATACAGTTCTAGGGATTGTGAGTGTTTTGAGGTTTTCCTTCTTAAACTTTTCATAATTTTCCAAATGTCCTACAACGAAACATGTATTACTCTCACAATCATTAAATCGTCATTCTAACTGCAGTTCTAGCTGTGTGGTGTGTAAGGCAGCCTGGCTATGTAGAAACCTTTCACACATGATACAGTAAGCTTTATCCTAAATGAACCTAGTGTTTGGGCATCATATTGATATACCTAACACATTGGGGAAAGTGGATACTTCTTCTGAACCTCCCACCTATTTGTGTAAGGACCTGACATGTCTGTGATCTTGAGCCCTCTAAGACATCTGGTTTGAGATTCCTCATTTTTCACCTGCAAAGAAAACTAGAGCCCCAGAGAGGAGAAACAATTTGCTTAGACGTGTCATACCTGAGTTAGAACTAGAACTTCGGCCTTGGTATTCTTGTTTGTATGTTTTCACCAAGTTCAATAAGATTTCAGTATAATAGTAATTCTCAACCCTGGCTGTATATTTGAATCACCAGGAAAGCTTTTTAAAAAATTTCTGATTTCTAGGTCTAGGGCCAATTAAATCAGAATCTGTAGGAGTGGGATCTGGGCATCACATTTACAAAAGTTTCTTCAGAAGATTCTAATGTGCAGCCAAGGTTGGGAATCACTGATCACTATAAAGGCTGTGATTTGCAAACCACCAGCATCATCACCACCTGGAAGCTTGTTAGAAATGTACATTCTCAGGCCAGCCCCCACTCCAGATCTATTGAATTAATGGATTTTAACATTTTAACAAGATCCCAGGTAATCAGTGTGTAAATTCAAGTGTGAGAAGCACCTGGTCTGTAACGTGATAGCTAAATACACTGGCTATTGAATCTTACAGACATGGGATAGGGTCCCAGTTTTGCCATTTATTGACTGTGTGACTTTATTTGAATTACTAACCATTCTGAACATGAGTTGCACATTTTACCAATAGCGGGACTAATAGAGCTTCTATCAGAGAATTGTCCCCCAAATCGAGTATGATAATGCATGCAACATGCTTTATCATGGTGCCAAGCATATTACTCCCTATTAGAACAGTAGTCAACAAACTTTCTGTAAAGGGTCACATAGTAAATATTTGAGGCTTTGTGGGTCATACACTCTCTGCTGTAACTATTTACCTCTGCTGTTGAGACAGTAGCCACTGATGATCCATAAATAAATGGGCGTGGCAGTGTTAAAAAAAAACATTATTCATGGATACAGAAACTTGAATTTCATGTAATTTTCATGTTTCAGGAATTATTGTTCCCGTTTTGATTCTCTTTCCAATCATTTAAGAATATAAAAACCATTCTTAGTTTGAAGTTTGTACAAAAACTGGCAGAGGGCTGGATCTAGCTCATGGCTATAGTTTGCTTATGTTTGCACTAGAATGTTCTATGAGGGCAGGAGCCTTATCTGTTATGTTCATGCTACTATCCCTAGGAATTATAATAGCATTTGGCCTACACCAGCTATGTTCGTTCAAGTGTGGTTTTGTTTTTCTTCTTTTCTTTTTTTTTTGAGACAGAGTCTCACTTTGTTGCCCATGCTAGAGTGAGTGCCGTGGCATCAGCCTAGCTCACAGCAACCTCAAACTCCTGGGCTCAAGCATTCCTACTGTCTCAGCCTCCCGAGTAGCTGGGACTACAGGCATGCACCACCATGCCTGGCTAATTTTTTCTATATATTTTTAGTTGGCCAATTAATTTCTTTCTATTTATAGTAGAGACGGGTCTCCCTCTTGCTCAGGCTGGTTTCGAACTCCTGACCTCGAGCAATCTGCCTGCCTCGGCCTCCCAGAGTGCTAGGATTACAGGCGTGAGCCACCGTGCCCGGCCCGTGCAAGTGTTTAATAGCCACACGTGGCTAGTGGCTAAAACAATATAGGTCAGTGCAGAGGTTAAATATTTCTAGTGTTGCAGAAAATTATTTTGGGAAATGCTGATCTATACTGACAATAGATCAGAACTGGATTGATATAGGAAAATTGAGAGCAAAGTTTCCCAAAATAAGATTTTTCTAAGGGTTCAGGTTTAATAAAGTGTTGCCCAGTGTTCTCTTGCCTAAATAGGCTGTGGGAGGAAAAGCATTAACAGAAATTTCTTCACAGGCTCTAGGAGAAAAGGCCTTTTAGAACAGAAATAAATTTGCTCTGAGGCCCAGTTTCTCTGAGTTAAGCCTCCAAGTCCTCAAATGACATTCTGTTTATCACTGGGACTGGTCTCTTGTTTGCCAGCAAGTTACAGCTTGTACGTTTGGCTGCCATCTCTCTTCCTGACAAGATTAGCATCGGGTTTCCTTCAGCTGAAGGAAGAAAGTAGTCAACACTAAGTTTTTAGATAAAACTTGTCTCTCTTTGTTTTTAATTGTTTGCATAATGTCTTCAAATGTTTCAAAAAACATAAAAGGTACACAGTGAAAAAATCTGCCTCCCACTCTTAATTTCAAAATGGTTTCATCAGTTTCATCCCCCCTGACCCCTCAGGGAACCACTATTACTATGTCTGTGTATCTTTTCATGGTTTCTTTATGTGCATTCAAGCAAATATGACTATAGATTGTTATTTCTCCACTGATTTTACACAACAGGTAGCCTAGAATACACACTATTCTGCCCACTAAAAATAGTTTTAACAATGTATTTTTGGAGGTCATTCCATATCAGTACACAGAGATCTTCACTCTGTTTTTTATTTTTTAACAGCTGCATGGTATTCCAGTGAACAGATGCATTGTAATTTCTTAAACTAGTCCCCTATCAATGATCAATTGAATTGTTTTATTTCACAATTTAGATTAAATTTTGAAACTATTTCCTTCAAAAGGAATGTCCTGATTCTTTCATTACTTGGATGTAAAAACAAAGTATTTTAAAATAGTTAAGAACAAGGCTGGGTGTGGTGGCTCACACCTGTAATCCTAGCATTCTGGGAAGCCAAGACGGGAGGATTGCTTAAGGTCAGGAGTTCGAAACCAGCCTGAGCAAGAGTGAGACCCGGTCTCTACTAAAAATACAAATAAATTAATTGGTCAACTAAAAATATATAGAAAAAATTAGCTGGGCATGGTGGCATATGCCTGTAGTCCCAGCTACTCAGGAGTCTGAGGCAGAAGGATTGCTTGAGCCTAGGAGTTTGAGGTTGCTGTGAGCTAGGCTGATGCCACGGCACTCTAGCCCAAGCAACAGAAGTGAGACTCTGCCTCAAAAAAAAAAAAAGAACAATTAGGAAAAAGTCTGATTATATTATAAGAGGCAAGAATTTAGACTAATTAGAACAGATGCCTTGGGGTCTTGTGCTTCGTTGTTGGCAGGTTGGCATAAGCCATTTATTTATTCAACAAATACTGATTGAGCACTGACCATGAATTGTTTCAGACATGGAGGATATAGGGGTAAATGAGAGACAGACAAGTTCCTCCTTGCTCTTATGGAAAGCCATATATAATAAGCAAGGCAACAAATTAATGTGATAGTACACAAAAAAACAGACTATAATGGGAGAAAAGGGAGGTTCTTTCAGTAGGTTTCTCTAAGGAGGTGACATTTTTTCTGAGATCTGGCAGCACTGTGCTAAGCACTTTGTAGTCATTTATTATTATTGATTATTATTTTACAGACGAGATGCACACATATCCAAACTGGACAATGCATGCATTCATTCATCAGATATTATTGAGCACCTACTATGTGCCAGAGCTACGCTAAATGCTACAAATAAAACTGTGAATAAGACACAGCTGGTCCTGTCCCCATGAAGCTTATAGACTATTAAGGAAGATATTATACGATTATGCAAATAATAATATCATTGAGGATAAATACACTGTACCCTCAGCTTGCCAATACTGTGTAGAATTAGAATTCAGTATGATTTATTCCCTATCCCCCATATAAACTCTACCACATTCAGAATCCTTCAAACATATGTTGTAAAGAAAATTGACAAGTCATTTGGAGCTTAAAACAAACCTAACCATTCTGTTCTACCAAAAAGCAAATATCAACATCCTCTTCATCAAAACTGTCAGATTGCTTCTCCCCAAGACAGTTCTGTTCCTGCCTTTTCAGTGATCGTAGCATTTTACAACTTTCATTTTCCAGGTATGTAAAATTCTTTGTAGGTAAAAGATCTGGATAATTTTGCCAGTGTAAGTCCAGAATTTTATACTAAGCCACAGAAGTATTGCTAAGGAAAACTCTTCTAAGAAATACAGTACCACTACAGGTTAGATGAGCTTCTCAAAATAATTAAGGCCCCATCTGAAATGCAAGTTCTATATCCCTATAAACAGCCAAGGGGAGCTTTAGCCTCCCCACATGTCCATAAACACCCCTCCCTGTAAGCAATCCAAGTAATAACAGTGGTTTGGCACATAGAGCCTCAACACAAGGTAAAGTCCCAACTGTTCTCCCCCACCCCAACAGACCCTTCTTTAAACCTCTTCCATACAGAACTTTTGGAGCAGCCCTTCACCGCCTAATGGAGAAAAATGGCTGTCTCCAGTTTATTTTCTTAGGTTTACCCAAAGTCTCCTAGAGGTAGTTTGCATACTTTCTGGATGATGCAGAAAATGGATTCCCATCTGCCACTGAGCAGGGTGGGGAGCTAAGTAGATAGTTCTGTGAAAAACTCAGCCACTACCTGGATTCAATTAATTGTTTTCTAAAACATTTTATCAAGTTAATACATGCACATAGTTTAAAAAAAATAATCAAATAGCACCAAAAGGCTTAAGATGAAAAACTCAGCTGCTGTGTTTACAGCCTTTTGTGTGTGCATATTATTAACTAGTATTACACAACTGAGAAATCCTGAGAGATACACCTTGGCTGCCAAAGACTTAAGTGAGAGCAAGAACATTTTTGCTTTGTTGGTTTTGTTCACCTGTTGTTATCTTTGCTCAAAAAATTGATGTGGCAGTGCAGCATATCTTATATAGGAGAGGAGAAGTAGTACTCACTAAAGTTACAGATTCCAACACAGCTGGCAATGATGATGGCAGACCTGTTTCCTAGAAGAGCAGCCCTGAAACTTGAGTTTCATCTGCTTTAGTCTTGGTAGTAGTCCAAATAAGAGGGAAAAGTAGTCTGACAATCAGATGAAGCAAGACTTGCCCTGAGCACTTTTGCTTGATTGGTGGAAACATTCCAGAGGGAGGAGCCAGAGCTCTGAGTTAAATTTACACTGAATGTTTATAATCCTGGGGTGTCCTGTCCCTCTTACAGGTAATGATTTACAAACATCACAAGTTTTCTGGGAAATTGGTAAGCAGTTTATTTTCAAGAGGTAAAGGAGTTGCTTGAAGGGGTTAGTCCTGTGAAGGGGCAGAGGAAGCTCTTTCTCAGGTGGGAAGGACAGATGGAGCAGGACATAAGAGTCTTGAAATGGAAAGGAAAGAAGTTGAGGGGAAGGTATGGGTTACCCTAGATCTTAGGAATCAGTTGTTGTGTTTATCTGTTGAACTAGCCAGGACTAAACAAACGCTATCAAGTCACTCCTCTCCTCAAATCCTTCAGTGCTTCTCAGCTCATGCCAGGCGAAATCCAAGTCCTTGCGTGGAATGCAAGAAGCTGTACGATCTGGCACAGTGTCCTTTCTACCCACAGCCCACTCCTCCTCTGCCTCACTCTGCGCAGCCACCCCAGCCTCCTTGCTTTTTTTCCAACACAGCCTTCATGTTCTAGCCTCAGTTTCTTTGAACTCACAGCGAGCACCAGGGGTAAGGAGGGTGGAGGAAACACGGCCTGGCACAGACCCAGCCATGCCCCAGAATGGCAGAGCAGGCCTGCAGCTCCAGATTCTAAGGGCCCTGACCCCATGGTGCCCTTGTTACCCCAGTTTCTGGAACCCCAAGTCCTGTTCCTGGCTGCTTCTATCTGCTGTCATAATCCATTTGCATCTTCTTGTCCTCTGCCCTGCTTCTCCAATGTGTAGCAGCTGCCCTGCTATGGCCCTGACCTGAAAGCAGACATCATCACCTGCTCTGTGGCATCTGGGGATCTGAGTCCTTTGCCTTCGAAAACCACTTCTGACCATTATTCTTGACTTTCCCCTTTGGTCTCTTGCCTCTACCCTGCCAAAAAAAGAAAGCAAAAACGGAAAAGTCCACATCTTTGGTCTGCTGGTCCTGGGCTCTCTGGTTAGCAAAATGACTAATTGCTTCTGGGACTGGTGAGGAAATACCCCAGAGATGTGGGATCTGGCTAAGAGCCCAGACATGAAGGGCAGGACAAGGCTGGGGTACCTTTTGTGATCCCACTGTATCTGTGGCAATCATACTTTCGTAATCCAAAATGGGGACACATGGTCTGACGACAGATTTTCTGGTGAGGTTTACAATGTTCTGGCCAGGCTTGAGGCTGTGGTTAACAGAGTGTGGCTGGATCTCACACCCTCAGCTAGGGCCATGGTGCCCAGGAAGGGCATGAGTGAGGAGTTAATGCAGGTCAGGATGATAGGGCCCTAGACTGGTAGGAATTGGCACCTGCCCACTCCAGGGCCAGTAGGGCGGGAGAACCTAGGTGTACTAGCATGTAGACATCTTCAGAATTCATGCTATACAGTCGGCCCACACCAACTCTCCCCAGCAGGAAAGTACTGACTTGCTCACTCATGGGTGCTGCACACTGGCCTGCATTCTCTCCACCAAGTAGAGGATATGTACAGATGTCACAGGAGCAAGCTTGGGGACGTCGGCCACTGGCCACTGCAGGGAGGGCACTGCACCTGGGGATGAGTGGCAACGACGGAGACCAATCTGCTACTTTCCCTCACTTAAGATCTCTGCTGAGGGCTGCCCCCATGTGGTATTTCTGCATGACTGGGTTTGGGGTGCTGGGGTGGGGGAGCTTTGGCTGAGGCCCCAGGGGTGGCAATGCCATGGCACTGTGGCTCTTGTCCAGTGAGAAATGTCCTAGACATCAGGTAAGCTGAGAGTGGCTGGCTGGAATGCACACGTTGCATACTTGGAGGCCAAAAAACTGCCATCACAGGGTTTTCCTGGGCCTCTTGAAGGTGTGTATGTTCTCACTGTCTGCCTCAGTGCCTGTGAAGCTGCCCCTGGGGTGGTCATGGTGGGCAAGACTTCCTGGGAGGCCCCAAAGCCCTTGGCATGGTGTGTTGCTTGGCCTCGTGAAGTTGTACATATACTCATTATCTTCTGTAGCGCCTGTGAAAGTGGCCATGGGTTCCAGGCTCCACAGGAAACCCCCAAGCTCTCATCACAGAGTGTTGCTGGGACTCTTGAAGTTATGCATGTCCTATCTGCCTCAATGTGTGTGAATCTTCCCCTTGGGTGACCATGAGTGGCCAGTCTCAGTGGGAGTCACCTAAGTTTTCAGTGCAGGGGATTGCTGGTCCACTTGAAGGTGTGCACATCCTCACTCAGTGCCCCACCACCTGTTAAGGTGGGCCAGACTCCACAGGAGGCCCCCAAGGTCCTGGCTAAGGGTGTTGCTAGACCTTTTGCAGTTGTTCATATCCTCATTATCTGCCACATTGCCTGTGAAGGTGGCTACAGGCCTATATGCTCTCAGGAGAGGCCCCCATGCACTGGCACAGGGTATTACTGGGACTCTGGTTGTACAGGTCCTCACTATCTGCTTGAGCACCTGTGGAGCTGCCCCTTGGGTGGACATTTGGGGCCAGGTTCCACAAGATGAACCCAATCTCCCAGCGTAGGGTATTGCTGGGACTTTAGAAGGTACATGCATCCTCATTGCCTGCCTCAGTGCTTGTTAAGCTGCCACTGGAGCATCTTGGGGAGCCAATCTCTGAGGTATAGACCCAAAGATATGGGCACAGGGTGTTTCTGGGCCTTTTGAAGGTGTGAAGTTCCTCTCTATTTGCCTCAGCACCTGTAAAACTGCTCCTGTGGAGGCCATGGGCGACCAGATTCTGCGGGAGGCCCCAGTGCACCTGGATGAGGGTGTTGCTGGGCCTCTTGAAGGTGTGTGTGTCTTTACTATCTGCCTCAGTGCCTGTGAAACTGCCCCTGGAGTGGCCATGGGGGGGGGTTCCATACTTTGAGGAAGGCCCTCAAATGCTCAGCATGAGGTGTTGCTGGGTTACCTGTATGTCCTCTCTATCTGCCTCAGCGCATAAGGAGCTGTCCCTGAGATGGTAATGGAGGGCCAGGCTCCATAAGAGCTCCCAATCCTTTGGCACAGGATGTTGCTGGGCCTTTTGAAAGTGTGCAGTGAGAGGATGGCTTTGCTAATAAACTATCTAACAGAGAAAAAAAGTGGGGGAATCACAGCACACAACTGCCCCTTTGTTTGCTTAACCACCTGTGGCTTGGGTTTTTCTCTTTAAGAGTTTGTTTTACAGCACTTGAAGAGTTCCCACAGACAGGAGGGGAATGACCCTCCCCCATATCCGCCAGAACACATTCTGATAAGACTGATAAAGCCAGCCTAGCAGAGAAGAGAGACAAACACAGCTGCCTTCTGTTATCATTTTGCAACAATAAGTACTTTTTTTCTTTACCTTTTATAACACCAATAAAAAGCCCAAACCCTGGTCAGGCATTGTAGCTCACACCTGTAATCCTAACACTCTGGGAGGCCAAGATAGGAGGATCACTTGAGATCAGGAGTTTGAGACCATCCTGAGCAAGGGTGAGACCCCATCTCTACTAAAATTAGAAAAATTAGCTGGGCATGGTGGCATGTGTCCATTGTCCCAGCTGCTTGGGAGGCTGAGACAGGAGGATTGCTTGAGCCCAGGAGTTTGCATTTACAATGAGCTATGATGATGTCACTGCACTCTAGCCTGGGGCAATGGAGCATGACTCTGTCTCAAAAAAATAAATAAATAAAGCCCAAACCCTTCATCCTCATTTCTTCTTTCTTTCTTTCTTTTATGCCATGCCCTTTCCTCTTTTGGAAAGTAAAAGAAACTTCTTTCTTTAAAACCTATCCTAATCTTTGAGTCAAGAATTCTTTCTCAGCCCATGGTGATAGTTCCCACGCTAACATTTTGATGGCCCATATGGGGAGATCACTTTTATACTTCTGTCTTGAAACTGCTCCCTCCTCTGTTGCACAGCTCCTAGGACATCCTTCTCAGTGCTCTCAATATTATTCAGAACTTAGTGAGTCTCATGGACTTTGGAAATGGCCATGTGCTTGAGTCCAGGGGTGGTAGCTCTTTGGTGTGGTCTAGTATGGAAAATCCGGTGCCAGGTCTACCCATCGAGGGAGTTCCTTGGAAGGATACCTCCTAACCGCCCTTCTCAGTCTTCACGCAGATGCAGGGATGCCTGGCTTTGGGGAAGATCTCAAGGTTTCAGTCTGGGTCAGAACATGGAGACACCCATTTCCTGGCTGGATCTGATTTCAGGAATACCCAATGTCTGGTCAGAACTCTGCAGGTAATCTGAGTCAGGGATGCCCTTCTCAGACTCTCACTGTAGATGCATAACCACCCCTAAAGTCCTTCCTTTTTTTTCCTCCTAGTTATTGCTATGGGTAATGTTTAGTCAGCCCCACCTAAAGACTCCCCATTGGGATGTCTCCTTAAGAATTTGACAACTTTGAGACTTACTGACCTCCATCCAGCCCAAACGTTTAGTCTTCTATTTCAGTACAGCCTGGTCACAATATAAATTAGATGACCAGGAGATTTGGCCCCAAAATGGATCTTTTTTTTTTGGAGACAGAGTCT
Source organism: Microcebus murinus (assembly GCF_040939455.1). NCBI lineage: Eukaryota > Metazoa > Chordata > Mammalia > Primates > Cheirogaleidae > Microcebus > Microcebus murinus. The sequence continues at coordinate 15,135,455 of NC_134122.1, read as the reverse complement.
CACTTTGTTGCCCAGGCTAGGGTGAGTGCCGTGGCAGCAGCCTAGCTCACAGCAACCTCAAACTCCTGGGCTCAAGCCATCCTGCTGCTTCAGCCTCTCGAATAGCTGGGACAGGCATATGCCACCATGCCCAGCTAATTTTTTGTATATGTATTAGTTGGCCAATTAATTTCTTTCTATTTATAGTAGAGATGGGGTCTCGCTCTTGCTCAGGCTGGTTTCGAACTCCTGACCTCGAGCAATCCACCTGTCTTGGCCTCCCAGAGTGCTAGGATTACAGGTGTGAGCCATCGCGCCCGGCCTGGATCTCTTAATCATAATACCATTCTGCAATTCTACCTTTATTGCTTCCAATTCAGAAAATGGTCTGAAGTTCCCTACATTAGGCATTCTTTGAACTTGCTTAACATCCTGATCTTCGCTCCACCTGCTGCATGTTATTTCTTACTTCTACATCTCTTCCCCTATCCTCCTTTGACTTGGATGATGTTTCCCTTTCTGCTCACCCTGTTCTCCCTCCATATCACTGCCTTCCTTCAGTGCCACCATCCGGGAGTCCTCAAACTATGGCCCGCGGGCCACATGCGGGTGTTTTTGCCCATTTGTTTTTGTACTTCAAAATAAGATATGTGCAGTGTGCATAGGAATTTGTTCATAGTTTTTTTAAAACTATAGTCCAGCCCTCCAACAGTCTGAGGGACAGTGAACTGGCCCGCTGTTTAAAAAGTTTGAGGACCCCTGATTTAACCCTTTAATTCTGCCATCTTCACTTCTCCCTGTTTCCTCCCTCCTCTCTTTTCTACCCTGTCTCCACCCTTCGTGCTAGGCTGTAATTGCTCCAGCCAGCCATTTCAAAATCCCTCCCCACCCATATACCAGCTCCCTCTTTGAGAGATTGCTGGCTCGGAAGACATTATCCAAGTCCAAATCTCTTTTTCTATGTCTGATTTGTCTCAAATAGAAACCAAACTGGGCAGCTTCTCAGCTGATCCTTCAAAGCTCTCCAAAGAATTAGAATATCTCACACTTTCCTATGGCCTTTCATGGAGAGATCCATATAATTTTATCCACTTGTACTACTTCTGAGGAGAGGGGCCGTATTTGGTCCAAGGCTAGGGAGTATGCAGATGCTCTCAATTGAAGACAACCCTATACTTACACCACTGGCCCCACAGCAGTCCCAGAACAGAACCTGAATTGAGGTTACCAACAAAGAGCTCCTCATGGCGGAGTGAAACCTTATGCTTTCCTGTGTCATAGAAGGGATTAAAAGGACCACTGTTAATTATGGTAGAGTTAAAGAAATTGCTCAGTGTCAAGATGAAAATGCAGCCCTTTTTCTTTCACAACTGACTCTTTTAACCTAATCACAGCACCATTATAACACCTAAAAAAGCCACAATAATAATCATCATCAAATATCCTTAATACTGTGTTTTGTTTTTGTTTTTGAGACAGAGTCTTTCTCTGTTTCCTGGACTAGAGTGACGTGGTGTTAATCATAGCTCACTGCAACCTCAAACTCCTGGGCTCAAGTGATTCTCCTGCCTCAGCCTCCTGAGTACCTGGGACTATAGGCTCATGCCACCATGCCTGGCTAATTATTTTTATCTTTTTATTCAACTGGCTAATTTTTCTATTTTTAGTAGAGATAAGGTCTTGTTCTTGCATTTTTCCAGGTTAACTCAGAAAATTTTGTTTTACAGTTGATTTATTTTTCCAGGTCAGGGCGCAAACAAAGCCAACACATTGCATTTTATTGACATATATCTTAAGTTTCTTTTAATCTGTAAATTCCATCTCCCTCTTCTTTTTCTCTGTAGTTTGTTATAGAAGATAGGGCATTGCCCTATGCAACGTTTCCCAAATTCAGTGTTGATTTTGCTAATTTCAACATGGTTGAATTTAACATATTTTTCTGTCCCCTGTAGTTTATAAACTGATAGTTACATCTAGAGGCTAGATCACTTTTTAGCAGAAAAGATTGCATAAATAGTACTGTGTAATTCTATTGTATCATATCTGAAGAAACATAATATCTAGTTGGCTTTCCTTTTGTAATGTTAAGGCATCAGCCTGATCCATCTATTATAAGATTCCATCAGCTTTTCACCTAATGCAGCTATTGGTAATCATTACCCATATCCATTATTTCATGGGGATCTCCATTTTCTCTGGAAATGAATCAGGCCTTCTCCAGCACACAACTGAAATGTAATCTCCCTGCATCCCAACCCAGGTTTAATCCTAGAGAGTAACCCAGTGCTATTCAGTCTTCATCTAAGAAAGATTCTGAGCTAAGCTATTTGAATAATTCTTATACCCACCTGTCTTAAGAAAAACCCAAATAGATAAACGTACTTCCCAGCCAAGACCAGGCTTTTAGGAGATTCTTCTAACATACCATTTTCCTCAACTTTTTTCTTTCATCATAAGACAATAATAACAAGGACAGCAACAACGAGGAAAACAGAACCATAGTTGGAACCATCCCTTATGTAGAGTAGAAGAGAATTACCACTTTTTGAATGTTTTTTGTATGCTAGCTGTTTTATATAGCTTACATCATTTATTTCTCACAGCAGCTCTATGAGCTAAGGAGTACTATGTCCATTTCTTTATATGATGAAATGAAGGCTAGTAGAGAACAGATAACCCTGATATAAGTCATACAGCCTAAAAGTGACTCAGTTAGAAGGTAATGTCCTTTTACTTTAATGTTGAATTGTTTGATTATACCTAGAATCAGTTTGGCTGGAGCAAAGATCTTGACAATGAATATGTCAAAATATCCCATAAACTTCATTTCTGCCTACCCATAAAATCCAAGGGAAGGGGAATGCAGAGAAAGGCAAGGTGACATAATGTATGTGTAATGAGACCCTGTCTTTCAATTCCTTTTCTTCACAGGAGATCCTGGCTCCCACATTGACCAACTCTGGTACTGGTGAGCAGAGAAAAAAATGGCAGGCATTCTCAGAGCCCCAGTGAGCTTTTCTTTCATTTGCAGAGAGCTGGGGTGGGGGATGGGGTGGGAAGTGGGAAATGTTTTATGGAATTGCCATAATTAAGTCAAAATGATAAAAAAAAAAAAAAAGTCATCTGGAACATTCTCTCAGTCTCTCCTGGATTCCTATCTCATTAGCCAAGGTTGGCTAAATATTTTCTCAAATGTAAAATAGTTTGAAGTTATGAATATTTTCTCCAAATAATTTCAACAACAGTAACAAGAAAAATCTTTTATAAAGGAAAACATTTTCAACAGTTCTACAGAGAAACAGGAAAAAGAACAGTCAATAAAACTCTGATTTGTATCCTGTTATCTGAACATCAGATTTAATTGCTGAAGCCTATGGCAAGGGATTTGGTAATTCCTGGAAGAGTTCACATATGATTAATTGTTTACTAAATGATTGTTTATGGAACTAATGAACTGACATGTTCATTTTTCTAAACGAGACAGATACTGTTGCTTTTCCTCTTGATGTATGAATGTAATTGTCTTATAATTTCCTTTCCTCCTATAAATATAAACAAAGAGTTTGAGTGACTTTGCTAGATTCTTCAATCACTGAGTATGTTTTTCATTTAAAACTAAGGGAGGCTGGGCGTGGTCACTCACGCCTGTAATCCTAGCACTCTGGGAGGCGGGGTGGGCAGATTGCTCGAGGTCAGGAGTTCTAAAACCAGACTGAGCAAGAGCGAGACCCCATCTCTACTAAAAATAGGAAGAAATTAATTGGCCAACTAAAAATATATAGAAAAAATTAGCTGGGCATGGTGGCTCATGCCTGTAGTTCCAGCTACTTGGGAGGATGAGGCAGGAGGATGGCTTGAGCCCAGGAGTTTGAGGTTGTTGTGAGCTAGGCTGATGCCAGAGCACTCTAGCCCAGGCAACAGAGTGAGACTCTGTCTCAAAAATAAATTAATTAATTAATTAATTAAAAAAAATAAAACTAAGGAAACAACCTAGCCTGGGAAGCAGAGATGTGAGGCAAGCAACTATGAGCAAAGGTCAATCCTGGTCCAGCAAAAGGTCATTGAAAGCCTAGTAAGATCTTCCTGGAAATCTTCCTCTGAAGGTGTGCCAGGTTGCTCACACCATCATAGAAGGAGCCATTTATACTGAGAGAAGCTACAAAGCCTGGGAAAGCTGGAGACTCACAGGCAGATGAAATGGGTTGAGATGGAAAGTGGGGTTGTAATGCCCTTTGGAAGGGTATAATTGTTATTGCCCTGGGGCTGTTTCCAGACATTGTGAAATAAAATAAATTTGGGTTTAGGTAAGAAGTGGCTTTATCCTAAAGAAGTATTACAATAGGGGAAAGCACTTGCTATGAGATCTGCAAGCATCTCAAAGGGTAGGCAGACAAGGCCTTTCTTTCATAGGGAGGAGCAAACAAGATAGGAAAGAAGGTGGGAGCAGAAGGGCAGGATGGAGGGTGGCAAAATCCGATCTTTGGTGTTGGTTGGAGAATGTTTCACCTTGAAGTCAGCCTGTTCTTGGGTGGGGCATAAAGTCAGGTTGTATATTGACTCAGGCTGAGGGTGGGTCAAAGTTCAGGGTCCTGGGGGAAGGAGAGAAACTTAAGCAAAGTTTGGTTAACAAGTAGTCTTCTGACCACTGAAAACAAAACTGTTCAGCTATTTGTTTACAACTCAAAAAAAAAAAAAAGGGAATTTACAGTCGGTGGCTGGCTTTGTGATAGAAAAAAGAAAACATCATCTAAGTTATAATGAAAAGGGTGTTTCATTGCAGTAAGCTGCTTTGACAGAATACAAAGGATGGAGGATATTTTTAATCGCAGTTACTTACTAGGATTACCTGCCTGCTCCATCTTCCTCCACTACTTTTTCTTGCCTTATACATCTATTTGGCTATATCTGACTTATATCTTTTATAATAAACTGGTAAACATAAGAAGAGAGAAGCAAACCTGTCAAAATTGGGACTCAGGCAACGGTGGGATGAAACAAATTGGAGGTGGCAGGGATCAGTTCAGGACACCCAGCAGCACTGAGTAGGATGCATGTAGGAGTTTTAAGAGCCAGGCCAAATGTGAATTATCTAGGGACCAACTTAAGTTCACTTGAGTTCAAAGTTAGGTTCCAACCTGGGAGATCAGGCTGTTAGGTGAGTTTCTCACGCACCCTGTGGTTGTGATGAAACCACAAGTATGACAAGTGAATCATAGCCAGTGAAAGACTTGGGATGTCATTCGATCAAATGTGAGGCAGGAACTGTTCGCAGAGGCAAGGCATGCAGGGAGCATGCATTTTATTTCACTTTTTACTATTTTGTTAAAGAATTTCCCTTCTTGGCTGAGCATAGTGGCTCACACCTATAATCGTAGCACTCTGGGAGGCTGAGACGGGAGCTTGAGCTTAGGGAGGTTGAGACCAGCGATCCTCCTGTCTCAACCTCCCACATAGCTGAGACTACAGGCCTGTACCACCACACCCAGCTAATTTTTTTTCTGTTTTTAGTAGAGACAGGGTCTCCCTCTTGCTCAGGCTGGTGCCACCGTTACTGCTTGCGCTGGCTCTCTGCCGATATCCCCTGTCAGTCACCACACTCGATCCCACTCAGGACCCTTAGACCAAACCCTTCTTTGCCCCCTGAGAGAGGTAGCTGGTGCCAAAGGGGTTGTTCGCGTCCATGTTCCCTTCTCCTTTTCTGATCTCTCTCAGATTGAAAATCATTTAGGCTCCTTTTCTAACAACCCCACGGCTCACACTAAAGAGTTCCGCTATGTTACACAGCATACAATTTGACCTGGCATGACATTTTTGTTATCCTTGCCTCTACTCTTACTACTGATGAAAAGGAACATGTCTAGACGGCGGCTCAGGGGCATGCTGACCAAGTCCATCTAACATACTGCACCATGTCAGTCAGGGCCAAGGCTGCACACAATGAGCCAGACTGGAAATACCAGCCAGACCCCCCTCACTGGCCAAGATGGTAGAACCCACTGAGATCACATGCTGCAATGCGTTCTTGCTGGCCTCCAGGCCGCTGCCCATCAGGCTGTTAATTATGATAAGCTTAAAGAAGTCACTCAGAAGCCAGATGAAAATCCCACAGCCTTCCTCAGCCGCCTTACAGATGCTCTCATCCAATATACCCATTTAGACCCTACTTCCCCAGCAGGGGTCACTGTCCTTGCAACTCACTTTATCACCCAGTGATATTAGACACAAACTTAAAAACGCAGAAGGCCCTCAGACCCCCATCCAAGACCTGGTAAACATGGCATTTAAAATCTCTAGTTCCCGAGATGAACAGGCAGAGGCCCAAAAGGAAGCCCATGTCCACCAAAAGGCACACCTGCAAACCCAAGCCTTGGTTGCAGCCCTGTGGCTGGCAGGGCGTGAAAAGCCATCGACCTCGTCTAAAGCAACCAACTGCACTCCACAGGGGACCTGCTTCAAGTGTGGTAAGGAAGGCCACTGGGCCAACTGGTGCCCGATGCCACGTCAGCCCACTGAACCTTGTCCGGCCTGTGGTCAAGAGGGACACTAGAAGAGTGCCCCTTAGGACAAATGTCCAGAGGGTCAGTCCTCCCACCCCCAGACCTGCCAATGACAGTTTTGGGCTTGGCTGCAGAAGACTGACAAGCCCTGGCTCTGTGACCCCAATCACTCTTGCAGAGCCTAGGTTAACAATCAAGGTAACCGGTAAGACGGTGTCCTTTCTGGTCTACACAAGGGGCTACCTACTCTGTCCTACCTTCTTTTTCAGGCCTTACTTATCCTTCCCAGGTGTCGGTTATGGGTATTGATGGCAATTCTTCATGGCCCCCTACTACCGGTCCCCTAACCTGTCTAATATATTACTGTCCCATCACCCACTCCTTCCTTATCATGCCCTCCCATCCCACTTCACTATTAAAAGAAAACTTATTAACCAAACTAGGCACCACCCTCCACTTTTCCTCCCAAACCTCCACCCTTCTTCTATCTCTCCAGATTCCTCAGCCCCACCCACAGCCTCTCCCTCCTTACCAAGCCCTACATGCCCTCTCCTGCCTGAACTTGTACACCCTCGGGTTTCGGGGACAGCCCCCACCTATTTGGTCAGGCTTTGGCCCAAAACCTACTCCAATGTCCCTTACAGCCTAGCACTGTTCTCCAATACGTTGATGATCTACTGCTCTGTAGCCCCTCTTTACGGCACTCTAAGACCCACACTGCCTCTCTACTTAACTTCTTTGCTTCCAAGGGCTATCGAGTGTCCCCGTCCAAGGTCCAGCTGTCCGAGCCCACAGTCACTTACCTTAGGCTTTGTCTCACCCCCACATCACGAGATCTCACTGTTGACGGCCAACGGGCTCTTCCCGATCTCCAACCACCCACCACCGCTAAACAGATTCTGTCCTTCCTTAGATTTGTTGGTTTCTTCCAACACTAGATCCCTATCTTCTCTCACATTGCTGAGTCCCTCTATAGGGCAGCCCGCGATGCCTCCACTGGCCCTTTGCTAAACACCCGGGCTGTCTGCCATGCATTTCTAAAGCTTCCAGGCACCACGTCTAAGACTCCCTCATCCTGAAAAACCCTTTTACCTCTACACAGACCAGCACCAGATCCTGGCCCTCGGTGTTCTCGCCCAGCCTTTGGGCTCCTGGAACCTACCCACCTGTACTCCGTTGGTTTATTTATCCAAACAACTGGCCGCCTTGCCTTAGGGCACTGGGTGTGGCAGCCTCTCTCACCAGAGAAGCACTAAAGCTTTCCCTAGGACAGCATCTACAGGTCTTTTCATACCCTCGCCTTCCTAAATTCCTCTAAAATAATCCCTAATATTTCCCACTGTTTCCTCTGTGCCTCCCTTCAGCGACTCCTGCTGGCTGCTGTCCCTTTAAACATTTCTAACCCCAAACAACTCCCTCATCAGCTCCCTTATGCTCCACTCTGCTTACTTGTGTTCCCCTTTAAGAACCTGAGCCTACAGGCCAACCCTATGCAGATTGAGTGTGCTCTCTCACCTCCCACACTGACCCCAACCTACAACTTCATGGACGCTGCCTTACCAACCACAGTACAGGCGTACTGTGACCACAACCACCTCCTCTGCTCTGGGTCCTTGTTTCCCTGTCATAGTGGTCCCTCAATTAACTCTTTGCTCCTGTCTTTTACAGTTCCTCCAGCGCCACCTACAAGAGCTGTCACGAGTGACAGTAAACCAACTACTTCTTCATCCGTACTCCCCACTACCAACCACCCCTCCACCAGCCAACCCTGGCCTATAGCCCCTAACTACGCCCCTTCCTAGCAGGAAGTACTCAGAAAGAGCGGCACCCATCATAACCAAAAGGCCAGAATGTAAGGCTGGTGGTGGACCCCCTCATCTGCCTAGATCAAAAAAGAAAAGGCTCATGGGACCAGACCCACTGAGAGGAACCACACCCAGATGTCCACCCGGATAAGAAAGTTTTGGCTCCTGGATTCGCAAATACTGCCAGCCCCTCCTGTTTCTCAATGACTACCAAAGGTCACCCCAGCTCTTCCCACCAAAAGTCCCTAGCCTGGCCCAAAGGGTATAAAATGCCGCACCTCCTTCAAATGGGGGTGACTTCTGGGGCCCCAAGGGGCCCCAGAACCTTGTCTGGGAGCACTAAATAAAGCCACGTGGTTTGGTCCCACTCTTGCTCTCTCTGTCTTTTCTTTTCACCGCTGCCGAAAAACCTTACAGTCAGGAGTTCAGGGCCAGCCTTAGCAAAAGCGAGACCCTTTCTCTACTAAAAAAAATAGAAAGAAATTAACCAGACAACTAAAAACAGAAAAAATTAGCCTGTAGTCCCAGCTACTCGGGAGGCCGAGGCAGGAGGATTGCTTGAACCCAGGAGTTTGAGGTTGCTGTGAGCTAGGCTGATGCCACAGCACTATAGCCTGGGCAACAGAGGGAAACTCTGTCTCAAAAATTAAAATAAAATAAAAAATATAGTAACCTAATAATTGCCAAGACTATGGATAAAAAAGACCACAGAGAAAGCAGTGTGAAACACTTAACACCAGCCAACATTCTTAGTCGTAAGTCAAATAGAAACATATTCTGGCAAATTGAGGCTGAAAAGGAATTTATTGGAAGCCTTTTGGGTAGCTTGACAGAATTTTAGGAAAGGCTGAAGGAAGAAGTGCCAAGCATAGGTGGGGGAAACTAGCAGGCTGGAACCAGCAACAAGGGGCTGGAGAAGGTACCCCTGCCTCCAATTCTGGAATGGCTGCTGTGCTGCTGACACCAGGTTCAGGATGCCTCTGCCACTGGTGGGATGAATTCTAGACAGGCCCTGCTTCTGCATACATTTGCTCCCAATTCTCACTCCCAGATAGGAGTATCCGATTGTTGAAGCTGAGGTGATGCACCCACACCACAGAACAGGTAAGGAGGGATAGATAACATCTCAAGCTTCCACGGTGCAAGGTTGGGACCCTGCCTTTCACTCAAGACTCATCCAATGATGGATTTTCCCCTCAACAAAGGCAGGGGGTTCATTTGTTAGGCAAACAAAAACAACAAATGTTAACTACAATTTAGACCAAAACTATAGAGAAAGTAGTCATGGTATGTGTGCTACCCCAGTCTTCCTCTGCTGGTGATAGAATCTGGTTATTTCTCTACCGTTGCCCCTTAGAATAGTAGTATTAAATAAGAAGACATGTTTGGAAAACCCTCAAGTATCCAGTTTCTTATGAAATCACTTCCATAGTTGGCCAGAAGGGGGCACCCTGAAAAGGAAACCAACGTTTTCCATTTGTCCTACTCTGCAGGGTGGAATAGGACAGTTAACACCTTATTATCAGAGACTCTAATCTTAATTATAGTAATTTAAGCAAAAAAAAAAAAAAACCTAAGGGAAGATAAAGTTATGTAAAGAAATAAAATTAGCCGGGGGCGGTGGCTCATGCCTATAATCCTGGCACTCTGGGAGGCCAAGGCAGGCGGATTGCTCAAGGTCAGGAGTTCGAACCAGCCTGAGCAAGAGCGAGACTTCCGTCTCTACTATAAATAGAAAGAAATTAATTGGCCAACTAATATATATAGAAAAAATTAGCCGGGCATGGTGGCGCATGCCTGTAGTCCCAGCTACTTGGAAGGCTGAGGCAGAAGGATGGCTTGAGCCCAGGAGTCTGAGGTTGCTGTGAGCTAGGCTGACGCCACGGCACTCACTCTAGCCTGGGCAACAAAAGTGAGACTCTGTCTCAAAAAATAAATAAATAAATAAATAAAATTATACACACATAATGAAAACAGTTAACCACGCAGTTCAGCATTAAGCTAATTACTTTTTAACATTTAGTTGCTTCACACACAACAAATCTCAGAACATGAGACTTAAATATAACTAAGTCAGTAAAACGCACAGCACTCCTACATTTGTTCACCACAAGCAAAACGCTGTGAAAGGTGCAACCCTAACACAAGGGATTTATAAATTTCAAGTTGGCTTCTAGCTATGCAAAGTAAGAGGAAATGGATTCCCACTTTAGGGGTGTGGAGAATATTATGACATTGACTCTGAAGGGATTGCTTACCTATCTAGCTGAAAGAGTGGGTTTTTAAATATTGGGGAACAGGTATGGAAAAAATAGGAAGGCATATTTCCTTTTTTTTTTTTTTGAGACAGAGTCTCACTTCTGTTGCCTGGGCTAGAGTGCTGTGGCATCAGCTTAGCTCATAGCAACCTCAAACTCCTGGGCTCAAGCAATCCTCCTGCCTCAACCTCCCAAGTAGCTGGGACTACAGCCATGCCCGGCTAAGTTTTTCTATATGTTTTTAGTTGGCCAATTAATTTCTTTCTAATTTTAGTAGAGACAGGGGTCTCACTCTTGCTCAGGCTGGTCTCGAACTCCTCACCTTGAGTGATCCTCCTGCCTCGGCCTCTCAGAGTGCTAGGATTACAGGCGTGAGCCACCGCGCCCGGCCTAGGAAGGCATATTTCATTAGAGGAAAGATATTTTCCCTTACTATTAATGCAGTTTCTTTTATATGTGTACAAATTTCCAGGCTATTACTTCATATCAGCATTACTTTCTCATGAGAGCTATAAGAATGGAACTCAGAGATGCTTGCAGTACAATAAATAAGAGGTTCTTTATTCCTGACTTTCTACTATAATCCACTCCACATTTTTGGGTCACTGGATTAGGTAATCTATCCTAGGGCAACAAAGTAAAAACAGTCTTTTGGCTCCTAATGATTTTGTTCAGAAGCAAGGAATGTGACTTTCCTGTCCAAACCAAGTGCACAATGACAATTCACCAAAAATGTCCCTATCACTTGTTATGATATCAGTGTTGTAACACTGTATGAAGAAATTGATAAGGACAATACTTTCGGTATTAATATATTTTACAAGTTAAAATATATAATTTTCACAATAGTGACAATTCATTATCATTATTTTGTAGGCAGTCAAATTTAGCAGTGGGAGGTTGTCTACCAACTTTAGTGACACTAATGTTAGTAAGTTCTGATAACCCACTACCATTGGACCAGCCAGTGACAATGTACTATTAAGAATTTGGCCAAAGCCGCGTGTGGTGGCTTGCACCTGTAATCCGGGATACTCTAAAGGCTGAGGCAGGAGGATAGCTTAAGCCCAGGAGTTCGAGATCAGGCCTGGGCAACATAACGAAGCCCCGTCTGCTTAAAAAAATAAAAAAATAACATATATATATATATATTTGGTCAAGTTTCCCTGTATTATAATATACTATATCTCATTCTGATAATCAGGTCTCTCACTGAATTCTTCGTACCTTGTGTCTTATTTTTCTTTCTAGATTTGGAATCCTGCAACAGGAGCACTGCAGGAATGTCTGTCGAATATGCACCTTTCACTATGGAAAAAAAGTAAGTAGGATGGTTTGGAAGGCCCCACTTACTTACAAGAAACTTTGGCCTATAAGGGCAATGAACAGTGTCTTGCTCTTCTAATGGCCCCAACCTCAGTACTTAGGACAATGACTAGCACATAGTTACCGAAGTAAACATTAACCGAAGGAATCAATGAACATAAACGTTTTAGTGAAAAGGTTCTTTGCAAGCACAGGCTGTATCGAGCTGAGGCCCAGAAACTAAGTTTACAAGCAGGCTCCACTCGCAGAACACTTCTCCAGGGAAACCCCTCCAGGTGGTGAGGTGAGGGTGAGTGCATGTTGATCTTCGCGACCGGCAGGGCAGAGGCAGGCCTTGCTCCACCTTTCCACCGCCTGCCGCCGACCGGCTTTAGGACCCCACGCAGTACGGAATGAAGCTTGGAGGCGGGCTGGGAGAGGCCGTCGCGCACACTTGACGTAAGCAGCCCGCGCCAGCGGAGGGCGGGACGCCGAGAACCGTGCAGAAAGAAGCTCGTTTATCGTTCGTCTCAGCTCGCAGGCACCATGGCGGCGCCCGTCCAGCAACCTACTCAGCCTGGCGGCGGGAAGCGCAAGGGCAAGGCTCAGTACGTGCCGGCCAAGCGGGCTCGGCGCTGCGACGCCGGCGGGCCCCGGCAGCTGGAGCCTGGCCTTCAGGGCATCCTCATCACCTGCAACATGAACGAACGCAAGTGCGTGGAGGAGGCCTACAGCCTCCTCAACGAGTACGGCGACGACATGTATGGGCCAGAAAAGGTACCGGTTCTGGCGTTGGCGGGCAGAAGGCCTTTCAGGGAGGAGGGAAGGCCTGAGAGCCGGCTGCCTCTTTATGCGTGTGCGCGTTTTGTCACGTGCGTGACGGCCAGGGGGTGTGTCCTCGCTTCTGTCCTCTCCTTGCGCTGTCTGGCGTGCAGACTCCTGTCTGGTCCGTCTTGTGCTTGCACTTTGGCTTTTCTTCCGTCATTAATCACAGTAGCTCCTGTTTATTTATTGCTTCCTGTGGGCCAGGTGATGTGCTGAAGCTCTTTCAGAAACATGTATGTCTCGTGACATCTTTGTGAGGTTGGCAGTAATAATGTGTGTTTTTCCTATGCAATGATATCTCTGCGATAGTGGGTTCGGTACTAGCGGTAATTATTTCTCAAATGTACATAAAAGTACATTTTAAAAGTTAAAAACTTTCTGCTTCAGAATGCCTAAGGAAAAAAAAAAACTTTTTACCAACACCACCTAAAACCTCATTGTCCCTTCACAGTTTAGAAGTCACTACGTTATTGGCTTAGAATCTGGACCAGTACACACATGGGCACCAAGGAATTAAAGGAAGAGAGATAACACAGAGGGGATTTGAATTCAAGCCTCATCATTTACCAGCTCTGGGAGTGGGCACATTACTTCTGTTGAATTAGATAAAAAAAGAGAATAATGATAGTACTTCATAAATTTGGGTAGAGAGTTGCTTTTATGTACATAAAGTACATCCTGGTATGTAATAAAGGCTTCATAAATGTGCACAATTATTAATGCCTGATTGGCAACCCCATTGGTAGGGCAGAGAACGAGGCAGCAGGTGCATGTCTTGTCTACACTGGTACCTTGAGCAAGTTCTTGAGCTTGCTGTGCCCTTTTCCTTAGTAGAACAGGAGTAAGGGTTTTTAATTCTTTACATATGGTCTAATCTCACCAAAAGGAGAATGTCTTATCAGGCACAGAGATACCTAGTGATGGTATAAAGGTCCACTCTGAAATGGTTCATCTGGTGAGCACATTTCCTTCAGAAATGTGTTGTCTCAGACTGTCAAGATGCTTTTGAAAACATTTTCAAATTATACATACCACATTCTGAGGGACTCCCTTCATCCTCTGCATTTTGGTGGGAGTTGTGTCTCAGGTCTCTTAATGAAAAACTTTATTGTCAATATTGAGCCATCTGCCACAAGAGATTTCACATAAGTAGTTAATTATCATGTTTAAACATGGTCTGTTACATAGTTTCTGCTTATTGGTTTTATGTGAATAGTTTACAGACAAGGATCAACAGACCTCTGGAAGTGAGGGAGAAGATGACGATGTGGAGGCTGCCTTGAAGAAAGAAGTTGGTGACATTAAGGCATCTACAGAGATGAGGCTAAGAAGATTTCAGTCAGTGGAGAGTGGAGCGAATAATGTAGTCTTCATCAGGACACTTGGGATAGGTGTGTGTTACCCTTGGATATCTTCCTGTCTCAGAGAACACAGCCTACAAGATGGCTTCATAGGCATGGCTTAATCCTTTGATCACATCTTCTCTACACTGCATTAGCAGAGGCATATGGAGAGAGAGAACGGGGTGGTGGACATAACATTGGCTTTAGAGTGGAAACCTTTGCTGCTGCTTTTGTATATCTTTAGGCAGAACAAGAGTGCTTGTTCTGTCTAAAGGGGGTAGCTGCTACTCAGCTATCGCATTTGTTGCCATTTGGGAACACAATGCCAAACTTTCCAATTTTTCAAAAGAAGCTGGAAATCTCAAGAAGTTTCTTGATTTTTAAATGTGATCAACTAACAACTTAAAAATATTGAAAGCACTGAGCAGCCCCAAACAAATTTGTATGTAAGCAGGATGCAGCCTCCGGACCACCACTTCATTATCTTATACACTGCATAGTTCTAGAATTCCTCCTTGGTCTGAGATCTAGAGTTAGGTACTAACTTAACTAGTTGGTTAATTAAATCTTTTGAACTGACTTACAGATTTTAGTTTTGTTTTTGTAAAAAAGCATGTACTGTTTAATGTTTCTTACTCTGTTAGTTGCTATTGTTATAGGAAGACAACAGCATGGTGTTGTGTTTGGATAAATCAGGACATCACGAAAATGTTAACTTGTGTCTACGCGACCAGTTGTTTTTAGCAAAAGCAGTAATATGATGAAAAGTTAAAATATTAAATTCAGTACTAGTATATAGTAGGCATTGAAGATATATTAGTTGGAAAAGATGATTGGTTTTTAGATTCATTTAAAATAGAATTTCTTCTTCTGTCAATTTATTAATATTTCACTACCAATGAAAATTTATTTTAGAGGTTCAAGAATCTTTAAAATGTCTGAAAATTTATCTTATTTGTTCTTTGATTTTTTTTTTTTCTTTTAGAACCTGAGAAATTGGTGCATCATATTCTTCAGGATATGTACAAAACCAAGAAGAAGAAGACTCGGGTTATTCTACGAATGTTACCCATCTCAGGCACATGTAAGGCTTTCTTAGAAGACATGAAAAAATATGCAGAAACATTTTTGGAACCATGGTTCAAAGCTCCAAACAAAGGGACCTTTCAAATTGTATATAAATCTCGAAATAACAGTCACATGAACAGAGAAGAAGTTATCAAAGAATTGGCAGGTATGTTTCTCTTGGTGATTTTACAGAGGTGTTCAATGGTAAACAACTTGTTTTTAAGGATTTTCTTTCTTTTTTTTTTTTTTTTTTTTTCCTTTTATCACATTGTGGGGATACAAATATTGTTAGGGTTACATATATTGCCCCTGCCATTCCTCCCTCCCGACCCCACCTTGCCAAAACATCAAGCAAGGACTTTCTTTTTTTAAAGATTTAAGGCTTAAATTTTTAAGTGTAGAACCAAGTATGTTAAATTGCCCTTAAAATAATATCAGACCTGGCTGGGCACAGTGGCTCACACTGGTAATCCCAGCACTTTGGGAGGCTGAGGCTGGAGGATCACTTGAACCTAGGAGTTTGAGACCAGCCTGAGCAACATAGTGAGACGATCTCCACAAAGAATAGAAAAGTTAACAAGGTGTGGTGGCATGTGCCTATAATCCCAGCTACTTGGGCGGCTGAAACAGGAGTATTGCTTCAGCCCAGGAATTTGAGGTTGGAGTGAACTTTGATGACACCACTGCCCTCTAGTCTGGGCAAGAAAATGAGACCTTATCTCCAAAAAAAAAAAAAAAATCAGACCTAACTGATTTTAATAAGTTAGATATGAGATTTTTTTGATAGTCTTCCAATCAAGATTGAATTTTCTTTGAGAAAAAAGTACTTTTATTAAATGTCTCAGGATTTAATTAGTATTTATTAATTTGTTCAGAGAATTTTAAGTCCACATAGAAGAACAGATTAGTATATATCTTGTTTTAACAAGTCCCAAACAGAAAGGGATTTTTGTATCCATCAAGCTTAATAGTATCCTTGTCAATCTAAGTGTTTTCATATTTTTTTTTTTACAGGAATAGTGGGCAGCCTCAATTCAGAAAATAAAGTGGATCTCACCAATCCACAATACACGGTGGTAGTAGAAATCATCAAAGCTGTCTGTTGCCTGAGTGTTGTGAAAGATTACACGTTGTTCAGAAAATACAATCTCCAGGAGGTGGTGAAGAATGCTAAGGACCCCTCACAGCTTAACCCAAAGCAGGGAAATGGGCAAGAAACTAAATTAGAATCTGGTGACAAATTAAATCAAAACAACCCAGCAGAAGGAAAAAATAACCAGCAGGTGGTACCAGAGATTAGTGAGGAGCTGGGGCAGATAAAACCAACATCTGAGATGCAGGTGGTGAATGAGGGAGGAGCCAAACCTGATATTGCAAGTCAGGTCACAGAAGGATCCAAGTCAAATGAAAATGACCTCTCATAGGAGGTTATTTGGTATTGGAGGTGAGTTTCTCAACTGGGGTTCTATGAGATATTGCTGAGGTTCCACATAAAATTGTGACTGAAAACACTGTTTTTGACCTTTATGTGCTGCATAATGCTGTTCTCACAGTAGTGAACAATGATCATATAGCCCTTTTAACAGTTTTGTTAGAGATCTTTCATCCCTGTATGGCAGTGTGCATAGGCAGGCCCTCGTGCTGTTGCACAGTGGGGTGGGAGGCAGGAAGAGGACAATGGACTCGCCCAGCCTCCCCTTTTGCGTTGCCAGCTGACTTATGGGAGTGAACAGGTTCTGCGAGGTAGAAAATTGGAGGGAACTTTTCATTCTAAAGAAGGAATTTTTATGTGCCACAACTCAGCTATCACCTGCCACTTTGTTGTAAACATTGCAAAAACGTGGATTGTGCAGGTTAGAAGTGAATTGTTTTGTGCCGTTTTTGTACTTTTTGTGATTTTCGTGTTTGGTTTTGTTCATTTTTGTATTTTGTTAACATTTGTGTGTAACAAATCTGACAGTTCAGTGCTGCAGTTTTTGAACGTAAAGTGTGAAACAGAAGAGGACCATTCTAGGATAGAGCTACAGACCTTTCTGATAAGGTTGGTGATGAAGAATTTCAGTCTTCTCAGTTACTTCAGTATACTAGTGCAACAAGGGACACAAATTCTGTCTTTACAGTGAAAGCTGCTTTTATATGGACTTGTCATCCAAGTTGTCCTATTCTATTGTACATTGTCTGTGGCTTGTGACTTAGAAATCTAGCACATGTAACTATAAATCACAGCCACTTGATATATAAGGATATTGATTATTTTAAATGGTTTTTGGAATATCAAAACAGTAAAACTTACGTTCAAAAATGATACTCAGTGAAAAGGTTTAGGAACCAAATTATTTAGTAACAGAACTTATTCCAGAAAAGAAAGATTCACATAGTTGGTGAGAATCTAATAATACCAACACAAAATTATTGCTGGGGCAAGATACAGCATAATCAATTGAAAAGACTTCACACTCCATAAGTTGAATTACTGATGATACGTCACATGATGCTAAAAAGGTTTTGCATAATTAACTGAAAAGCAGCAGCTTCTCTATCTGGGTTGGTAATCAGTAGTTTTCATTAATATTTGTCATGCTGTAGCATTTGTAAGATTTATAAATGATGTTGAAATTCAAAAAAACTTTCTGCAGCTAGGAGCCTCCCAAAACAAAGGCCAATATATATTTAATGTCTTCATATCCGAAAACCAAAGGTCTGTCATCTGTACTCCTGGTGCCCCATCAGTGGTTGGCTCCATGACAAGTTTTGCCTCATTAAAAAAGAAAATCCTGGTGTTGACATTAGAGCACACTGCTTTCTTCACAGAGATGCTGATATCAAAAACTTGGAGATGAAATGAAGAAAGTTCTGAATAATGCTATAAAAATGGTTAATTTTATTATTAAAGGCCCATTTATGCAAGAATGTTTTTAAAAAAATAAGCCCCAAACTAAAAAATAGACAAACAGCACATAAATCTTCATATTCATCCAGATATCCAGTGGCTTATCAGAGGAAAAGTTCCTGACAGGATATTTGAGTTGAAAGGTTAATTGCCAGCATACTTACAAGAAATTAGTAGGCAAGGTTTTGCTGAATGCTTTGAAGAAATGAAGAATGGCTATAGAAACTAGCTGATTTAGCAGACATTTTTCATCACATGAACATGTTTCTGCGTGGTCCTTCGAAAAAACTTTTTTCCTTAAAGTGACAAGAGTCTTAGATTTAAAAGGAAACAGACTCTGGAACAATCACCTTGCCAAAGGAACTCCAGAAATCTCTTAGCATCCACTTGGGCTTAAGAATGAAGGATACAAGTCTCAAGTCTTGCTAGAACACACCTGGAAGAACTACAAGACCAAATTAAATAGCTTTTCTCCTTTTCCCAGCACTAGTGTATGACTAGATGAGGAACCCTTTCTTAAAATCTGCTCAGCCTGAGATTTGTTTCTCTGAAAGAAGAGAGAGAACTTAGCCTTAGTCTGACAGTTCTGGATTTCTTTAAAATAAGAGTGTCCTTCAACTTACTGCTCACATTCACATACCATGAAGGTTCCCTGTAGGAGTCTCCTGGATTTGAAAGTTTTTTCGAGGGATTCTTCTGAGTAAAACAACTGAAAAAGGCTACACTTACCTAAATGATAAGAAGGAAAGAAAAAAAAAAGAAAAAGGCTGGAAGAGACATACACCAACAAAGTCTGCAAAGTATACTGTTTAGATTGAGACTGTAAAAGGGCTGTAAAAATAGCTTTTGGAGATGGGTTTATTCTTAAATTTTAAAAAAGTTAGGAACTAGTATAAATGTTAAGACTTCCCACACAAGTGGCTATGTTTATTTAATGAATAGTTACCATGGGAATATATTTTTATCCCCTTATTTAGTGGTTCTGCTTGGTAAACCAGACTACAAGGATTTCAGGGCAAAGAGAATAGGCAGTACCATCCTTTTATATCTTTAGATAGTTAGAATGTTAACTCTTAATTAGGTTGAAGTCATCTTGAAGGATTAATAAGAGTATTATTAGCATTATATGTGGGAAGAGGCAGGATAGGATTTTGGTGCCTTCTTCAGTGGACTCACTCCAAGACAAAGATACTTTTATTTTGATAGTGCAAGACAAAAGGACTCTGGGAATAAAATTGGCCATATGCCTACAGAACATACAACTCTAGAGCTGGGTTCCTTTTACTTTGTGAAAGCTGCTACTCTACAGAAAGATTTTGATTTGATAGTTTGCTTTTAATCGCCTTTTGTATTTGTTTGTATTTGGTAAGACCCAGGTGTGATAGAATCTATTCTTTCCCAGCTATAAAATACTGTGTACTCCTGGAATCTGAATTGACTCATTTAAAAATTTGTTTTTAGGTTTATCACCTATTTATTTTCACTGACATTTGAGCATGTTATTTTATAAATGACGAAATTCCAGGGTGGGAATTGAGTGCTTTTTTTTTCCTTTTAGTTTTTTATTTTAAAAAGCCAGTTAAAAAACCCTCTAATGTTGTGGTTGAATAAAATTGTTTTGCTTCATAGAAGAAAGAATGTTAAACTTCATATTTTCAAACCTGTTTCTCTAATGTTAAACATCTTCAAATGGTATTTTTACTTGTATTTTGCTTTTGCTACAGCCAACCATTCAGCTTGTTTTTCATAGTTCTTGATATTTTCAGAAAAATCAAAATAAATTTGTTCCCTAAAAGTTGGTGTTCTGTACTTTTTCTTTCTTTCTCTTAGTAAATCTTTTGATTTATAGTATGTATATATATAATTAAAGATGTTGATATGTCAAATTATGTATCAAAAAAATCATATGCATTGTCCTAAAGCTTTACTCTTAATAAAAAATTAATTGAATAATTAGTACTCCTAAATAATCCAAGTTTTAGATATTTTGCAGTGAATTTCCTTTAGAATGAGGTACAATAAAACTACATAATTCTGTTAAATCCATTATTGGCTTTTGAACTATTCTCCTATTTTAACATTAATACTTTAATCTAAAAGGTGAGGTGTCATAAAGATGTTTGAAGAAATTGTGTTTCCAGCATTTCTCTTAGGATAGTTCTTTATTTTGAATTAATCAGGCACAGGCTAAGTGAAATACAGATTCATTTTGCACTTTCCTTTTTAAGTAATCATTTCACCCCTGCTATTTTAAACACTACAAATCATTTTAATCATTACCTTTCTCAGTTTGGTCATTATAACATTTTCATCCATGTAATTTTATATTTTTACTTTAAGTTTTTGGATAAGTACAAAACAGTTGAGTTTCAACCCAGGAAAAATCTTAGAACATTTTAAGACAGTAGTCACTGAATTCTCAGGAAGCAAATACTAAAAGAAAGCAACCATGTTACTACTTAATCCATCAGTTTTCTTATTAAGCTATGTTCGTCCCCATTCTTGGTCTCTTAAAACATTGCGTTTGATTTTCCCAGTGATGGTCTTCGGGAGTTCTTGAACAAATTCCACCTAATTAACAGAAAAACATTATGAGACATTTGATTCCATTCTGACTTCATCCAACTGTCAGTACAATAGAAGAGCTTTCATGAAACTCGGAGGCTGAATTTTAAAGTCAAGGTTGTCTTAGCTTAAGTTCATTGAATCTTGTGAACACCAGAAACTGGTCCATTTAGATAGGAAGGATGACAATGTAGCTCCATCTTTTAAGGATTTTTAGTGCAAGTTGACTTGAATGCTTTGCCAGAAGAAAAGAATACTACTTTTACCCCATTACTTTTCCTCTAGTTCAAAGTAGACCTACGCCTCTACTGCCTCTGGGCAATGGAGAGGCTACACCTAAATGCAGAAGGTAAAGAAGTTCTTGGCTTTTGAGCTTTTAAGAGTTGAGTCCTAGAGGTTCTGAGGAAGATTTTTTTAGGGATAATTTGGAGTATATACTATTTTCCCCTTCTGCACTGACTTGACTGTAAAATCCTCTATTCCTTTTCCCTGTGACCACTGTATTTAAGTATTCAAAAATGCATTCAAATAATGTTTCTGCAAATCAGAGTCACTGATATAGTGTATTTAATGGAGAAAATGTGAGTAGTTGAAATTAACTACCTTTTGGCTATAATGTTACGACCTGAAATGGAATTCTCATGCGGAGGATCAGCCTATAGGATTCCAGGGTTAGAAGGAAATTGCAGTGCCATCTCTGTGCCTTTATATAGAATTATTTTAATAATCCTTCCTTGAAGATGGTTTCTGGAAAGATTCTGTAGTTTATTTGAATACTATCTTCTTTCTGAGCCTTCAGTGAGGTCAATTGATACTTGAAGGCATGCACTTTACATTTATAGGTGTATCAGGACCAAGAGTACTAAGATAGGTAAATCAGGTGCTGTCCCTAAAGACAAGGCACTTGGTATTTCTTTGCCACCATTTTAAAATCTCATAGGGAATAAGACTAATTCATCCTAGAAAGATTCTTAGTAGTTACTCAGTATTGCAGAATTGATAAAAAGTTCTAGTTTATCATGCATTTGTAGTGTGCTAATATAAATTATTTTAAACTGAAATTCTCAGAGCCAAACAGATTGAAAAAGTATCTTCTACCTATATGATGGGCTACCATAAAGTCAAAATCTAATAAAATCTGTATACTAACTTAGACCCTAGTTTGGTAACACAAACTTAACTTTTGGGCAAAATACTTGCCTTTCTTGGATATTTGTAAGGTGCAGTTGATTTTTTCACATGATCCTGAAGCTCAAGAGTTAATTTCTCTGGGTTGGAGGATTTAAAGGGTGCAGATAAGACAACAAAAGCCTTGACTACCTACAACAGAAAAGTCAATTATTGCTATTTGTTTTTCAGACACATCAAGGTTTTGGAACCAATGCTGAACATAGGTCCTTATTATCTGTGAGCAGCAGCTTGAGTGATGACTGAAAATGTCAGAGATCACCTCTGAAAAAAGCTTGGATACAGTTATAAAGTGAGATTTTTGAGATCTAATTCCAGGTAAATAATTTGTGAGTGTAAGGAGCACAGTGGTTCAGTAAGCCAAGGGCTGAGTCATATTTACATGTCAAGTATGTATTTAACATTTCAATTAGGCTGGTCCTATTTATTATACTGGCAGTCCTTCATTTACAGATGAACACTTGCTCTTTCAAGCCTATACTGGTAGAAGAATGTAGGATGGGACACAGGGAAGTTCTAGAGAACATGTGCTTTGCAGGGAATCTGGGGAGTTCCAGTGGAGGATTCTATATCCTGGGAAATCAACTCTCAGGAAGGATCGATTGATCTATCTCTAATAGGTCATTCTTGCCTTGTATTCTTTCTCTGTAATACTTTTTAAAACCCACCAATTAGGTAATTACTGAGGTTAAGAAGTATAGTTTTGTGAACTAAAATAAAATCTTGAGCCTCCCAGCTGACAGAATGGACCCCCGTTTGGCCAAGGGTACCCCAGAAAAACCTTAAAGCGAGTTGCCTGACATAAGGAGAAGGGAGATTAGACACGCTTAGTTAAGCCCCTCCCTCCTGGAGTTACTCTTTATAATCCTAAAATACTAAATCATGTTAAGGCCTAAGGCCATGTAAGCAAAGATTAAACCAGACCTGCAGCTTACTTAACAGATCACTTGAGTCTCAGTATATCTGCTGTCTTGCTCCTGATTAACAAACTTCCTTAAAACATTCCAAGACTTTAGACAAAGCTTTGTTTCTTTAACGAATTGCAAATGAAAGAATCTTGAAACCCACCTATAACCTGTAAGCCCTCTACTTCGAAATATCCCACCCTTTTTTGAACCAAACTGATACACACCTTCCATGTATTGGTTTATGATTTTATGTGTAACTCCTGTCTCCCTAAAAATACATAAAGCCAAATTGTAACCCAACCAGGGTGGGGCCACTTGCTCAAGGTTTCTTGGGTGTGGCTCTCTGGGCTACAGTTGCACATACTTGGCTCAGAATAAACCTCTTTATTTTATAAAGTTTGGGTTATTTTCCATTGACTGTTTAAATTATTAATTGTACATTGATTCTACTTGGTTTTTACTTCTGCCATTCAGCTGAAAACAGTTATATTGAGAGAATAAGAATGTGGTGGCAGAGGAAACTAATTTGGAGAAAGGAAAAGATGGAAGAGTGGAGGGGATATAGGAAGGAAGAATGTAGGATCCATAGCGTCTCTGCACAGGGAGATACAGAAGGAGAAGGGGGAGGATGCTGATAGACAAACTGTGTTGAAATTTTGCCACTTGCTGAGTCTGTAGGAAACTTCCATGAGGAAAAGAAATTTCTCCCTTCCATACTATAGGGGTTCCTCTTAGAACTAAGGCTACTATTGTCATTGCCAGAGTTCCCTTTCATGAAGTCCTGAATAGCTTTGTGGCACTTGTTTGGGAACCTGGCCACAGTCTCCTTTTTGCATTGTTTCTGTGAGAAAATGTATTCTGAGTTCCATAATTGTGCATTCATTGAAATCTGCTGTTTTTGCTTAGGCAGTACCTGTTCTGCCTTTTTAGTAACAGTACCCCGATATTTTCTATGGAGTATTACCCTAACTTCTCAGTGGGGTTGACACCAACCCTACCTCCAACAACTGACATATGAACCAGGTCTGCCCAGCCAGTCAGCATATACTATTTCTTGGACCACATTAGTCAGAGATGTGATCTAAGATAGGCAGATGAGATCCTGAGAGTTCCTTGAAATGTTTGAAGAGAGAGCTTTTATCTTTCCCTGAAGGGCTGGGAAGGATTGTTAAGCTGTGTAAGTCTGGAGTCTGTTGCTATCAAATAGGAAGAACTTGCTCAAATGGAGCCAGGATAAACAACAGCAGAGCTAAAAATGAAGAAAGACTGTCTTGCCAACTTCGCATGAACCTTGGATATAGCTGTACCTAACTACTTCTCACTTATGTGAGCCAAAACATTTTTTTTAAAACTAAAATCATTTTGAGTTGAGTTTCTGTCATTTGCCACCAAAAGAATCCTAATACACCCCCTTTGGTACACAACTCATTTGTAAATTGATTGCCTAGTGTGTACATTTTTGCCATATGCATGCCGCATAATGAGAATTAAATGACCACTCTTGATTCAGTCTTTACAGTCATCAAATGGACAGAAGTTGAAAATATGAAGCTGCGGGCAGGGCACGGTGGCTCACACCTGTAATCCTAGCACTCTGAGAGTCCAAGGCAGGAGGATCACTTCAGGTCAGGAATTTGAGACCAGCCTGGGCAAGAGTGAGACCCCCATCCCCTGTCTCTACTAAAAATAGAAAAAATTTGCAGGGTTTGGTGGCGTGTATCTATAGTCCCAGCTACTTGGAAGGCTGAGGCAGGAGGATCACTTGTGCCCAGGAGTTTGAGGTTGCTGTGAGCCAGGCTGATGCCACAGCACTCTACCCAGGCAACAGAGTGAGACTCTGTCTCAAAAAAAAAAAAAAAAAAAAGGAAGAAAATATGAAGTTGCTATTTAATTAATGACATCCACTCTACCTCTCCTCGGATTGGATCTGGACTACTGACAACAGCCGATTCAACAACTGCTGGGTGCTCGATGAGTGCACTCTCCACTTCAAATGGCCCAATACGGTACCTGAAGAGGAAAAGAGGCCTTTGATCACTACACCCTCCCAGTAGATCCCCCTCTCTGACAAATCATTGCATTTTAAGAGTGGCAAATGTACAAACCCAGAGGATATAATGACATCATCAGCTCTGCCGACAAACCAGAAATACCCATCACTGTCCATCACTCCTCTGTCTCCAGTGACATAAAAATCTCCTCTTACTGTGGCAGCAGTTTTCTCTGGATTGTCCTAGGAATCAAAGGTGGTGTTTGGGGGTTAGTTTGGTCAGAATAGAGACAAAGATATGGCACCCAGTGAGTGATTAGTATATTACACATACTACTTCTAAAAGAAAAAAAATTTTTAAAAGATAGTTTCTATCCATTTTCCGGGCCTGAAAAAAAAAAAAAAAAGATAGTTTCTAGTAGAAAATATAAAATGTCAAAAAGAGGATGATAAAATGCGAGCCTCTCTTCCACCTCTAGCACCTCTCTGTCTCCACCCCTACCCCTGCCTGTCCAGTTTTCCTTTCTGAGGACAACCATTGCAGCCAGTTTCTTATATATGGGATTTAATCTTTACAATTCTCTTTAGAGTTAGATGATATCCTCCCTGTTTTACAGCTGATGAAATAGACCTGGATTTTGTCACTTGCCCAAGGTTACATAGCAAGACATAGTGGTTATGAAATTTGGACCCCAGTCTTTATTGAAGTATGAATAGCACTTTTTACATCCTCATACCACATATTCAGAGAAGAAAGAGAAGGGTCGTGTAGATTTCAGTCTGAGGGCAATTTCCCCTTCTTTGCCAGGTGGTAGAATATTGCCATTTTCATCTATAATCTAGAATGAAAGAAACAATTCAGGTTCGTAACATTTTCCTTGTCACAAAATGAAAACAGGCTGTGAATAGTTGTATGAGGAACAGCAGAAAACTGTAAACTGTTCTTTCTTCTTTATTGAACCTGATATTTTCTCAACCCACCTGGACATCATAGGGTTCGACTCCTTTCCCCATTGAGCCTGGTTTAATTTCTTGTCCTTTTTGATTGGCACAAATTATTCCCTATTGAGAGGACATGTTTTATATAATTACACAAAAATTGATTTTCTGTAGCCTTTTACATCATGACAATAAAACTCGAGATTCACTTTTGATGGATTTTTCCAGTGTGCAAGCTCATCATCCGAAATATATTATTTTAGATCAATAGTTCTCAAACTTGAGTGTGCATCAAAATCAAGTTTGAGATTCTGGAGCATTGTTTAAACACAGATTGCTGGGCCTCATCACAGAGTTTCTGATGCAGCAGGGTTCTAAGAATTGGTACTTCTACCAAATTTCCAGGTGCTGCTGCTGCTGGTTTGAAAACCACTCGTTTAAACTCCGTTAAGTGCAGCTGCTCAGCTCTGAACCTCACAACCACTAATACCCCTGAGATTTCTCCTGCTTGGGAGGCAGGAGGACCATATGGTACAATCATAATCCTCCTTCAGCCAGCACTAATTGGGCAATTCACAAGTTTTGGAAACTTCTGAGAAGAGGAGGTGTTCTGGGAAACTCCACAAAAATTTAGAGCAGGATGCAGGCATTCAGGGGCTCACTTGACAGTCCTGAGATAGAAAGGCCCCCAATATACTATATGTAAACTTTGCCCTTTAGATATACCACTTCTGTCTGTCCGTAGCCCTCATACAGCTCCAGCCCAGTTTGCTCCTTCCACTGTTCCAGCACCTCTGGGTTGAGTGGCTCCCCTCCTGTCAAGCAGTGCCGCAGCTTCTTGAATTTATATCTGGAGAGACAGAGTTGCACAGGGTCTTTGGGAGGGAAATCTGAGTGGCTTTCACTGGAAGATAGATAATTAGTATGTTTAAGCAACAAGCCTAGAAGCTTGGAGAGTCAGGTCCTAGGGAAGTTCATTCTACAAGTATTTCGAGCACCCACTATATTGCTGGAAATTGTTCTAGGCGGGGGGGGGGGGGGGGGGGGTGTGGGCACGTGTGGAGTTAAGGATGAAAAATATTCTTGACAGAACTTCCATTTTAGCAGATAGAGGAGAATTTAGCTCTTAATGAAGTAGACAGCTAGGAGAAAATACTGAGTGTGATACTAAGTGTTTATTATGAGCCAAATGATATAACAGCTCATACTGATCAAGCAGTTGCTATGTTGTAAAGGCTTTAGTAGAACTCTTCAAATCCTCACAAGTCCTATTTTACAGATGAGGAAGTTGAGGCTCAGAGAGGTTAAAGAATTTGCCAAAGGCCTCCCAAACAACTGCTGAGTTGGATACTCCGTGCCATGAACTTCCCACTTGTTAGGCTGATCTCACCAAGCACAGCCCATGCATTGAATTCTCACCACAACCCTGTGGGGTGGCTCTTAGTCCTGTCTTTTGTTTTCTTTTCTTTTTTTTTTGTTTTTTTTGTTTTTTGAAAGTAAACAGCGAAGGAAAGTCCTGTCTTTTGGATGGAGTTGACGGAATGTTTAGCAAGGTCATCTTGAGTATCTGAAGTCACACTATTAGTAAGTAGTAAATCCCTGCCTGTTTGGAGGACTTGAGCTTTGGAGTTTGAGCTTTTAACGACTGGCCTTCCCGGACTCAGGTGAGAAAGCCTGGACCAATCTGATTCTCATATAGTGAGTGCCAAATGAGTGGGAGGGTGTGGGTAGAACATAAGTTGTGCATACTCAAAATGCAAGGTGCTCACATTTTGGGGGGTCACAGAGGAATTGACACTGACTAGGAAAAGAATATTCATCTGCTTGATTCTGTCTCTCATAGCAGTTTCCTCCTGGGGAGGGAACAGAGGATGGACAAGCCTGTACTACTTAAATTGTTTCTCTCACCCCATGTACTGAAGTAATTAAATAACTATACATTGCAACTCTACTGCAGGTCCAGCTGACTTGGCTAAATTGAATATAACCTTCAAGTCCTAAACTTCAATAGCTTCTCTTTAGGGCAGTATAAATGTACTTGAGGGTTTTTTTTTGTTTGTTTGTTTGTTTTTATTTTCCTTTCTTTGTAATAGCTGATTTTAAATGACAGTGTTTCTAAAAGAGTGGTATTTGGGAACAAGGTTGTTTTGTTTTGTTTTTTTGAGTGGGAGTTCTGGGACCATAGGGCTTTAGTTCTCCCCAGGAAAATGTCCAGTTGCCCCTAGAGGTTATTCCAAGGGTTCTTTAAATGAAGGGACAATTTTGCCCCCCAGGGGACATTAGGAAACACCTAGGGACATTCTTTTTCTTTCTTGAGACAGAGTCTCACTCTGTTCCCCGGGCTAGAGTGCTGTGGCGTCAGCCTAGCTCACAGCAACTTCAAACTCCTGGGCTCAAGCGATCCTTCTGCCTCAGCATCCCAAGTAGCTGGGACTATAGGCATGCGCCACCATGCCTGGCTAATTTTTTCTATATATTTTTAGTTGGCCAATTAATTTGTTTCTATTTATAGTAGAGAGTGGGTCTCACTCTTGCTCAAGCTGGTTTCAAACTCCTGACCTTGAGCTGTCCTTCCACCTCAGCCTCCCAGAGCGCTAGGATCACAGGTATGAGCCACCACGCCCCGCCCTAGGGACATTTTTTTTTTTTGAGACAGAGTCTCGCTTTGTTGCCCAGGCTAGAGTAAGTGCTGTGGTGTCAGCCTAGCTCACAGCAACCTCCAACTCCTGGGCTCAAGCAATCCTACTGCCTCAGCTTCCCAATTAGCTGGGACTACAGGCATGTGCCACCATGCCCGGCTAGTTTTTTATATATATATTAGTTGGCCAATTAATTTCTTTCAATTTATAGTAGAGACGGGTCTCGCTCCTGCTCAGGCTGGTTTTGAACTCCTGACCTTGAGCAATCCACCCGCTGCCACCTAGAGTGCTAGGATTACGGGCGTGAGCCATCTCGCCCAGCCCCTAGGGACATTCTTGATTCTTACAAATGGGGCATGGTGGTGCTAATGGCATCTAGTAAGTAAAAGCCAAGGATGCTGCTCAATATCCTATAATGACTAGGACAGCCACTCCCCACTCCTATCATGACACAGAATTATTTGGTCCAAAATATTGATAATGGCATGACTAAGAAACCCTGGGCTACCCTTTGCTGAAAAGGGGAGATCTGTGATGCTGGGTGGTAGCTTTCGTTTGTGGTTCAAATAGAGATTTCTGCCCAAGTACCTCTTAAGGTCTTTTTGCACAAGCATCCGGTATACAGTGGGAGCGCTGCACAGGGTCGTGATGGGATAAGTTGTAAGCGTCTGGATGATGGAGAAAGACACACATGTTAGAAGTGGTGAGTCAAAGGCCATGACGAGAACTAATGTGTATAGCCTCTTATTCTCTTTCGTTAACATACGCCTGTCTCAAGGTCACTACCCGGAATAAGAAAGCAAATGTTCATCAGTTATCACTAGTGACTGGGTGTCTGTTGGGAATTTCCAGTTACTGGAAAGAATATGTGTATGTTACAGAAACAGACATACACAATCAAATTCAACAAGTGAATTTGAGAACAACCCAAAATGTGAACTGGTTTATTCTACCTTGGGGCTGCAAGTTACCTTTCATGGTGGAATCTAGTAACGTCCTGACCGTATATTCACGTATACTACAGACTGAGTGTATAATATCAGCTAACCCACCAGAGCCTTTCCAGCACCATTCCTATAAAATACATCAGTCATTTTGAGTGGATTGAATAAATACAGAAATAGGCATTTTTCAGGCCTTTTCTTAATTGTTTAAAATTTTCTGGCCTCTCTATACCTCCAGTTCTTTAAATCAAATAATGACTTAGGCATTTTAAATCTAGAAAAATACTAACGTTTTAGAGATCCTCTTTTGGAGAAGTTCCACCATGTCACTTTATATATTGACAGTTTACATTAGATTTAAGCATTTGGGAGAAGGCTCTCAGAATGTATGTCTGGGTTATCTGGATTGTCACGTTAAAAACTATTTGGATTGTCATGGATTAGAAGTAAATTTTCATCTGTAAGTGAGCATTTCTTCTGTGTGTACCTGCTCCCTTATTCTAATTGTTTTTATGTAGTGTGGTGTGTATATCTAAGACTAGCATAAGTCTATAAAGGTTTTTGTTGCACTTAAAATACACACATTATCTTTGTGAAACAAAAGTATCATTCTTGTTTTATAAAGGTAGGTTTTAAAACAGCAAAGTTAATTTATTAACTTCGTGCCACTTTGTAAACATGATTTATGGTTCCTAGTTCTTAGGTTAGCCTACATTTCTGTTAAGACCCTTAAACTATCTTGTCAGACCAGTTAGCAAAATAACAGGGTGAACAGGTTTTATTCACATAGATATGGTATATACTTAATAATATATATTTCATTGAACTTAATTGATTTTTCATGGTTCAACAATTGGCCTGAATCATATTTTTCTAAAGGCTAAAAAAAAATTGGAGTATCCAATACCTCAATCTAGCCATCTCTGGCTGAGAGGGTAGGGCATGCCTGGTTTCCAGAAGAGTACTGGGTTCTGAGACTTAACAATGTGAGAAGCTTAGAGTAGGGGGAGAATGGAAGGAGCTACTCTGGGAGAAAGGCAGCCTCATCTTTAATCTCCTCAGACTTATCAGCTATTATCTTTGTTTCACTGAATCAGAAATGAAAATATTTGTTTAGACTGGAGACTTCTATTATTTAGAACCAGGCTGTTAAGCAGCCACAGATTTAGCAACATTAGCAAGTCCTGAGCAATTCGAAGCATAAGTATGGGTTTCATGCTTGACAGTATTGTGGTGTTCCCCCTTCACTCTGTTAAATACATGTTAAAACCCAAGTCCCTGGAAACTTTCCTTCTTAAAAAGAATGATTTCCAAAAACCCAAAAGCCCTGTATTCTGAAGGATCCTTCCTTTGTGGTTTTTGTGGGAGATGAGGAAAGCTCTAAAGATATATGGAGTGGAGGTCACAACTTACATGTAGGAAGGTGTCTGTGTCAAATTGGGCCATCCGGTGCACAAAAACACAGCTTCCCTGAAGCCAGGAAGAAAATGTGCTGCCAATGGCGGCTTTTATCCAGCCTGTGTCCGACATGTTCCATATGATATCTGAGGACTTCAAGTCCAACCAATATCTAAATGTTATGAAGAAGCAACAAAACAGATCAAAAATAATAAAATAAAATAAAAAAACAAGAAAACAGACAAACTGGTGTCTCTTAGGAGGGACCTTGCCCCAGAACCTGAAAGGCTACAGAAAAGGGTCAAAGGAAGCCCCAAGGGATTCTATCTCCACTTTTCCTAGAGAGTTTTTTTTCAGAATCCTAGGTTGTCTGAGAGTAGTGGGGCAGTCTGGGTGTGGCATGATATTTTGAGTTTGTCCATTGATGCAACAAATGTTTATTGTGCTGAGCACTGTTCTACAGCAGCGAGCATGACAGGCCAGATCTCTGCTCTCATTTTAGGGAGACAGATAGTGAGAAAGTACACAATAAAGTGAATTAAATATACTATTAAATATCATAATTTCAAATAGTGATAAGTACTACAAGGAAAGGAAAATAAGACAGGGTAATGTGACAATTATAGGATAGCCTTTCTTTTAGAAAGACCTTTCTGGGTAGGTAAATTTTTACCTGGCAATGAGGAGAGGGAGCCAGACATGCTGTTATAGGATTGCATCAGTGTCAGTTCCTAAGCTCTTGCTTCATCAGTTGGTTAGATGGTGCTGTTTACTGAGCTAGGGTCGGGCAGGGGCTTTAAGAGTTCTGTTTTGTAGATGTTGTATTGGAGATACAGCCGTTTGAGGACAGGTGTCAGGCAGTTGGATAGACATATTGGAATCTCATGGGGAAGTTCACCAAAAACAAATTGAGTTTTTCTCCCTACCTTCCAGCAAGTGTGTACCCAATTCCGAGGCTGCTCTGAGAGTGCTGGGCCATCTTAGGAGAGCCTGTGGTCCCACTGGTGAAATAAATGGCCATTGGTTCTTGACTTCCTGTTTGCACACAGCTGTGCTCTTCAGATGCTGATCTGCAAAATATTAGCCCCAAGATGAAATGGCGGACCAGTTTAACTCTGAAATTTCTTTTGTTCGGCTGCTTATGCTGCTGCTGCTGCTCCTTCTCCTCTGCATCCTCCTCCTCTTCCTTCTCTCTCTCTCACTCTCCCTCTCTCTCTCTCTTTCTCTCTCTCTCTTTCTTTTTTGTTAAATTTCATCTGTAGGCCAAATAGATAGCCAAGATATTTTCCAGTATTAATAACAAAGGAACATGCATTTATTTATTTAAACATTTTTTCCAGTGCTTCTTAAAAATCTATGAATTTTTAAAAATCGGCATGGAATCTTTGTGAATTTCTATTAACATTTCAGGAGTCTTTATTATTTAAAGGAAGATCTTTTGGCATTTGAATCAACCTTTTTTTTTTTCAAGACAGAGTTTCACTTTGTGACTAGGCTAGAGTGAGTGCCATGGCATCAGCCTAGCTCACAGCAACCTCAAACTCCTGGGCTCAAGGGATCTCCTGCCTCAGCCTCCCAATGAATCAAACTTTTTAATAATTTTTGTTCAATATCTTCAACATCTCTAGCAGACGCAGCCAGTTGCTTACTAAATAGCTATCCCCTTCTTTCTTTGCACTAATAACATTCTTATTTTGTTCGGGTATCAGGCAGTCATGTGTTTCAGGGAGGACTGTTTCTGTGTAACTTCTGGGGGCAATTCTTGATTAACTTAAGACAGTCGTGGTCATTCCTTCCCTTACCAGTGATCGGTTTAAGAATGGGAACATGCAATATAAGGCTTTTATTTCCTTGTTCTAAAAAGTGTCTTTAGGAAGGGATGCTTTCTTCTCCCACCCCACCCATCCTGTTTGCTGGCCTTTGGATATTGTGAAAGTACAGGATGCCTGGTGGTACCCTAGCCATGCTGGGATCCTACAGAGGATGGCACGATGGAAAGCTGAATGAATCTGAGTCCATGTTAACTCCATCGAACCACTGAACTAACCAACTTTCAGTCCACCCTACCTCTGTACTTATTTGCGAGTAATACAAATAGAATTATTTGTATTGCTTAAGTCGTTTTTACTGGGATTACTAAAATCAAAAACATTCTAACTGATAACAATCTGTGTTAAGATTGTCTACATAGATAGCTCCAGCAATTCCTTCCATCCCTGTACAGCTATGCCATTTCCTCATGGAAGGGTAGAACATAGGTTCTCTTGCCTTGAATCTGGGCTGGGCTTATGACTTGTTTCGAGGGCTACAGTGTAGCAGAAGTTCTGGGACTTTTCAGCCCAGGCCTAAAGAGGCTTCTAGTTTTCACTTTCTCCGGGGCTGGTGGGGAATGAGTGGGGCCGTAGTGGTGCAAACTTGGCCACCATATAAAGATGTTCAGACTGTCTTGCTGGAGACAGAGGCCATGTGCAGGAGAACTGAGGTTCTTCCGTTGACAGCCAGCACCAAAGCCTGACTTGTAGATAAAGCCGCCTTGGAATCTCCAGCCTCAATCAAACTCATGTGGAACAGAGACTTGCTGACCCCCAGAAACATGAGCAAAGAAAATGATAGTTATTTTTACTACTGAGTTTTGGGATGGTTTTATTATTCGGTGGTGGATAACTGATACAATATCTAAGAATTTTTGAGACTTCTGTATCATATTTTTAATTTCCCTGGTTGAAGAGAACAGATTAAGGATGCCCTTTTATAATAATTCATCTTGATGATGAATAAGATTATCATTGAAACTGTAAAACAAGGAGGACTGATTATAAACATACACTATCTTGTCAACAATAATTTCATGAAAATATGAAGCAGCCAGGCAGAAGGAACAACACGTGCAAATGTCCTGAGCTAGGGCACATTTGAGGAATAAAAGGGAAGGTGGTGGGAGATGTGGTCCAGGAGCTAGGCAAGGGCTAAGCCATGCAGGATACTCATCACAGGCCATATAAGAAGCAGAAAAATATAGGCAGAGCTACATCCTTTCTTTCTGCCCTTAGATCCTTTTAATGGGCAATCCTTCTTTTCTAGGAAGGAGCCCAGCTCAACTTACAGTGTGGCTGAGTCCTTGGAGGCAAGGGGAATCTTTAGATGTACCTGTCATTTGTGTTGTTGTTGGCACTGCAGACAAACTGGGGAAAATACTCACTGAAATAATTCCTGGAAGCTGAGCCACCCATTCCGTGCATGTGGAGACACCAGGAGCTTGGTCTTCAGGTGGGGACACTCCGACACAATGGACTCCACTGCCAGGGCCACCTCCTCACTGGCCACAATGCATTTGGCCTTGGATGCTTGGAGCCGGTAGAGGATGTCTTTTGCTGTCAACTGGGTTGTCCCTGGCATGAAGACAAGCCCTGGGAAAAGACAGAGGGTCCTGAGCTGAACAGAACTGCTGTCCATTAGGTAAGACTTCGTAGACTGTGGAAAACCTGGCCTTGTGCCTGGGTGGGGAGGAGCTTCAGAGTGGAGCCTTCAGCTACCCCTGCCTTGGTTCCCAGGGACATCCCACAGGATGGATCACGGGGAAGTCCTTATAACATGGTTTTGGAGTCTGACAGACCGTGGGTCTAATCCTGGCCTTGTAACTCACTAGCTTTGTGACTTTCATCTCTCTGTGTCTTCCTTTCCTTATCTGTTAAAGGGGGTTAATAATAGTAAGTGTCTTGCATACAGTAGGCATTAGAATGGTGGGCCATTATTATAACATTTTATGTAACATTTGAATCATTATTATGCAACACTTGAACAGCACTTTACAGCTTTTAACACATTTGTATAAATATGTCATTTAGGCCAGGTGCGGTGGCTCACACCTGTAATCCTAGCTCTCTGAGAGGCTGAGGCGGGCGGATTGCTCGAGGTCAGGAGTTTGAAACCAACCTGAACAAGAGTGAGACCCCGTCTCTACTATAAATAGAAAGAAATTAGTTGGCCAACTAATATATATAGAAAAAATTAGCTGGGCATGGTGGCGCATGCCTGTAGTCCCGGCTATGGCTACTCGGGAGGCTGAGGCAGCAGAATTGCTTGAGCCCAGGAGCTTGAGGTTGCTGTGAGCTAGGCTGACACCATGGCACTCACTCTAGCCTGGGCAACAAAGTGAGATTCTGTCTCAAAATTAAAAAAAATTAAATAAATAAATAAATATGTCATTTAATCCTCTGAACCAATGGTCTTTAAAGAGAGTCTTGCAAGACAATCCATTGGGAATGAGAAAAGAAAATAATGGAATTTTTAAAAAATGATTGAGATACTAGAATTGTCTTTATGTTTTTATATCATTTGTGTCTATGTTTTATAATATGCATACTATATTAATGCAGTAGAACAACATAAATCACTATGTTTAGGTAAGGAGATATGCATCCTAAATATTTTTATCGACAGATTGTATAACCAAATCTGCCTGGAGACCTCTGTTTTCAGCAACCCTGGTCAGTCCATGCAGTGTTGCCATTTGATGGAATATGAGATTTGGTCAGAGCTGATGAGTGGGAGAGCCAGGCCTCAAATCTGTGGATCCCAGGGGCCTGGCATCATTGAGGTTTGTCTAGACCACTTTGGCAATGCTTAATTTATCCCACCTCCTTGCTTTAGCCTAAATATTGGCTGGAGATGAGCCTCATTTTAAGGTACCATTTCCTTATGGGAAGTACATATATGGCAGAATCAGATGCAAAAGGGAGAGAAGGTAGTTTGCACTTTCTAAAGTGAATCGATGGGAAGAAAGTGGAGTATATGTTAAGTATTACAGATAACCACTACTATTTATTGAACACTTGTTATATGCCTGGTATTGCACTTAAAATTAATTCCAGTGTATAGAAGACAACTTGCCCAAGGGTTATAAAGTCAGTAAGTGGCAGAGCCATAATTCAAAGGTACATTCCCAGACTCCCAAGCCCTGTGCTATATACCAGACTGCTTATTTCTTGGTGAGTTCCCTGAAGGTAGCTAAATAGGGAGATGTGGAGTTGAATTCTTACAAAGGAGACTTTATTTTATTGAATATATTTTAAAAGCTTTCAGATGTCATCCCCTCTTGAGAAGATGTATAAATACATGAGGATAAGGAAGTTAAGAAAACACCTTAGAGGATCTCAGGATATTCACTCAATATAAAAATATAAGATTATTTATTTTACAAATCACTTAGTCTTAATGACTTGTGATGTGAATGTGTTCAATGGGTAGACCTCTAGCTTCTGGACTGAGAGAAGTTTTCTTCTGTTAGATTTCAGGTAGCAGATATCTTAAACTTTACTGCATATACTTTACAGCAAAAACCAAAATGTTTTGCCATGTGATGTAGTACAAGCAATCTCAATATTCACAGAGAAGATTTAATACTTCTAAGTTAGAAACATAATCCTCAGCTGATTGCTTTACATTTAGTTACCCAAGTGGTGTTTTTTTAACCACCCAGCTTGTGTGTTCATTTTTCATTAGTATTTCATACATTAAGTAGCATTAAGTACATGATTTTATGATAAATATACCAAACCACCCTTAATCTTCTCTCAATCCACAATTTGTTTTGCATTTGCAAGTTTTATATATTGCTGTTTTTATTTAATATTGGCAATAAGAACATTTTTCAACACTATTCTGAAAGCCTTATAATCATTCTTTTAGTAATATTTTATCATTTAATATCCTTTATTGAAGATTATTTAGGAGTAAAAGGTTATATGAACTTTTCAGTGATATTCCAAGGTCAGATGCCATAATTTCAATAAGCAATAAACACACTTCAGCTATCATTAAATACATTAAATATTAAATATTAATTAATCTCAGCTATAATCTCAGCTAAGTTATACATTATTTAATAATTTCTATATAAGTTCTCAATTGTTACTCTTACTAATGATACTGTAACAAATATATTTTTATTCTCTATAATATTTTATCCTTTGGTATTCTTATTTATTAATTGATTTATTGTTTTATTTTGCTTTTGAGACAGCATCTTGCTGTCTCCTGGGCTAGAGTGCAATGGCATCATCAAAGCTCACTACAACCTCAAACTCCTGGACTCAACCAATCCTCCTGCCTCAGCCTCCCAAGTAGCTGAGACTACAGGCACACACCACCATGCCCAGCTAATTGTTTTACTTTTTGTAGAGATGGGTAGTCTCACTCTTACTCAGGCTAGTTTCCAACTCCTGGTCTCAAGTGGTCCTCCCACCTTGGTCTCCCAAAGTGCTGGGTTTACAGGCATGAGGCCCTGCACCTGGACTATTTTTAACTGACTTATAAACAGTTGTCATGTTTTAAAGCAGGAATTGGCAAACTTTTTTGATAAATGGCCAGATAATACATATTTTAGGCCTTGTAAGCTATAGTATTTCTGTCTCAATTAGCAGTTCTGCTGTTGTGGAACAAAAGAAGCCATAGACAATATATAAAATAAATGAGCATGGCTGTGTTCCATTAACAAGTGGCCAACCCATAGGCCAGGGTTTGCTAACTCCAGTCCTAGAGGGGAAAAGAATCCTGTTGGAATTTTTATTTGGGGTGTATTATAAATTAGTATTAATACCTTGGGAGAAAGTATGTTATCGAATACATTAAATATTAATGCATTGAATACATCTCACGTTAGGGAGAACCCAAATATGTTCAGAGAAGTAAATTCTGGAACATCTAGATGAACATGTCATATGTAATCTAGCCAGCTACTGCAAAGATGCATTGGTACTCACATGTTCTTTTATATATCTTTGTGTGTAAAACCTAATTGCATAGTGTTGTAACTGTATGACTTTTGGCAAGCTTCTTAACTTCTCTGAGCCTTGGTTTCCTCTTCTGTAAAACAGTTATCACAATAATACCTACCTCTTAAGGTCATTATGATAATATTACTACATTATGATTGTCTAATTTCACCTCTTTTTCTGTCTACTCTAAGTACTATTTTAGTCAGAGCTAACATTTCAGAAAACATTCGAGTTTCAATCTCTCTTTCTGTATGATTTAGAAGTGTTAAATATCGGCACTGACCTGTTCGCATGCAAGCCACATTTACCAGCCACCACTCAGGGATTCGGGGCAGAATCACAACCACCCGGTCTCCTCTCTGCAGGCCACAGGGCTTGGTAAGTACGTTGGCTGTCTTTCGGGACAAAGAACCCAGCTCTCTGAAGCTCCATTTCACCTCGTCCCCTTTGCCATTCACCCACCACAGGGCTGGGTTGGCTGGTCTCTCCCCTGTCTGGCCAGGGCCATGTGGGAAAGAAAAGAGTAGGTTTACAAGGCTGGTTACCAGGTAGGTGGAGCACTTGCCATTTCTCCCCCTTAGCATCTGTTCTTGTGCATGCTGGGAACAGCACCCCAGCATATCTTTGGGGGAATTGCTCCTCTCTTATTGAACACAGCCTTGGCAAGACGACCCATCAGGGTGCTTACCCATCCCTGACTCATAGGAGGGCATGTGACCAAAGTTGGGCCAATCAGACCTTCTCTTCCTGGACTTTGACTTTCTGAGAGGAACCAAAAGATAGAACATGGTTAGAGCAAAACCTGTCTATGGGCTGTTGGTGCCTATGCATTCCCAGGGAGCTGTCCTGGTTCCTGTCCTCACCAAGATTGACTCGTTAGCTTCCAGTCCAATTTTTTGGGCTCTCCTGCATTTCTAGAATAAATTTATTTCTTGCTTAAGTTATTTGGTCATCAATTATTGGGTCCCATTCACATAACCTTAATGGATGTACTAAGTTTGAGTTTGATTAGGAACCTGACATCTGTTTGTACCCAAAGGCTGAGATGTGGGTTTCACAGGTCACAGGAGCAGAGTGGCATGTGGCATCAATTGATTGATTGATTTCTGGAGGAAACGTCTCTCCCACCATCCTACAAAGCAAGTCATCTATACTGCAAAACCTCTTTGCTTTATATTTTACCTGGAGAAAAATTACTTCCCTTTCTTCCCCCACCCGAAAGTGGGGGTACTCTTCCTAGTTGAAAAATACTTCAAAGCCCAGTTGACATTTCAGTCTGTCTGTGAGCCTTTCTTGGCATCCTCTTTAGTTTTTCATCTACTTCTCTGTGTTCCTTCAGCATTGTGCTTATGTTCCAGGTGACTCCATTACACTGTATTGTATTACAGATGTGTCCCTGCCCTGTGGATCTAAGCTCCATAAGATCAGGGACTTGGTTCAGGTTCTTTTGGAGCTGTATGACCTTAGGTAAGTAGCTTAACTTCTGTAAGGTTAAGTTCTTTATCCACAAACCCCCCACAGTGGTTATAGGGATTTAATGAAATAATATAGGTCAGTATTTCACAATCTTTTGTTGTTTGAGTATCACTATTTCTGCCAGATATGTCTGCACCTGTGCCATTGTACTTTGTGCATATTTGTTTACATTTACTCACTTGTACGTATTATACTTAAGAAGGAAACTGCACTTAATCAGCACCATAGCTGGAAAATCAGTACCACTTGCTAAAAGTAAGTTACTGAAAAATAAATATATTGAAAACAAAACTATGCTCCCTCTGTTCGAATGAGAATTTAGTCAAGTGTTAGGTGTTAAGGACACAATGGCATTCAAAGAAGGCCTTCTCCCTCTATTTATCAGGAAGGATTGATTCAATGTTATTTAATACCTTGTGTATCCAGCACCTAACATTACCTTCTGAACCACAGATCCTGCAGGTCACTTTGATAAGCATTGATAGGTAGAGTGTTTAGCTCAGTGCCTGGCCAAGATAGGGATGAGTAAGCAGGGATTTCATCCTGAGGCTGCACTGCAAATATTCTGTAAGGCTTGCTTGCTTTACTCTTCTCAATCTCTGATTCTCTCCTAAATACTCCAAGGATAGCAATATCCATAAAACCAAAGCTCAAAATTACTGATTTTTGGATATGACTGTGACCAGCCCAAACACAAGGAGCTGTCATGAGGGACTTTGAAAAAAGAGAAGGTAAAGAAGTGAGAAACCACAGTGGGAGAGGGTGGGGTGAGGAGACTCCAGAGAAAGGCAGACATAAGTGGTTTAGCATCTAAGATCTTCCCTGGAGAGAAAAACAAAGGAAACCAAGGGAGTGAAAGAATTGCAATGAAATTGATCAGTGGACCACAGAACAGGGAAATGGAAGACTGGGAGATAAGTGAACACCAAGCCTCCAACGGAAGCCCATCTATCTCATACCTTCTCCTTTTGCGACCACTGGTCCAACACATCCCCAGCAAAGTTAAAGTTCTTAGGCAACGGCTTGTCATAGCGATTTATGGCCTCAAGATCAGCAAGAGTCAGAGGCGTCCAAAGCTGGTGATCTCTGTGAAAGTGACGGCCAGGGGGCTTAGCGAGCCAGATGAATCTGAATGTCTGGTAGCGGAAAAAAATCTTCATGATTCTCAATGGACTTTGTCTTCTGCTATGGATGCAGAAGTGCCACAGTCTGTGGAGAGAGAGGCGTGGAGAGTGTCAGTCTTTTTCAGTGCTCTGCGGTACGATTGGGAGGTGGGCCTGTGACTCCGTGCACCTGGCAAGTTGGGAAACAGACAAAGAACACCCATACTTCTTCAGAGCCACTCCTGTTAGACACTGACAGGTCTCCCTGCCACTAGCCTCTTCCTCTTCATTCTGCCTATAACCAGATTAGCCTAAAACTTTCCCACAACCGTAGAATTGTCAAGCTCCCATCTCCTGTCCCTGCCTTCTCACCAACCAAACAACAGACACATACTAAATCTGCTACCTGGAGTGGTGTTCAAGGTCTCCTTCCATCTGCCTCATGCTCTGTTCTAACTGTATTTGGTAATGCCTCTACTGGAATTTCTTTTCTGTAAAAGCCGCCCATTCACTTTTCATGAATGTCCATTTCTACCGCTAAGAGTTGGCCTGTCATTCCTCTTGCTTCTAGTTATCCTGCCCTCCTTTCCCCTTCAGTCCTCCATTATGATTGGTTAGGAACCTGGGTTTAAGGCCTGGCTCAGCCATTTTCTGGCTGTAGGACTTTGAGCAAACTACTTATTTCCCTGCACCTCAATTTTCTCATCTGCAAAATTGGGAATATATATTAATAGTGCCTCCCTACCAGGGTTATTGTGAGGATTTAATAAGATAATATATATAAAATACCTAGAAGGCCTAACTTGTAAATATTGACTTTGAAAAATTAATTACTGCTATTATTTAGATTCTTTTCGTCTTTCTTTCTTTCTTCTTCTTCTTCTTTTTTTCTGAGATCCAGTCTTGCTTTGTCAACAGGGCTGGAGAGCAGTGGTGCTATCATAACTCATTACAGCCTCAAACTCCTGGGCTCAAGTGATCCTTCTGTCTCAGCCTCCTAAGTAGCTGGGACTACAGATGCCACCATGTCTGTCTAAGTTTTTTATTTTTTGTAGAAATAAGGTCTCACTACATTGCCTTGGCTGGTCTCAAACTCCTGGCCTCAAGTGATCCTCTTGCCTCAGCTTCCCAAAGTGCTAGGATTACAGGCATTAGCCACCATGCCCAGCAAAAATGTTTCTATTAGTATTATTATGG
The DNA here is from genome assembly GCF_040939455.1 of Microcebus murinus. Taxonomy (NCBI): domain Eukaryota; kingdom Metazoa; phylum Chordata; class Mammalia; order Primates; family Cheirogaleidae; genus Microcebus; species Microcebus murinus. Next base: position 15,094,362 of record NC_134122.1, on the reverse strand, counting down.
CACATTTTCATGAAACAGTCTTACAGTATGAATCAGGAGACTTAGATTTTACTCTTCTTTCAAAACTACGTTGCAACATTGGTAAACTCGCTACCCTTTCTGGACTGTCATCTGTTATCTAACTTTTTCCCCCCTAATTCTGTGATTATTTCTTCCTTTGAATTTCCATAACATGCATCTGTGCTACTCATGTGACAGTTGTCTACCTTATTTTATCAATTATGGTTTTTAATATATGTGCTTTGCCTCCCTAACCTATCCAGATGGTGTGATCAGAGGCTATGTAATTGCATCCTTAGCACTAAGCATGACTCATATAGGATCTTCAATAATAAAAAGAGTGTTTATTAAGTTCTTGCTGTAGACCAGCCACTGTGCATTCTTGTTGATATCATTGAATATTCATGACAAGCTTGTGAGGCTACTGCTATTATTATCCCCATTTTACAGATGAAGACACTAAGTCATATAGACTTAAGGAAATTGCCCAAGGTCATCCAGCTCTTGGTGGCAGAGGCAAGGTTTGAATCTCTATGGTATGGCATCAGAGCTTGCCTACTCAACTTCTCTGCTGTTCAGTCTCCTTTGTGCTGCTTTCTTCAATAAAGGTTTCTTGTTGATGGTGGATACCTTCCCCCTTTTGCCCTTTAGTCTTATCGTAGGTGCTTTTCACGGAGTGGAAAAATCTGCAGGTGTAAATGATGCCTGGGTCTGCAGTACAGTGATAACAAATAAACAACAGAACAAAGGGTGTGGGGTGTACCACTCCCTCATTGTTGTTGCTAAGCCCTCCATGCTGCTCAGAGTGATGTCTGGACAGGTGAGAGGTCCATTTGGTGCAAATACAACTTACTGTAGCCTAGGAAGAGCTATTTCTGGCAATATTGTTGCTATTAAACTCTCTGTTATGTTAAGGTAGAATGAAGAGGGAATATACCTTACCTGGGTAATTTTCTGGAAGTGTGGTAGAGGTATCAAGAGTAAAGAAGAGGGAAAAAGAAGCATAGTGGGCTGTGCTCATGGTTTAGCATCCTTCTAAAAGTGAGACCCCATTCCTCTCCTAAAACATACATGCACACACACGTAAACACAGACACCCCACACAACCACACTAGTATCCACACTTGCTTCTCTGGATAACCTTTACCAAGTTGCTTAATCTCTCCAAGTCTCATTTTCACCTATACAATGAGAATGATGATAATACCTTGTTTATTAGCTGGTTTGGGGGTTTAAGTGAGTACCTTAGCATAATGCCCAGTGTGTGGCTAGGAATTATTACATGCTGCATATTAAAAATCAAACCTCATAGGCCAGGCGCGGTGGCTCACGCCTGTAATCCTAGCTCTCTGGGAGGCCGAGGCGGGCGGATTGCTCGAGGTCAGGAGTTCGAAACCAGCCTGAGCAAGAGCGAGACCCCGTCTCTACTATAAATAGAAAGAAATTAATTGGCCAACTAATATATATAGAAAAAATTAGCCGGGCATGGTGGCGCATGCCTGTAGTCCCAGCCACTTGGGAGGCTGAGGCAGAAGGATTGCTTGAGCCCAGGAGTTTGAGGTTGCTGTGAGCTAGGCTGACGCCACGGCACTCATTCTAGCCTAGGCAACAAAGCGAGACTCTGTCTCAAAAAAAAAAAAAATCAAACCTCATAACCATTTATGGCAGAAGGCTTTAGCTACTTGACATACAGAAAAACTAGAAAAGCTACTGAATCGGAGTCACTAACATTTACCTTATTTCTGCCTCTTTTAATGCCCCATCACTATGCAGCAAGCTATTGAGGCTGACCTGAGCACCCATCAATCTGAAGCCGTTTAGCCTTTCCTGCCATCACTTTATTCTGTCCCAATCTTAGTTTAATGATGACTTGGAAAGACCTCCAGGACATGGGGCACCTGGAACATTCTTGCTTCCTAAGGAGAATGGTGCAGAGAATATAGTGGATAGGTTTTAACACAAATCTCCTCTCCACGTCCTCCAAATTGAAAAATGAATTTTCATGAATTTCTCTTAATTACGATTAACTCCATGGACAAATTTTCCATATCTTAATAAACCACAAAATCAGCATACCCACACATCTAAAACTAATGTAAACAGATCCGATTTGAATATATGTTTCAGCATTTCCTGTGTTATGCGCAGAGTGAAATACATCTTATGCAAACATAATCATTAGCAATGAAATACAAATCAAGATATCACAAAGTAGGATTTTTCAATTAAACTTTAAAACATTTTTGTTAATAACCTTACTTCTTTTCCATCTCTTTGGTCTGCCTTTGGTTTTCAGAATCAATTAGGTATGGATAGGCCTTTACGGAGACCACAAAACTCTCACGAGCTGCCATTTTGCGTTGAACAGAACCATTTCCTGTCTTAGGGTTCTGTGGAAATTTCCTATAATTCCAGGGTAAAATCTGAGGATCACTGACTGTTATAACTCAAAACATTATTTGTGTAGAAATTTGTATATAAATGTGCTTGATGAAAAATCTTCGGAGAATATCTATAAAAGTGAGAGAATCAAACTAGATGATTTTTAACATCTTAGTGATTCCAGAGTGTAAAGGGAAACTTTGACAGTGAAAAAAATTATTGAGCAATTGATGTATGCTCATGTTAAGTACTTCCATGTAATATCTTGTTTAGTTCTCTCAACATCCCTAGAAGGCGAGTATTTTATTTCACACATACACAATTTATTATTTTACACATACGGTCACGGAGGCACTGAGAGGTAAATAATTTATGAAAAGCCATTCTTCTAGCAGGTGGCAGAAATTCCAGCCCGTCTTTGTTGTCTCCAAAGCATATTCAAGGAAATTCCATCAAAGAATTTTGCTACATTTGTACCAACCATAAAGTAGGAGAACATTCCATTTTCTTGTCAAAAGGACAGTTTTCTGGGGCAGGTTCTGCAGTTATCTAATTATGGCAAATTAATATGCCTCTTCTCTTACTGCTCCACTATAGATTTAAATATACTTTCTCAACTTCTCATTTACTAGAGTCATCTCCATGTTACCATATGCATTTTCTCTTACCAGAAAATGGTATTATTGATCCAGAAAGGCCTTCAGCTCCTCCACAAAGACTCAGCCGTGTCTGCCAGAGAATTGGTTCCTTTCTTCTTTTCTTTTGGAGGCATCTATGCCATTGGATCCCCAAGTCTCTGGTGTGCAGTTGGAAGGATTATAATCCCCTGAGAAGAGAGTTTTTGTTTCTCTGGACAACCCGTGGTTAAAGGGACAGCAACTTATAAGGCACAGCTGGGAGGGAGGAGAGGAAGGAAGTACAGAAGCAACCTCCTCTCATGGTTCAATGCCAAACAATGGCAAAGGCCCAGCACATTAGTGGATTATTCTCATTTATGGAGCTGAAAGTATAGTGATCCATGCTGCTCAAGTAGCCTATTATTAGAGCCTCTCCATATAATTATTGAGTAGCCCAGGGCATTGGCATGCTCGATTATTGTGGCATAACTGGATCTGGCCTGGCAAACCTACCAAAGTAGTATAGCCAAAAAAATCCCATCTAAACCCTCAATTCATTGATTAGAAGAGTTTATGAGAGATCCTCTGAACTCCTGGTTTTTATCAAGCACCTACTGTGTGCCTTGCCATTGCTGGATGTTTGTCTTGATGTTATGTCATTTAGAAATCATCTTGAGACAATGTTGCCAACTGGTTTGAATATAAACTTCACTTTGTGTGCCCTTATGCATGTCAGTTGCTGGCAACAGGGATGGGATTTCAAGAAGTCTGTGCCCAACTGTTGCCTGTTGGTGACAGTGATGGTGACAGTGGTCAGACAGTGGCATTTTTCACCTTGAGAGTTCATAATAGCCCCATAATAGCCAAAGGAGAGTATCTCTTATGGGCTCAGACATGAGGAGGTCTCCTTGGTCCTTTAATAAATGAAGCCCAAAGCTAAACCCAGTGTGAAAAACTGAATAAATGCTCTCTCTCCCAAAGATATCCATGTGCTAATCTCCAGAACCTGTGAAAATGTTACCTTAAATGGCAGACAGGACTTTGCAAATGTGTTTAAGTTAAGGATCTTGAGATAAGGAGATTATTTTGGATTATATGGATGGGGCCAGTGTAATCATAAGAGTCTTTATAAGAGGAAGGCAGGAGGGTTAGTCAGTGAAGGAGATGTGATGACTTTATGCTGCTGGCTTTGAAGGGCAAGGAGGGGCCACAAGCCGAGGAATGCAGGTGGCCTCTAGAAGTTGGAAAAGATGAGGAAATAGATTCTGCCCTTGAGCCTTCAGAGGAAATACAGGTTTGCTGATACCTTGGTTTTAGCTTAGTGAAACTGATTTCAGAATTCTGACCTACAGAAGACAAATTCATGTGTTTTTAAGCTAGCAAATTTGTAGCAATTTGTTACAGCAGCAATAGGAGACTAATACACTCAGAGACTGCACACAGTAGGAACTCAAGAGCTATTAATTAATGAAGTGGCTGAAAGCTGGCATTGCCTCAGCCCAGTGACAAAACCTGTAGATTGTTAGATTGTTGAGTCTGGATGAGTCTTTGAAAGCACACAGACCAATCCTCTCATTTTGCTGATAAGGAAATTGAGACCCTGGCAGGAGAGGTGACTTGATGGGATACACAGCAGGTTGGTGGCAGAACTGGAACCCACCAACACCTTGCTGCCTATGACTCTGCAACCACTGCTCTGGCTACATATAATATATTCCTACCACGAGAGACAGATTTAGAAGTTATTGAAATCTTAACTTTCTCCTATGTTTTCTCAGCTCCTTGTACATTTATGATTGTGTTGAAAAAAATTCACAATTTGTGGACATTACATTTATTTATGCAATAGATTCTGTAACAGATTATGTAACAGATTCTTCATATATTCTGAACTCCTAGAAGGTAGGGCCATGCCTCTTCTTTCTCCTCCTTTCGTTTTCTGATCTTTATTGTTTATTTTTAACCCAAATTCATGTGTTGAAATGTTTTCTGATTTTCATTTATTTTTTATTTTTTTATTTTTTTTTGAGACAGAGTCTCACTCTATTGCCCGGGCTAGAGTGCCATGGCATCAGCCTAGCTCACAGCAACCTCAAACTCCTAGGCTCAAGTGATCCTTCTGCCTCAGCCTCCCGAGTAGCTGGGACTACAGGCATGCGCCACCATGCCCGGCTAATTTTTACTATATATTTTTAGTTGGCCAATTAATTTGTTTCTATTTTTGGTAGAGACAGGATCTCGCTCTTGCTCAGGCTGGTTTCAAACTCCTGACCTCGAGTAATCCTCCCTCCTTGGCCTCCCAGAGGCCAAGGCGTGATCCACTACGCCAGGCCAGTTTTCTGATTTTTAAAGCTATATATATTTATTGTAGAAAACTTGGAAAAACCTTAATTTTGTCAATGAGAAAATAAAATTACTTGTGATCCTACCAATTGGAGATTTTAGAAAACATATATTCTATTTTGAACTATTTTTCCCCTCCCTCCCTGAACTATTTTCTTTTAGTCCTTCTTCTGTGTGTTTATGCATTTATATACCCAAACACACCCTACACCCCATGCATATATAGTCATAATTATGGCTACATATGTATATATATGCATACATTTATACATATATATTTATAAAATAAGGGTGTGTATATAGTTATGGTTATATATATGCATGTATACATTTATAACATAAGGTCCATTCAGTTGAGTAGGCTGTGTATGAAAAATGGCTGAGAAGATGGTGCATTCACTAAAATGTTTCCATTCATTGAACTCACAGCAATGAGAGGGGGACAAAAATGTGAGAGGGACACAAAGAGGCACATCATCATCTCTTCACCCCCAAGAAGCTCCCAGTACAACTGGGAAGGTGGGGTGCATAAGTGGCAAGATAATAGTAGGGCAGGGCCTTACCTGGTTGATCATCTATTGGTGCTGATGGAAATAATATTTTACTAGGAAAAAAAACATGAATTATAGAATCAGAATTACCTGAACTTTTGAGTCCTGCTTAAAAGCTCTCTGATTGTAGTGTCAACCAAAAAGAAGCCAAACTCTATAAAATAATTTGGAGAGATTTATTCTGAGTCAAATTTGAAGACCATGGCCAAGAAACCTTAAGCAAGTGGACTCGCTGTGGCTGGGTTAGTTTGGCTGTATACATTTTAGGGAGACAGGAATTACAGGTGAAGTCATAAATCAATATATTGAAGGTGTACATTGCTTTGGCCTGAAAAGGTGGACCATCTCAAGAGGGGCAGCTTACAGGTTATAGGTGGATTTAAACACTCTTTAACTTGTAATTGGTTAAAAAATGAAGCTTTGTCTAAGGGCTTGGAATGTTTTAAGATAAGGAAGTCTATTAAGCAGAGACAAGCTACTGGCCATGTATTTGTTGTCTAAATTGAGGACCTGCAGGTTTGTCTTCTATGGCCTCAGGCTTGTCAATGAGTTACAAAGAATGTCTCCAAGAGGGGAGGAAGGGCCTGATGAGGCATATCTGACCTCCCTCTCTTGGCCTACAACTCAGTTTTGGGATATCCCCTTGGCCAGGAGGGGGTCCATTCAGTCAGGGGGTGGCAGGGAGTCTTAAGATTTTATTTTAGCACACACTAACAAGACATTTAGGTTCTCTGAGTCTCAGAGAATAATCCAAGCCACCTCATTAGGATTGCTGTGACCAAGTTATATATTGATAGAATAAGTAAAGCATCTGCCACAAGACCTGGCAAATAGCACAGGCCTAACCAGTGATTGTGGTGCCTCCTCCTTTCCATACCCCTATCCACTTATAGGGCCTCAGACACAATAGTAGTCACTGTGGGCTGAGCTGGTTGGGAGATTTCTTAGAGTAGGTGCAGCTTAGATTGGGCTTTGGAGGATGGCAAGACGATAAATAGGTGGGAAGTGGAGCTATCAGGCATCCCAGAAAGAGACCCCAGTGTCTCTTTAAAGACTAGAAAGTGCTGGTGGTTGTGTTGTCTCATGCCTGTTATCCTAGCACTCTGGGAGGCCAAGGGGAATTGATCACTGGACGTCAGGAATTCGAGACCAGCCTGAGCAAGAGCAAGACCCCGTCTCTACTCAAAATAGAAAGAAATTAGTCTGACAACTAAAATGTATAGAAAATATTAGCCGGGCATGGTGGCACATGCCTGTAGTCCCAGCTACTCGGGAGGCTGAGGCAGAAGGTTTGCTTGAACCCAGGAGTTTGAGGTTGCTGTGAGCTAGGGTGACGCCACAGCACTCTAGCCCGGGCAACAGAGTGAGACTCTAAAAAAAAAAACACTAGGAAGTACTAATGAGCAAACTCAGCCAGGGGTGGCAAATTGACAAGTCTCTGGAGCAAAGGTCTGTGTGGGGGATGGTGCAGTTCAAAAGATAGCTTATGGAGGACCTCAGATGCCAGAATGAAGTTAGGCCTTTATTCTGTGGTTAGTGGGGAGACGCTGACGGTTTTAAGATTTTAAGCAGCAACAGCAACAATTTATTATTTACTGTTAGTCTATCTTAACAAAACAAGATGTGACTTAAATTAAACTTAGTAGGTTAGGAATAAACAATATATAAAATTTTTATGTGTACTCTTGAGCTAGACTGGACCTGATGCAGGTTTGAAGATGATGACAATGACAGCTCAGATAGCGCTAAAGTGACTTTCATTTTGGTTTACTATAGAGCCAGGAAACAAACAATGCAAAGAATACAAAGCCTATGCCAAGGTCAAGGACACACAGAGGCACATCACAGCAAGGGTTGGGGATGATGTGATGGTGGAGGACATGTCAGCACTCAAGGGAAATGATGTGGCAGTAACCACCATGGTATGGCCCTTGGGAATAAAAACCCTGGGTTATATTAACAATATTTGCCATTTTCCATGGCGTAAATATAACTATCATGGCTGATTTCAAGGCTGATTTGTACCTATCTGGGTGATGTCACTGAATGCAGAGAGTTGGGAAGATGTGTACAATTGGCTCTGGTAATCTGGTTAGAGCTGGCTCCAGCACAGTTTCCCTTCTTATCATAAAAGGAAATTCTTCTTCTTCTTTTTTTTTTTTTTTTGAGATAGTCTCACTCTGTTTCCTGGGCTAGAGTGCTGTGGTCAGCCTAGCTCACAGCAACCTCAAACTCCTGGGCTTAAGTGATCCTCCCGCTTCAGCCTCCCGAGTAGCTGGGCCTACAGGTGTGTGCCACCACGCCCGGTTAATTTTTTCTATTTTTAGTAGCGATGGGATCTCACTCTTGCTGAGCTGGTCTAGAACTCCTGACCCCAAGTGATCCTCCTGCCTTGGCCTCTCAGAGTGCTAGGATTACAGGCATGAGCCACTACACCTGGCCAATAAAAGGAAATTCTTTTTTTTTTTGAGACAGAGTCTCACTTTGTTGCCCAGGCTAGAGTGAATGCCGTGGCATCAGCCAAGCTCACAGCAACCTCAAACTCCTGGGCTCAGGCAATCCTCCCGCCTCAGCCTCCCAAGTAGCTGGGACTATAGGCATGCGCCACCATGCCCGGCTAATTTTTGTGTATATATATATATATATATATATATTAGTTGGCCAATTAATTTCTTTCTATTTATAGTAGAGATGAGGTCTCGCTCTTGCTCAGGCTGGTTTCGAACTCCTGACCTCAAGCGATCCTTCCGCCTCGGCCTCCCAGAGTGCTAGGATTACAGCCGTGAGCCACCACGCCGGCCAAAAGGAAATTTTTGATATGCTGTAGTACATATCCCATGTTTTATGCTGTGCTGTGATGTTGGGCCTCCCTAAATTTTTAATGCAACAGGCCTGGCAATGATCTGATGAAATATGCTTTCAATTATATAAAACAGTAAGCAGATGAATTAAAAAAATTGGAAGAAAATGCACTAAAATATTAACAATGATATGTAGTAGGGTTACAGGTGACTTTCATTTTATTTTTTCTGGTTTCCAAAATTGTACATGTTTTCTACCATGGGCATATATTCCTATATGTTTATAATCAGAAAAATTTATACATTATTTTTAGTGGGTATAAAATACACAGTTACATATTCAGTTATTCAGAAAATAGAATTTTATTTCTCCATAACAATACTGTTACTTTCAATCTTAAATCCCCATTTTGCTTGAGAACAGAACACTTGATATAGCTACTGTTGGGTAGACACTATCACTTTAGGATATAAATCGGCCAGTTCAAAGTTTAAACTCAGTCAATTTTCTTTTCTTTTCTTTTTTCTTTTTTTGAGACAGAGTGTCCCTCTGTTGCTCTGGCTACAGTGCACTGGCATCATCATAGCTCACAGCAACCTGAAACTCCTGGGCTCAAGAGATTCTCCTGCCTCAGCCTCCTGAGTAGCTGGGACTACAGGTGCACACCACCATACCCACCAATTTTTTCTATTTTTAGTAGAGATGGTTCCAGATCTTGCTTAGGCTGGTCTCGAACTCCTCAAGGGATCCTCCTGCCTTGGCCTACCAGAGTGCTAGGATTACAGACCTGAGCCACCACACCTAGCCTCAGTTAACATTCTTTTTTTTTTTTTTTTTCTGATGTTTAGTTTTTTGTTTTTTTTTTTATTTCAGCATATTATGGGGGTACAGATTTTAAGGTTTCACTCAGTTAACTTTCTGACTCCAGCCTTTTTTCTTCCCTTCTCCCTGAGGATTCTGTATATTTCAGAGGGCTGATGTGTTGTCCTTGAATCAGAATAGAATCTGGTCCATGGTCATTGATGTCCATCCATGGTGGCTTCTGCTGAGATGTGCAACCCTCACTGATCTTGGGGCTCACCCCAGAAGTGAGATATCGGGCTTTGAGTCCTGTGGCTCCCTCAATTTAATGCCCGTTTTTTATGTGTGTATGGAGAGCATCTGGCTTGTGAATATATAGGCCTAGAGTCCCTTTTTAGTCAAGCACCCTGCAAATAAGCTCTAGTTTCAGCTCATTTGCTCACCCCCACCCTCTAGTTAATCTTTATCTTCTTAGGGGCAGAGTGTTTTTACCCTCTCCCTCTCCCTCTCCCTCTCCCTCTCCCTCTCCCTCTCCCTCTCCCTCTCCCTCTCCCTCTCCCTCTCCCTCTCCCTCTCCCTCTCCCTCTCCCTCTCCCTCTTGTTGCCCCAACTACAGTGCCCTGGACTACAGTGCTGTGGCATCAGCCTAGCTCACAGCAACCTCAAACTCCTGGGCTCAAGCGATCCTCCTGCCTCAGTCTCCCGAGTAGCTGGGACTACAGGCATGCGGCACCATGCCTGGCTAATGTTTTCTATATATTTTTAGTTGGCCAATTAAATTCTATTTTTAGTAGAGACAGGGTCTCGCTCTTGCTCAGGCTGGTCTTGAAATCCTGAGCTCAAACGATTCACCCGCCTCGGCCTCCCAGAGTGCTAGGATTATAGGCATTAGACACCTCGCCCAGCCTGAAAACCTTATTTTCAATTGGTGCTGTTAAGTGTTTCATTAGCACATTTTGGAAGTCAAAAGAGCCTTAGTGTATATCTCTGAATATCATCTGACTCGGTCTTTTAAAAAAAGAGAGATTGAGGAGATGCAGGTAAATAAAAAATAGGTTAGAAAATGAAGATAAAAACCACTGTGATTCAGCAACATAGTGAGACCCTGTCTGTAAAAAACAAAACAAAACAGTGTGAGATAGTACATGAAACACATACCATTCACTAAAAGCATGCCAGAAATTTGGCTAGAGCTTTCTCCCATCCAGAGGGAAACAAGAGGCACGTGTAGCATCCTTAAATAAATATAGACCTATTGCCTAGAGAGAATCTCACCTTTTCCTGATATTGAGACCAAAGGGAAATTTTCTTCCTGCATCTTTCTGAGAACATCATCTTTAATACCATTCCTACACTAAATTAAGCAATAAGTTTCTTTGTAGTTTATTTCTGTACCCAAGCCAGTAGTATTTCAGCAACATACAATTTGAGAAAAGCAAATTCTATGAAGGTTTGGGAGCAGAGAAGTAGGTGGAACTTAGCTGCTAAGCCCAGATGCTCTGCTGAGGTGGGATTTGGATCGACATCCTCTCCAGAAAGTCAAGGTAAGCCCGATAAAGACTGTACCAACTCCCTGGCAGAGACAGGCCAGGGGAGGACATGATCACTGGACACCTATAATATTTTAAGCCATGCACTAGTAATTGGGGTGTCACAAATGAAAAAGACATGACACTTGCCCTGAGGGGTGTTACATTCTGGTTGGGGACAGATACATAAAACAATTAGTGTACTAATGTATTGTATGTGGTATGATAAATATCTGAACAGGTTTATGAAGGGAGTAGTTGGTTATACCCTGATGGTGGTGGGGAAGGAGATGTAGAAGCCAGGAAAAGTTTCATAAAGAAGACGTGTTTCAGGATAGTCTCTCTGGCAATGATGTGGAAGAAAGGGGGACTCCAAAGGCAGAGAGGAGTTGAGAGGTGTTCCAGAGGTGAGATAGAAAGTTTAGTTGGCTACTGAATTTTGTTTCTGTTTCACACAAAAGTGGGAGGAACTGATAATATATTGATGAAGACTTTTTTGGTTGTAAGTGACAGAATCCCAATCTATACAGCTCGTGAGGAGTTGGCTGGTGGACTTATTGGCTTGCTGAATCAAGAGTGTATTGATCAGTCAAAGTATAGGAGATCAAAGTGTAGCTGGACCTTAGGAAAACCAGAGGCTCAGGCATCATCAAGGGTCTGTCTTCTGTTCCTTGTCTTTGTTTCTCTGGGTGGGTTGACTGCATTTTCTTTTCCCGAATATTGATTTTTTTCCACAAGGTATAAAGAAAGCATTGTCAATTCTAAAATTTTTCATCTTAAGACCCCTGCCACTCAAGAGATTGGCTATCTTATTTAGAAAAATTCTGGAGAAAAGCTATGGATTGGGTTAAGTGCCAACCACAAGGGGGGATATGAGATACTGCACAATCTTCTCTCTCGTGGGTATCATGAAAAAAAAAATTTCTAATTCCTGGGTAACTCTCCTGAATTCAACTTCTCAGATATTTTCTCTCTTTGGTACTTTCATCCAGTATTTGGGGCTGAGATCATCCAACCATTGTGATTTGGGATCCATTAGGCTCTTTGAGCATCTCTGAATGCTTCAAAGACTATAAGAACTAGATTCTCTGTCCTACAAGGGACAGTATGAATTCTGTGCTTTCTTACTTGGTTATATGAGTGTCCTGTGGGAGCCTCTTGTTTAACCTAGGAAAGATAGATAACAAGTCACCATTGGATTGCTACCAGCCGTCTAATGGTTCTTTTGGAAGGACTAAGATTTCTTCCAGTGTTGATAAGCACCAGAGACCTTGTTATGCAGGAAACCCGAGGGAGCATATGGACATGCAGCTTGGATCATTAGCTGGGCCTTTAGGGAGCATACTCCATCCCTGGCAAGTGAAGAACTAAAGTAATTATAACCCAGTATAGGTTTCAAGGGGACAATGGCAAATCATGTCAGAATAGAGAATCTACACTTAACCCCTTAGGTGAGCTCCTTGGACCAGAGGCTGAGAATGTTGACTTGCTCCTTATGTCTTATTACCACCGCAGTCCAGAGGCTAGACATCTGTTAATCCTCAGAGATCTGTTTCACTTGGAAACATGCATATAAAGCATAGTAGCAGCAGCTATCCTTTACATGCAATTACATGCACGTAGTACTTTATAATTTCCTAGGATCCCATATGCTATCATTTCATCTAATCCTCACAAAAATCCTGTGAAGCAGGCACTGCTAGTACCATTATTTTATAAATGAGGAAACAAACTCTGAGAGGTTAAGTAAATTGCCAAGGGTCAAGTCTTAGTTTAATGCTTGATTCTTCCTCTTTATTATGATCACCAATTTTCAGCATAATCTGGTACCCCACCAACTTGTAATGGCGACTAATAAATTTTTTAAGTAAAACTGATTATGAACTCATAAATATGTAATTATGTATATTTATATACATATACATATATGCATACCTACAAAGTATTTCCCCCAATGCAGTAATTTTTTTTTAAATGCTCAAATTGTCCCAAAGTGACCCATGCGGGAGCCCTTTTGGGCTGGCTTCTGTGTCCTTTTGACATGACCCCATTGTCTTTGAAAGCTTCCTTATTTTCTGGTGCAATAAAATGTCCCAGGTTTATCTTGTATATTTCCTATGCCAGTTCTAAAATCCTCTATTTCTCCAAGCACTCCTGGTTTCTTTTTGCGAGAAATGTAATAGTATTTGACAGTCAGTTAATCAACCATCATTTGCTATTGTGCTTTACTAATATAAGAGTGACTAACCAGGTTTGGCTTTATAGTATAGTCTTAGATTAGTAACTATGGCATTTGGGCCCATAAAGCACAATGTCAGAAAGGAGCCCTGAAGCAAAACAGCAAGTTGAACTGACTTCCCTGCTCATATATTCAGCATTATATGTCTGTATCTACCTGGATTTGGTTGAAGCCTATGATTATTAAGAGTTTATTTATTCCTCAAATATTGCCTAATTGACATACTTTGTACCAGACTGTGCAACATTTAGAAATATACATGGTACGGATACACAACAGCTCACATTAATAGTAATTAGAATAAAGGAAATCGGATGTGGCTGTCACTTCCTATCTTTATGCCCCTTGGAACTGATGGCACATACATGAGACAAATAGCTGACCATGAGTTGCAGTATTTTTTGTGCAGACAGACCAGTTAGAGTCAAGGATGGTGTTACCATTGACTTCAAGGCTCTACATCCTGAGCTCTGGCATGAGTGGATAATTGCCCTAGGCCTTCGTCTGCTCTTAAACAGTATTCTTACATCTTCAGAGGTTTTCAGGAGGATGAAGGGACTCTTAGATGCCAGATGCAGTGATCAAAAACATCAACTCCACTTCCTTCTCTAGGCCAGTGGGCAGGACCCCAGGTGCAGCCAGAAGAAGAAAGAGCTATTGTTTCATATGAATGGAAATAAAAAACCAGTACTTAAGAGTTTAAGCGAAATTAATGATTCCAAGGGCCCCAGATGGTATAGGTTGGATTTCCACATATATCGCTTCAGACTTTACCCTAAATGCCAGTAAGAGGGAGGTTGTTGGCTTACCACAGTTCTCATTTATTCAGCTGGTTGTTCAGATCATGAGAAATGGGGAGAGTCTATACTGGTATAATTAAATGCTTTTAGAACCACGTCATTACTTACCCTCTCTCCACTGGAATATAAACTCTATAAAAGGAAAGATCTTTGTTCTGGTCACTATTCTATCTTTAGTACCTTGGACAATGCCTGGTACATAGTATCTTTCTCAAAAAATATTTGTTAAATGAATTAATATATTTCTCCCATAGCAACATTAATATGTGTGGGCTCTCCTTTGAGGACCTGCCTTTTGCCCTTGCTTGGCCCACATATGCATTTTCCTCCCAAAGGAAGTGTTTGTGACCTGAATGTGCCTATTCTTTAGCATCCCATTCATTAATTTCCTTGTCAAACTGAACAACTGACATCTTTTATACTGAAAACATATCTAGAGGAGTGTTTTCCATTGATGGACTTGAAGTTTTCCATTTTTAATAGACTTACTAGCAACATAATAAAGCATACACCACACACACACACTTTTGGTCATGTGTCATGCATGAGTAGAGCTGGAAATTTGTCATCTGTAGGCAAATTCAGAGAGGGAGGATCCAGTTTGCATAAACTATGCTATGCTACATAATAAATAATCCCTCAAATCTCAGCAATCTATAAAACAACAAAGGTTTATGTATTTTTTGCTCTTATTACTTGTCCAGCATGGGTCAACCGAGTGGTCTTCTGTAACGTGGAGGATGGAACAACCATTATCTGAAGGATTGCTTATAGGTGTGGAAGAGAATGCTCCAGCCTAGAAAAGTTGTAAAATATATCCAACTCACAATTCATTGACCAGAACTTGTTACATGGCCTGAGTACGAATTATAGCATTTTCTGGTGGGGTGAGGGGTGCATAACTGGATAATGACTACCAAAGTTGTTGTTTTGCCAGAAAGTTCTAGATTCACTCTATTTCTGGAAGTTTTTTGTAACAGAACCCAAAAGCACTTTCCTAGAGGAACAGTACTTTTTAAAGAAATCAGTCTGGCTACTTTGGAACCTCAGCAAACTGGGTCTTGCATACAGTACAGTGGAGACAATCACAGATTTTTTAGAATCAGAGAGACTTGAGTTCAAATTCCAGTTCTATCACTTAATAGCTGTGTGGCGTTATGTAAGATACTTAATCTCTCTACAATTAGTATGGCCACCTCCATAATAGTTCTACCTCACAGATAGGACGAAATTGTTGTGAAGATATGATGAGACCATGTAGTGCAGTGCTTGGTATGCAATGTACATATTACAGATTCAATCCATGTCAGCTAGCTTGAAAGATGGAAAAGTCTTACGTCTTAATAGTCGGTGTCTCTTGGGCCAAGTTTTCTTGGCAAGCATGGTTTTTATGTTCTCAGGAGATCTGGCAATTAAGATTGCTCAAATTTCTCTGTGGGGGAATGTTCTTTGAAATGATTCTTCAGCTTCCCAGGTTTAACTTGCACTAATTCTCCACGTCCACACACAGTCCTTCTCATATACTCTCCTTACTACAGACTCTCCGGGAGTCTCAGTGTTAGTGTGTCTCAACCTTGGATATCATCTAAATCTGAGGGAGCTTTTCAAAACTCCTATGCCTGAGTCCCAACTCAGACCAGTTAAGTCAGTTTCTCTGGGAGTGGGGACCCAGACGTCTGTATTTTTCAAAGCTATTCTGGGGATTCTGGTGAGCAGTGAGGATTGAGAACTGCTGCTCGACATACCTGTGTGGCTCTTGCCTATGTCCCCAGCCTCATCTCCTTCTATTCTTCTCCCCCTTTCTCACCACAGTCTTTTGGGTTGCTCCGACTTCAGGACCTTGGCATTTGCTGTTCCCTCAGCCTGCAGTGTGTTACCTCAGATTTCCATACAACTAATTCTTGCTCATTGGGTCTCAACGCAAATGTCATGTCTTAAGAATTTCACTTCATTGCCCCATTCTTTTCTTTTTTTTAGATTTCTTTCTTGCTTCCATTACATATCCTTAACTGGCTGGCTGTACCTCTATTTCATGTCTTCTTCATTCTGGGACCCAGAACAAAGGAACACCCCCATCTGGGATATCCTGATCTCAGGGCAAAGAGAAAAGAGGAATGGCAGAATTCCACAATGGACCATCTGTTAACATTCTGTTGTCCAAAACAAGCCACAAGGCCAAGCTTGATGTCAATGGTGCACAAAATACATTCTCTCATTGGGAAGGGCAGAACATTATTGGGATTAATTTTAATGTTTAAGAGACTTGCTGAAAACATATTGATCTAAAGGATAGATCACTCATTTATCTCCTTCACAGGACAATGATTGCTCAACTGAGAAAATCTGCTTGCTTATCAAATGATTGTTTACTCATCATTACATCAGAAATATGGGATACAAACAAAGCAAAGCTCAGAGAAAAATTCATGGCTCAAAAATTTATATTTACAAATGGGACTAGAGTTAGAAAAAAAGAATCCCAAAATAAGAAGACAGGAAAAATAATAAGTAAAAAAGCATTCAATAATGAATTTAAAAAGAGAAACTTATAGAACTAATATGTAAATACAAGAATTGCTTCTACCAAAAAAACTTAAAAACATATATAAATATAAACCTTTAGGTCATCTTATCAAAAGGGGAAATAAGAGATAACACAAAAGTACAAAAATTAGAAACAATAATGGAATAACCACAAATACAGAGAAAATTGAATGATTTGTAACTGACACTTTGCTCAACCCTAAGCAAATAAATCAGATCCTGAATTAAATGGATGATTTTAAAGAAAATACAAATTACCAATAGTTCCAATATTACTTAAATTTTTCCAAAGCATAGGAAATAAAAGAAGGAAAATTTCTAAATTCTTTTTATGAAGCTAGTGTAACATTGGTAAGAAAAACCCTAAAAGAAAGCCACAAATTAATCTCACTTAAGAATATCATTATAAAATCCTAATAAAACATTAGCAAATGAAATATAGAGGCATATTAAAATCACATGTTATGATTTATTTTATTTTATTTTTATAGATTTAGGAGATACAAGTAGTTTTGTTACATGAATATATTGCACAGTGGCAAAGTCTGTGCTTATATATTATAGCCATCACCTGAATAGTGTACATTGTACCCAATAAGTAATTTCTCATCCTTCACCCCCCACCCTCCCACCCTTATGAGTCTCCAGTGTCTATTATTCCACTCTCTATGTCCATGTGTACACATTATTTAGCTCTCACTTATAAGTAAGAACATGTAGAATTTGACTTTCTAAATACCATCATCATTTTTCACAGAATTAGAAAAGACAATCCTAAAATTTATATGGAACCAAAAAAGAGCACAAACAGCCAAAGCAATCGTAACTAAAAAGAACAAAGCTACCTGACTTCAAATTATACTACAAGGCCATAGTAACCAAACCAGCATTTCCATGGAGTACCACTCAGGCATAAAACAGAATGCAATCATGCCTTTTTGCAGCAACATAGATGGAACTGGAGGCCATTATCTTAAGTGAAATAACTCAGAAACAGAAAGTCATTATCCCTCCTAAAGTAGGCCTCCTCATCTCCTTTCTAATGCTCACTGTGATTTGAACTATTTGCTGATTAATTTGTGTATTTATTGCATGTATCCCCATTAGAACATGGGTTCCAAAAAAGTAGAGCTCTTGTATGATTTATTCACTATTATGTCCAGGGCTTAGAATGGTATCTAGCATATAGTAGATACTCAATAATTATTTATTGAATAAATTATCTGCTACTGACTGATATAAAGCATCATTTTTTTTTTCTTTGAGACAGAGTCTCACTCTGTTGCCCTGGCTAGAGTGAGTGCCATGGCGTCAGCCTAGCTCACAGCAACCTCAAACTCCTGGGCTCAAGCAATCCTCCTGCCTCAGCCTCCTAAGTAGCTGGGACTACAGGCATGTGCCACCATGCCCGGCTAATTTTTTCTGTATGTATTACTTGGCCAATTAATTTCTTCCTATTTATAGTAGAGACGGGGTCTCGCTCTTGCTCAGACTGGTTTTGAACTCCTGACCTCAAGCAATCCGCCCGCCTCGGCCTCCCAGAGTGCTAGGATTACAGGCGTGAGCCACCGCGCCCGGCCTAAAGCATCATTTTAATGACCAATTCTAATGATATGTTGACAAAACTATCATGTCCTTAGAAGCAAATCTTGCAACTTCTATTTTCTCAGGACTCTTCACATATTTGATATTGTTTAATTATTTGTTATAGGGAGAAAAAAGAGGAAACATTAGGATTCTTCACAGTGTACCTCCCAGTCCAGAACACACTGCTAATATCACAAGAAATAAGTCCCTAGAATGCACCATTTATCCTATCTTTAACCAAGGACAAGTGCTTGTCATTCTGTGGATGCTGGATAGTCTTTTTGTATGGTTCCTCTCTGGTTTAATCCATGGAACCCATTGAAGATCTTTGGCTGTCCTTGCACAAACTCCAGTTGGATCAAAACACACATAGCAGCCCAGTAATGAGTTCTGAATCACTAACAACTCATTCCCTCCCTTAAGAATAGGGTGAGATATGTATTTAAGGCCATTCAACTGAGGTATGGACTCCTGGAGGCTAGGCAAACAGGCTGGATAACCTGAGTTGTAAGGATGATGGGTAAGTGTTCTTGATGCTGTTGAGGCAGGTTCCATCCATCCATCCACAATTCTCCAGCACCTTCCATTTGCTAGCTACTGATCTAGGTGATCAGAATACAAAGATGAACAAAATGTAGACATCTCTGCCACAAGAAGTTCATAGTCTAGCTATGTTTTGTTAGAAACCATGTTCTTTACTTCCTTCCTTCATTGATAAATCCTAATTGTGGGCCACCTTGGTGCAAAGTACCAATTGAGGAGTCATTAATTGAGTATCAATTGATACATAATATTTGTACATATTTATGGGGTATAATTTTACTTCTTTTCTGTACTTTAGGCCTTTTATTTATTTTTCTTGACATTTATTACAGTAGCTAGGACCCCTAGTTCAGTGTTACATAGAAGCAGTGAATGTAAACATCCTTGCTTTGTTCTTGACATTGTGAAGAAAGCATCATTCAAAACTTGTCTATTAGGAGGAGGAGGAGGATTAAAAAAAAAAAAAAAAAGAAAACTTGTCTATTAAGTGTGATGTTAACAATAAGGTTTCATAGATGTCCTTTATCAGACTGAGGAAGTTCCCATCTAATTCTCCTTTTCTGAGATTTTAACATGAATGAATGTTGAATTTTGTCAAAATTTCTTTCTGCATCTATTAGAATGATCATATGGCTTTTATTCATTCATATATATATATATAAAACAGGGTTTTGTTCTATCTCCAGGGCTAGAGTGCAGTGGCATCATCATAGCTCACTGCAACTTCAAAAGCCTGGGTGTGAGTGATCCTCCTGCCTTGCCCTCCCAAGTGGCGGAGATTACAGGCATGTGCTACCATGCCCAGGTAATTTTTGTATTTTTTGTAGAGAAAGGGTCTTGCACTTACTCAGGCTGGTCTTAAACTTCTGGCCTCAAGCGATCCTCCAGCCTTGGCCTCCCAAAGTGCTAGGATTACAGGTGTGAGCCACTGTGCCCAGCCCCTTTTTCTTTTTCTTTTTTTTTTTTTGAGACAGAGTCTCACTTTGTTGCCCAGGCTAGAGTGAGTGCCGTGGCGTCAGCCTGGCTCACAGCAACCTCAATCTCCTGGGCTCATCGATCCTACTGCCTCAGCCTCCCGAGTAGCTGGGACTACAGGCATGCGCCACCATGCCCGGCTAATTTTTTGTATATATATTTTTAGTTGGTCAATTAATTTCTTTCTATTTTTGGTAGAGACGGGGTCTCGCTCAGGCTGGTTTCGAACTCCTGACCTTGAGCGATCCGTCCGCCTCGGCCTCCCAAAGTGCTAGGATTACAGGCGTGAGCCACCGCGCCCAGCCCCTTTTTCTTTTAATAAAGTAAATTAGGCCTGGTGTGGTGGCTCACGTCTGTAATCCTAGCACTCTGGGAAGCCAAGGCGGGAGGATTGCTCGAGGTCAGGAGTTTGAAACCAGCCTGAGCAAGAGCGAGACCCTGTCTCTACTATAAATAGAAAGAAATTAATTGCCCAACTAATAGATATGGAAAAAATTAGCCGGGCATGGTGGCGCATGCCTGTAGTCCCAGCTACTTGGGAGGCTGAGGCAGTAGGATCGCTTGAGCCCAGGAGTTTGAGGTCGCTGTGAGCTAGGCTGACGCCACGGCACTCACTCTAGCCTGGGCAACAAAGCGAGACTCTGTCTCAAAAAAAATTAAAAATAAATTATATTATTTTTTAAATGTTCAAACAATTTTCCATTCCTATGATAAACCTCACTTGGTCATTATATATTATCCTTTTTATATATTGATGCATTTGATTTTGCTAAATTTTATTATACATTTTTACACCAGTGATTATAAGGGATATTAGTCTGTAATTAGTCTGTAATTTCTTTTGTGTGTAATGCCCTCTATAGGTTTGATAATAGTGTTATTCTAGCCTGATAAAACAAGTTGGAAAGTGTTCCCTCCTCCCTATTTTCTGAAGGAGTTTTGTCATTTTGGTGCTATTTCTTCCCAAAATGTTTGATAGGATTTACCGTTAAAACTACTTGAGTCAAAAGCTTTATGTGTGGTAAGGTTTTTAATAATTATTTCAATTTTTAAGTGTGTATTGAAGTATTTGGATTTTATTTCATTTTGTACCAGTTTGGGAAAGTTATATTTTTCAAAGAATTTGTCCATCTTATCTATATTGTTGAATTTGTTGATAAAATGTTCATAATATTTCCTTATTGTCTTTTTAATGTGTATAAGATTTATAGTGAGAATGATTCTGTCATTCCTGATACTAGCAGACAAAATCTTAGGTTAAGGGATGATTATACAAGTGTTTTTTAAATTAAAATATTGGGGGGGGAACCCTCAAATGTTCAACAGTAGGGATTGATAAAGTAAAATACTTTGGTATCTTGACAGAATGAACTACTAGTGACCCTTAAAATTATATTAAAACTACAATGAAATATTACATATTTACCAGATGGTCAAAATTTAGATGATTTGACAGTAATAAGTGTCAGTGAGGATGTGAACTTTCATTCTGGAAAGTTTCAACTGGAACTTTCATTCAACTGGAACATCTCACTCCATTGTAGAGGGAGTATAAATTGGTATATATATATATATACACATATATATATATCAATTATAAATCTCTGCATATGTTCAGCAAAAGACATTTTGAAAAATATTCATGGTAGCTCTACTCATGTTATTTCAAATTGGAAATAACCCCCGTCACCATTAATAGTAGAATGGATAAATTCTGAGTATATTCATATGATGGAATTCTGCACAGCAATGAAAAAGAATGGACTATTGATACATGCAACGACATTGATGAATCTCATAGGCATTATGTTGTAAGAAAGAAGACAGACACAAAATAGTTCATACTGTATGATTCTATTTATATGAAGTTCAGGAAAAGGCAAAATTAATCTGTAGTTTTGAAATCAGAATAATGGTTACTTCTGGATGGGGGTGGCGCTCAAAGTAAAAATTGAGACTGGTAAGAGGTGAAGGCAAGCACTTCATTCACTGCTGTGCAATAGGGAGCACACAAGAAAGAATGACTTTTTGAGCAAAATTTAGTTGAAGTTTTTTAATTGGGTCAAGGATCAAGGTGGAAAAGTAGTGGGAAAGCAAGTTTGCTGATTCAGGTCCTAGAAGCAATGGTATCTTATATCATTGAGTCTTTCTAGAATCTAGATCTTGATTTCTATTTCTCAACATTCCTGTAAGTTTTGTGATCAGCAAGCTCTGAATCAGGATGGTCCATGGAATCTGCTTACAACAATTTCCTTGAAATTTATTGTTCCTTGGAATTTTTTCTACTTTTCTCAGTCCCTAAAACTCTCTTTAGGCATGGAAATTCAGTTCAAAGTTTATGAAAGAAGTACAGCTTTCATGAAGATATGAGGACATAAGAGAGCCTAGGATATTGGAAATATCTTATATCTTGATCTAGAAGGTTACAGGGGTACATATGTGTGTAAACATTCATTGAGTTGTTCATGTAAGATTATTGGACGTGATAAACTCACTTAAAATTTGAAAGTGAATTTACATGTACATTTAATTAC
This sequence comes from Microcebus murinus, assembly GCF_040939455.1. Classification (NCBI taxonomy): domain Eukaryota; kingdom Metazoa; phylum Chordata; class Mammalia; order Primates; family Cheirogaleidae; genus Microcebus; species Microcebus murinus. The sequence goes on along the minus strand of NC_134122.1, from coordinate 15,072,115 downwards.
ACACAAAAATATTTATGTTACATTGTTGGGTAAAAAATGCAAGTTATGCTATAGTGTTTCCCCTTAAATTCATTTCTACTAAAAAAAAATAGTTTATATGTACAAAGAAAGAAAACTGGAAGACTATACTCCAAAATATGAGATTGTAGATGAGTTTTGTTTTTTATTTTTGCTTGTTTGCATTTTCCAAATTTTCTATAATGCCCATGTATCTGAGGCAGTCCAGAGTTGTCTTCAAACTCCCACAGCCCCTAGGCTTAATAGCAGTCACCATGGCATTCACAACCTCTAACCCAGTATATCAGCAACGCCATCAGCTCTACCAGCCAGCCAGAAGTAGCCATCTTCATCCATGATCCCTCTGTCCCCTGTGAGGTAAAGCATTTGGCTTCTTCCTGAAGCATATTCCTCCCAGCTCACCTGATAGAATAACAAATGCAGAAACCTAGATTTACTTCCTTTCCACAATCATTCAATGGTATGAATTGAGGACTGTGGCTAGCCTCAAAGGGAGATAGAGAAAAATAACACCAGATCCCCACTCTCTAGGGACTCTCCACATAGAAAACTCTCTCAACACACACAAGGTCTTTGCTTAATTTCTCTCTTAATTTCAGTTCCTATTTCTTTTCCCAGCTTGAAACAGGAATAATGATGGCACTGTGCCCAGAGGTTTGTTCTGAGGCTTTAATTAAACAATGGAAGCATAGCATTTGGCATAGGGCTAGGTACAATATGTGTAAGGGATGTTAGCTACTGTTTTCTTAGGCTCATCATCTGTCAAATGCAGTCACTGCTTCCTGTCTTTGAATTGTGTCTTTTATTTTCACACTGCCCATGATTAACATTCCATCAGAAGAAGGTGGTTTCAGCTTAAAGTTGTTACACCAGAAACACATGAACGTGATTAGTACACAAGCCCCTTTGCAAGAGGAAGGCCCATTTTGCTTGATTATTCTGTGGAGTATCTGCAGAGTCTAACAGTATTTTACTCTGACTGCCATAGAAACCACATGACAGATTTGTCCAGATTCTTAGATCAATGGGCAATATAATGGGCTTATTAATGTTCTAATGAACTTCAGTAAAACACTGTGTAAGCAACTCATTCTCAAATAGCCCAATAATCCCAGTAGGTATATGAGATATCTGTGTCTCTTCTTTGGAATCTCAGTCTTATGGGTGAGAAAGAGATTGTTAAATCTCAGTATATTTAAGTTGTTTTGTCGAAGTTTGGAAATATTAAGCATTATCCTCTTACAGAAATTTGTAATATTAAAATATTTAACTTTTTTGGCTAGGCCTTAACTCAAAAACTCCATAAGGGGCCTGGCGCAGTGGCTCACGCCTGTAATCCTAGCTCTCTGGGAGGCCGAGGCGGGCGGATCCTTTGAGTTCAGGAAAACCAACCTGAGCAAGAGCGAGACCCCGTCTCTACTATAAATAGAAATAAACTAATTGGCCAACTAATATATATACAAAAAAATTAGCCGGGCGTGGTGGTGCATGCCTGTAGTCCCAGCTACTCGGAAGGCTGAGGCAGAAGGATCGCTTGAGCCCAGGAGTTTGAGGTTGCTGTGAGCTAGGCTGACGCCACGGCACTCACTCTAGCCTGGGCAACAAAGTGAGACTCTGTCTCAAAAAAAAAAAAAAAAAAAAAAACTCCATAAGAAATACTAAAGGAGGCATTTGAAGGGTTAATAAGGATGCTCATTAAAGAAGTATTTACAATATAAAACATTGGAAATAACCAAAATTTCCAATAATAGTGGATATGTTAAATAGATCATAATATTCCATTTGATAGGATACTGGGAAATTATTAAAAGTGTTATCACATAAAATATACTAATATCTGAAGATCATAAATAAAAAACAGGCTTCACAACAGCAGACAGAGTGTAATCCCAATTTTATAAAATAATACATATGCATAAAAAATGATAAAGGATATATACCTGCCAAATATTAATAGTGGGTAATAATAGTGGCATTATGAGTGAAAAGAATTTTCTTTTTTTATCTTTTTCTATATTTTTCAAAGTTTTCTATATTGAACATACATCATTTTATTATCAGAAAAGGCTGAATAAATTAAAAATATATTTAAAAATAATTACAAGAAAGCTCCCTTTTATAGATAAAAATGAACAGTTCTTCTTTATAAGATAGTGCCACCTAATTAATATATAAGAAATAACAGTTTGAACATCACCATTCTGTACTCCCATTTTAATAATTGATTCAGAAAAGAATCATCTATGGATGCTAAAATCATTGTGTGAAAATTGATTGGAGAATAGAATATTCGCAGAGTCTCAAACTGTTGCCCCACAGATTACTTACTAATTAAAAAGAGGAAAATATACCTTTACAATGAAGAGAAATGGCAGTCACCTCCTAAACCAAAGGATCACAATTATCCACACCCAAAGCGAGACAATATAGTGTTTCCCAATATAAGAAAATAAGAAATAAACATTACCTATGTAATATTCTTGCCAAAAATGTCTATCCTGAATCACATTATAAGAAACTAATAGATACATCTAGACAAACACGACAGGCCTCTACTCTTCAAAAATGTCTGTATCATGAAAAACAAAAAGTGGTGGGAAATTTTTACATAAAAATAACCAAAGAGATATGAGAACCCAAATAAATGTATGAACCTTGATCGAGTTCTGGGTTTTCAAAAGCTATAAAACACATTTGAGTACAATTAAGAAAATCTAAATATGGACTATATAATAGATAATATTAAAGAATTATTTTTAATTTTCTTAGATGTGATGATGTTGATAGTTAAGAAAGATGTTCTTATTCTTAGGAGAGTCATGCTGAAATATTTAAGGGCAATATATCATGATGTCTGCTCTTACTCCCAAATGGCTCATCAAAAATGTACAAATATAAAGTTAACGAGGCAAAATCTTAATAATAGGTGAAGATAGGTGAATGATGTACAGATAGGTATTCATTGCACTATTATTTCAACATTTTTGTAGATTTGAAAAATTAAAAGTTGGGACAAAAGTATTTGGAAAATCATAAAGTACCCCGTAACTATGGCACCATGATTAATAGTAACAATGAAAGTATCTAGAAAAAAATTAAATTCCCCTTACCATGTGTGGACAGTACACAGAGGCAGGTTGGTTTAGTGTTATACGGACTGCAATATTTCCTTCTTCCCCTACAGGCAGGATATTTGAGTTTTCATCCACAATCTGAAATTAGGTAAATTAGAGACAGGGTATTTCTCTGTCACTCAGGTATAATCATAGCTCACTGCAGCCTCATACTCCTGGGTTCGAGTTATCCCCCTGCCTTAGCCTTCCAAGTAGTTGGCATTACAGGAGTGTGCCACCATGCTTGGCTACTTTTTTTTATTTTTGTTTTTTGAGACGGAGTCTTGCTGTGTTCCCAGGCTGTTCTCGAATTCCTGGCCTTAAGCAATGTTCCCGCCTCAGCTTCCCAAAGTGCTGGAATTACAGGTATGATCCATCATGTTTGGCCAGGAATAATACCTTTTTGAGTAGAAAATAAACTTTAAGAAAATGAGATTGCTTTTGTTGGTGGCCATTGCCCAAAGAATTATCCTAAAATAATTTTGAGCAGAAGCAATAATGTTAAAACAAAGGTATAGTCCCCCAAGGAGGTTGATTTACGGTAAGAATGTGTATGGTTGTGCTATATTCTTGCAGAATTTTCACCTGATCCTTCAGCTGAAAGGAATTTCTTTTTCTTATGAACCGCATCAGCAATTTATTTGAGATCTTCATGAGGTCATTCAATTATTTGTCCATATAGCTCATCTTCTTTAGAGTGGTTTCAGCCCTTCAAATGGTAAAGACTTTGTCTCTTTCATCTTTATACCACCAGCACCAAGTTCAGTGATTTCCATTCTCCAGACTCTTGGTAACGTTTCAGAGTAAATTTTGAGAAGAAACATAGCGTTGCTATTTGGCCAAATAAGGACACTAGACAAGTGTATTATTTTGCATTGTGGTTAATAATATGGATGCTGGGGGAAGACTTACTGGGTTTGAAAGTGGACGTTGCCACTTGTTAGTTAGGTAATCTTGGAAAAGCTACCCAATCTTCCCAAGCCTCAGTTTCTTTATCTGTTAAGTGGAGATAATAATGGTATCCTCCAGCTGAGGTTGTTGTCATGAGCAAATGAAATAGTCTAATATTAATAACATTGCTAAGTGGTATGGACAAGTGCCAGGCACCCAGTAAGAGCTCCATTAATAATAACTGTCATAATCATTGCTATGGCCTCCTACCTGGACAGTATAAGGTGGCAATGGCTTCCCCAGAGAACCTGGCTTCAATTTCATTCTTTTGGAAGTGGCACAGAGTAGACCCTGTTTAAAGAAATGCAGACAAAGTTTTTGTCTTTTAAAAGGCAATTAATTAATGGATGTAGTCATTGATCATCAATGGCTACTGTCATGAGAAAAGAAATAACTAGACATTTTGTGCCTTTTGATGGAATAACGTCATATGACTTAAGGAGTAGTCTTGATAAAAAACATCAAACAGACATCTGATTAAATATCTAGGTATATTTACCAGTTTGCAGGAAATGCAGAGAAACAAAGGAGCATGTTAAAAAACACTGTAGGGATGCAGTTAGCAAAATCCAAGTGTGAAATATTCAAAAGGACCAACAACTCAGTTTCTTTAAGTAACAAATTGCAAAAAAAAAAAAAAGGTAATGAGGAAATTCATAGAGTAAAAGATATATAAAAGATTTATCAACTAATCACAATGTATAGACTTGATTGCAACAAATGGTAAACAAGAAAACATTCATAATTTATATGCTAGATAAAAATGTGAACAGTAGATATTTAATGATAAGAGGGAATTATTAACTTTTAAGTATAATAGACTGTTTTTAAAGAGTTCTTATCTTTTAGAGATACATACTAAAACTATTTTTGAATAAAATATAATTTCTGAGATTGGTTAGAGTATTGATGAGTCAGGATTAGCCATAAGGTAATAATTGTTGAAATTGATCAATATATACATGAGAATTCAATATGCAATTTAATCTATTTTTGTTTATCTTTGAGATTTTCTATGGAAAATAGGTATTTTAAAAATACATGATTGTTTTGGGACACTGAGAGATACTTCACACAGCACATGGGATTCCCCAAAGAAAGCACAGATATCTTCTTTGGAGGACATAAGAGCTGGATCTTGTCTGAGTCAAACATGGGTGTAATGAGATGGAGAAATTTTTATTTATTAGAATTTCATAGGAACCAGGGAAGATGGGCCATCATGGAGAGCTTGGTTCACATAAAAAATAGTCTAAGCGGGGGACTTAGACTATATTTCCCTCCTAGACAACCTGTAGTTGTCTCTTTGCTCTGTTATTTCCTTGGCTATGCAGAACCTTTTCAATTTAATCAAGTCCAATTTATTTATTTTTCTTGTTGCTGTGATTGCCATTGGGGTCTTCTTCATGAATTCTTTGCCTAGGCTGATATGTACAAGAGTTTTTCTAACATTTTCTTCTAGAATTCTTATGGTTTCATGCTTTACATTTAAGTCCTTTATCCATCTTGAATTAATTTTGGGGAGTGGTGGGAGATATGGATCCTGTTTCATTCTTCTGCATGTGGCTATCCAATATTTCCAGCACCATTTATTGAATAGGGATTCTTTTCCCTAGTGTATACTATTGTCTGCTTTGTCAAAGGTCAGTTGGCTGTATGTGGATGGTTTTATATTTGAGGTTTCTGTTCTGTTCCATTGGTCTATGTCTATATTATTGTGCTAGTGTCTATATTATTGTGCCAGTACTGTGCTGTTTTAGTTGCTATAGCTTGTAGTATAGTTTGAAGTCTGGTAATATGATGACTCCCAATTTGTTTCTTTTGCTTAAGATGGCTTTGGCTATTTGGGCTCTTTTCTGGTTCCACACAAAGCATAGAATTATTTTTTCTAGATCTGTGAAGTATGTGATTGGTATTTTGATGTGAGTTGCATTGAATTTGTAAGTCACTTTGGGTAGTATAGACATTTTAACAATGCTGATTCTACCAATCTATGAGCATGATATATTTTTCCACTTGTTTGTATCACCTGCAATTTCTTTCCTCAGAGTTTCCTAGTTCTCCTTGTAGAGATCTTTTACCTCCTTGGTTAAGTATATTCCTAGGTATTTTATTTTCTTTGTAGAACTTATGAATGGTATTGAGTCTTTGATTTGACTTTCAGCTTGGTGTATAGGAATGCTATTAATTTGTGTACAATGATTTTGTAACCTGAGACTTTCCTGAATTTATTTATCAATTCCATGGGTCTCTTGGTGGAATCTTTGGGATTTTCTAGATATAAGATAATATTGTCTACAAAAAGCAATAGTTTGCCCTCCTCTTTCCTGATTTGGATGCCCTTAATTTTTTTTCTCTTGCCTGATTGCTCTGGCTAGGACTTCCAGCACTATGTTGAATAGAAGTGGTGACAGTGGGCATCCTTGTCTTCTTCCAGTTCTTTGTGGGAATGCTTTCAACTTTTCCCCATTCAGTATGATGCTGGCTGTGGGTTTGTCATATATGGCTGTTATAATTTTGAGATATATTCCTTCTATGCCTAGTTAGTTGAGGGTTTTTATAATGAAAGGGTGCTGAATTTTGTTGAATGTTTTTTCTGCATCTATTGATATGATTGTATGATCTTTGTTTTTGTTCCTGTTTATGTGGGCAATTTACTGATTTATGTATGTGGAACCATCCTTGCATTCCTGAGATGAAGCCCACTTGGTCATGATGAGTTATTTTTTTCATATGCTGTTGGATTTAGTTTGCTAGTATTTTATTGAGAATTTTTGTATCTATATTCGTAAGATATATTGGTCTATAGTTTTCTTTTATGTGTGTGTCCTTTCCTGGCTTTGGTATCAAAGTGACACTAACTTCATAGAATAACTTGGGGAGGATTCCTTCTTCCTCAATGTTCTGGAATAATTTCTGCAGAACAGGTGCCAACTCTTCTTTGTAGCTCTGGTAAAATTCATCTATAAATCCATCTGGTCCAAGGCTTTTTTTGTTGTTGTTGGAAGACTTTTCATTCCTGCTTCAATCTCTTTGCTTGTTATGGTCTGTTCATGAGTTCTGTTTCTTCCTGACTGAGTCTTGAGAGATAGTGTGTTTCCAGAAATTTGTCCATTTCCTCTGTGTTTTTTAGTTTATGTGCATAGAGATTTTCATAGTATTCACAGATGATATTTTGTAATTCTGTGGCATCATTTGTAATATCTCCTTTTTTATTTCTGATTGAGCTTATTTGGGTCCTTTCTTTTCTATTCCTGGTTAATCTAGCAAGAAGTTCATCGATTTTGTTCACCTTTTCAAAGAACTAGGGCACCCCAGGACCACTGCAGGTCCTTCAAGGGAAGAGGTGTGGGCCCCACTCTGTGGAGACCTCAGTCTGGAGTAGTCGCCTGCTGGAGAGAGGCAGCCACTCACCAAATTCTTGGCTCAAACTGCTTTCCTGGTTGCCATTGATGGGGGAGGGGCTGCAGTTATCAGTCAGCCCCAGCACCTGAATGTACCATGTTTGGTTGCTGTGGCTCCTGGGGCTGGGCTCTTCCTTGCCAGAGAGCCCACCCTAATCCAATAGGGTAGATCTCCTATGAGGAGGATGGGCGCTCTCCCAGATCATGGCGTCGCTCTCCCAGGCAGCTGCTCACCAAACTCTCACTCCAAAGTGGATTCCTGGTTGTAGTGGGTTGGAGAGGAATAAGAGTCTGAGGAATAAGAGTCTTACCCCCTCTTTGGATGGGAACCCTGAACCCAAGCTCTGGGATCATGCAAGTTCTCCCCACTATTCTGTGTTTGCTATAATGCTTGGGCTCATGGGGGTGGAAAAGCCTCCAAGAAACTTGGTAGCCCACTGGTCACCAAAGGTGAGGGGGTAAGAGAGAGGGATCCCCCCTTATGCCTTCACTGGGCTCCAAGTCTCTCTGGGTTCGATCCTCATGGATACCTTTTCTCTTTTATCTTCTTCCTTCTCTGCTTTGCAATTTTCCTCCATGAGGTCCCCAGCAGGCTCCAGCACTTATTACTATGATCCACACCTGAGCTGCATCTTCTCTCCTCTCTCCATCTGAAACACTACCTACCCTTGGGATGGTCTGGCAAGTGATGATTCTAGTCGGCCATTTTGCCCTTCCCCCTTAATCTTTCAGTTTAGCCATTTTCTCATCAATATCCTTAGAGGCTTCCTTGCCCATTGTTTTTTTATTGTACCTTGGCAAAGCCAAATCCTGTTTCAATCCAACTGTCCACCTTCACCAAGCTTGAATCTATATTTCAGAGTAATATTGGAGAAAATCACACAACTACATAGATAGTGACTTTAAAAATGAATGCTCACCGACCCTAAATGTACCATTATCATTACCCATTTATCCTCCATTTCCGTAATCTCCTCTCTCTTCCATTTTCAGCAATCATAATTTTAAACATTCTCCACTTAGACTTCTAGCCCACCATTTTCCCACTCTTATCAGATGCCATTGCCTCTACTTCCCAGGAATTGTCAGCCATTGCCTCTACTTCACAGGAATTATCAGGTGGAAACTAGCTTAACTTCCTGCTGTGAAACCAATAATCCAATCTACATTTATCTGTACCCATAATTCTTTGTGTTACAGTGGAAGAAGTATCCCTCTAGTTTAAGCTGATTCCCTTTCCTGTGCTTAGGATCTAGCTTTTTGCATTTCTACTGTGTGCCGTGCTTTGACAACGTGCTTACATAGTGAATAGACAAATTTGGTTATATGGCTGAATGGTGAATCAGCATCCACTTACAGTTTCTGTCTGTCCATAGCCTTCATAGATGTCCAAGTTAGTGATGCGTTTCCAGTCTTTTATCACCCCAGGGCTGATGGATCCTCCTGCAGCCATGCAATGCTTCAGACTCTTGAATCTGTAGCTGGAGAGGCATCAAAAGTTGTTCTTAGACTTGGTGAATATTTCTACCAATAATAGGTCTGTTATAAAAAAATCTTGGAAAAGTGATGCAGATATTGCCAAATATATAGGAGGTGCTCATTAAGTGGTAGTTGATATTCTTATTAGTATTCTATTAGATAATGTATTTAGACATCCAGTTGGATTAGTCTCGATGAATACTCTCATTTACTCTTCTAGACAAGAGACATTCATGTTAAAAGTGAATCAGTCAGTACTAACTGATGGCAGGAATCTAGCCTTCTGCAGAAACCCTTCAGAGTTTTATTACCTCCCCCAAAGCCTGAACTGTGTGTGAAGGATGTGTCAGAAATGGTAAAATAAAGCAGAAAAAAATTTTCTGAAGTCTGGTGATGGAAAGAGAGCCACTAGTTTTACAAACTGGGCTCAAAGACTCTGAATATTATGAGAAGTTTCCACAGGGCCCCAGACAGAGATAGAATAGTAGTAAATACCTTTTGTAAACCCATAGTTCATTTTATGTGTATTTTATTTTTGTGATGGTGGAAGGGTCCGATGTGGGAATAAGATTAGAGCAAAACTCTTTGTAGTTTCAGATAGAGGCAGAGTGACCCTGTATATTTTGAACATAAGAATTTCAATTAATGGTTATGGTAGCTTGTCTTTATTAGATAATATCTGCCTACCTAGTTAGGTCCTGAGACAAAGAAAAATTAAAATTGGAGAACTATTTCTGAATTAATTCCAAAGGCATCATTGTATCATTGCATTATTGCCTTTGTATTATTAATTTCAGGGTACAAGTGAGAGTTGACTACTTTTAAATGCTTTTCTTTTAAAGGCTTAAGAAACAATCTGGACATTTCTTGTGTTGACATGTTGATTAATAGAGATACGCTGTATTTGAATGCAACTATTTTTACCTGCTCCATAAAATGCCAACAAATTAGGCATTTCTTAATGTCATCACAATTTAATACACTGGTATTGTTTGCTACCATAAATGCTTCCTTCCGTAATATATATGTCCTTCTTCACACAGCTAAAATGAAATTTAGAGTTGATGATTTAGCAAACTCTAAGGCTTGCTACAATGCTTTGGAACCTGTGGTATTTCATTAATCTTTATTGATGATGATTGACAATTCTAATTCCCAGTGAATACCCTAAGGAATTCTAGGATATGTACAAAAATGCTCATTTTACCACCTTGGAAAAGATCCAAATATTTTTGATAGGTACTTGGCTCATTAAAATACAATTCATTCATACTAAGGAATACCATGCAAAGATTAAAGATATGTTATACACATTATCATGAGTAGAGATCTAAGGTACAGTGTGGAATGAAAAATGAAAGTTTCACCTTGATATGATACCATGTATATAATTTCTCACCAATATTATAATTCTCTGGAGATAGATATAGATAAAAATTTGTTTTAAAAAGGCCTAAAAGGATTTATATCCAATAGGGGAGGTAGTCTTTGTCTTTAACATTTACCTTTTTTAACAGGTAATATATTTGTATTTAATGTTTATCTTCTTAAAGGGAAGTGTAATTACAAGTTAATTAAACTAACCCAATCTTTTGATTACAATTAAACGTTATATTCTGGACTCCTGTGGGGCTAGAAGATATAGACTTCAAAAATCACAAGGGAATAAAAAATCCCACACCCTAATGGATTTATTGTCATAAATGGCAACAAGAAAGGTATGTTAATGAAGAATAGAATTAGGTCTACTTCAATAAATTGAGGGTTCCTATTCTCATTCCATGAGTGGAAATGGACTCCCTTCTGAGAGATCTTTTCTTACCTGATGAAATGCTTATGTTGAAGCAGTGCCTGGTACATCTCTGGCTTTCCACATAGAGTGGTGATGGGAAACCTGGACAGGGCCTGGGCCCCAAAGGAAGGAAAAACCAAATCTGTATGTGAAGATGGGAAAGACAGTGAGACTGTTGGGGCAAAATATCCAGGGAAGAAGATCTAACTTTGAGACTCAGCTGGGGCAAACCTTTATCTTCAGGATTTAGTAATTCCTCACCCTCTAGCCTTGGAAGAGAATTTAGCTTAGCTATCTGAATCTAAGAGTTGTCATGTTAATCATCCAATAACTGAGTGATACACAGCTGGCCATTTACTTCTGGATCCTAAAACTCCCTTGTTTGATCTTTGTTGCTTTGAATAATAAGCCTGGATGTTAGCAATAAAATTTTGGATTGTGAAGGCAGTTTAGAGATTGTGCTCTGGAGTCTAATAGACGAGTGTTTGATTCCTAGTTCCATCTCTGCTATTCCTTGGGCTAGCTATTTAACCTCTCTGAGCCTTAGCTTCCCCAGTTCTTACCTCCAGGGTTGTTGGGGAGATGACATGAAATAAATGCACATGAAGTGTCAGTAAGTAATCAATAAATGATAGTGGCTATTAATAATATCAATTTCTGGCCGGGCGCGGTGGCTCAAGCCTGTAATCCTAGCACTCTGGGAGGCCGAGGCGGGCGGATTGCTCGAGGTCAGGAGTTCGAAACCAGCCTGAGCAAGAGCAAGACCCCGTCTCTACTATAAATAGCCAGGCATGGTGGTGCATAATTAGCCAGGCATGGTGGTGCATGCCTGTAGTCCCAGCTACTTGGGAGGCTGAGGCAGAAGGATTGCTTGACCCCAGGAGTTTGAGGTTGCTGTGAGCTAGGCTGATGCCACGGCACTCACTCTAGCCTGGGCAACAAGCGAGATTCTGTCTCAAAAAAAAAAAAAAAAAAAAAAAATCAATTTCTTCATTGTTATTATTGCCTTTTAAAAATTTTTCAGTGCTACAACTGAAGTAGCCAAGTCCTTCTAATTCCAAAGGGCCTAGAGAAGTGAGAGGGCATTTCTCCCAAAAGTACAGAACATCTTCAAGTCAAGGTTACATTCCAAATTTATTTCTTAATTTGCCCCATTTGGGGCATGAGTCATGGCCACTGCTAATGCCTCCCTTAGGCCTTTGTCTCAAACAGCCCACATAAGGAACTGGTCTTACATTTAGAACAGTTTCAGGGCAAAAGGTTGGCATGTGATACAGAAACACACAGGCTCCTTGGAGCCAAGCTCCCAAGACAGTGCTCAGAGATAAAGTTCCACCAAAGATATCACCCAGACTCCACAAGACATCTGTTGGCTGGAGGTCCATCCACTGTCTAAAGAGAAATAGAAAAACATCTGAATTCTCTCTTGTTGGTACTAACAACAATACTTCCTATTATCAAGTACTAACCTGTGGAGATAAACAGACTAACCTGTGGAGATAAACAGAGACCACTCAAGTGAAAACAAGCAAAGACTATTTATGAGACCATGAATCCAGTGGAATCTCCTTAAATCCTGTCAGTATCTGTCTTAATTGTCATGACATTGCTTTCCAGGTCCCATGGTTTTAGGAGGCCTTAGAAATTCTTCAGTACGCAATTTTATTAACTGATGGATTGAATAAATAAATGATCTCAGTTTCTCCTGTTCTAATCCTGTACCTTATATCTGCTGGCCATTGTAGCTCATGAGAGTTAAAAACTTTGAGATGAGGGTAGACAACACATATACCTATTTTCTCTGAGGGACCTTTGGGTAAAGTTTACTAAGAGAACTTGAGCATGGCGTCATAATACACACTTATCTTAGGAAGACAAACCAACACAAACAAATGCAAGCCAATCACTTCATCAGATGTTCAAGCAAAGAGATTGAAATCAGCTTCAGTGCTGGAGGAAAAATAATAGATTAGCCAAAAGATAGTACAATATCTATAAGCTATTTAAATAACTTAGGAAGACAAACCAATGCAAACAAATGCAAGCCAATCACTTCATCAGATGTTCAAAGAGATTGAAATCAGCTTCAATGCTGGAGAAAAAATTGGATTAGCCAAGAGATGGTACAATATCCATAAGCTATTTAAATAAATTTTTTTAGAAAAGGAATAATGTGATGACATATGATTTTCATCTTAGAGGCTGACTTTAGAATCCAGACCCCACATGATTGTGACTCCACCTCTATATTTATTACTACATACAGTAGTCAACGTACTTGTTCACCGTGGTGCTAGAAGTATAGAAGAACAAGTAACTACAATGTAAGTGTGGTTTTTTTGGTAATCACCCTTGATCCCTCCCCAGCTGCATGAATTCACTATTCTTTCTTTTTTTTCACAGATTCTTAAGTTTTTGGTCTTTTGTAGTAATTTGCTTTTGATCCTTTCATGTATACCCTCCCATCCTGCTTTTCAGCCTTCTCTCAGTATTGACAATTTCTGCAATCTTGAGTAAGAAATTCCTTTCTTAGCTTTAGTTCCATTACATTCTCCTTCTACGCCAAAGAGAGGAGCTTTTAGACCTATATGGATTTTGTGAGGACTGTACCTTAAAACCTGGCTGAATTCCATTCCCAAACCATACTGGGAATACTCAACCAGTTTAGGAGCTCCCATTGTCCTGTTGGTAAAGAATATGGCCATTGGGTCTTGACTCTTGGTCTCCATGAAAGTCTGCTTTGGAGGGGCAACTCTGTAATAAAAGAGGCAACAGTGAGTTATAAATTGAGGTTTTCTGATTTAGAGCCTAGGCCCCTGGTTTTATTCTGCTTTTTGAAAACAACAGCTCATATTTTGGTATACTGGGGGATGATTTGTTACAGGGGCAGCTACCATATTTTCGTTTAAAAAATTTTTGGACTGATTTTTGTTGCATAAGAAATATATGATATACTTATACTACAGCCTGTTTTTTCTCACTAAATGAACCTCTATTCATCCAATTGCTCAAACCAAAAACCTGTAGTAATCCTTATTGTCTCTTTTTCCCTATCTACCCACTTACTACCTACATACCTATGCCAATGTAACTATTGGCAAGCCTTGACAGCACTACCCCCAAATAGTCATGAGTCTGCCTCTCCTCACTGTCTTTCCTCAGGGCTGGAATTAAAGTGAAACATTTGTTACAGGAACAATATTTAAGGAACAACAACAAATTCAGTAAGGATAAATAATATTTAGTGAAATATTTTTAAAAATCAAAGCTAATGTAAAAATCCATGATAAACAAATTATCAAAATTTGAAATAAATTCAGGACAATGGCAGCTCCCACACTGGTCAAGTATTCCCAGTATGATGTGGGAATGGAATTTATCCAGGCTTCAAGGTACGGTCTTTGCACAAGCTGTGTCCAACCTGGCACTTTCCTGACTCATCTTACGTGGTCACCCTAATCTTGTCCCTGGTTCCAATAAAACTTTATTTATAAAAGGCAGTGTCACCTTGATACTAAAGCCATGAAAGGACACAATAAAAGAAGAAAACTACAGACCAGCATCCCTTATGAATATAGATGCAAAAGTCCTCAACAAATCTTAGCAAAATGAATTCAACAGCACATCAAAAAATAATTCATCATGACCAAGTGAGCCTTATCCCAGAGATGCAAGAATGGTTCAACATATGCAAATCCATGAATGCAATTCACCACATAAATAAAAGCAAGAACAAAGACCATATGATTCTCTCAATAGATGCAGAAAAAGCATTTGACAAAATCCAGCATACTTTTATGATAAAAATTGTTGACAAAATAGGCATAGATAGGACATACCTTAAAATTATTAAAGCCATTTACTATAAACACAATATCATACTGAATGGAGAACAGCCAGTATCATACTAAATAGGGAAAAATTGAAAGCATTCCCACTTAGAACTGGAACCAGACAAGGATGCCCACTATATCCACTTCTATTCAACATAGTGCTAGAAGTCCTTGCCAGAGCAGTCAGACAAGAGACGGGAATTAAGGGTGTCCAAATGGGGGAAGAAGAAGTCAAATTCTTACTTTTTGCTGACAATATGCTATTTTATCTAGAAAATCCCAAGCTTCAACCAAGAGACTCCTGGAATTGATAAATGAATTCAGTAAAGTCTCAGGATACAAAATATCAATGCATACAAATGAGTGGCATTCCTATACGCCAATAACAGTCAAGCCAAAAAGCAAATCGAAGATGCAACACTTTTCACAATAACATCAAAGAAAATTAAATATTTAGGAATATATTTAATGAAGGAGGTGGGAGACCTATATAGGGGGAACTATGAAACACTAAGAAAAAATTGTAGAACGTGTAAACAGATGGAAAACCCTACCATGCTCATGGATTGGCAGAATAAATATTGTTAAAATGTCCATACTACCTAAAGTGATCTGTAGAATTAATGAAATCCCTATCAAAATGCCATCATTATTCTTTAAAGATTTAGAAAAAATAATTCTATGCTTCATATGGAACCAGAGAAGACCTTGTATAGCCAAAGCAATCTTAAGTAAAAAGAACAAATTGGGAGGCCTCAGTCTACCAGACTTCAAGCTTTACTACAAGGCTATAGTAACCAAAATAGCATGGCACTGGCACAAGAACAGAGATATAAACCTTTGGAACAGGACTGAGAACCCAGATATAAAACCATCCTCATATTGTCATCTAATCATTGACAAAGCAGACAAAAATATACAATGGGGAAAAGAATCTCTATTCAATAAATGGTGCTGGGAAAACTGGATAAACACATGCAGAAGAACAAAACTGCATCCCCGCCTCTCATCTTCACAAAAATCAACTCATGATGGATAACAGATTTAAACCTAAGGCATGAAATCTTAAGAATTCTAGAAGAAAATGTTAGAATTCTAGAAGAAAACTCTATTATAGACATTGGCTTCTGCAAGGAATTTATGAACAAGATCCCCAAGCAATCACAGCAGCAACAAAAATAAATAAATAGGACCTGATCAAATTAAAAAGCTTCTGCACAGCCAAGGAAACTATCATTAGAATGAATAGACAACCTACAGAATGGGAGAAAATATTTGCATCCTACACATCCGATAGAGGGCTGATAACAAGAATCTATATAGAACTTAAGAAAATTAACAAGAAAAAAAATCAAACAACCCCATCAAAAAGTGGGCAAAGGACATGAACTGAAACTTTCAAAAGATAGAATAATGGCCAGCAAACATAAAAAACTGCTCAATATCTCTAATCATTAGGGAAATGCAAATCAAAACCACGATGAGACATCACCTAACTCCAGTGAGAATGGCCCTTATCAAAAAGTCCCAAAACAACAAATACTGGTACGGGATGTGGAGAGACAGGAACAATATTATACTGCTGGTAGGACTGCAAATTAGTACAACCCCTGTGGAAAGTAATATGGAGATAGCTCAAAGAGTTAAAAATAGAAATACCATTTGATCCAGCAATCCCACTACTAGGCATCTACCCAAAGGAAAAAAAAGACATTCTATAAAAAAGACATCTGCGCTTGAATGTTTATGGCAGCACAATTCACAATTGCAAAGATGTGGAAAACACCCAAGTGCCCATCAATACATGAGTAGATTAATAAAATGTGGTATAAGTATACCATGGAATACTACTCAACTGCAAAAAACAATGGTGAACTAGCACCTCTTATATTATCCTGGTTAGAGCTTGAGCCCATTCTTTAAAGTGAAGTATCATAAGAATGGAAAAACAAACACCACATGTACTCACCATAAAATTGGTACTAACTGATCAAAACTAAGTTGCTCACATGGAAGTAATATTCATTGGATGCTGGTCAGGTAGGAGGTGGGTAAACTCACACCTAATGGATGTGGAGCGTACTGTATGGGGGAAGGGCACACTTCTAGCCCTGGCTTGGGCGAGGCAATGGCATTATACCAAAGGTATAACCAAATGTTTGTACCCCCATAATATTCTGAAGTTAAACAAGAAAAAAAAAAAAAAACAACAGGTAACTGGTGTATTGGACAAAGTTTGCCAATTTAATTTTTTTAATCAGAAAAGCTTTATTTAATGGGATAAATATTAACACTCAAGCCCATATAGTTTTGTCAAGAATTATAAAGTACTTAATATGTGCAAGGCATGATTTTCAGCACTTTACAAGTATAACCTAATTCTCATAGCAATCCTATGAGGGTATGATTATCACCCCACTTTATAGATAAAGAGACTGAGGAAAGAAATGCAAAATGCAATAGGAAGCATAGCTTTTATTCATGCATTCTACAAATACTGGCTTGGCACCCAGTTCCAATTTGATTTCTTAATTAAAGAATTAAAATTATTAAAAAATTTATAAAATTACTAAAATTATAAACACAACATAAATATATAAAATAAATACTTAAAATCATATAAATTTTAAAACTTCAATTATAAAAATTTTTATAATTTAATTTAAAATTCATTTTAAAATTAAGATATTATTTCTCTTGATCATAGAATTTTTTGGTTCCCCTTTAAATTTTGTGCCTGAGGCAAGTTCTTCATTTGCCTCACATCTTCCCAGCCCCATCTCCACTGCCATCACACTGGCCCACTCCAGCTTGGCCTCTCACCTGGATGACAGAAACAGTGTCTTTTTGCCTCCTCTCTTGTCTCCCATTGTTCACACAACAGCTGAGTGAGTTTTTTAAATGTCAGTCAAATTGAGTCCTTCCCCTTGGTGTCCCCCAGACTGCTCCCTACATGACCCACAGAGCCCACTGCAGTCTCTCCCTCCCTTGCTCTCCTCACTCCTCCCCTCCCACTCTCTTCCTCACTCACCATATTTTAGGTGCCCTGGTATTCTTTCTGCTCCTCAAACAGGTCAAGCTCATTCCCATCTCAGGTCCTTTGTCTTAGTGTTTCCTCTGTCAAGGACACTATTCCTACAGATCTTCAAAAGGCTGGCTCCACGGTGTTCCAATCTCAGCTTAGATGTCCTGTCCTCAGAAGCCACTAAATCTAAAGTAATCCCATGAATAAAACCATCTCCACACATATCGGGTTACTCTATCTCATTTACCTGTTTTACTTTGGGGCTTTTTTTGCAACCTGTGTTATCTTGATCATTTATGTGTTTTCTTGTTTGTGGTCCATTTTGTTGTCTAGAATATAAGCTCCATGAGTGCAGGGACTTTGCCTGTCATGGTCTCTTTTTTATCCCTTAACACTGAAATATTTTTTTTTTTTTTTTTTTTTTTTGAGACAGAGTCTCACTTTGTTGCCCAGGCTAGAGTGAGTGCCGTGGCGTCAGCCTAGCTCACAGCAACCTCAAACTCCTGGGCTCGAGTGATCCTTCTGCCTCAGCCTCCCGGGTAGCTGGGACTACAGGCATGCGCCACCATGCCCGGCTAATTTTTTATATATATATCAGTTGGCCAATTAATTTCTTTCTATTTCTAGTAGAGACGGGGTCTCGCTCTTGCTCAGGCTGGTTTTGAACTCCTGACCTTGAGCAATCCGCCCGCCTCGGCCTCCCAAGAGCTAGGATTACAGGCGTGAGCCACAGCGCCCGGCCAACACTGAAATATTGCCCTCCAGAGACAACATTTACAATGAGCATACTTAATGCAGTAGTCCCCCCCATGAGGGATGCGTTCCAGGACCCCAGGAGATGCCTGAAACTACAGATAGTACTAACCCCTGTATTACACTATGTTTTCCCCATACCTACCTAGCTAGGATAACGTTTAACTTATAAATTAGACACGGTAAGAAGTTGACAATAACTAATAATAAATAATAACAAATAGAACGATTATAACAGTATAGTGTGATAAAAGTTATGTAAATGTGGTATCTTTCTTTCCCTCTCTCTCAAAAACCATGGACAAGGAGGGACTACTGTATTTGACTCACCTGAGGATGAACATGGCATCATCTCATTGTTTTAACCATATCCCAGTGCGGATAAATGTTTTTTGTTTTGTTTTTTAATGTATTCTTTGATCATCCATATTTCTATCACCAGTATTTTTTCATCTCTTCCAGAATGTATCCTCAAGTATGAATCAGGAGATAAGACTCTCACTCAGACTGGGAACTTGTAAGCCAGACCAGGGATTCTCATGTTGGAGCACACTCTGGTTTCAGGACTAGAAACTGCTACCCAGTTTCCCATTCTGATATTTCCTGCCTTCTTATATTTCATCCCATCTTCCAAAATCAGGCATTTACTTAGTTTAAGCATTTCATTTTCAGTGCCCACTTACCGAATCAACTCCCTGAAATCCAGCCACCCGTCATAACTCTTATCTGACACAAGGAGTTTGGTCTTCAAGGTGGGGCAGTCAGACATGACAGAGTCCACTACTGGGGCCATAGTCTCATTGGCCACAATGCACCGGGCCTTAGACATGCATAATCGATAGAGAATTTCCTTGGCCCTCAGCTGGGGGGTCCCAGGCACAAAGGTGATTCCTGAAAAGGCCACAAAAGAAGCTTCATCAATATCTTTTAAGTAGATGGCTTATGCCATCAATAAAAAAAAATTAGTTATTTTAAGTACAAATGATAGCCCCCCTTTTGGACTGGTACTTATAGACTCTATGCTGGATATGGCCAAGAAAATCACTTTGTGTAGCTTGACATCAGATAGGAAGAGTGTCCGGTGGCTCAGACTGAAGTGGTCCATGTTCTTTCTCAGATATAGATCATTTGTCCCTCAGAATAACTCAGTCCATTGGGAACTGGGAAAGTGTTGGGAGCCTGGGTAGGCTTGAGGGCAGGGCTCACTCCTTTCCTCTCTTCTGTGTGCCTCACACAACTGGCAGCTGGCATTCTCTAGGACACTGCTCTTTGAACTACTTTTTAGGGTTTTCTCATGTGGCAGCCTGGTTAGCAGGCAAAGGCAATAGGCTAGGCCAGTGGTGGCAACTCATAATGATGTAAATTTGGCCCATCCCAGGGTACTTTACCAAATTATCAAATTACCAAAAAAATGTATGTCTCCAGCCTAAGGATAAAAAGTCAGGTACCATAGCAGACAAACAGGAATGATATTAGGGGTGGGCCTCTTTCCAACATCTTTCCTTTGTCTCTATTGCGAAGTGACTTACGATTAAAGTGTGTCCAGCTAGTGGTGTTTGTGTTGGAGGAGTGAGCCTCAGGGTCCTGGATGGGGTGCCCAGAAGCAGTAGCTCTATCCTAGCGGAATCCAAAAGCTGATCCCAGGTTCGTTCAGAGTGATTCTCAAAGACCCTCTCATACTAGATTCCTTTAGGCTTTTTAGAGATATTTCTACACTCTTTAGTTTATACATGGGCAAACTGAGGCCTAGAGAGAGCAAGGTGTGCTTGCTCAGTCTTCCGCTTTGATATTGACTATGTTTGGACAGAGGTCTATGTTTCCTTGTCATGATAAATGGTCTGCAAGGTAGCTAAGCACTCTGTATGGGTTATTTAATCTTTATAACAATCCTGTAAGACTGCTCCTCTCACTGTCTCTATTTCATAGTCAAGGAAACAGAGGCTCAGAGAGGCATAATGGTATATAGGTGGTAAGTGGTGGTCCCAAATCTAGGCCTATTTAAAGACCCTCACACTGTGGGAAAGAGTACCAGGAGATCCCCCTAAAATCTCTTCATTCTTATCCCTGAGAAGTCTAAAAAAAAAAAATTTTTTTTTAAATAAAATAAAATCTCTCCATTCTGTGAATGATTGAGACTGGAATTCACATGAGCCTCCGACCCAGGGAGTCACTCTCCCATGCCTTACCCAGTCGGACACAGGCCAGGAAAATCCAGTAGGTCTCTGGTGTTGGGGGCAGGATTATCATCAGCCGGTCTTTGTGGCCAAGGGCACAGGTGTCTGAGAGGATGCTGGCTGCCTTCTGGGAGAGACAAGCCATCCTTTCAAAGCTCCATTTGTCTTCTTTCCCTTTGGCATCAACCTCCCAGAGGGCAGGGCAAGGCCCCCTGAGTCCGTCCTGGGCAGGATGATGTTCAAAATATTGAATATTATCAGCGTGAACACTGGCTACTGGAAGCCCTGTGTCTCAGATACCATCCCCAAGTGATCTTGAAAAGAGGCCAGGATCCCTGGGGACATTGGAAGCATGGACTGTTCCTAACTGGTAGGACATATTTAATGTTCACACTACATTAAATAGGTAGTGGCAGCACTGGTAGATTTCAGCTTAATATCAGGCCTGAGCCAAGGGAAGAACCTCCCAAGAGAACTTGGCGCATGTAGTGGTGAAACCAGCCCTGCGGGGAGCTAACAAAGATTTCTCAGGGCATGAGCCTGTTAGAAAAGAAAGAGTGCCCTCCTCCTAGCCCATTCTGATTCCATACTTGCCCCCAAATATACCTATTGCTCATTACAATTTGTTCTTTAGTGGGGCAATTTTTGAGGGGGAAATAATTTGTTTTCCAGTACTGTTTAGTGAAGGCATGGATAAAGATACCTAGAACTTTCAAAGCATCTCCAATTCTGATTGTACCTTCTCTCATGTGCCAAATGACACAGGTTTCTCTCTCCCTCCCTCCTTTCCTTCTTTCATTTGTTCCTTCCTTCCTTTATTCCTCCTTTCTGTCCTGTCTCTATCACCTCTTTCCCCTTCCTCCTTTCCTTCTTTCCTACCTCTCTAATTCATTTCTTTCTTCCTTTATAATTTTCTTCTTCCCTACATCTCTTTCTCTCACTTTTCTTCTCTTTTTCCCCCCTACCCCAGAGAAGCCTAGGTTCTGAGGGTTACCCTGTTCTGATGGTTTTAGACCTTTCATTACAATAGTCAGAATTGGTGGGGGTGAAGGAGAGGCGTTTCCCACCCTCAAAGGAGGTGATTAAGGTGGGGAGGGTCAGGTTGGAGTTGGGGGAAGAGAGGGAGCTGCAGGGACAACCAGCCATGCAACCCGTGCAAACAGTGCTCACCTCACTCCCCACCCCCTCCCACGTAGCACTGGATTCTCCTTCCAGCACCACTAGCCCCATTTGATAGACGGGGGAAGTGAGGCTTGGAGACTTAAAATGGCTTGTTCCCAGGTCTCCTAGCTAGAGAGTGAAATGAGGGCAGCAACTCCACACAGCAGGGCCTTTCAAATTCAGGCCACTTCTTGCCTTTTTTGCCTCCTAATTCAATACTCCTTTCTATGGCCCTGCACTCAGCCAAACTGCTTGTAAATATTCTTCCTCCTTTGTTTCTGCCATTCAATTATCCTAGCCTAGAGCATCTTTCTCCATGTCTTTTGTTGAAATTCTACTCATTCTTCAGGATGCAATAAATACCACTTCTTCATCAAATCTTTCTAACTTCCATTATCCAGATGCACACCTATTTCCTTTGGCACTCCCTGCCTCCTTCCCTTCAGCACTTTGTGGCTATCTTTTGCTAAAAAAAAAAAAAAAAAAAAAAAAAAAAATTTAAATACATATATATACTCTTAGCTCTTTCTGTGTTTGGTCTCTGAAATTTTGTATGTGTTAGGAGATATCTTAAAATGTTTATTGATTAGAAACAAATCATATCACTCTGACAGTAATATTACTAGTGACAAGAAAACCTAACTTTTATCAAGTGTTTATGAGCTTTCAAGTCCTTTGTTGTACACTTTTTATTGATTATCTCATCTAATCTTCTCAACAATGCTATGAAACAGGCACCATTAATATCTCCATTTTACTGATAAGAAAACCAAGGTTCTAGAAGGTTGCATGGTTACTGAGTGTCAGAGGCACGATTTCAACACAATCTATCTGGCTTTCAAGCCTGTGTTCTCAGTCATTTTGCTATAATTCTTTTCTTCCCAATTTGTCCTTTCTAGTGCAAGCCATAGACAGGATTCGAATCTCATGATATTTGGACAGTTTACACAGTTGGTCTGGGCCAATATTTCAAAGTTAGAAAAAAACAAGTTTTACCTTTTCTAGTTGGGACCACTGGTCTAGCACATCCTTTGCAAAATTAAAGTGCTGGGGAACTGCTTGGCCTATGGGCCTGGAGCCAGAATATTTGACGGTCTGAGCAGCAAATTTTCGCTTTGGTTGGCAACAGGATCCACATCCCAGTCTGGAACACCCCCGGACCAAAGAGAAGAGTTGAAACTGGCCTAGCATTTAGAGTCAGACAGGGAATTGCCTAGATAAATTGGGGGAAAGACCGGGAGTAGGTGAGTAGCTCAGAGGGAGAATCTTTGAGATTGCAGTGCTGAGAATGAATCTATAAGGCAAACAAACCTCCTTATAAATATGAGCAAACACATGAGCATAAATACTTACCAGTTCCAAGAAAAGCCTCTATGGAGACACCTCAGATGTTGGTGGGATGGTGGAGCTGTAGCCTGTCTCCTGTGAGAACTGATAACCTCTTGCTATTTAGTTGCCAGATGCCGGAAAGGAAGCATTCCCTTGCCCCTGGAATAAACTAAACGCTGACTCACTTTCATTCACTCCTTTGCTTATAGGAGACGGGATTTCTGGGCTGAGAGCTAAGTTGACAATAAGTGTGTCTTGCTCTTTAATATAATGTTAGGGGAAATAGGTCAGAGACTACTGTGCTAAGGGTGGTTAGAAAGAAGATGATAGGGAATTTAAGTAAGATTTTGTTGCTTGTAAAATCCTGCACTTCAAAAAAGGAGAAGAGAATTGCTCATCAGCCAAGAGAGGTAATCCCACACCCTCGCTATTTAACCCATTGAAATGACAGGCTTTATTGTATCAACTGGCACATCTAAGGCCCTCTAGGGATTGCCTCTAAGGTATAGTAGGTGGAAGTTTTGTGAAATTCAGGTAGGGAGCCAGATCTCCTCATGCCCAGCTGAGGAGGGAAGGGTACACCTTGAAGTCACATATTAGCAAAATCTACAAAGGTTATTTGAAAGGGGATGTTGATTATATATGCTTAAAAGGGGTCACAGTATTTTTCTAACAAAATATTAAATATTTATTATTTTTTTGTGATTTTAACTTTATTTTTTATAACTATGTGATATGTAACTTTGTTACTGGGGGCTGGTGTTCTTTATCACAATTCCTGCCCATGTTTTCAGTCACTAGAGAGAATAAAATAATGTTGGCTTTGGATGATGGATTGACTTATTCTAGCTCCAGAAACTCAAGATGAATGGTTTCAATTTGATGATGCTAACATATCATAAATATATTTAACATTAGAACTAGAATATTCTAACAAGTTATCTAGTTCAAATCCTGTCAATAACTTCCCACTGCCTTTAAGATGAATAAATTCCCTATCGTGGTATATTGGTTAGATATAGGTTTGGTTGCTTCAACAAAGACACAAAATAATACCTTTGTTTCTTCTTCAAGTAACAGTGTGAACATGTGCAGGCAATAACTGTAGTCAGGGTGCTCCAAAAAGACAGAAGTGATAGGAGATACAGATATCAATAGATATAGATAGATATAGATATATGAAAGGCGATTTATTAGGATAATTGGCTCACATGATTAGGGAGACTGAGAAGTCCCATGATAGGCCATCTGCAAGCTGGAGAACAGGGGAAGCTGGTAGCATAGCTCTAAGTCTGAAAGCCTCAAAACCAGTGAAATCTGTGGAGTGACTCTCAGGCCTGAGAACTTGGAGTTCTGACATACAATGGCAGGAGAAGAGGGTGTCCCAGCTCCAGGAAGTGGGAGGGGAAAGGAGAGAGAGAGACAAGAGAGAATGAATTTGTCCTTCTGCCTTTTTCTTCCATCTGATTCCCTAGCTGATTGGCAGATGCCCATCCCCATTGAGGGTGGATCTTTCCCACTCAGTCCACAAACTCATACACCAGTCTCCTTCAGAAACACCCTCACAGACACATCAAGAGTTAATGCTTTCCTGTGTTTTAACACATCAAGAGTTAACACCTATCTAGGTATTTCTGAATGCAGTCAAGTAGACACCTAAAATTAACCATTGCACTAATTTAGTGGATCCACTATCTCAGCAACCCAGGCTCCGTCTATAAAGTTGCTCTGCCATCTTTAAGGAATTTCAGAGAGGACTTACCATCATGTCCACATTCCAGCCAATGGCAAGGGAGAGTGGGGAGGGGAAAGGCATTCCCCTAGACTAAGTGAATAACTAGAGATTTCTACCCATTATTTTTGCTCATATTCCATTGGCCCAGTCTTACTTAAATGGCTATACCCGGCTACAAAAGAGACTGGGAACTGTGATCTTTATTTTGGGTGTCTATATGCTCAGCCAAGATCTTGAGATTCTGTTTCTATGAGAGAGATGAGGACACGAATATTGAGAGACAAGTAATAGTTTCTGTCATTGTCTACCCTTTGTTGAATCAACTACCCGTGAACGAACATAGAACATTTTTCCCATGCATAGAATATTCTCCAAGAAGCATAACCACAAGTCTCCAAAAGACTTAGTATTTTCCAGAAACATATCCTCAAATTCCCATAGAATTGCTACATCTAACTCAGAATTCAAGATGTGGGTTATTGGTCAGTATTCTCCATCCAGGAAGGCTGAGACTCCCTGTCATCTGGCAAACCATAAACTAAAATGTAAGTTATCTCTACTCTCCAAAAAAACCTACTATGTAACCCTGGAGCAGGAACCATAAAATCACATTAAAAACCCCAAGACTGGAAAGAGGAGAATGAGCAACATCCAGCTGACATGGGTCCGTGGCAATGACCAAACCCTGCTGGGCAGGAATTGTGAAAGCTCCCATCCTGGCAGTGCTTGGTCTCAACCAGCCCATCTGGCAGGCCTTGATTCTGCCCTCTGGGAGGCATTCCATGTCTCTTGTCACCTCTTCCTCTATCTTGCCTTCTGGAAAGTTCTTTCATGTTTATCATCCTCTGTGGCCGCATCTGAAGTAGCCACTGGAGAATGTGCCCCTCTGGAGGACAGCAGGGCTTTTGTGTCCCACTTTGTGTTGGTGCAGAATTGGGGTCACAGGTGTTCTATTAGAGGTCAAACTAGGTATGCCTTGGAAGGCCAGACTTATGTATGGTTTCTTTTGCCATCCAAGCACCTCAGG
The DNA here is from genome assembly GCF_040939455.1 of Microcebus murinus. Classification (NCBI taxonomy): domain Eukaryota; kingdom Metazoa; phylum Chordata; class Mammalia; order Primates; family Cheirogaleidae; genus Microcebus; species Microcebus murinus. Next base: position 15,046,321 of record NC_134122.1, on the reverse strand, counting down.
CATTTGGCTTCTGGTCTACTTTCATCTGTTAGATTCTGTGTATAAGCAACCATAATCAAATATTTTGTCCAAACATAGCTTTGGGGCCTGGACACTAGGGTCATTTACTGGCTTCTGGGTTTACCAGTCCTCCCTACTCGTTTAATGGCAGCCACTTTGAGGCAATTCAAAATTATAGGTTTGAGTAAAATAGTAATGCACTAAACCAGTTTGCCTTTGGGTTGGCCTTACAGAGGAGGTGACTGAGAAAGGCCTGTGTACACTGTCCTGGTCCAGCTATCTCTATATCTTACTTAGCTTTTCCATCTCTGACATTTGTTAGTTACTGGTTTTATGTCTGTGACCTACCTCAGGGCAAGGCCATACCTAATCTGTTGGGTCTCTTGGCTGCCACCCTCCCCACGTCACACTAGCCTTTGTCCAGCACCTGGCAAAAACCTGGAGCTCGTTATATTTATGTTGAATTCAATTGCGTCTTTGCTGTAGGTAAAGACCCAGGCATTCCAAGACCACGAAGTGGAACCTATCCCCTTCCTGTAGCACCAGTGCTCAAATAAAGGCTGAGTGAGCCCTGGTTTTAATTCATACTCACACCCTCTCTCCCTAATCAGAGAGGATCCGGGGAGATGGTAGACCTAAAGAACACTGGCACCCAAAGGGTGAGAGTCTGAGCCAATAGTGATTGTGGAAAACCATAAGAATTAGGAAAGGAAGAAGCAAGGCAGAATGGGGGGGGGGGCTGTGAGCTGGTAGGGAGGGACCAGAAATCAGAAGCTGGGGAAGGATCCAGAGGAGAACTTCCCTGGAGATGGTGTGTGGTGGGGTTGGGGAGGGGACATTCTAAGACTCAGGGAGCACGGGCAGGTGATGGAGGTGGAGGTGCAGTGGGGTCCACAGTCTCTGTCCAGAGGAGAAAGGAAGGATTGGTCAAGGGAATATAATCAACTGGGTTGCTAATGCAGCACCCAAACAGGAGAAGATTAGAAGAAAAAGAGCCCTTCTCCTCCAACTCCAACTGCTCCTGTGAGTTCCAAGGCATCTGCCCTTGTGTCTGCTGATCCACTGACCTACTGTTTATGAACCTTCCGGGGTGCTGTTCATCCTGATCTCTGCCCTGTCCCCAGTTCTCCACAAAAACCCCCACACCACTCCCCAGGGCCCCAAACTTGCGCTGCCTCCCGCCAACCATGTCCTACCCCTGTCTCAGACCCCTCTGCTTCCAGCCTCACACCCGAGGTGATCTAAAAGGGACCTGAACATGGAAGTGCAGAGGGTTCTCTTCTGGCTCCTCCTGCTGGGGTATCCCAGCCACACAGCCACAAGTGTAAGTAAATATTAGATATGACACAGATTCTTCCTATTTATTGGACTGTTCCATATTGCGGTTTACATACAATGTTTCATGGGGTCTTCGATGGAGATTTGGTTTTCCCTGCAGACCAAGGACCTCAGCACAGGTTTCTTCAGCAGCCTGAAGGGGCTATGGCCCCACCTGTCTGCATCAAGTTCTAAATCCTGCAAGCCCTGCTTAGCCCAAACACAGCAAGCTGACACGATGGGAAACTGAAAATAGAAACTTTACAGCATCAAAAAGGAAGGATTTCATAGACCAATGGAACAGAATAGAAAACCCAGAAATAAATCCACACATTTACAGCCAACTCATTTTTGACGTAGGTACCAAGAACTTACACTGGTGGAAGGACAGTCTCTTCAATAAGTAGTTCCGGGAAAATTGGATATCCATGCACAGAAGAATGAAACTACCCCCATCTCTCACTGGATATAAAAATCAAATCAAAATGGGTTAAAGACTTTAATGTAAGAAACTATATGGGTTGAAATTCACCTATGAAAAAAAAAAGAAAGAAAGAAAGAAACTATGGAACTGCTAGAAGAAAACATTGGAGAAATCCTTCAGGAAATTAGTCTGGGCAAAGATTCTTTGAATAACACCTCAAAAGCACAGGCAACCAAAGCAAAATTGACAAATGGGATTACATCAAGCTAAAAAGCTCCTGCACAGCAACAAAACAAAACAAAAAAACAACCAAAAACATGAAGAGACAACCTACAAAATGGGAGCAAATATTTGCAAACTATTCATCCATCAAGGTATTAATAGACAAAAAATATAAAGAACTCAAAAAACTCAATAGCAAAAAACCCAAATAATCCAATTTAAATATGGTAAAAAGATCTGAATATACATCTCTCAAGAGAAGACATACAAATGGCCAATAGGCATCTGAAAAAAATGTTCTACATCAACACCACTAATCGTCAGGGACATGCAAATCAAAACCACAATGAAATATCATTTTACCCCAGCTAAAATGGCCACTACTAAAACCTCAGAAAATAAATGCTGGCAAGGATGCAGAGAAGGGGAGTGATCATATACTGTTGGTGGGAATATAAATTAGTATATCTGCTATAGAGAAAAAGAGGAAGGAGTTTCCTCAAAAATTAGAATGAAAAATAGAACCACCATATGACCCACTGGTCCTACTATGGGTATATATCCAAAAGAAAGGAAATCAGTACATCGAAAAGATATTGGTACTCTCCTGTTTGTTGGAGCACTATTCACAATAGCCAAGATATGGAATCAACCTAAGTATCCATCAGCAGATGAATGGATAAAGAAAATGTGGTATGTACACACACACAAAAAAGGATTTGTGACTATATTAAAAGCCATTGAGTTGTATGCCTTAAATGGGAAAGGTGTATGCTGTGTGAATTATTTCTCAATAAAGTTATTTTTAAGAACATAAGGAATTCTTATTTAATAGGAATTATGGGCATTCTTGACAAACCTGTGCAAGATCCTGCTTCAAGTTCTGCAAGGTTGGGCCCATCCAGCATATATAGTTTGTTTCCCTATAAGTATATCATTTATATTTGTGACAGCTTGGCAGCCTGGGAACACTGGCACTTAATCATTGGTGTTAGTCTGTTAAAAAATGAAATGTCAGTTGTGCTTTGTCCTTTGTAGCTTGTTGACTTTTAGCAACATCTGAGTCATTCCTTTTCTTCTTCTCTTGGAGACTGCCCCTAGGGATCTCCTGTCCAACCAGTTTGATGGGAGCCCTGAGAAGCCCATCAGATATGAAAATAAATGGCTGCACTCTGCTGGGTTGTTTGTAATAGAGGAAGGAGTCACCTGGAGTTACCTGAGGAGGAAGTGAACGAGTTATTGTCCTTTCTTTTGTAAAACGTGTTGCTTGTGGACTCTGGATTTGCCCAAGGAAGGGAGCAGAAGAGAGAGAGAGAGAGAGAGAGAGAGAGAGAGAGAGAGAGAGAGAGAGAGAGAGAGAGAGAACAGAGACATCTTGTTGCCACCCAACCAGGTTCATTTGCCTACTGCCCAAGAAGAAGCCAATATTCTGAGTCAGCAGGTTTTTGTTTTTTGGGTTTTTTTTTTTTTTGAGACAGAGTCTTACTCTGTCGCTGGGGCTAGAGTGCCATGGCGTCAGCCCCACTCACAGCAACCTCAAACTCCTGGGCTCAAGCGATCCTTCTACCTCAGCCTCCTGAGTAGCTGGGACTACAGGCATGTGCCACCGTGCCTGGCTAATTTTTTCTATATTTTTAGTTGGCCAATTAATTTGTTTCTATTTTTTTAGTAGAGATGGGGGTCTCGCTCTTGCTCAGGCTGGTTTCGAACTCCTGACCTTGAGTGATCTTCCCTCCTCAGCTCCCAGGTGCTAGGATTACAGGCGTGAGCCACCACGCCCAGCTGAGTCAGCAGGTTTTAGGCAGAGAAAGAACCTTTGTTCTGCATAGCACTAAGCAGGGAGATGGTAGAAATTTCTCAAATCCTCCTCCCTGACAATTTGAGAGACAGGGTTTTTAAGAGTAGTTTGACAGGCAAGGGATTAGGCAGTTAGGTTTGTTAATGGGGCAAAATTATAAGGGTGTAGAAGTCATCTTCTTGTGCCGTTTTAGTCCCTAGCATCACAATTCCAGTTGAGCAATTTTCTTTGTATGGGCCGCTGGCTCATTGGGTGGGTCAACTAATCCACTGGAATGTGGCATGAAGGCAGGAGCTGTTTGCTTTGGCTTACGACGATGTCTTGGTGTTTAGAAAGTATAGGATTTCCATGAATATCTGTAGAATGAGTAGGTGAATGAATGAATGAATCAGAAACTGGAACACAGGCAGAAATGCAGAGGCGATTCTGGAAGTTCTGTCAGCTATTCCATAGCAGAGTTCCACAGCTAGAATGAAGGTCTTGTGACTTCTAGTCAAAGTATCACCAGATATACATTTTGTTAAATATTTCAAAATGTAAGAAATGATTACTTTGGTCATATCTCCATGTGCCACCTGGTTACACATTACAGTGGCATCTTTATGAACCAGAAATTCATAACTGGAGGCAATTATTATAGGAGGTACTCTCGGACTTGAGACAAGAAAATCATCTTATGAAAATTTCATTCATTGTGGTAAAATTACACTCAATGTGCCATAGAACACATAGCAAGACCTTTAGGAGGAGACAGGCATTCATTCTCAACCCCAAGGTCTCAATACTACTAGTGATGTGAAGTTGTACAGGATACTTCACCATTCTGAGTCTCAGTTTTCTTTAAGGGAAATATTGGGGAAAATAACTGTTTACTTTGTAAGCCTGTTACCAAGTTTAATTGTAGTAATGTATGGAAATGTTTTTGTACTATGCCTGACATGTAGTAATAGTTTAATTGACATTAAACATTATCATTATCATATAAGAATGGAAGCTACATGGGAGAGAGACCTTGTGGGTTTGTTATCTGCTGTATCCTCAAGACCATAAATCACATCTGGTGCATAGTAGGCATTCAATAATATTCATTAAACAAGTATTTGGCATTCTTTGGTGGAAGAAAGAGTGGTGGGAAAGATTTTAAAAATATAATAACATGATTTTTTAAAAAAATAACGTTATCTTACAGCACTGATTTCTCTTGTATTTTTAAGAAGTTGGTATTTTTTCCCCTAAAACATGCTAATATAATAGGAAACAGGATGCAGAATTTGCACAAATGTTAAAGACAAAGTCTGAGGCTGCCAAGAGATTTCATGCGGGGCTAAGCTCCCAGAGCTCTGGGACGACAAAGCATTCACCCTCCTCTCTCAGCAGAGGCGGTGAGGTAGGAGGCCCTTGGGCAGCATCTGAACCTTGCCTATTTAACACGGGTCGTTCAGGTCTTTATAGTTTGGTCCCATGACACAAGCAGGTCAGCGGTCTCTGGCTTCATATGACCTTTACCCTCTGTACCAAGGGAAAATGTGGCTCTCCAAAGCAAGAAACTTGAGGGCCTGAGTTTCCCCAGCCCTGGCATCTGCCCAGAACACAAGAAGGGCGAAACAATGATCCTCCAGTTACCTCCCAGCGCTAGCAGAGGCAGTGAACGCCTGTGGATCACCCAGCTGTGTCGCACACCCTGGACCCCATTTGAGGGGGAGTGAGGAGGAGGATATGGAAATCTGTGTGTGGGTACTGGGAAGGCAGATGCAGGTCAAAGTTCTTTCTCTTGCCTACCCAGCCTTGGCTCTAGGGTGAAGGGAGGGCAGTGGGGGTGCATGTGAATTTACACTGCATGGCCACCAGGTGGCACTGTGGCCTCGTCTGTGGCTCTGAAAATGACACTTTTTGAAGGATGATCATGACAGCCAATATTTAACAACATGAATCATTTACCCCTCATGACAACTGAACGAGTTAAGGACTCTTATTATATCTCTTTTCTAGGTAAGGAAACAGAGGCATGACGAGGCTAATTAAGTTGCCCAGATCGCACAGCTAACAAGTGATGGAGCCAGGAAAGGAAGCAGGTGTCTCCAGAGCTTGCACTGATTCCACAAGCTATGTATGAGCATCTGTGTAATTACGTGGGGATATAACCGATAATATAAAAACTGTCAATTACCGACAGCTATTAAAGTTAACATTTCTTTGCTCCAGCAAAGAACGGTATACACAACAATAGTGAAAATGATAACATCCATTATCATGGGAAACCTTAGGAGTTCGGGAAAGAAGGAAAAGCCCAGAAGCTGGGCCAGGGGAACTGGGATGGGGAGGACGAGAAGTCAAAGGCCAGCGAAGGTTCCAGAGTGGACCTGTCCTCGGGACAGAGCCTGGCGAGGCCTCGGCGGGGAGGGGGCTCCTTGCTGAGCGCTGGGGCCGCGCGGGGCGTCCCCTGTGAAGCGTCAGGGTCAGGATTGGTCCTCACCGAGTGTACAGCACTCGTTGCTACAGCAACGACCACACAGGGTAACGTTTGAGCGGAAACGCAGCTCTCTGTGCCCCTCCGAGTTAACCCGAGTGTCCTACTCACCTGCCCCTTGCGCACTGCTGTCCAGCTGACTTGCTCACACCCTGACCTGTCCTAAGCCTTCCTCCCACTGCTCGAGGACTTGGTTTGACCCCATACTTCCCAGCGCCCCGCTTCTTTCTCCTCCTCTCCCAGGTGCCCAACACCCCCCTTTCCCTCCGCACCCTCCCCTTCTCCCCAGTTGCAACCCCGACCCCATTCCCAGCCCTGTCTCCATAAGTCCTCCTCCCCACCTGCTAACCCAACCCACCTCCTTCCTGGCGACCTCAGGACACGCTGAGAGGCCCCGGACATGGAGGTGAAGAGGCTGTTCTTGATTCTTCTGCTCAGCGCTCCCTGTTACCCATCCAGGAATGTGAGTACACACTGGACACGCCACAGTCTCCCCTTTTATGTTGGGCTGCGACACACTGTGGTTTACAAAACAGCACTTCACAGGGGCTATGATGGGAGCTCTGTCCTTCCTGCAGACCAAGGACCTCAGTGAGGGTGTCTTGAGCAGCCTGGCCGCTCTGCCCACACCTGTGCACATCAAGGGGGGCTGGTCCAAACACAGGAAAGGGTGACAGCGTGGAACGTGAACATAGTAACTGTGCACTGTCATACAGGAAGGATTGGGGAATATGCTAAAAGTCATTGAATTGTAGCATTTACTGGGGGGAATTGCATGGTATGTGACTACACCTCATTAAAGATGTTCTAGAAAACATAAGGAACTCTTTCTTAATAGGCTTCATGGGCATTTGACTGGCTCCTGGAAGCCCTGTGTGAGATCCTCCTCAACTCCTGCAGGTTTTGTGCTGTCCCATGTGCAGTTGTTTCCCTGCGAGTCCGTCATTGGTATTTGGAAGCTTGGCAGCCCTGGGAACAGTGGTACCAAATCACTGCCGTTAGTACCAGTGTGTTGAAAGTGAATTGTCACTTGTGCTTTGTGTTCTCTGGTTTGTTGACTTGTAGGAGCTTCTGAGTCATTCCTTCCTTGTGCTCTTGAAAGTTGACCCTACGGACTCTGTGTCCAAACAGTTTGTTGGGGGCCTTGAGAAGCCCAACAGATGTGAAAATCAATGGCTGCTCCCTGCTGGGATGATTTTTTTTTTAATGTAACTGAAATAGTAATAAGCTCAGTTTTATTTTTTTATTTTTTATTTTTTTAATTTTTTATTTCAGCATATTATGGGGGTACAAATATTAAGGTTATGTATATTGCCCATGCCCCCCTCCTCCCCTCAAGTCGAGCTTCAAGCGTGACCATCCCCCAAATGTTGCACATCTCACTCATTATGTAGGTATATACCCATCCCCTCTTCCCCCCTCCCACCTGCCTGACATCTGATAAATGTTTTTCCTATATGTCCACTTAGATGTTGATCCATTAATACCAATTTGCTGGTGAGTACATGTGCTTGTTTTTCCATTCTTGAGATACTTCACTTAGTAGAATGGTTTCCAGCTCTATCCAGGAAAATACAAGAGGCGCTATATCACCATTGTTTCTTAAAGCTGAATAGTACTCCATGGTATGCACACACCACATTTTATTAATCCACTCATGAATTGTTGGGCACTTGGGTTGTTTCCACAACTTTGCAATTGTGAATTGTGCTGCTATAAACATTTGAGTGCAGGAGTCTTTTTCATAAAGTGACTTTTGATCTTTTGGGTAGATGCCCAGTAGTGGAATTGCTGGATCACATGGTAGATCTACTTGTATCACTTTGAGGTATCTCCATATTGCTTTCCACAGAGGTTGAACTAGTTTGCAGTCCCACCCCTGCTGGGATGATTAAAATAGAGAAATCACAAGCAGTGACATGACCAGAAGGTGAAGAAGTTACTTACTGTCCTTTCTTTTCTGAAATGTGTCATGTACAGATTATTGATTTACCCAAAACAGAAAGAGCCTTTAAAGTCTTTAGGATTGTCCAAAAATGAAGAAATGGTAGGTTTCTAGCTTGAAAATTTTCACTCTCCCAATTATAAAACCACATTCCTATCCTTGGGGATGTTGGGGGTGGGGGGTGGAGGAGAGAGGGGGAGATGAGAACACCCGATGGAGATGAGAAGATTTGTTGTGATGGGCAGCACCATATTCTTAGAGAGTGATGTATAAAGTCTGGTGATGAAGAACACCCGTCGCTTTGAGGCAGAATCATCCCCCAGGAAGACTTCCAAGCAAAGAAGGATCTACTCTGCTTCTTTTGAGTCTGCTAAGGAGGACATGTCTGGATGATCTTTACTAGAATTTTTTTCCCTTTACCTGGCTGCATTTTCATAGATCAGTTAGGCACTCTTCCCCTACCTCACTTTCGACCACTTGGACAAATTATCCTGTCTTGCATTTTCCACGTCCCCTCCTTGCTCATGGCCATAGACTGTGAGAAGCTCAAATTTTAGTGGCCGTGTTGGATCTAATCTAGGTAAGAGTCCGCTGCTTATTTCGGTGTCCAGACAGTTGTCACATGTCGCAGGAGTGCCCACAACTGGAGATGTTTTACCAGTTGGCATCAAGACGGCCTTTGTCCCTTTGCATGTTTGATGCACATCTTTCCCCAGTGCGCTGAGAGCTCCTGCTGCCTCTCAGACTGGGGCTGCTCACAGGCCGTGCTGCTTCCCAGGAGCACACGCTGGACTCCCCTCGGCCGTGAGGCTGAAGATGAACGTGTTACAGGGTTCACAGGCTGCGTGCTAGACAGGTGTTCTTGGCTCAAAACAGATGCTTGGTATGTGGATTGGTCCAAGTTACATTTTGAATTTATTTTCTCCCCACATACTTATCAATCTAGATTTGTAAAATGACCTGTTTGCCTTTTGTTGTGGTGGCCATGCATTCCAGAAAATTTTTCTTCCTTTAAATATTGATTTCTGAGGTTGGGATTGATTGGTTTAGGTGCCATGAAGGTGGATTCTTCTTATTGGTTATTTGGTATTACGTTTTTAACTAACTTCAATACTCATAGTTTTAATCATGATTATAAGATCACTATATTCTGCAAATCTGTATGTGCTCAGAAATCTGACATTAAGTGCCCTGGTTCAGAATCAAGGCAAACACTGAAAAAAAAATTAATGTTTTTAGAAATGGGGTAAACAACAATGTGTACTTAATTTTTGTTGGAATATTAACCCAGGTATTATTATAGCGACTACACATCTCTTTCAGTAATTTATACTTATAAACATATCTGTATATATTATTTTCATTTATATCTTTAATATATTTTTTATGATTTTTCCCATTCTTCTTTACAGTCTGTGAATATTTTTGAGTATTTTCCAAAGAATTTCACCCATCCAATTCATGAATGTTTCAAAGAAGACCAAGGCTTCTCACCCATAGTAAGTTTGTATTCATTTATTTCTCAATTTTAATTTGCTCATAAATGTAAAAATAAAATTCTCTTAACTTTCAAAAAATATTTGAAATGTTATTTGTCTGGAAAACAGAAACTAACAGTTTGTGTGTCAGCTTTTTCTCCTACGGTGTTAAGTGTGGCCAAGTTATGTAGAGTAAATAGCATCTTTTATTAAAAGGATACAATTTGTTGAATTTACAATATGGATACTGCAATGAAATCATCACCACATTCAAAATTCAAGATAATAAATACACCCATCAATCTCAAAGGTTTCCTCCTGCTTCTTTTTAATCCATCTGTCCTTGTCCCTCCATCCTACCATCCTCCCTGAGATCTGCTGATCTACATTTTATAGCATGTCATGTAACAGACTCATGCAGGATGGGTTCTATTGTTGTTCTGGTTTCTGTGAGTCAGCAGAATTATTTTGAGATTTATACACATTTTAAAAAATATTAATAGCTTACTCCTTTTCATTGCTAGGTAAATTTCCTTTGTAGCTCCAACAATGTATTTTTCCTTTACCTAGGAAAGAGATATGAAGCATATATTTCCCCTTTGGACTTTGTCCTTAAAATAAAAAACCAGAAAGAAACACCTCTGCAAGATTCCCCAGTGTATCCTTGCATTTTGCAACTCAATGATGAATCGAGTGGGGAAAAAATATTATTTTAGGCACAATTGGGATTGTGCTTAAAATTGTTCAAACATATAAAACATGAATAATAATTATTTTGCAACTCTGTTAAAAAAATCACTGATATAAAGCAGGTGATTTTGATAATGACCACCAAATTTTATTATGTAAATGTTCAAACAACATTGATTTATTGACATTTTACTAAGCATGATTAAACATGTATCTATCCGTCCATCTATCCATCCATCCTCCCATCTTATTTGGGGTGTATTTCCAATTGAATCACTGACATCAATATTATACTTCCTGCTAAATAGTTTAGCATAACTGTCAGTAACTAGAATTCAGTATTTCTTTACAGATTTCTTTCTTTTTTTTTTTTTTTTTTTTTTGAGACAGAGTCTCACTTTGTTGCCCAGGCTAGAGTGAGTGCCATGGCGTCAGCCTAGCTCACAGCAACCTCAAACTCCTGGGCTCAGGCAATCCTACTGCCTCAGCCTCCCAAATAACTGGGACTACAAGCATGCACCACCATGCCCGACTAATTTTTCCTATATTTATTAGTTGACCAATTAATTTCTTTCTATTTATAGTAGAGACGGGGGTCTCACTCTTGCTCAGGCTGGTTTCTAACTCCTGACCTTGAGCAATCCGCCCGCCTCAGCCTCCCAGAGAGCTAGGATTACAGGTGTGAGCCACCTCGCCTGGCTTACAGATTTCTTGTTTTAAAAAAGTTATGTAGTGCAAAATCTACAAGTTGTAACTGTAAGTCACTACCTTGGGAAAGTACATATACCAGCATAACCCAAAGCCCTTTCAAGATCTACAATGTTATATCACCCCAGAAAGAGACCTCAAACTCTTCCCAGTAAGTCTCTATTCTCATCATAGGGGAATTGTTCTTAGTTTAGAATTTCATATATATAGATGGTGCCATGTCCACTCTTCTGTGTCTGCCTCATCCTGCTCAGCAGAGTAAGTGTGAAATCATTCACATTGTTGCTGGACCTGTAATTCCACTCCGAATTCAGTAAATACCAAGTCAAACCTGTTGAATGATTATCTGTGTTTAATTCACTGTCTTAAAAGAAACATTTAGAATTAAGATGTTGAGTTTTCAACAACATACAATTAAATCCAGAGGGATCCCTAGGACAGTTAGCAGAATCAGTCTGAACTCTTTTAGTGGAAGTCTTTGTTTTCATTCACGTAAGTGTCTAATAGAAACATACAATGGGGAAAAGAATCTCTCTTCAATAAATGGTGCTGGGAAAACTGGATAGCTATATGCAGAAGAATGAATCAGGATCCCTCCCTTTCACCTCTCACAAAAATCCACTCAAGATGGATAACAGATTTAAACCTAAAGCATGAAACCTTAAGAATCCTAGAAGAGGAGGTTGGGAAAACCCTCTCAGACATTGGTCTAGGCAAAGAATTCTTGAAGAAGACCCCCAAAGCAATCACTGCAGCAACAAAAATAAACAAAATGGGATCTGATCAAATTAAAAAGCTTCTGCACAGCCAAGGAAACTATCATTAGAGCAAATAGACAACCTACAGAATGGGAGAAAATATTTGCTCTCTACACTTCCGATAAAGGTCTGATAACAAGAATCTATCTAGAGCTCAAAAGAATTAACAAGAAAAAATCAAACAACCCCATCAAGAAATGGGCAACAAAAATGAACAGAAACTTTTCTAAAGAAGACAGAATAATGGCCAGCAAATATATTAAAAAATGCTGAACATCACTAATCATTAGAGAAATGCAAATCAAAACCACAATGAGGGGGGGGAATGGGCATTTATTGAAACCTTAAAATCTGTACCCCCATAATATGCCAAAATAAAAAAAAAAAAATAATTAAAAACAAAAAAAAACAAAAAAAAAAAAAAAAAAAAAAAAAAAAAAACCACAATGAGATATCACCTAACCCCAGTGAGAGTGGCCTGTATCAAGAAATACCAAAACAACAAATGCTGACAAGGATGTGGAGAGACAGGAACACTCTTACACTGCTGGTGGGACTGCAAATTAGTGCGACCTTTGTGGAAAAGAATTTGGAGATATCTCAAAGAGCTAAAAATCGAAATACCATTCGACCCAGCAATAGCATTATTAGGCATCTACTCAAAAGAGCATCTACCCAAAAGACATTCTATTATAAAGACATCTGCACCCAAATGTTTATGGCAGCACAATTCACTATAGCAAGGATGTGGAAACAACCCAAGTGTCCATCAATTCATGAGTGGATTATTAAAATTTGATATATGTTTACAATGGAATACTATTCAATTCTAAGAAACAACAGCAAGCTAGCACCACTTATATTATCCTGGATTAAACTTAAGCCCATTATCCAAAGTGAGGTGACACAAGATCAGAATAATGGGCTCCACATGTACTCGCCATCAAATTGGTACTGACTGATTAACACTATGGTGCTCAAAGGGTGGTGGTGTTCACCAGGGATTCAGGGGATAGGGGGGTAGTCCCACATCTGAGGGATGTAGTGAGCATTGTGGAGGAGAAGGGCATAACTCTAACCCTTGCTAGGGAGAGGCAAAGATATAAAATGTAACCAAAATGTTAAAAAAAAAAACAAAACATTTATTGGGTGTTAGGCAGGTGGGAAGGGGGAGAATGGGGTGGGTATTTACATTCATAGTGCGATGTGCACCATCTGGGGGATGGACACACTTGAAGCGCTGACTCAAGGGGGAGGGGAGGCAAGGGCAATGGACATAACCTTAACATTTGTACCCCCATAATATGCTGAAATAAAAAATTTTTTAAAAAGAGTCTAATAGAATTAACGTCAAGAATTTTAAAGAAACCTCACACTATTTATGTCACCTTGGTTATTTTTAAGCACTAAAATTTGATATCTGCTTCTGAATAAAGTCATCTATTTATTGTATTTTTTGACTTACCTTTAAATTCTAAAGAGCCACGTAATTTGAGAGAAAAGTATTAATTCCAAGGGATTCTTGCACAACATTAGATACAAGGGAGGGCAAGGCACCTGGGGAACTAGAAACCGCAGTCTACTTTGAGACATTTAGTCAGCCTGAGCAAGAGTGAGACCCCATCTCTACTAAAAATAGAAAAAGTAGGCAGTCATGGTGGTGCACACCAGTAGTCCCAGCTACTTGGGAGACTGAGGCAGGAGGATCACTTGAGCCTGGGAGTTTGAGGTTGCTGTGAGCTAGGCTGATGCCGCTGCACTCTACTCAGAGCAACAGAGTGAGACTCTGTGGAAAAAAAAAAAAAAAGACACCCAGTAACTATGTGCGGTAAAGTACTTGTCAGTTAGCTAGATTACCATTTCACACTGTATGTATACTTCAAAACATAATGTTGTGCATGATAAATACATACAGTTTTATATGTCAGTTTAAAAAACTAAATGAATAACTTGGGGGGGGCGTTGTGGAAGATAATTACTATAGACCAAAAAACACAAAATAAAAAACCACCCAAATTCACAATGTCTAACAACACTATCAGATATGCAAAACACGTGAGACTGGAAATGTCCAAACTTCCCCCAGGCAGTGGAATCCCCTGGAGATATCTGAGGGTATAGTTTCCTCTTGGAAGATGGGTTTGGGTGTCTCAGGATAATTCTCTGTGACTGATATATTGTAAATGCCTTTGAGGCATCTCATTATTTCAAATATTATTATTACAGCTAGTCCATATTCTGCCTGATTATGTTCATCTTGGGCCCAACTTTTTTGGAATTCCTTGGAAGATTATTATTATTGCTGCATACTTGGGAGCTATTACATTGGCCATTTTCTTCTGGAGTATTCTGTTTCCTGTGAGTATACTAACAAACACCATATAGATATCCTTATAAATAACCAGAAACTTTTACAGTCACTGGAAGTTTTATTTGCATTTAAGGCTATAAATTTCATTCATAGTGCTGTCCTCACTGCATCCCACAAATTTTAGTATTTCTTATTTTATTAGTATTTATATTGAAAGATTTAAAAATTTATGTTGAGAAAACTTCTTTGAGCCATGAGTCCTTTAGAAATGTATTGTTTAATCTTCAAATATTTTATAGTTTCACAGCTATCTTTCTGTTATTGATTTCTAGATTAATTTTGAGGCCTGAGAGCAAACGTTCTATCATTTCAATTACTTTAAATTCATGAGGATGTGTTTTATAGCCTGAATGTGATCTATCTTGATTATTCGACCTGAGCTTTAGAACAATGTGTATTCTGCTGTTGTAGGATGAAATGTTTTTATAGATGTCAGTAGATCAAGCTGATTGATGGTGCTGTTCAGTTCAACTATATCCTCACTTATTTTCTGCTTGTTGAATCTGTCAATGACTAAAAGAAGGGTATTAGAATTTCCTGCTATGATAGTGGATTCATCTGTTTCTCCTTCTAGTTCTATCAGATTTTGGGTTGCACATTGTGATCTCTGCTGTTAGGTGCATACACGTTAAGGACTGTCATGTGTTCTTCTAACTTTACCATATGAATCCTACTGGCTTTAAATTTTCAGTCTGATAATTCCATCCTCTTTGCCATGTCGGAGTGTGACTCTAACACTTGCTTTCTCTAATCAGATTGTGCTTTTCTTTTTGTCCTTTTGAATGTCTTATAATTTGTTGATGAAAGCTAAGCATCATGTCCTGGGTAAAAGAAACAGAAGAACATAGGCATTGAGTGTGAGGTTTTTTTTTTTTTTTTTTTTTTTTTTTTTGAAACAGAGTCTCGCTTTGTTGCCCAGGCTAGAGTGAGTGCCGTGGCGTCAGCCTAGCTCACAGCAACCTCAAACTCCTGGGCTCGAGTGATCCTTCTGCCTCAGCCTCCCGGGTAGCTGGGACTACAGGCATGCGCCACCATGCCCGGCTAATTTTTTTTTTTTTTATATATATATATCAGTTGGCCAATTAATTTCTTTCTATTTATAGTAGAGACGGGGTCTCGCTCTTGCTCAGGCTGGTTTTGAACTCCTGACCTTGAGCAATCCTCCCGCCTCGGCCTCCCAAGAGCTAGGATTACAGGCGTGAGCCACAGCGCCCGGCCTGAGTGTGAGGTTTACCTGACTAGAAGTTAGGCTGTGTTTACTGGAATTTCAAAACAATTATATTTCTTCTGGTAGAATTTTCTTTAGTCAGATAAAGAAACTTTAGAGAAAGCCCCTCTTAGTGACTCCAAAAAGAAAGAAGGTCAGACATACTGGGAAGGAGAAGATCAGAGACCTTGGTTCTGAGGTTTGCCTTGGAGGCCTTAGGGTTTCCTTTGATTCAAAGCATTCAGCATGCAAGTGCCATATTTTGGGCTATTGTTTCTTGAGACCCAATATGATGAATTTATAATGTTGAACTAAATGATTATAATAGTTTCATTGGATTACTTTTCTAACTATTAGAAACTATTTCTTTTTTTTATTTTTATTTTTTTAAAGATGAAAACAGGAATAACTTTATTTTGGCAGCAAAGTCTTATTACCTATATAATATTGTAGCATCACATAGAAATAGCAAATTTTTTAAACACTGTGTAGTTTATATATTAATCTGTATAAGAGTTATTTCTTGTAATTGTCTTCAACAGAAATTATCTATAGATTATATAATTAGTCATATAAAGTAAATATAGAAATAAATAAAGTACTCTCCTCAGTTTTCCTGACAACTTACTATGGTTTATATGTTTCAAAGATAAGGTAAAATCCTGTGAAATCACTATACATTTCAGGAAGACAAGTTATAATTCACTTAAGACAAATTTTTTTATATATTGTTAATATAGTTACTAGTAAAAAGGAATAAGCCATGGTTTCTTTAATAAAATGCTACAAAATTGAAGTTTGCTAATTAAACCCATAACATCTAAATGCCATCTATATTTAAACTTTAGCTAACATGTTTGAAACACTAAATAGAAAGACAAACTATATAAAACCTTCAATATATTATCAAAAATAATTGTGGAAATTTCATTACAATTTAAAATGAGATTATTTAAAATATGGATTATAAATTCTTCTAATTTTCATTGAAACAGATTTAATCTTGACAGGTGAGTTGTTTTTGGTCCATGTGCCCCATTGAATTCCAGTTGTAAGCAATTTTCCATGGAAGTGATGAATGCCATTTAGGTTTGCTAGATCGCACTGGTTGAACCACCAGCCAGTGTTGTTATTGAGGTGACTGCAGCACTTTGTGGAGTGACCATTGACCAGGCATGCAGGGTGATAATCCGTCATTATCAACATCCAGTGTGCTGAAAGGCATTGCATTTTGATTATCTTCTTTTCTGAGGCCCCGGAATGCATCACCAGCATTTCCTGAATACCGTCCTAAGTGCATTTTAAAAAATCTTGAGAAACTATTTCATATTCTGTTTTGACATCAAATTTAATTTTTTTTCTTGCTCTCCTAGATATATCATCCACAATATCAAGGTAAGATTTTCAGGCTTCTATATTCTTTGTAATCGCTTGTCATCACTGGTATTTCATGGGGGTTCTAATTCAATTAGGAGTAAATAAAATGACTTCTTATGCCTGGTTGACTTCTTACTTCTTGAAAATTGTGCTCTTTTTCTGATGAAGTGTGAATGACAACATGGAGAGAGTTACCATTGATTGAGGTGAGAGAGTAGGTGGAAGATGAGATCAGAGGAGTGCGGAGAATGGGATAAGTTTAGCTTTGTGCAGAACATGTAGGAAGCAATGATGACATGAGTCTGCAATGTGGAGGAGGAGTACTGTGGCATGACCTGGCTCTTGGGGAAATGGGAAAATGATCAGGACACTCCCTGAGCCTACCAAGAAGCTTAAGGCTTAGACAAAAGCCCAGATATTACTAGGCAAAGTGTGTGTCATACAGGAGGTTGAAAGTGTGTGTAGAGGGTTAAGTGAAGAGAGCCATTAATGCCAGTGGAGAATGAGTGGAAAGAACTTGATGTAAAATATGGGTAATGAATTCTGTACATTCTTCCTAGACTGTGAAGATCAAGTGGTGCTGTATGTTTGGGGAGCCAGGGTGGCTTCCTGGCATATAATGGGCCCTCAAATGGGGGTGTCATTTCAGTGATTATAGCATTGGTGGCGTTGAGAAGTTTGATTTCAGGGCAGCAGAGCCATTGTGATGGTCAAATAGAAGATAAGGTGGCACTTAGATGGCAAATGAGCAGATTAAATGCCTGTCTGATGCGTCTGGAACTGTGCGCTGCATTCTAGGTGCTCTACGCGTGTTCCCACCTGTGAGCTGGGTGCTTGATGCACGTTGTTCACCTTTACAGGAGGTGGTAACATCCTCATCTTGAGGATGAAAAGGCTTGGTTTTCAGGGAGTTTGAAGTATGCAGATCCTCTGGAGACTACGTTGCCAAGGTAACATTGTGCCCGAGTGTGTTCAATTTCTCACACCACGTTGCAGGACCCCACACTGGATGTCAGGAAAGGAGAGTCTCTGGGCAGCAGGAGGACATTGGTGGCCTCCGAGTAGCCAATCCATTGACACTTTGAATGCTCCTTCTCCAGAATTGGAAGGAGTGGCTGGAAGTGGCTCAGACCTGGGAGAAAGAGACTTTTTTGAAGGGACCTGTGTATTTGCCTTGATAATTGGAGGACAGGAGTGTTTATAGATGGGATGCTTGTTTTTTCTGTTTTATCTCTGATGAGGCTACAGCTATTTGAAGTGATAACATTTTCTAAGATGAATAGTGCCTATTGATGGGAGAGATATTAGGCAAAGATGATTTTTCTTTTAATCTTTGAAAACATTTTGAATAGGAATTTCATTGAAATAAGCTTCTTATTTTTATATTTGTTTTCTTGCATTTGAAAAGCAACTAACTAAAACTAGCAATTGCTGCTAATGCATTGGGGGTAATTCAATTTTATTGGGCTTTGCTAATCTTAGAGATTTGTTTTTATCTATTTTTAGTTAATCTACAGCAGATTTCTGAGAAGATCAAAAATTTCACAAAGGAAAATGCAGAGCTTGTAGCAAAAATATCCATTTGTGAACAGAAGGTATCATTGTTCTTTCAACTTTTATTTTTTTATAGTTTAAATTACTTCCACCACCCATAGTTCAGTTATTTTACTCCCTCACCTTTCACCGAGTATCCTAGTTCACATGTTGTATAAACTGTCCACATTCCAAGCAAGCTTCATATATATAATGCACCACTCTCTTTGTGTCAGGAGTTACACAGTTGAAGATAGGTTTTTTATAGCACTATAATTATTATTTTTGAATTCTGATTTGTATCATGTATTTATATAGATCAATGAATCAAAGCAATGTCTTCAAGACAAGAAAAGGGAAAATGAGATTCTTTTGGATACTCCACATAAATTTAAGGTAAAACTCCTTGTTTTTGCCTGGATTGCATTCTAAAAATAAAAGAAAAAGTAATGAATAGATGTTAATGGTTCAATATATTTTTTTAAGGATCACAAAGAAACATTTGAGGGAACTAATAAAATTGTAAATGACATCATTCAAACTACAAGTGCCACATCTCAATTTGAGAGAGATCAGAATGTTAAAAATCCAACTTGGTAATAATTTGGTTGCTAATGGCTGGGCACGCTGGCTCACGCCTGTAATCCTAGCACTCTGGGAGGCCGAGGCTGGAGGATGGCTTGAGCTCAGGAGTTCCAGACCAGCCAGAGCAAGAGTGAGAAGCCATCTCTGGAAAAAAACCCCACAAACTTTCATTTCATAAAAGATCACAATAATGTGATATCTACAAGGAATTTTCACCCTTGGAAATTTAGTCATTAGTGAGAGTGTTTTGCATTATGTTCAAATTGCCCATAATGAAGCTGGTGTCAGGGAAGGGAGAGTGAAAGCTGGAGGAGGCAGGGCAAGCAGGAAACTGCGCAGCCCAATGGTGAGGAGAAGCAGGTGACAAAACTTACGCCCTCAGATTACATAACTCAGAGACCTAAACATAATTATGTCCTTTTCTTTTTTATTTATTTATTTATTTATTTATTTATTTATTTATTTATTTATTTATTTTTTCTTAAACCCTAAGGTATGAAATAATTATGTCCTTTTCTAATTAAAAAAAATTTTTTTTCACTGTAGTAAAATATTCATCACATGATAATCACCATCTTAACCACATTCAAGTGCACAGATTTGTAATGTTTAGTGTGTTCACATTTTTGTGCAATCCTTACTTCTTCAGTGTCTTTTCTCAAATCTGTGTTAAAGACAGGAAATGTAAAGGACAAATGGGAGGAATCAAAGCTGAGAGCCTCGAGGTCCAATAACTATCATCTGGAAGGTATGCAACTTTTGGAAAAGAGTTTTCCCTGGAAGGTGAAGAAGGACTTCCTGCCTTCAGGATTCTCACCTCCTTTCCCCACCCCAACCGAGTTTTCAGGTCCTCCTGCACACACACAAAGAAGCCTGTTTTGTTCCTGCCAGGAATTAAAAAGAACTTGGACAATAGCTATGAAGAATTGGAATATAGGAAAGCAAAAAAAGAGGCTAAGTTCAGAATGCTGAAGATAAAAGTAGACAATCTTTATGAAATCTATGGACAAAGAAAGACTGCAGCAGAAGAGTAAGATGTTCATGAGCTCATTGATACCAATACTGTTTGTGGTGTGAACAATGTGTGTGGATCTGTGAAGACAACTGTGATTTCCTTTAAAATACTTTTGGTAATATTCATGGCCAATTAATTAGGTAATGAATTCTGCTTGTCAACCCTGGCTAGATTTCTCTAATCTGCATTGTTTCTCTATCTTCATGCACTCTTCTTTTCAATTCACTGTGGGCCTTAGGAGGTAGTGACACCAAAATGGTATAACTTCAATATCCGGATCCATTGTATAATCCTTTAGGTTTCCTTCATATACCATTGTATTGTCCTGTGATATGTGTAGTCATTTTTCATAAAATAAAAGACACTGGGTAAAACATATTTAGACAAAAATTAAGACCTAATATGATGTTATTCTGCTGCAGAGATGATGGGTGTGTACTTACAGCAGGTTATCAGGGTCGCTGGCCGTACTGGATCCCCTTAACTCAGTCAGCAATGAGGTCACTGACTGCTGATTCAGTCCCAAAAACGGCCAGTGTGTTTCCTGCCCACCTTCATTGCTAGTGCACAGCTCCTCTGCATCCCAACCAAAGCCAGTGGACTTCAGTGGGGGTCACTGTTTTATCAGACCCTGAGCTCCACTCAGGTTCCTTCTACACCTGTGCATGTGTCGATAGGTGCTCAGGTTCTTTGCATCTCAGTCATCTCTTCTGGGAGTCATTAATGCAACTAGTAGAAATTGGCCCCAAATGCCAGGCTGACTTTAGCCCTCCTTCTCTACCTTGGATTCATGTTTCCTTACTGCCCTGTTAGCAATTTGATGCATTCAGTTGTGTATTCCTGCTGTTCTCAGGGGAGGTCAGGGGACGCAGATCCACTCATCCATATCCACAGCACAACCCTTCCCCAGCTTCCCTCAACACTCAGGTCCTCTGTTACTTCTTCCTACGTGCATGGCAAGGCAGTCACGTCCTTACTGCTGCTCCTCTGCATAAAGCTGTGAGCTCCTTTAGGGTGGCGCCCTGCTTCCCTTTGTGTCCACAGCACCTTGCACTGCACCCACTGCATTCCAGCCACTCGGAAAGCATTTGCTGAGGCATTTCCTGGGTGGCCACAAGGAAACACCCTAACTTTCTCTAGTAAGTGTTTTTGTCCCTGTTCCCTAGAGTTCTTTCTGTTTTATGCATCCTCCATATTAAATCAAGTATCAAGTGACATCCTTTGAATCAGAATCATGAATGAAGCAGTCTGAGAGTAACACAGCAGGTCTAGCTTTGAGGTTGTTGCCCTTTTATGCCTCCACTTTATATGAACTCAACCTTGTGCTGATGAACACCAAGCTGGGTGGTTTTCCACTTGCCATCTGTTTGCAGGAGGTAACACCTGACTATGGAGACTTTCAGATCATCTTTGGTTCAGTGCATGTAGCCGGCACTAAGACTGGTCTTTTCCCTCAACCAGGACCCTAGAAGTAGGTGATAAGATTTCCAATCCTGAATCAGAGAAATGTCCCATAGTGAACTGCAGGACTGATGACTCCATGTCCCACTGGGATCTCTCTGAGGCTGACTGTCTGGGTCCTGGCTCAGCCTCTGACTGAGAATTGGGTCTCCCCATGGGAGGGGTCAGACAAGTTACCGATGCCCTGTTCCACCCTGATGTGTCTAGTTGTGATGAGTTGGTCAGGTCTGGTTCCACATGACAATGAAATGAACTCTGTCTCAAGCAGGTGACTGACCCCAAAAGGGCACATCGTGTATCTCACAGGTGCTTTGCTACTCCTTGATTTTTTACTAATGAATAAGAGTAGAGTGCTCTGAATGAAGCTCAGAATTGGAGAGGACTTGCCAGAGGGCCAGAATTTGATTTTTCTTTGTCCCTCATTTGGAGGCTTCAGTTGTCCCTCTGACCGTGATCATCAGTCTGTACATTTAGGGAAGGTGGCAGGGAACCTTTGAGTCCCAGCCTTCATATGCTGGGAGGGAAGAAGGGGAGAATTCCACACAGGCTGCTGCATGATGTGTACTTCTCTCCCATCTCAGGAAGGTGAGAATGAAAAAACTTCAGCAGGCACAAAGGGAGAGACAGCTGTCACAGCTGGAGGAAAACGTGAAACTGGCTGCAGAAGAAATAGAGACCTTCAAGTGAGTTCAGAGACTGAACACCAGCCTCTCAGCAAACTCCTGGTGGAATTTTTTGAAGTTTTGTGCAACGTTTAGACTCAATTAATATATAAATTTAAATATATGGTCAGAAAACATATACATAGAGAAATAATTCTCATGAGAAAGACAAAGTACCTTATGTTTTACAAATGACCAAATGATATTAAGTTACTAAACATTTCCTGATCCCCAGTGCTGGCCAGACTGAGTGGAAACTCAATTCACACAAACATTTCTAGGGATGATGAAAATTGTCATAATCCTTAGGAAAGCTTTCAGCTGTAGGATGGACCACATCCATCAAAATGACTGTGACATTTTATAAACCCAGCTGTCACTGCCCTGTGAAATACAGTAAGGACATTAGTATGAGGAGAATAGAGCTTTATGATAAAAGATACTCAGTGAAGGATAAATTAGGGAAATACTGAGAATGGGGAAGGAAATTATGTCAATTCAGAACCTGGCAGGCATTAAATAATTGATAAGAAAACAATATAGCAACAGTTTTCATCCTACTGTACCTTTACAATCATGTGGAATGTGTTTTACATGTATAGATAAATTGCGTAAGGGCACAGATGTGAGGACAAAGGGAACATGGCAGATTATTTAAAATCATATTCAATATTGTGCTTTATCTGATGAAAGCAAATCTGACCCACAGGAAACAAATAGAAAGCATGAAAGAGCAGCAGCAGGAAGCAGAGCTCAACTACAAATACCAGGTAATGTGCGTTCTGCCTGACAGTGGCATGTTCCTTCAGCACCCAATGCAGATGATTTAATGGCCCCAAGACACCTAAACATACAATCTCTCTGACGTGTTGGATTTTTCAGATTGCCACTAGCGAAATGGCAGCTCAATACTACTGGGTAAGATTTTTTCCTTTCCTTGGCTTTGTGCATAGTCTGCCAGGACAGGATGTGGACATGTTTCTCTCCCACAGCTCAAGACTCAGGCTTTCAGGAGGGAGAGGGCGGAGCAGGCCAGGGAGGCTGCCCGCTTGAGGCACAGGTGAGTGAGCGTGACGGACATTTTTAAGGATATTTTTGCTGTTTTAAAGTAAAACTGTTGGTGTCTAGCAAGGCACTGAGTGTTCTAATTCTTACATAAGTCTGTTCTTCCTCTATTTTCAAGACTGGAAATAATACAAAGTCAGAAGCAGCAAGAGGCATACGGGATGGAGACAGCTGCACGAAGGTCACCGGACACGCAGAGCCCTCCATGCACAGGTAGGGGCTCGCGGCGGAGGCGGCAGCTCAGCTTGTGCTGCACGAGCCACAGGCTCTGCTGCTCCTTCCGGGGCAACTGTTCTGTGCCCTGGAAACAGCCCCGAGTTGTTACTAAAGGGAATGGAAGTCTCTCAGGGTGGCGGGACACTTTTGGTCAGGTGCCCCAGGCAGGTGGCACTTGGGTGGGTCCCCTGTGACTGGTGGAGCTCTGGCCTGTCCAGTGACTTTGGACACCCCCACCCACACTGAGCTCGTGGTTACTCCCGACTGAAGACACAGCCTAGAAGGGAAGCGGGCCAGCTCTGCCTCCCTCCTCTAGTCCTTGTGGACAACTTCATTTTCCTTTTACTTGAGAAAGATGACACCTGCAACATTTTGAATGGGGGCTGTAGGTGCTGATGACACAGGACACTTTCTTGCTGTGTCTTTCTGGATAAACACTGTACCATGAGATCGACTTTAAGACAAGAGACATTTATTTACTATTTTTTGAGCTTCCTGTTTCTGTATGTTTTAATTGTTTATTGTGCACTATAGAACTCTATTAGTAAATTAAATAGATACATAATTTTATTCCTCTAACACTATCAGTGTAACCCTAAAACTTTACAGTTAGTTCCTATAGCTCTTTCCTTTTCTCATTACTATGATATTAATCCATTTCTAGGTATAAATATGTTAACACTGAGTCACACATGGGAGACAAATTAAACATAGATCAAGAGATTTAAAGGGGTTTATAGATATTCTTCCCATGCAAGGTGTTCTTATTTTAATTTTTCATGTGTGCTTGAATTGTAAATGATGTCCCCTGATATGCCTCAGGAAGCTACCAATTTAACTTTGATTTCCAGCTAGTTGGAGCCCTGACCTGCCCCCAGGTGGTTGGTGTAAGGAAACACCTGGGCCCGGGCTCTGTGGTGTCCTCCTCTAGCATGAGGGCCAGGGGCTCAGGGTCACTGAGGCATCTGGTAAACCCTGTGTCTGTGGTGAGGGACCCAGGTTCAGGACAGTGTGATGGCACAGAAAGCCATGGAGGGGTCTCAGTCTGCCCCGAACAAGAAAGTCAAAATGAGCCCTCGTCCCTTCTCTGTCCTTTAGCGGATTCAGGACCTCAGTCTGTGCCCAGGCCGACCAGCAGTGGGATCCCGGCCACAAACACACAGAAGCAAAAGGTAAGTGCTGTGGTCATCTTCACTGTAACTATCTCAGGAAACTGTTTTCTTTACCTACAGCACCTTCTTGTGGCCTCATCTCTTGTGTCACAAGTGTCTGTGACATCTTTTCTTTGCCTTTACTTGCCAAAAATGGAAACCTTCCCCAGGGACCTACAGGCTTCTCCATTCCCCTCATCCTTTGGTGACTCTTCCGGAAGCCTTAAACGCACACAGGCCAAGGACTGGGTGCTGAACGGTGTTCACTGCTGTGTTTCTGGAGAAAACACAAGGAGAATGCCACCTAACTCCAGGGCTTTAAGTCTCATGGCACAGTGGGCCCCTGACTGATCCCCTTGCTTACAATGTTGCTGGGTCCCTGAAATGTGGTTTTTATTGTTGCTGTTGTTATTTTACTGCTTTCCTGTTTTGGGTTAGGGGATTAACTGTTTAGACAATCTGCTGTAATGCTCAGAAATGAAAAATGTGAGCACTCATCCCTCCACTTTATCCTGTGTGCTCTGTTCAATTTTGAGTGTTCTTCCATGTAGCAAATTCTGTGACACATCACTGTCCCATGTCACTGGTAACTGTGCCATGCAGAAGGCCTCCAGTGGTGCTCTTGTTAAGATATTCTGAAATATCAGGGGTTACATATGTGTAATTGAAAATATATACTGGATGTGAAATAGTGAAAAGTTACTAATTACTGCAGGACCAATTCTAAACAAAGGCCTTGAATCACAGTCACATAACTCAGTTCCTTCATGTGTAGCTGTGTAGCTGGGATGGCTGGTGAGCCCTCAGAACACACATCATGGGACTTGTACACTTGAAAACAAAACATATTTGTATCCATTCCTACCTCATTTTTTCCATGGACAAGTTTATTATTTGTGTCATAGTGTACTTAAAATTTGGCATTATCTGTGAATTAAGATAAATCTTACAGGCACAGCTAAGTGCTTTATGAAGGTAACATTGTTTCTGTCTGCAAGCTCTGTGTGGTTCCCTGAGGACTCAGGAATCCACATCTCCCAGAGATGTCTGTGCACAGGGGCGGCTCCTGCAGACAGGACAAGACCCTTTGTCCAGGAGGGAAGCAGAGGGGCACGAGGGGCTCACAGGGGGAGCTGAGATTGACTTCGGCTCTGCCTCCTGCAAGCTGTGTGACCCTGGAGGATTCTCTCTTCCTCTGGGAGCATCTGTTCCCTTAGAGTTAGGACAGGATGGTCACACTGACCTTGCAGAGTTCTGAGGATCAGAGACAGGACATTAACCACCTGTGGAAAGTTCTCCCAAGAGCAGCTGTGATCCATGCGTGGAGGTGGAGTTTTCGTTCCTCTCCTTGTGTCTGTTCTGACTGTTGCAGGGAGGAGCTACTGTGCAGGTGGGAGGGAGGGGGGTGGCCCTGACACGGACACCCGTCTGTCTGGAACATGCTTCTTCCTCGGTGTGTCCTGTCTGCTCTTCCCTGGGGCAGGGCCCAGCGTCCTGCATTTGCAGACACAGGCAGTGCCGTGTGGTCACAGCGGTTTGTCCCCGTGACTTCCCTTCACTCCCAGCAGTCGGCTGCACTTAGTGGGAGGAAGATTTTGGCACTGGCGTTGCTGATTTGAAGCCCGGTGGAGGGGAAGGCGTTTGTGTCTGTCACCTGCCAGACACAAGGTTCAGCTTTTATTGGTGTTTTTGTCCATCATGTGAGCAGGTTTCAAACTTTACCATTTTCTCTCTGCAGGTGGAGGTGGATGCAAGAGGGCCCCCTGGAGTCCCAGGACCGGCCCACATGCCCAAGCCCATGGCTGGCCCTTCATCAGCCTTCAGAGACCATGGGCCACTTCCTCGCCCCTCCTGCCCTCTGAGACTCAGCCCCCACCTCAAGGGCCACCATTTGGTATGGTGACTGACAAGGGTGAGCTTTGTACAGCATGTTCACCTTATCTCTCACTGAGGTGACAAAAAACCCTGTCGCACCTGGTGCTACAGGGCTTAGCAGTACAAGGGTAAAGCTGGCTGAGGACACATTGCTTTCCTCAGGTTCTGGGGACACACACAGGGTGGCATCTTCTCCCTATCATGAGCTGGGCAACAGATGTCTCCTGTAGATGAGGAAGGAGGTGTTTATAGAAGCCAGAAATTTCAGTTTTGCAGACAGGCAAGCAGTTGCAGCCACATGCCTGGCTCTGTGAGGGATGAGACCTGCCCCTGCCTGTGATGGCTTCACGTGTCCTGTAGGAGGGACACAGGCCACCCAGGGCACACAGCTTGTGGTCACCTGCAATGGCAGCAGCAGGGAAGGCCCCTGAGCAAACACGGGCGAGGGAACCTCCAGGGATAAACTGCAGGGGTAGGAGCCTCATGGGGGTGCTGAGCTCACTTAGGAGGAGAGGGACAGCCATTCCCAGCAGTGCTGCAGCCTGCACAGGAGCCTGGGGCCATGTGAGGAGCTCAGTGGCACCGTGTGGCCTGGAGATTAAGCCCTCACAAGGTCCGTGCTGCTCTCGGAGTCCATAATCCACAGGGAAGACGATTGTTCCCTGCGTGAGTAAAGGTTCTGGATCACAGTGTTAAGAATGCCCTGGGGTCTGGGAGATGTATCCTGCATCTGTCAGGAGACCTTTTGTGCCTGAGTTTAGTGCGGCCCAGTGAGAACAGAAGTGAGGACGGGTCTCGTGAGCAGAGAGGAGGCCTTGGCCTTGAGAGTGGGGCAGACTCTGGCGGGAGCTGCAGGCCCATCCTGAGCTGTCTCTCGGCTCAGCCCCAGCACCCACTGGGAGCCACCGCTGATGCTCAGATTTGCTCTCCGGAAGTTTCCATGGAGCACCCTCAGCCTTCCCTGTGCGCTGCTGCCTCAGGCCCCGACACCCACTGTCTGTGGGGCCTGCTCAGAGCCTCAGTTCTTTCATGTGTGAGCCGGGGACAGTGTTGCTGTCTGAGGACATTATACGGACAAAGTGACCAAGCACACAAAGAATCTGTCAAAATGGCTGGTACATGTTGGGCACTCAGCCCCTCACTGTTTGGATGAAAATATTTCTATGCAGAAGATCATCAAAAGATGTTCATTGAAGTCCATAAAATAAATATCAGTGTGTGCCAGCCCAGTCCAGAGATTTCCATTCCCTTTCTCAAAAGATGAGGCAAAGTCACCTTCTCTACTGCTGACCCCCTGGGGTACACATGGGTGATCCTGCACACAGCATCCGGCAGACACGACTGTGCTGCAGCGGAAGGAGAGTGACCTGCTGGCGTTCAGTTTGGTGCAGTGTAGAAGCTCTTGCCTCTTTAAATCTTGGGGGGCACCAATGACTCTATGCTCAGCCAAAGTCGACTGTCCCCACAGGCAAAGACAGCTGCTTTAGCAGAGCTGTCTTCCATGACGTCACTGCTTGCAAACTGCCCTGAGATCTTTTCCTTGATGTAGATTTTTGGGAAAGTGCCAAGATGAACTAACTTTCGCAATGTTCCTGTTAATGTCTCCTCCAGGTACAGGCTCTGAGGGCATTCAGTCTGTCCCCCCAAAATATCACAGGCAACAGTTTTGTAAGCATTTTGTCACAAATGCAAAGTCACCGTAATTTCCTCCTGTCATACTTGTGTCCAGTGCCAACCTTCTACACCTAGTACTGTTAATATTTACGTGGGGCAAGGGGATAATGTGCTCCAAGCATCCCCAACCCCTCCGCCAGACTGGGGCCCAGTTGTGCAACATGGTGGCCACCCAGCTGGCCCAGGTGGGAAGTGCAGCAGGGACCTGGGCAGCGAAGGAGGCTGAGAGTGACAGGAGGGCTCTCTCAGGATAGTGAGAGCACCCTGTGTTAAGGCATAGGTGGGGGTGGTGCTGGTTCATTCTGGAAATATTCATGGAGCATCTGAATATCCTATCAAAGAAAGAAAGAAAGAAAAGTGAATGTGTGTGCAGTGAAATTCAGCGATCTGTACCTGAGATCTGAAAACTATTATTTTTTGTGACATATAAACATGAAGATACAGCCAGACACGGAAGTATTCCTCAGGGGCACAGATATATTATAAGACATAAAATGTATCTAGGAAAAAATAAGATCACATGGAAATAAACCAGAATCTTTTTTCCTCACAGGGCAACCATATTGAAATTTGAAGAGGACCCTGAGCCAGGGCACCGATAGTATTGGAAAAGGTATCAGACCTGCATATGCTCCCAGCATGTTCCCTGCCCTGTGCTCCCTCCTCTCTCTTGCATTCTTTCCTGTGTTTCCCCTAATAAATGTTTGCGGTTCTATCTGGCTCAGTTTCTGCTTCCTGGAGGACCCGCTGACACTTGGGGTGCACACGGTGACTCCTGCACATGCAGTTCGGGCAGACACTAAGGGGGTGCAGGCAGAAGCAGGGTCACCTGTGAGGCGGTCTGTACTGGGAGTGACACCAGGGTTCTCTTGGGATGGTGGGAGCACCCCGTGTCAAGGCATGGGTGGGGTGGTATTGGTTCATTCTAGAAGTATTATGAAGCACCTGCTGCCTGCCAGTCCCAGGATGCCTAGTGATCATGTGGACAGGTTCTTACCCTGTGAGGTGGCAACTTCTCACAATGGGCAGACAGGACAGACCAGCAGGGGCCTGGGGGCCCAGTGAGGAGCCCCTGTAAGTTTAGGCTGTGTCAGGGCCCTTCCCCCACACAGCCAGCTGCCCCCCAATAGTACCAAGTGCAGGTGGGCTCCAGGGAAGCAGAGCTGGGAGCAGAGATTTCTCCAGAAGTCCTCAGAAGCCCCAGTATCCTTCTGTAATTTCTTCATTGTGGGAAAGACAGAGGTCAGTGGTGAGAGGACCCCTGAGCAGGGCTGGAGTGGAGCAGAGGACCTGGGGAACTGAGTCAGAGAAAGGGACAGGCAGAGAGAGGCAGACAGGGAGTCAGGGCAGGGAGCAAATGAGGGAGCCTGCAAGGTGGGGGAGGGGAGGAACTGAGGGCCCAGGTACAGGGGACAGGAAAGCTAGGAAGTCCCTGCATCAGGGCTGGGAGGGGCCCTTGAGCTCTAAGGCTCTGACCTCCCAGGGGCACAGCTGTGCAGGATCCCATGGCACTTGGATACTCGGGTCCCCCTTTGTGGCTGGGTAGCTGGGTGGAGCCTCTGGGTCTGTCTCTGAAGTGGTGACTTCCAGGAGAGAGGGCTGTCCTGGGTCCAGTTTGCCTTGGAGTCTCCTCTGTCAAGAGGGATCCCCAAGCATCCTCCTTCACTAACCAGGTCACTGTTTCATTTCCCATCTGGGCCAGCTGGGTGGCCACCATGTTGCACAACTGGGCCCCAGTCTTGGGGGGTCGGGATGCCGGAGCCCATTATCCCCTTGCCTCATGTAAATATTAACAGTACTAGCTGTAGAAGGTTGGCACTGGACACAAGTATGACAGGAGGAAATTATGGTGACTTTGCATTTGTGACAAAATGCTTACAAAACTGTTGCCTGTGGTATTTTGAGGGGCAGACTATATGCCCTCAGAGCCTGTACCTGGAGGAGACATTAATAGGAACACTGGGAAAGTTAGTGTGTATTGGTTTCATCTTGGCACTTTCCCAAAAATCTACATCAAGGAAAAGATCTCAGGGCAGTTTGCAAGCAGTGATGTCATGGAAGACAGCTCTGCTAAAGCAGCTGTCTTTGCCTGTGGGGACAATCTACTTTGGCTGAGCGTAGAGTCACTGGTACCCCCCAAGATTTAAAGAGGCAAGAGCTTCTGTACTCCACCAAAATGAAACAAGTACAAGAGGCAGCTTTGAAGAGATGGCCTTAGCAGGACAGTGCACACAAACACTTCTCAGTCACATCCACCACACAGTCAACCCAAAGGTAAATTGGCTAAGTGCATCACCATTCCATCCTAACCTGTTATTTTGAATTGTCTCCAGTAGACAGGATTGATAAAGCCCAGGATCTGGTATGAAGAAGACCACAGTTTCAGGCCTCCAAACTATGTCTGGACAAGATATGTGAGGATAGCTATGGACTTTAGCAGATGTGAGTAGACTAGAAACCTGAATGTTTGAGGGCATTTTATTGCAAAAGAATCCATAAATCTGGCCTTCTGATGCATAGACAAGTTTGACCTCTAATAGAACTGCCATGACCCCAATTCTGCACCAACACAAAGTAGGCTGCAAAAGCCCTGCTGTCCTCCAGATGGGCACATTCTCCAGTGGCAACTTCAGATGTAGCCACAGAGGATGATAAGCACAAATGATTTTCCACAAGGCAAAATGGGTAGAAGAGACAAGAGATGTGGAATGCCTCCCAGAGGGCCAAATCAGGGCCTGCCAGATGGGCTGGCTGAGACCAGGCACTGCCAGGATGGGAGCTTTCACAATTCCCGCCCGGCAGGGTTAGATCATTGCCACTGACCCATGTCAGCTGGGTGTAGCTCATTCTCCTCTTTCCAGTCTTGAGGTTGTTAATGCAATTTTATGGTTTCTACTCCAGGGTTATAGAGTAGGTTGTTTGCAGAGTAGAGATAACTTATGTTTTAGTTTATCATTTGCCAGATGACAGGGAGTCCCATCATTACTTGGTGGAGAGAACTGAGCAAAATTCTAAAGTTCTTGAATTTTGAATTAGATGTAGCAATTTTATGAGACTTTGAGGTTATAACTCTTGTACAGGAGATGAGAATATGTTGTGCGTGGGAAAATTGCTCTATGTGTACTTATGGATATTTAGTTAAATAAATGGGTAGACTGACAGATAAACTGCTGTCTCTCAATAGTCACACTCTACTCTCACTCGGTAGAAATGAAAACCCCAATTCTTAGCTTGGCACGTAGCCTCTCAGAATAAAGATCACAGTTCCCGGCCTCTTCTGAAGCTGGTATAGCCATATGACTAAAGTCAGGCCAATGGAACATGAGCAGAGGCAATATATAACAATTTCTGGTTATTCTCTTAGGCTAGAAGAATGTTTTTCCTTTCTGCACTCCCACAACCCACTGGCTAGATGTGGATATGGTGTTCACTCATCCCAGAAATACCCTAGAGATGGTGGAGCAAATACATAAAACAATCTGGATCCCCGAGATGTGGAGCTGCTAAACCAGGCAAGGTCTGCATATGGCCAGACTGTTAAGTAAGGGAGAAAGGCATTATTTGTGTCTCTGTTGAAGCAACCAGAACTATGTCTAACAATATTCCACTGTAAGGGATTTGTTCCTATTAAAGGTAGTGGGAACCAGCTGATAGGATTTGAACTAGATGATTTGTTGGAATATTTTAGTTCTAATGTTATATTATGCTATACCTGTATCATCTCATGGAAACCACTCATCTTGATTTTCTGGAACTTGAATAAGTCAACCCATCCTCCAAAGCAGTCATTATTTTCTCTCTGCTGTGACTAGAAACAGGGCTGGAAATTGTGATGAAGAGTACCAATCCCCACAACAGACAAAGTCATTAATCACATGTTTATAAAAATAAGATTAAAATATCAATACAAAGATTGATCTTTCATAGTTTCTTAGAGAAATACTGTGACCCCTTTAAAATATATATTATCACACCCTCTTGCAAATAACTGGTGGTTTTTTAAAGTTAGAAAAGGTGTCAAGTCTGTATCATGCTCTGTGGGGTTTTGCTACTCCATTCTGCATTCTCCCTCTTTCAACCTTCTGTAGGCATTTCCATGATAAACCCTTTGCAGTCCTATGTCTCAATGTCTGATTCTTGGATTACCAACTGACACCCCCTGGAGCCCTAAGAGCCCTCCCCCTGCCAGTTAGGGAGTATCAGCCAGGTCATCAGCAGCTGTGGGGTTAGGGCTTAGCCACCAAGGGGGTTCAAGGTAGGGCTGTGCATAGGCAGCTTCTGGAAGGGCTAAAAACTGCAGGCAAGAGATAGGTGCATGTGCTGCCTCTCAACATCCCCTGTGAGCAGGACCTGGGTCAAAATATGACAGTGAATGAGACATGTTTGGTGGGGCAGGGGGGGGGTTGCTGGGGGTGATTGCCCCTGTGTTCTTGGTAGGTCTGGAGTTGGGGAAGAGGACTTGTGGGGAGTAAGTCAGAGAAAAGGGCAGGAACAGATGGGAAATGGGAAGAAGCAGAAAGAATTGAAGATAGAGATGAAAAAGAGAGATACAAAAGGAAGAAATTCACTAGAAACAAAGTCATGATTAGAAAGAAACAGAGGAAAGAAGAAAACTATGTTAAGAATCCTCCACTTTGAGTTCATACTTTGGTGCTTCAATGTCCTTTTTACTGCTCTAATTCTGAACATTCAAAACTAGCTGAAACTCCTTGATAACAAACCCA
The DNA here is from genome assembly GCF_040939455.1 of Microcebus murinus. Taxonomy (NCBI): domain Eukaryota; kingdom Metazoa; phylum Chordata; class Mammalia; order Primates; family Cheirogaleidae; genus Microcebus; species Microcebus murinus. The sequence goes on along the minus strand of NC_134122.1, from coordinate 15,013,598 downwards.
TCCACTGGCCTCTAGATGTCTCCCCACCCCCTTTTTCTCATTTGCTTTGCTTGCTTTCAGTCTACCCAGTGAAATTCCCTATCATTTTTGAAGGATTGTTTTGTCAGATATAGTATTTTTGTTGTCAGGTTTTTCTTTCAGCACTTAATTTTTTAAATTTATTTTTTATTTTTTAGTAGAGATGGGGGTCTCCCTCTTGCCCAGGTTGGTCTCAAACACAGAGCTCTTGCAATCCTGCCTTGGCCTCCCAGAGTGCTAGGATTACAGGCATGAGCCACTACACTCAACCTCAGTACTTTAAATATATTATTTTACTCTCTTCTAAACTATAAACCTTTCTTTAGCAAGGTTTCTGCTGAGAAATTTGCCAATAATCCAGTAAAAGTTCCCTTGTATGTGACAAGATGTTTTTATCTTGACACTTTTAAAATTCTCTTTGTAGGCCGGGCGCGGTGGCTCACGCCTGTAATCCTAGCTCTCTGGGAGGCCGAGGTGGGCGGATTGCTCAAGGTCAGGAGTTCAAAACCAGCCTGAGCAAGAGCGAGACCCCGTCTCTACTATAAATAAAAAGAAATTAATTGGCCAACTGATATATATATAAAAAAATTAGCCGGGCACATGCCTGTAGTCCCAGCTACTCGGGAGGCTGAGGCAGAAGGATCGCTGGAGCCCAGGAGTTTGAGGTTGCTGTGAGCTAGGCTGACGCCATGGCACTCACTCTAGCCTGGGCAACAAAATGAGACTCTGTCTCAAAAAAAAAAAAATAAATAAAATAAAATAAAATTCTCTTTGTGACTTTTCAAAGTTTATGATATGTCTCAGTCTAGATCTCTTTAGATTTTTATCCTATTTGGAGTTCTTTGAGTTTCTTGAATTTGTATGTCCATTTCTCTTCTCAGATTTGGAAAGTTTTCAACCATCATTTCTTCAAATAGTTTCTCTGCTGTTTTCTCCTATCTTTTAGTTTGCAGATTCTTCTGCCTAGTCAAGACTGCTGTTGAGTCCCTCCAGTGAATTTTTCAATTCAGTTATTGTATTCTTCAGTTGTAGGAATTCTGTTTGGTTCTTCTTCATACTTTCTCTATGTTAATATTCTCATTTTGTTCATGTGTCATTTTCCTGATTTTGTTTTCTCGTTACCTGCCTGTGCTTTCTTTTGCTTCCTTTAACATCCTTATGACGGTAATTTGGATTCTTAGGCAATTCATATATCTCCACTTCTTTAGGTTCTGGTTCTGAAAATTAATTTGTTCCTTTAATGTGTTGTGTTTTCCTGTTTCTTTATATATATTTTGCTCTCTTAGGGAGTGTTTTGGCATATGACAAATCAGCTACCCCACCCAGACTTTGCAGTCTGTATTTATACAAAAAGGACTTTCTGTCCCTTCTGTCCAGTCAGCCCAGCTAGAGATTCTAATGTCCTCTCACGTCTCTTCTGGGGTTATATCCTTTCTGGGCCTGTGTAATTTAATGGAAGAGCTTTGCAGGTTTCTACTTAGGAGCTCCCCTTGGTGTCTGTGATACCATGGCCTCTATGGTGCTGTAGTTATCCGCAGTAGTGGAGCTTCCTTCCCATAGTGTCTTAGTGTTCGTCTTTGATACTGCAGCCTCTGCACTAAGTGTTCTAGGATCATCTTTTTTCTTTGATTCCTTCAACCTGGCACTACATTGCTGTCCGTGGATTTAGGTAAGACAGAAACTGGTCCCTTGGACAGTCCCCCCTAATAGTCAGAACCTTGCATGTTGCTCTAATCCTTTCCCTCTCTGTGGAAGAGATTGGAATTGGGAGTTTCCTACTAATAGCACGGGTGTTGCTATGGGGAGGAGCTCTGGTGAGAGAACTAGTGCCCTGAATTTTTCTACCAGGTTTTGATGTGATGGAATACGCACTTGCCTACAGCACAGGAACATTTTAACTGGTTTCTAGATTTCTCACAGAGGCCTTTGCTGTGTGTATTGTTAAATCCATGTCTCCTGGGTGATAATGGGAGTCTAGGCTTTCCTGTTTTATCACCTTTCCCTTGCAATTATATTTTTAAACTAGCCTTGATTCTCTAGTTTCCCCTCATAATATGTAGTAGAATTCTTATATTCTGCAAATCTTTTATATACTTCAAAAACTTGACATTATGTGCATGCCTAATTTAGAATGAAAATAAATATTGAAAGAAAACTTTAATTGTTTGAGAAACTTGGCCTTAAGTATAGCCTGCAGTGTATAATAGTAACTACCTATTATACCCATATCTGTAAACATATTTCTCTATCTACATACACACACACATAATTTATATGTTTAATTTGGAATTTTAATTATATTTTCCCACTCTTTCATACAAACCTGGCATATTGTTGTATATGTTCAAAGGATTTTCTCCAGGCAATTCATAAATATGCAAAAGAAAACTTAGATTTTTCATTCAATGTAAGTTTCTAACATTTATTTTACTCAATTATAAACTACTTTATACATTTATAACTTAAATTCTACAAAATTTTAAAAAATATTTTCAATATTTTGCCTGCCAAAATGTTTACAAACCTTTCATTTTGTGTATCAGATGTTTTTCTACATCTTGATGGAGGTATAAGGGATATAGAATAAACAGAGCCTATATAAATTTTACAATGTATTGAATTTTGACATACATAAACTGCCATAAAACATCACTAAAAGTAAGGTAATTAACATATCCCAAACTCCTTGAAGTTTCCTGTTGTTTGTTTTTAATATATTTGTCCTATCTCTTGCTCCATTCCTTCCATTTTTCCTTGACACACTCATTTGACTTTTTTTTTTTTTTTTTTTTGAGACAGAGTCTCGCTTTGTTGCCCAGGCTAGTGTGAGTGCCGTGGCGTCAGCCTAGCTCACAGCAACCTCAAACTCCTGGGCTCGAGCGATCCTTCTGTCTCAGCCTCCCAAGTAGCTGGGACTACAGGCATGCGCCACCATGCCCGGCTAATTTTTTATATATATATCAGTTGGCCAATTAGTTTCTTTCTATTTATAGTAGAGACGGGGTCTCGCTCTTGCTCAGGCTGGTTTTGAACTCCTGACCTTGAGCAATCCTCCCGCCTCGGCCTCCCAGAGAGCTAGGATTACAGGTGTGAGCCACCGCGCCCGGCCTCATTTGACTTTTATAGAATTTTATGTACTAGAATCATGTAGGTTGTAGTGTGTATTTTGGATTCTTTAACTCAGCACAATCATTTTGAGATTTATGATGTTTTCTGTATTAATGATTTGTACTTTTTAATTGCTTTATAGAATTCCTTGGTATGGATATGCCACATTTTTTTAATCCTTTACCTTGGAAAGAGACACGGAGTTTATTTTCCCATTTTGATCTTTTCTCTTAAAACATAGACTCAGTAGGCAGCAGCTCTACAGTGTTGTCCTAGCTGCCTGGGCTAGAGAACCATGGCATCAGCCTAGCTCACAGCAACCTCAAACTCCTGGGCTCAAGCAATCCTTCTGCCTCAGCCTCCTGAGTAGCTGGAACTACAGGCATGTGCCACCATGCCCAGCTAATTTTTCTATATATTTTTAGTTGGCCAATTACTTTCTTTCTATTTTTAATAGAGACGGGGGTCTCGCTCTTGCTCAGGCTGGTTTCGAACTCCCGACCTTGAGTGATCCATCTGCCTCGGCCTCCAAGAGTGCTAGGATTACAGGCGTGAGCCACTGTGCCCAGCCAAGGACTTATGCCTATTTTGTTAAACATTCTTAAATGCTTTTTCCACATCTATCGAGAGGATCATATGGTCTTTGTTTTTACTTCTATTTATGTGGTGAATTACATTTATAGACTTGTGTATGTCGAACAATCCCTACATCTCTGGGATGAAGCCCACTTGGTCATGATGGATTATTTTTTTGATGAGTGGCTGAATTCAGTTTGCTAGGATTATTATTATTATTATTATTGAGAATTTTTGCATCTTTATTCATAAAGGATATGGATCTATAGTTTTTTGTTATTATTGTTGTTTTTGTTTTTTGAGCCCCTTCCTTGCTTTGCTATCAAGGTGATGTTGATCATCCTTGCTATCAAGGTGATCATAAAACATGTTGGGGAGGATTCCTTCCTTCTCAATGTTATGGAATAATTTCTGCAGGATAGGTACCGGTTCTTCTTTGTAGGTCTGGTAAAATTCGGGTGTAAAACCATCTGGTCTGGGACTTTTTTCTGTTGGAAGATTTATCATTGCTGCTTTAATTTTGATACTTGATATTGGTCTCTTCAGGAATTCTATCTCATCCTGATTGAGCCTAGAGAGGCTGTATGTTTCTAAGAAGATAGACTAATGGCCAACAAACATGAAAAAGTGCTCAACATCTATACTCATCAGGGAAATGCAAATCAAAGCCACAATGATATATCACTTAACTCCAGTGAGAATAGCTTTTGTCAAAAAGTCATAAAACAACAAATGTTGACATGGATGCAGAGAGATAGGAGCACTCATACACTGCTGGTGGGACTGCAAACTAGTACAACCTCTATGGAAAGTAGTGTGGAGATACATCAAAGAACTAAAAGTAAAGCTACCATTTGATCCAGCAATCCCACTACTGTGTATTTACCCAAAGGAAATAAAGACATTCTATTAAAAAGACAACTGCACTCCAATGTTTATATCAGCACAATTCATAATTGCAAAGATGTGGAAACAACCCAAGTGCCCATCAATACGTGAATGGATTAATAAAATGTGGTATATGTATGTATACCATGGAGTACTACTCAACCAGAATAAAAAGGTGAATACCTCTTGTATTAACTTGGATGGAGCTGGAGACCATTATTCTAACCAAAGTATCACAAGAATGGAAAAACAAACACCACATGTATTCACCAATAAAGTGGAATCAATCAATCAACACTTATGTGCACATATGGAAATAATATTGATCAGAAATCAAGCAGGTGGGAGGGGGAGGAGGGAAACACATAAGTTCACACGTATTGGGTACAATGCACACTATCTCGATGATGGTCACACTTAAAATTTTCACTCAATTGGTACAAAAGCAATGTATGTAACCAAAATATATATATTTGTAATATCTCCTTTTTCTTTTTTATCTTTCCTTTTTTTTTGAGACAGAGTCTCACTCTGTTGCCCGTGCTGGAGTGCCATGGCATCAGCCTAGCTCACAGCAACCTCAAAGTCTTGGGCTCAAGTGATCCTCCTGACTTAGCCTCCCAGGTAGCTGGTATTACAGGCACAATGCCTGGCTAATTTTTTCTATTTTTAGTTGTTTGGGCTAAATTTTCTACTTTTAGTAGAGACAGAGTCTCGTTCTTGCTCAGACTGGTCTTGAACTCCTGAGCTCAAGCAATCCTCCCGCCTCAGCCTCCCAGAGTGCTAGGATTACAGGCCTGAGCCACCATGCCCAGCACTCTGAAATATATTGATCTTTATTTCATGGACAGAAAAATAGAGTTCATATTTGTAAATGTACCATGTGTGTTTAAAATTATATCTTGAACAGTTTTTGCATAGATAGAAAGATGTCAGATAGATAATAAATATGGTTGAGATGGTTTTCTCTTTGAATCTTCTACATCTCAGGGGTGTTCTGTAGCTTACTACATGAGTTGTTGAGAGGGGTGTGACACCTCCCACTCTGCTTGTGTGTTGGGTCCTTCCTGAGGTTCTGTCATCATTCACTGTCTATGTTTTGCAGCCCAGCCCAACTGTTTTGCAGTTGACCATGGGAACCCTTGGGAGTTCAGGAAGGAAGGAAAGGCCCAGAAGCCGGGATAGGAGAGCTGGGTTGGGAAGGACAAGAGGTGAGAAGGTCAGCAAAGTTTGCAGAGAGGACCTATCCTTGGGACAGCACCTGGTGAGGTTCGGGTGGAGGAGGGGTGACCTCAGAAAGAGGTGAGGTGGCAAGGGGGTGTCCACTGTGATGCTCCAGGGGCAAGCAGGAGATTTGTCCACAGAAAGTATAAAGCACCCGGTTGCTAGAGGAGGGACCACACAGGAGTAAGGTTTGGAGGGTAGCAGAGCTCTGTGCCCCTCCAAGTTATCCTGAGTGTTCCACTCAGGATCATTGCAGACTGCTGATCAGCTGACCTGCTCATACCCTAACCTGTCACTAAGCCTTCAATTTGACCCTGATACTTCCCCAGACCCCTTCCTTCTCTTCCTCCTCCCCAATGCCCAACACCCTCCTCCCCTCCACCCCCTCCCCCCCTTCCTCCTCCCCAATTGTGGCCAATTCCCATCAGTCCCCCCACCTACCCCCAATACACCCAGCCTCACTCCTGGCGACCTCAGGGTGCCCTGAGAGCACCCCGACATGGTGGTGAAGAGGCTGATCTTCTGGCTTCTCCTGCTCAGCGCTTTTTACCTGTCCACAAATGTGAGTAAACACTGGACACGCCGTGGTCTCCCCCTTTATATTGGGCTGTGTCACACTGTGGTTTACATAACACCACCTCACAGGGGCTATGATGGGAGCTCTGTCCTTCCTGCAGACCAAGGACCTCAGTGAGGATGTCCTGAGCAGCCTGGCCGCTCTGCCCACACCTGTACACATCAAGGGGGGCTGGTCCAAACACAGGAAAGGGTGACAGCGTGGAATGTGGACATAGTAACTGTGCACTGTCATACAGGAAGGATTTAGGAATACACTAAACACCACTGAATTGTAATATTTACTGGTGGGAATTGCATGGTATGTGATTGTATCTCAATAAAGTTTTAGAAAACGTAAGGAACTCTTTTTTAATAGGCTTCATGGGTATTTGACTGGCTCCTGGAAGCCCTGTGTGAGATCCTCCTCAACTCCTGCAGGTTTCGTGCTGTCCCATGTGCAGTTGTTTCCCTGAGAGTCCATCATTCGCATTAGGGAGTTTGGCAGCCCTGGGAACAGTGGTACCGAATCACTGGTGTTAGTACTAGTATGTTGAAAGTTAAATGTCACTTGTGCTTTGTGTTCTCTGGTTTGTTGACTTGTAGGAACTTCTGAGTCATTCCTTCCTTGTGCTTTTGAAAGCTGCTCCTACGGACTCTGTGTCCAACCAGTTTGATGGGGGCCCTGAGAAGCCCTAGAGATGTGAAAATCCATGGCTGCACCCTGCTTGGATGGTTAAAATGGGGAAATATCTAGGAGTGACGTGACAAGGAGGTGAGGGAGTTATTGTCCTTTATTTTGTAAAATACGTGTGCAGATTATTGATTTACCCAAAACAGAAAGGATCATTAAAGTCTTTAGGATTGTCAAATATGAAGACATGATAGGTTTCTAGTTTAAAAGTTTTCACTCTCCCATTATATTAAAACACCCTTATGCCCCGGGAAGGGGTTAGTGGGTGAGAGGTGGAGACCATGTGGAGATGAGATTTGTTGTGATGGGCAGCACCACCTTCTTTGAGAGGGATCTGGAACATCCAGTGATGGGGAACGCCCGTCCCATTGAGGCAGAATCATCCCCCAGGAAGATCTCCATGCAAAGAAGGATCTACTCTGCTTCTTTTGAGTCTGCTAAGGAGGACATGTCTGGATAATCTTTACTGGAAACTTTCCCCCTTTACTTGGCTGCATTTTCATAGTTCAGTTAAACACTCTTCCCCTACATCACTTTCGACCACTTGGACAAATTACCTTGTTTTGCATTTTCAATGTCCCCCTCTTGCTGCTCATGGGCATAGACTGTGAGAAGCTCAGCTGTTACTGGCCCCTTGGGATCTAATGTAGATAGGAGTCCACTACTAATCTCTGTGTTGCATGTAGCAAGAGTGCCCACAACTGGAGATGTTTTACCAGTTGGTATCAAGACGGCCTTTGTCCCTTTGCGCATTTGATGCACATCTTTCCCCAGTGCGCTGAGAGCTCCTGCTGCCTCTCAGACGGGCTGCTCACAGGCCTGCTGCTTCCCAGGAGCACACGCTGGACTCCCCTCGGCCGTGAGGCTGAAGATGAACGTGTTACAGGGTTCACAGGCCGCATCCTAGACAGGTGTTCTTGGCTCAAAACAGAGGCTTGGTATGTGGATTGGTCTGAATTACCTTTTGAATTTATTTTCTCCCAAAATACTTATAAATCTGGATTTTCAAAAGGATCTGTTGGCCTTTTCTTGTGAAAGCTATGCATTCCTAAAATTCGTCTTCCTTTACAGATTGATTTCCAAGGTTGCTATCGATTGGTTTAGGTGCAATGCCATGAAATATGAATGTGGATACTTCTTATTGGTTGTTTGATATTGTGTTTTTAACTAACTTCAATATTCATAGTTTTCATCACAATTATAAGATCACTGCATTATGCAAATCTGTATGTACTTCAGAAATCTGACACTAAGTGTCTTGGTTCAGAATCAAAGTGAAAATGAAAAATGAACTTAAATATTTTTAGAAATGGGCTAAACAGCAATCAGTACTTAATTGTTCCTGAAATAATAACTCAAGCATTCTTATTATAACACTGTTCATCTCTCTCACTTATATCTATATATATAAACCTATGTGTAAATATTATTTTCATTTATATCTTTAATACATTTTTATTATTTTTTTCCCATTCTTCCATTTAGTTTGTGAATATTTGTGAATATTTTCCAAAGAATTTCACCCAGACAGTGCGTGGCTATTGCAAAGAAGACCTAGGCTTCTCATCCATTGTAAGTTTTATTTATTTCTCATTTTTAAATGGGCTCATAAATTTAGAAGGAAAATTCTCTTAACTTTCAAAAAATATTTGCAATGTTTTTTGTCTGGGAAACAGAAACTAACAGTTTGTGTATCAGATTTTTTTTCTTAGAGTATACGTGTGGCAAAGTTATGTATAGTAAATAGCATCTTTTACTAAAAGGATATAATCTGTTGATTTTACAGTACAGATAACAGCAGTTAAACCATCACAACATTCAGGGTTCAAGACAGTAAATACACCCATCAGCCTCAAAGGTTTCCTCCTGTTCCCTTTAACCTGCCTGTCCTTCTCCCCCATCCCACCATCCTCCCCCTGATCTGCTGTTGAACATTTTATATTATACCATTTCATGTAACACAGTCATACAGGATGGGTTGTGTTGTTCTGGATTCTCTAGTCATAATTATTTTGAGATTTATACACAATGTTTTAAATATTCATAGCTTATCCCTTTCTTTGCTGAATAGAATTACTTTATATGCGTCTATATCAATGTATTTTCCTTTAACTAAGAAAGAGATATGAGGTATATATTTTCCATTTCGATGTTGCCCTTAAAACTAAAACCCAGAAAGTGGCACCTCTGTAAGATTTCCCAGTATATCCTTACATTCTGTAGCTCCATGACAGATTAACTGGGGACAAATACAACTGGGATTATGCCTCAAAATGCTCAAACATGTAGAATATGAATACTATTTATTTTGGAATGCTTGTTCAAAAGAAAAATCCCTGTCATGTAACGTGTGGTTTTACTAACTACAACCAAGATGTTACTATGACAATGTTCAAACATACAGCATTGATTTGTTAGCATTTTACTAAATATGATTAAACACATATCTTTCCATCCTTCTATCCCTCTATCCATTCATCATTCCATTGTATTTTGGATGTGTTTCCAATTGAATCACAGACATCTATATACTTCCTGCTACATAGTCTAGCATGACTATCACTAACTAGAACTCAATATTTGTTTATAGATTTCTCTTTTCAAAGAAGGTTATATGCCATAAAATCTACAAATGTTAAGTATACCAGTAGTTTACCAGTCACTAACCTGGTAAACTACATATACCAGCATAACCCACACCCCTTTCAAGATCTACAATATTATGTCACCCCAGAGAATGACCTCTCCCCCTTCCCAGTCAGTCCCTGTCCTCATCATAGGGGAATTGTGCTTAGTTTAGAATTTCATATATATAGACGGTGCCACATCCACTCTTCTGTGTCTGCCTCATCCTGCTCAGCAGAGTGGGTCTGAAATCACACACGTTGTTGCTGGACCCGTAATTCCTTCCCTCCCACTCCTGACTCAGTACATGCTGCGTCAGACCGGTTGAACGACTATCTCTGTTTCTTTCACTCACAGGAAGAAACAATCAGAATTATGATGTGGAATTTTGAAGAACATACAATTAAATCCAGCAGACTCTGTAGGACAGTTTTCAGAATCTGTCTGACTTATTCGGTGAAAGTCTTTGTCTTTACTCACATAACAGTTTAGTAGAATTAATGTCAAGAATCTTGGAGAAATCCCACGTCATTACTGTGATTTTCATTATTTCCACCTTGCTTATTTTTAAGCACTAAATTTGACATTTGTTTCTGAATAAAGTCATGTCTTTATTGTATTTTTGGATCTATTTTTTAATGCTAACGATCCATCAAATCTGACAGAACAGTGTGATTCCAAGTGAGTCTCGCACAACATTAGACACAGGAGAGGGCAGGGCCCCAGTGAACCAGTAATATGGCCCGCAGTCTCCTGCCGGACACCCCGTATCTATGTGAGATCATGCACTTGCGGGTTAGCTAGGTTACCATTCCACAATGTATGTATACTTCAAAAGATCGTGTTGAACAGGATAAAGACAATTTTATATGTCCGTTTAAAAAATAAATAAATAAATTTGGGAAAAAAGATACCACTTTAGACCAAAAAAAAAAAAAAAAAGAAAAAGAAAAAGAAAACCACCCACATTCACAATGTCTAATAACATTATCAGCCATGCAAAACACATTAAACTGGAAATTTCCACACTTCCTTGAGGCAGTGGTATTCCCTGGAGATTTCTGAGGGTGTAGTTGGGTGTCTCAAGATAGTTCTTTGCGACTGATGTATTGTAAATGTCATCCAGGTGTCTCACTATTGTTGCAGCTCGTCCATATTCTGCTTGATAATGTTCAACTTGGGCCTGACTGGTTGGGAATTCTTTGGAAGTCTGTCGTTATTGTGTCATACTTGGGAAGTGTTACGTTAAACATTTTCTTCTACAGAACTCTCCATGACGTGAGTATGCTTAACATACACCATACCAGGATGCTTGCAAATAAGCAGAAATTTTTACCATCACTGCAACTTTTATTTCCATTCAGTGCTACAAATTTTATTCATACTGCTGTTCTCGCTGCATCCCACAAATTTTAGTATTTCTTACTTTGTTATGATTTGTATATAAAGATTTTAAAATTTCTGTTGAGAAAACTTTGACCCATGTGTCCTTTAGAAATATGTTATTTATTTAATCTTCAAATATTTTGTAGTTTTCCATCTATCTTTCTGTTATTGGTTTCTAGGTTCATTTTGTGGCCTAAAAGCAAACCTTCTATGATGACTATTCCTTTAAATTAATGAAGGTGTGTTTTATAGCCTGAATTTCATCTAATCTTGATTATGCGACCTGAGCTCAAGAAGACTGTGCATTCTGCTGTTGTAAGATAAAGTATTTTTATAGATGCCAATAGATCTAGTTGATTGATGGTGCTGTTCAGTTCAACAATATCCTTATTGATTTTCTGCCAGTGACTGAGAGAGGGGTATTATGATGGTAGATTCATCTATTTCTCCTTCCAGCTCTGCCAGTTTTTGCCTCATGTGTTTTGATCTCTGCTGTTAGGTGCACACACAATAAGGACTGTCGTGTGTTCTTGGAGAACTGACCCCTTCATCATTAATGTAATGCCCATTTGGACCCCAGATACCTTTCCTTGCTCTGGAATGTGTTTTGTGTGAAATTAAAATAGCTGCTCCAGTTTTCATTTGATGAGCGCTGGCATATTGGATTTTCGCAGCATCCCTGCACTTTTAATGTATGCGTTATCTTTGTATTTAAAGTGGATTTCTTGTAGATATGACATTGTTGGGTTATATTTTATTATCCACTCTCTCAGTCACTGCCTTTGAATTGGTATATTTAGATCATTTATGTTTAAAGTGATTATTGATATGGTTCGAGTAATATCTCTCATATTTGTTACTGTTTTCTATTTGTTTACTTGTTTGCTTTCTTTTGTTTCTTTGTTTCTCTGGTTTTGATGGAGAGTTTTGCAGGATTTCTTCTCCTCTTTGCATATTGCTTATACTTATTATCCTTTTTAATCTTTTACTTTTTGTAGATGTTGTCTTTGAGTTTGAAATAGACATTGGACGTAATCCATGTTCTCGTTCAATACCCACAATACTGCATATGAGGACGTGGACCTTGTAACAGGCTGTTTTCAAACTCCACCCATTCCTTATATTCTTGTCATCATTTGGATACATACATACAATCACCAAATATATTGTTGTTATTATAATTTTTCCTTTTTCTGCTATCATCATTTTGAATAAAAGGTTTCCTACTAATCAATTAAGAATAAGAAAACGTTTAACTTAATTTATTCCTTCTCTAATGCTCTTCCCTTAACTATGTAGACCCACACTGCAGACATACTTTATTTTCCTTCTCTCTGAAGACCCTCTTTTTTTTTTTTTTTTTCCAAACCAGAAAATGCTGAATGAAGACCCTCTTTTAACAGTTTTTGCCAGCCAGGTCTCCTGGAGACAACCTCCCTAATTTCATGTTTGTGTGAGAAAGTTTTTATTTTTCCTTCACTTTTGAAGGATAATTTTTCAGGCTACAGAATTCTAGTTTGGTAGTGCCTTTCTTTTAACATTTAATTTTATCTCACTTTCTTTTTGATTACGTGGTTTCTAAAGAGAAGTCTGATTTCATTCTTATTCTAGTTATTGTGTGAAGGTAAGGAGTTTTTATTTTTCTTTCTGGCTTCCTCCAAGATTTTTTGTTTATCTTAAATTTTCTGTAATTTCACTAGTATATGTCTATGTGAAGGATATTTTTAGTCTCTTCAGAGCTCCTTGGATCTGTGGTTTGGTGTCCATCGTTAATTTTGGAAAATTGTCAGTCATTACTGCTTTAATATTTTTTCTCTTCCTTTCCATTTATAACTGAAGGTATCAATTGTTTCTATTTGGGAACAGCAGGTATCACTGTTCTTTCAACTTTATTTTTTCATGGTTTAACTTTAAATTCCTTCCACCTCCCATAGTTATTTTGCTCCCTCACCTTTCACTGAGTATCCTACTTCACATGCTCTATAAACCGTCTGCATTCAAAGCAAGCTTCATATATGTAATGTACCACCTTCTTTTTCTCAAGAGTTACACACTTGAAGGCAGGTTTTACTAGCATGATAATATGTTGAAATTATAACTTTTTATTCCATATTTATGTAGATCAATGAATCAATGAAATGCCTTAAAGACAGGAAGAAGGTAAGTAAGAATCTTTTCAATACACCACTTAAATTTAAGGTAAAATCCCTTTTGTTTGCCTGGATTACAGTCTAAAACCAAAAGGAAAAGCAATGGGTAATTATTAACGTTCAGTTTTTTTGAAGGATCAAGTCAAAACATGTGAGAGAACTACGTGGGCCAGGATTAAATATGAGAGACATCAGAATGTCAAAAATATGGACTTGGTAAGAATTGGACTGCTTCATTTTACCATAATTCAGTTTATTTCAGTACTGTTAAGTATATTCACATTGTTGTGCAATCAGTACTTCTTAAATGGCTTTTCTCAAATCTGTCTTAAAGTCAGGATACATAAAGAATAAATTGAAGGGATCAGATCTAAGAGGCTCAAGTTGCAATATCTGTCACCCAGAAGGTATGTTACTTGTGGGGAGGAAGTCCCCAGAGAGGGGAAATGAGTCTTCCCTGGAAGGTGAAGACAGGCTTCCTGCCTGCAGGATTCTCACCTCCTTTCCCCACCCCAACCAACCCGCACACACAAAGAAACCTGTTTTGTCCTTTCCAGGAATTAAAAAGAATTTCAACATCTGTGAAGAACTGGGATATAGGAAAGCAGAAAATGAGGCTAAATTGAGAACAACAGAAACAATAGGAGAACATCATTATAAAATGTATGAAGAACAACTGGCTGAACTAGAGGAGTAAGATGTTCATGGGCTCATTGATACCAATACAGTTTGTGGTGTGAATGATGTGTGGATCTACGTAGAAAATTGAGATTTTTTTTTTAGAATACTCTGTACAGTATTTGTGGCTAATTCACTAGGTAAAGAATTGTTCTTGTCAACCCTGCCTTGATTTCTGTAATTTGTATTGTTTCTCTCCCTTCATGCACTCTTCTTTCTAATTTACTTAAGGCTGGAGCGGGTAGTGACACCAACATTGTTTAACTTCAATATCAGGATTTACATAATCCTTTCGGTTTCCATCATTGTATTGTCCTATGATATGTGTAATAATATTTTATTAAATGCAAGACACTGGGTAAAAAACATTTAGACAAAAATTGAGACCTAGTACAATGTTATCCAGCTAGGGAGATAATGGGGGGTTACTTTTAGCAGGTTTTCAGGGTCGCTAGCAGCACTGGGTGCCCTTAACAAGTCAGCAGTGCTGAGTCACAACAAAGTCCGGTGTATTGCCTGCCCACCTTCACTCCTAGAGCACAGCTCCTCTGGATCCCAACCAAAGCCAGTGGACTACAGTGGGGGTCACTTTTTTTTTTTTTACCAGACCTTGAACTCCTCTCAATTTCCTTCTACGTCTGTGCATGTGTGTGGAAGGTGCTCAGGTTCTTTGCATCTCAGTAGTCTCTTCTGAGAGTCATTAATGAAACTAGTGGAAATTGGCCACAGATGCCAGGTTGACCTTTGGCATCCCTCTCCCTCTTTGCCTCATGTTTCTTTACAGCCATGTATAATGATTTCATTTCATTTCATCAAATCTGATGCATGGAGCCCTGTGTTTCCTAGTGTTCTCAGAGGGAGGTCAGGGGCCGCAGATCCACTCATCCATATTCCACTGCACAACCCTTCCCCAGCTTCCCTCAACACTCAGGTCCTCTGTTACTTCTTCTCACGTGCATGGCAGGGGCAGCCATGTCCTCGCTGCTGCTCCTTTGCATAAATCTGTGAGCTCCTTTAGGGTGGGGACAGCGCCCTGCTCCCCTTTGTGTCCACAGCACCTTGCACTGCACCCACTGCATTCCAGCCACTCAGAAAGCATTAATGACGCAGTCTGAGAGCAACATAGCTGGTCTACCCGTGAGGTCGTTGCCCTTTTCTGCCTCTACTTCATATGAACTCAACTTTATTCAACCAAGCTGGGTGGTTTTCCACTTGGCATCTGTTTGCAGGAGGTAACACCTGACTATGGAGACTTTCAGATCATCTTTGGTTCAGTACATGTGGTCGGGACTAAGATTGGTCTTTTCCCTCAACCAGGACCCTAGAAGTAGGTGATAAGAGTTCCAATCCTGAATCAGAGAAATGTCCCATAGTGAACTGCAGGACTGATGACTCCGTGTCCTGCAGGAATCTCTCTGAGGCTGAGTGTCTGGGTCCTGGCTCAGCCTCTGACTGAGAACTGCGTCTCCCTGGGGGAGAAGTCAGACAAGTACCGATGCCCTGCTCCATCCTGATGTGTCTAGTTGTGATGAGTTGGTCAGGGCTGGCTCCACATGACAATGAAACGAACTCTCACCGTCTCAAGCAGGTGACTGACCCCAGAAGAGCACATTGTGCATGTCACAGGTGCTTTTGATATTCCTTGACTTTTTACTAATGAATAAGAGTAGACAGGTAAGACTAGTAGGAGCTCAGAATTGGAGAGGACTTGCCAGAGGCCAGAGCTTGATTTTCCTTTGTCCCTCAGTGGAAGGTTTCAGTTCTTCCTCTGACTGTGATTGTCAGTCTGTACATTTAGGGCAGGTGGCAGGGAACCTTTGAGTCCCAGCCTTCACATGCTGGGAGGGAAGAAAAGGAGAATTCCACATGGGCTGCTGTATAATGTGCATTTCTCTCCCAACTCAGGGAGCTGAGAAAGGAAAAACTTAAGCGGGCACAGTGTCAAGGGATCCTGGCTCAGGCGGACCAAAAACTGCAACAAGTTACGGAGGAAGTAGAATCATACAGGTGAGTTCAGAGAGTGAACACCAGTCTCTCAGCAAACCTCTTTTTTTTTTTTTTTTTTTTTTTTTGGTAAGCTTACTCTAATGTTTAGACCCAATTACTACAGAAATATAAATAAATGATCAGAGCACATATACATAGAGAGAGAGTTCACATAAGCAAAACAAAGTACCCTAAGTTTTACAAGTAAACAAAAATGTTGAGTTACTAGACATTTCCTGATCCCCAGTGCTGGCCAGAAAGCGTGGAAACTTCATTGACACAAACATTTCTAGGGATGATGAAAATTGTCATAATCCTTAGGAAAGCTTTCAGCTGTAGGATGAACCACATCCATCAAAATGGCCGTGACATTTTATAAACCCAGCTGTCACTGCCCTGTGAAATATGGTAAGGACATTAGTATGAGGAGAATGAAGCTTTATGATAAAACATGCTCAGTGAAGGATAAATTAGGGAAATACTGAGAATGGGGAAAGAAATTATGTCAAGTCAGAACCCAGCAGGCATTAAATAATTGATAAGGAAACAATATAGCAACAGTCTTATCCCACCTGTACTTTTAGAATCATGGGAAAGGTATTTTACATGTATGGATAAATTGCGTAAGGGCACAGATGTGTGGATAACGGGAACATGGCAGATTATTTAAAATCAAGCTCAATATTGTGCTTTACCTGAGGGAAGCGAATCTGACCCACAGGGAAGAAATTGAAAGCATGAAAGAGCAGCAGCAACTGGTGGAGCTCCACCGCAGACACCAGGTAACATGCGCTCTGCCTGACAGCTGCCGAATCCTTTAGCACCTAACGTGGATGAGACACCCTAAACACACGGTTTCTATGTGTTGGCTTTTTCAGATTGCCACTAGCGAAATGGCAGCTCACCACTACTGGGTAAGATTGTTTCGTGTCCTTGGCTTTGTGCATAGTCTGCCAGGGCAGGATGCGGACGTGTTTCTCTCCCACAGCTCAAGACCCAGGTTCTGGCGAGGGAGAGGGTGGAGCAGGCCAGGGAGGCTGCCCGCTTGAGGCACAGGTGAGTGAGCCTGACGGACATTTTCAAGGATGTTCTGTTTTAAGAGGAAACTGTCAGTGTCTAAGCACTGAGTGTTCTAGTTCTTATCCACATGCATGCTTTCTCTATTTTCAAGACTGGAAATGATGCAGGAAGTGGAATATGGGGCGGAGAAACCTGCACCGAGGAAATCTGAAACGCAGAGCCCTCCACGCACAGGTGGGGGCTCGCGGCGGAGGCGGCAGCTCAGCTTGTGCTGCAGGAGCCACACGCTCTGCTGCTCCTTCCGGGGCAACTGTTCTGTGCCCTGGAAACAGCCCCGAGTTGTTACTAAAGGGAATGGGAGTCTCTCAGGGTGGCGGGACACTTTTGGTCAGGTGCCTGAGGCAGGTGGCACTTGGGTGGGTCCCCTGTGACTGGTGGAGCTCTGGCCTGTCCAGTGACTTTGGACACCCCCACCCACACTGAGCTCGTGGTTACTCCCGACTGAAGACACAGCCTAGAAGGGAAGTGGGCCAGCTCTGCCTCCCTTCTCTAGTCCATGTGGACAGCTTCATTTTCCTTTTATTTGAGAAAGATGACACCTGCAACATTTTGAATGAGAGCTGTAGGTGCTGATGACACAGGAAGTTTTCTTGCTGTGTCTTTCTGGATCAATGTTTTACTATGAGATCTGCTCTAAGACTGGAATATATTTTGAGCTTCCTGTTTCTGTTTGTTTTAATTGTTTATTGTGAGCTAAAGAACTCTATTAGTAAATTCAATATCTATGTAATTTTATTCCTCTGACATTATCAGTGTAAACCTAAAACTTTACAGTTTTCTTCTTCTTCTTCTTCTTCTTTCTTTTTTTTTTTTTTTTGAGACAGTCTCACTTTGTTGCCCAGGCTAAAGTACTGTGGCATCAGCCTAGCTCACAGCAACCCCAAACTCCTGGGCTCACGCAATCCTGCGTTAGCCTCCCAAGTAGCTGGGACTACATGCTCAGCTACTTTTTCTATATATTTTAATTGGCCAATTAATTTTTTTCTATTTTTAGTAGAGACAGGGTCTCACTCTTGCTCAGGCTGGTTTTGAACTTCTGACCTTGAGCGATCCTCCTGCCTCGGCCTCCCAGAGTGCTAGGATTACAGGCGTGAGCCACTGTACCCCACCAACAGTTCTTTAGTGTTTTCCTTTTCTTATTACCATTGTATTAGTTTTCTTTAGAGTTTTCCTTTTCTTATTACTATCATATTAGTTCATTTCTTTTGCAAATTATTATAATACCTGGTCAGATATGGGAGATAGATTAAATATCAAGAGATTTAAAGAACGTCTCATGGCATGAAGTAAAGGACCCAGTGCTATCCATTTGTAGGGTTTATTGATGTTCTTCCCACCCAATGCTGTTCTTTTTTTAATTTTTAACATGTGCTTCAGTTGTAAGCAACGTTCCTTGGTATGCATTGGGAAGCAACTAGTTTAACTTTGATTTCCAGCTAGTTGGAGCCCTGACCTGTCCCCAGCTGGTTGATGTAAGGAAACCACCTGGACCTGAGCTCTGTGGTGTCTTCCTCAAGCATGAGGCTCAGAAAGCTCAGGGCCACCAGGGCATCTGGCAAACCCTGTGCCTGTGGTGAGGGACCCACATGTGAGACAGGCAGTGAGATGGCAGAGGGGGGCGTGGAGGGTTCTCATTGTGCACAGAATATCGGTGTCAGAATGAGCCCTTGTCTCTTTTCTGGCCTTTAACAGATTCACGACCTCAATCTGTGCCCAGGAGGAGCAGTGTGTGGATCCCATCTGAAAATGCAGACAATGGGGAGGTAAATGCCGTGGTCATTTTCACTGTAACTATTTTAAGAAATTGGGTTTTTTGATTGTCTATTTTTCCCCAGCAAATGTACTCCTGACCTCAGCTCCGGTTTGTGTGTTCTGTGACATCTTTTCTGTGCCTTTATTTGTCAAAAATCAAAATCTGACTCATAGAGCCTACAGGCTTCTGTAATCACAACTCAAGATATTTTAGGGATGCTTCCAGAAGCCTTCCAGAAGCTCACAGGCTGAGGACTGGTTGGTTTTCACCCGTGTTTCTGGAACTGATACGAAGTGCCACTTTACGACTTTGTGTCTCATGGCACAGCAGGCCCCTGACTGATGCCATTTGCTTGCCATGTTGCTGGGTCCTGACGTGTGGTTCTTATTGTTGCTGCTCTTATGTTGCTTTTCTGCCTCACATCACTTGATTAATTAGTTGAGATCATCTGCTATAATCTTCAGAGATGGAAGATGTAAAAACACATCCCTCTCATTTTCTATCATGTGCTTTGCTCAATGCTGAATGGTCTTTAATGAAAGAAATTCCATAATTCATCACTGTCCCATCTCTGCTGGTAACTGTGCCATTCAGGAGGCCTCCAATGGTGCCTCATAAAATGCACTGAATTGTCAGAGGGTACATATTGGAACAGAAAATGCACAGAGGAGGTGTGATAGCAAAGAGGAAAAGTTACTAATCACACGCAGGACCAATTCCAAACAAAGGCCTTGACTTACGGTGGCAGACACTGACTCTCCAGTGGCCTGTGTAGCTGTGACGGCTGGTCTGTCCTCTGACTGGACCTCATAGGACTTTTACACTTGACATCAAAACACATTTGTTTTAGTTGTTACTTAGAATTCCCACCTTATTTTCCATGGACAAAAATAATTCTTTATGTCACCTGCACTTAAAATTTGGTATGACCTGTGAATTAAGATATTCATAAATCTTAAAGCCATACCTAACTACCTTGTGAAGGTAACATAGTTTCTGTCTGCAAGCCCTGTGGCGTTCCCTGAGGACTCAGGAATCTGCATCTCCCAGAGATGTCTGTGCACAGGGGTGGCTCCTGCAGACAGGACAAGACCCTTTGTTCGGGAGGGAAGCAGAGGGGCAGGAGGGGCTCGCAGGGGGAGCTGGGATGGGCTTCAATTCTGCCTCCTGCAAGCTGTGTGACCCTGGGGGATTCTCTCTTCTTCTAAAATCCTCTGTTCCCATAAATTTAGAGCAGCACTGTCATACTTACCTCATAGGGTTCTGAGAATCAGAGACAGGACATTAACCACCTGTGGAAAGTTCTCCCAAGAGCAGCTGTGATCCATGCGTGGAGGTGGACTTTTTGTTCCTGTCCTTGTGTCTGTTCTGACTGTTGCAGGGAGGAGCTTGTGCAGGTGGGGCAGGGGGTGGCCCTGACATGGACGCTCGTCTGTCTGGAACATGCTTCTTCCTCGGTGTGTCCTGTCTGCTCTTCCCTGGGATGGGGCCCAGCGTCCTGCATTTGCAGACACAGGCAGTGCCGTGTGGTCACAGCAGTTTGTCCCCGTGACTTCCCTTCACTCCCAGCAGTCGGGGTGACCCAGTGGGAGGAAGATTTTGGCACTGATGTTACTAGTTTGAAGCCCAGTGGAGGGGAAGGTGTCAGTGTCTGTCACCTGCTTCGTGGAGCTCAGCTTTTATTGATGATTTTGTCCATCATGTGAGCAGGTTTCAAACTTTACCATTTTCTCTCTGCAGGTGGAGGTGGATGCAAGAGGGCCCCCTGGAGTCCCAGGACCAGCCGACGTGTTCAAGCCCATGACTGGCCCTCTATCAGCGCTCAGGGACCATGGGCCATTTTCTCACCCCTGGTTCCTTCTGAGACTCAGCACCCACCTCAAGGGCCACCATTCGGTATGGTGACCTGACAGAGTGAACTGAGTACAGCCTGTTCACCTTTTCTCTCACTGAGGCAACAGAAAACCCTGTTGCACCTGGTGCTGTAGGGCTGGGCAATACAAGGGTAAAGCTGGCTAAGGACACAGTGTGTTCCTCAGGTTCCGGGGACACACACAGGGTGGCATCTTCTCTACATCATGAGCTGTCTCTCAGCTCAGACCCAGCACCCACTGGGAGCCAGCCCTGATGCTCAGCTTTGCTCTCCGGAAGTTTCCATGGAGCACCCTCAGCCTTCCCTGTGCTCTGCTGTCTCAGGCCCCAACACCCACTCTATGTGGGGTCTGCTCAGAGTCTCAGCTCTGTCTTGTGTGAGCTGGGGACAGTGTTGGTGTCTGAGGACATTGTGAGGCCAAACAGACCAAGCACATAAAGGAAGAATCTGGCAAAATGGCACTCAGCCCCTCAGTGTTTAGATGAAAATATTTCCACTCAGAAGATCATCAAACAATGCTCATTGAAGTTCATAAAATAAATCTCAGTGTGTGGCAGCTCAGCCCAGAGATTTCCATTCCCTTTTTCAAAACATAAGGCAAAGTCCCCCTCTCTGCTAATAAAGTTCAGATCCCACCAGATAAAGAAAGGAAAGGTAAGTTTGGGAATGTGAACACAGTTAAACTCAGTGCTGTATACCTGAGATCTGAAGGCAATTGTTTTTGATGACATGTAGACATGCAGCTAAAGCTGGACACAGAAGTATTCGTTAGGGGCACAGATATTTTATAGGACATAAAATGTATGGCAGAACAAATAAGATGACATGGAAATAAACCAAAATCTGTTCACCTTACAGGACAACCATTTTGAAATTTGAAGAGGACCCAGATACTGTCAGGCATATTGGAAATGGGGTCAGACCTTCGTGTGCTCCCACTTTGTTCAGTGCCAGATGCTCCCTTGTCCCCTCACACCCATCCCGGTGTTTCTACCTAATAAACCTTCCAGTTCCCTCTGTCTGGCTCAGTGTCTGCTGCCTGGAGGACCCGCTGACCCCCAGGGTGCACACGGCGATTCCTGCACATGCAGTTCGGGCAGACACTAAGGTGGTGCAGGCAGAAGCAGGGTCACCTGTGGGGTTGTCGGTACTGGGAGTGACACAAGGGTTCTGCAGGGGTGGTGGGAGCACCCTGTGTCAAGACTTGGGTGGTGATGGTGCTGGTTCATTCTAGAAATATTCAGGGAGCATTTGCTGCCTGCTAGTCACAGGGTGATCAGATGGGCCATTCTGACCCCATGAGGTGGTGACTTCTCATGATGTGGCAGAGAGGACAGCCCAGCAGGGGCCTTGGGAGCCAGTGAGGAACCCCCCAACTTGAGGCTGCATCAGGGCCCTTCCCCCACACAGCCAGCTGCCCCCCAGTAGCACCAAGTCAAGGTGGGCTCCAGGGATGCAGAGCTGGGAGCAGAGATTTCTCTAGAAGTCCTGAGAGTCCCAGAATCCTTCTGTAATTTCTTCATTGTGGGATGGACAGAGGTCAGTGGTGAGAGGACCCCTGAGCAGGGTTGGAGTGGCACAGAGGGCCAGGGAGACTGTGTCAGAGAAAAAACACTTAGGATGGGGTGCGGTAGCACAGGGATGTCCACTGTGATGGACCAAGGGCAGGCAGGTGATTGGCCCCCATGGAGTATAAAGCATCAGGTTGCTAGAGCAGGGACTACACAGGAGTAAGGTTTAGGGGGAAACAGAGCTCATGTGCCTTCTAATTATCCTGAGAGTCCCACTCACCTGCCACACAAGGACTGCTGGTCAGCTGACCGGCTCTCACCCTGACCTCCTCCCACACCTCCAGGACTTAGTTTGACCTGGAAACCTCCCCACACCACCCCTTGTCCTCCTCCTCCCAGCTTTCTTCCACACCTTCCCCTCCCCCTCTCCAATTTTGACCCCTCCCTAATTCCCAGCCCCAGCCCCTCTCAGTCCCCCTCCCACCCCCTAACCCACCCCTCCTTCCTGGAGACCTCAGGGTGTCCTGAGAGGACCTCGACATGGAGGTTAAGAGGCTATTCTTCTAGCTCTTTCTGATTAGCGCTACTTGTCACTGGTCGGTGAAGCTGAGTGAATACTGGACACGTGTGGTCTCTCCCTTTATGTTGGGCTGTGTCACACTGTGGTTTACATAACAGCACTTCACGGGGACTATGATGGGAGCTCTGTCCTTCCTGCAGACCAAGGACCTCAGTGAGGGTGCCTTGAGCAGCCTGGCCGCTCTGCCCACACCTGTGCACATCAAGGGGGGCTGGTCCAAACACAGGAAAGGGTGACAGCGTGGAACGTGAACATAGTAACTGTGCACTGTCATACAGGAAGGATTGGGGAATATGCTAAAAGTCATTGAATTGTAGCATTTACTGGTGGGAATTGCATGGTATATGACTACACCTTATTAAAGATGTTTTAGAAAACATAAGGAACTCTTTTTTAATAGGCTTCATGGGCATTTGACTGGCTCCTGGAAGCCCTGTGTGAGATCCTCCTCAATTCCTGCAGGTTTTGTGCTGTCCCATGTGCAGTTGTTTCCCTGCGAGTCCGTCATTCGTATTTGGAAGCTTGGCAGCCCTGGGTACAGTGGTACCGAATCACTGGCGTTAGTACTAGTGTGTTGAAAGTGAATTGTCACCTGTGCTTTGTGTTCTCTGGTTTGTTGTTTTAGGAACTTCTGAGTCATTTTGTCCTTGTGCTCTTGAAAGTTGGCAGTAGGGGCTCCGTGTCCAACCAGTTTGATGGGGGCCCTGAGAAGCCCAACAGATGTGAAAATCCATGACTGTACCCTGCTGGGATGTTGAAATTGGGGAAGTCACCAGCAGTGACATGACCAGGAGGTGAAGGAGTTACTGTCCTTTCTTTGTAAATCATACATCTCCCTGTTATCTTAAAGCTACCCTGAATATCTCTTATTACATAATGTCTAACACATGATACTTCAGTTGTGTCCTCCCGGTACTACACATAAGCCCTAGCATCAGGGTGGCCAGCTGTGGAGGATGAGGAAGAGTTCGATAGTCCCGTGATTACGTCTCAGTCCTCAGGGAGCCTGTGCGCCCGGACTGTCACTTCACCAGTGCTGCTCAGTGTGTTTCCCTCTTAAATAGGAAAAGAAGAAGAGACGGAGCTGGAGTTGGACAGTTCTCTTCACTCAGGTGACTTGGTGTCTGGCAAAACCCAGTTGGGGTGGCTCACACCTGTAATCCTAGCACTCTGGGAGGCCAAGGTGGGTGGATTGCTAGAGGTCAGGAGTTCGAATCCAGCCTGAGTAAGAGCGAGACACCGTCTTTACTAAAAATAGAAACAAATTAATTGGCCAACTAATATATATAGAAAAAATTAGCTGGGTATGGTGGCGCATGCCTGTAGTCCCAGCTACTCAGGAGGCTGAGACAGGAAGATTGCTTGAGCCCAGGAGTTTGAGGTTGCTGTGAGCTAGGCTGACGCCACGGCACTCTAGCTGGGGCAACAGTGTGAGACTCTATCTCGAAACAAAACAAAACAAGCCCCAGTTGGGTTCTGGTGAACTAATTTCTCTTGAGGGCGGGTCTTTTTAAGGCGGATGGACACTCGGCAGTTAGTTCAAAATGGCCGATCACCAGATCCCTCCGCGAAAAGCCTGAGGGGATGTTTTTCCCTCGATATTGACTGTGAGAACCTGTTGGGACTCTCGCAGGTAAAACTCACACCAGTGTGACTGGGCACCGCTAGCACTGTTGAATGTCACGGCTGTCCTCCCTGGGAGTCCAGGAATTCATCCGTCCTCACAGGTTTTCCAGCCGGCTCTCCTGGGCATTCTGACCTGGGCTTCTGCTTTGGCCTGTGGTGACTGTGTCCGCCTGTCTGTCTGTCCTGTCCTCCAGCTGTCTAAAGTTTCTAAGGTGTTTTCTCGTGAGGACAAGAGATAACTCTTAGTGCAAAGAATTTGCCTTTTCTTGCAAGAGAATCCCTAGATCCAGACATATTTAGCGATACTGTGTTCCAGACACAAAACATTGGGTAAATGAATCATAAGCATAAAAATTATAAAATGTTTTCCATTTCCATCATAAAAATGATATAGCCTGATGTTCATTTACTAGAATATAAATGTATTTTGGGGGCAAAAATGAGTTATTTATCTTTGTGCTCTTTATCAGAATTAGTTTATAAAGTACCATCACTTAAGTAGGAAATTCTGTCTCACTTTTTATTTTTAATCCTGTTGTGGGGTGGGAGGGAAGCTTCTCCTCTGCTTTCTAAAGATCCGCTGTTGAAATGAACTAACAATAGACAGCTTCACAGGAGAAAAAAAGTGTATAAACTTATTAACATGAAAAACATGGGAGCCATACAAAATATGAGACTCAAAGAAGGGTCAGATGGTTGAAACTTAGAGAGATGGTTAGTTAATGAACAGCACATTTCTGAGATGATCGATAATTTTATGAAAGAACTGACCATTTTGCAAGAAGTTCAGTGATGTTACTTCAGTGAATACGTCAGAAAATTCTGAGATAAATGACCAATGTTTGCTACAGGACTTTTACCTTTCCCTGTTCGTTGATAAAGAACAGATATTTCAGGTCTCAAAAGATCACAATCATATGATATCTCCATGGAATTTTCATTCTTGGGGAGTTAAGTCATTAATTAGCATTATGTCCAAATCACTCTTAATGAAGCTGGTGTCAGGGAATCAAAAGTGAAATGTGTGAAGGACACAGGTACACCAGGGAAATGCGCAGCTCGATGTCAAGGATGAGAGGAGACAAAAGTTACTCCCAAGATTACATATCTCAGAGACTTGAATGTAATTACTTCCTTTTCTAATTTAGAAAAAATTTTAAATGTGCAAAATTATTCATCACATCACGATAACTGTCTTAACCATGTTCTACTGTGCAGTTCAGTAGTGTTAGGTGTATTCACGTTGTTGCACAATCATTACTTATTAAATGACTTTTCTCAAATCTGTCTTAAAGTCAGAATACATAAAAGACAGTTTAGGCATCAAATCTGAGAGGCTTGAGGTGCAATAATTGTCACCTGGAAGGTATGCTGCTAGCATGGAGAATTCCCTGAGAATGAAAACAAGTTTTTGCTGGAAGGTGAAGAAGGGCTTCTTGCCTCCTTTCCTGACCCCAACCAAGCTTTCACCTGCACACACACAGAAAAAATTGTTTTGTCCTTTCCAGGAATTAAACAAAACCTGGACAACTGTGGAGAATTGGGATATAGGAAAGCAGAAAAGGAGGCTAAACTCAGAATGACAAAGACAAAAGTAGACCAGCATCATACAATGTATGAAGAACAACTGGCTGCAGTAGCAGAGTAAGATGTTCATGAGCTCATTGATACCAATACTGTTTGTGGTGTGAACGATGTGTGGGGGGGTTATGTAGACAATTGAGGGTTTTTTTAGAATACTCTTTGCAGTATTTGTGGCTAATTCATTCAGTAGAGAATTGCGCTTGTCAACCCTGCCTTGATTTCTGTAACCTATATTGCTTCTCTCCCTTCATGCACTCTTCTTTGTAATTTACTTGGGGCTGGACCAGGTAGTGACACTAACGTAGTTTAACTTCAATCTGGATTCATCTATATAATCGTTTAGGTTTCTATCCCATCCTATTGTGTTCTCCTCTAATATATGTAGTCATTTTTTTTAAATGTAAGAAACTGGGTAAAAATATTTAGACAAAAATTAAGACCTAGTATGATGTTCTCCTGCTGCAGAGACCATGGAGGTGGAGGGCAACCTTCCAGCAGGTTGTCAGGGTCGCTGGCAGCACTAGGTGTATTTAACCCAGTTGGCAATGAGATCACTCACCACTGACTCAGTTCAACAAAGGCCGCTGTGTTTCCCGTTCACCTTCACTCCTAGTGCACAGCTCTTCTGGATTCCACCCAAAGCCAGTAGACTACAGTGGGGGTCTTTGTTTTATCAGATCCTGAATTCTGCTCAGTTTCCTTCTACACCTGTGCATGTGTTTGGAAGGTGCTCAGGTTCCTTGTATCTCATTGGTTTCTTATGGGAGTCATTGATGAAACTAGTGGAAATTGGCCCCA
Source organism: Microcebus murinus (assembly GCF_040939455.1). Classification (NCBI taxonomy): domain Eukaryota; kingdom Metazoa; phylum Chordata; class Mammalia; order Primates; family Cheirogaleidae; genus Microcebus; species Microcebus murinus. Next base: position 14,986,905 of record NC_134122.1, on the reverse strand, counting down.
AACACCAGGCTGACTTAGGCCTCCTGCTTCCTCTTTGCCTCATGTGTCTTTACAGCCATAGAATTTGATCCATTACTTCCAATTTGATGCATTTAGCCACGTTTCCCATCCTGCCCTGTGTTTCTTACTGTTCTCAGAGGAAGTCAGGGGCCGCAGATTTACTCATCCTTATTCCACAGCAGAATCCTTCTTTACCTTCCCTCAACACTCAGGTCCTCTGTTATTTCTTCCCACATCCACAGCAGAGGGCAGCCATGTCCTCACTGCTGCTCCTCTGCATAAAGCTGTGAGCTCCTTTAGGGTGGGGACAGCGCCCTGCTCCCCTTTGTGTCCACAGCACCTGGCACTGCACCCACTGCATTCCAGCCACTCAGAAAGCACTTGCTGAGGCATTTCCTGGGTGGCCAAAAGCAAATGTATCAACTTTCTTTCTCTCCTAAGTGTTTTTGTCCCTGTTCCCTGGAATTCTTTCCATTTTATCCATCCTCCATATTAAATCAAGTATCAAGTGACATCCTTTGAATCAGAATCATGAATTAAGCAGTCTGAGAGCAACACAGCAGGTCTAGCTTTGAGGTCATTGCCCTTTTCCACCTCCATTTTATATGAACTCAACCTTGTGTTGGGGAACACCAAGCTAGATGGTTTTCTCCTTTTCTACTTGTCATCTGTTTGTAGGAGGTAACACCTGACTATGGAGACTTTCAGATCATCTTTGGTTCAGTACATGTGGCCGGCACTAAGATTGGTCTTTTCCCTCAACCAGGACCCTAGAAGTAGGTGATAAGAGTTCCAATCCTGAATCAGAGAAATGTCCCATAGTGAACTGCAGGACTGATGACTCCATGTCCCGCAAGGATCTCTCTGAGGCTGACTGTCTGGGTCCTGGCTCACCTTGGACTGCGAATCGGGTCTCCCCATCTCTCTGCTCCATCCTGATGTGTCTAGTTGTGATGAGTTGGTCAGGGCTGGTTCCATATGGCAATGAGATGAACTGTCACTGTCTCAAGAAGGGCATATTGTGCATGTCAGGTGCTTTGATATTCCTTGACTTTTTACTAATGAATAAAAGTAGAGATCAATGAATAGGAGCTCAGAATTGGAGGGGAATCTAACGCTAACCCTGGGTACGTAGCCCTTTCTCTCAAAAGTCACCCCTTCAAGGACAGATCCAGAGGCTCCAGCCAGCCACCCAGCTACAAAAGGGGACCCGGGTGTCCAAGTGCCATGGGATCCTGCACAGCTGGGCCCCTGGGAGGTCAGAGCCTTGGAGCTCAAGGGCCCCTCCCAGCCCCTGATGCCAGGACTTCCTGCCTTTCCTGTCCCCTGCACCTGGGCTCCTCAGTCCCTTCCCTTCTCCCCCCTGCCCCTACTCTGTCTGTGCCTCTCTCTGCCTGTCCCTTTCTCCAACTCAGTGCCCCATGTCCTCTACTTCACGCCAGCCCTACTCAGGGATCCTCTCACCACTGACCTCTGTCCCATACCACAGTGCAAAATTACAGAAGGATTCTGGAGCTCTCAGGACTTCTGGAAAAATCTCTGTTCCCAGCTCTGCTTCCTTGGAGCCTGGCTGGACTTGCTGCTTTTGGGGGGCAGCAGGCTCGGTTGGCAAAAGCCCCTGACACAGTCCGAATTATTGGAGGTTCCTCACTGGCGCCTCCAGCCCAGCCCCTGCTGGTCTTCCATCTTTGCCCCATTGTGAGAAGTCACCAGCTCATGCAGTCAGAACCTGTCCATCTGATCACAAGGCACCTGAGACAGGCAGCAAATGCTCTGTGAATATTTCTAGAATGAACCAGCACCACCCCAACCCATGTCTTGACACAGGGTGTTCCCACCAACCCTGCAGACCGCTTGGGTCACCCTCACTCCAGGCCACCTCACAAGTGACCCTGCTTAGGCCTGTACCACCTTAGAGTCTGCCCAAACTTCATGTGCAGAAACCACCTATGTGCACCCCACAGGGTCAGCAGGTCCTCCAGGAAGCAGACACTGAGCCAGACAGAGGGAACTGGAAAGGTTTATGAGGGAAAACCCCGGGAAGGATATGAGGGGACAAGGGAGCATCCGACAGGGAACAAAATGAGAACAACATGGAGGTCTGACCCCATTTCCAATACTAGAGCCCATGCAATGGTATCTGGGCTCAGGATCCTCTTCAAATTTCATAACGGTTGTCCTATAAGGCAAACAGATTTTGGGTTATTTCTATGTCATCTTATTTTTTTCTACACACATTTTATGTCCTATAATATATCTGTGCCCCTCACAAATACTTCCATGTGTGGCTGCAACTGCGTGTCTGCACGTCATCAAAAATAATTATCTTCAGATTTCAAATATAGACCACTGGGTTAAACGGTGTGTACTGTCACATAATTATCTTCCCTTTCTTTATCTGGTGGGATCTGAATTTTAATAGCAGAGAGGGGGACTTTGCCTTATGTTTTGAAAAAGGGAATGAAAATCTCTGGGCTGAGCTGCCACACACTGAGATTTATTTTATGAACTTCAATGAACATCTTTTGATGATCTTCTGAGTGGAAATATTTTCATCCAAACAGTGAGGGGCTGAGTGCCCAACATGTACCAGCCATTTTGACAGATTCTTCCTTTATGTGCTTGGTCTGTTTGACCTCACAATGTCCTCAGACAGCAACACTGTTCCTGGCTCACACATGACAGAGCTGAGACTCTGAGCAGGCCCCACATAGAGTGGGTGTCGGGGCCTGAGACAGCAGGACACAGGGAAGGCTGAGGGTGCTCCATGGAAATTTCCAGAGAGCAAAGCTCGTCATCAGGGGTAGCTCCCAGTGGGGGCTGGGGACAAGCAGAAAAGGTCACCTGACAGAAACACATTACATCTCCCAGACCCCAGGGCATTCTTAACACTGATCCAGAGCCTTCACACATGCAGGGAACAATCATCTTTCCTACAGATTCTGGTCTCCAAGAGCAGCAAGGACTTTCTGAGGGCTCAATCTCCAGGCCACACAGTGCCACTAAGCTCCTCATATGGTCCCCAGGCTCCTGCTCAGGCTGCGCCCCAGCAGGGCACGGCCATCCTGGTCCCCATATGTGAGCTCAGCACCCCACAAGGCTGCTCCCCATTTCCTCCTCCTCCCCACACCCATTTATCCCCACAGATTCACTCTGCCTCTTTTGCACTCAGGGACCTTCCCCGCTGCTGCCACTGTGGGTGACCACAAGCTGTGTGCCCTGGGTGGCCTGTGTCCCTCCTTCAGGACACATGAAGCCCTCATAGACAGGGGCAGGTCTCACCCCTCACAGAGCTAGGCACGTGGCCGCGGCTGCCTGCCTATCTGCAAAACCGAAATTCTGGCTTCTGTAAACACCTCCTTCCTCATCTACAGGAGATACCTGCTACCCAGCTCATGAAAGGGAGAAGATGCCACCCAGTGTGTGTCCCCGGAACCTGAGGAAAGCACTGTTTCCTCAGCCAGCTTTACCCTTGTACTGCCCAGCCCTGCAGCACGTGCAACATGGTTTTCTGTCACCTTAGTGAGAGAAAAGGTGAACACGCTATACCAAGTTCACCCTGTCAGTCACCATACCGAACGGTGGCCCTTGAGCTGGGGGCTAAGTTTCAAAAGGCACCAGGGGTGAGGAAGTGGCCGATTGCCCCTCCGTGCTGATAGAGGGCCAGCCATGGGCTTGGGCATGTCAGCACAAGGGGGCCCTCTTGCATCCACCTCCACCTGCAGAGAGAAAATGGTAAAGTTTGAAACCTGCTCACATGATGGACAAAAACACCAATGAAAGCTGAGCCCCATGAGGCAGGTGACAGACGCTGACACCTTTCCCTCCACCCGGCTTCGTCAGCAACGCCAGTGCCAAAATCTTCCTCCCACTGGGTCACCCCGACTGCTGGGAGTGAAGGGAAGTCACAGGACAAACTGCTGTGACCACACGGCACTGCCTGTGTCTGCAAATGCAGGACGCTGGGCCCTGCCCCAAGGAAGAGCAGACAGGACACACCGAGGAAGAAGCATGTTCCAGACAGACGGGCGTCCGTGTCAGGGCCATCCCCTCCCTCCCACTATACAGTAGCTCCTTTCTGCAACAGTCAGAACAGACACAAGGAGAGGAATGAAAACTCCACCTCCACGCATGGATCACAGCTGCTCTTGGGAGAACTTTTCACAGGTGGTTAATTTCCTGTCTTTGATTCTCAGAACTCTGCAAGATCAGTGTGACCATCCTGTCCTAACTCTAAGGGAACAGATGCTCCCAGAGGAAGAGAGAATCCCCCAGGGCCACACAGCTTGCAGGAGGCAGAGCCGAAGTCGATCCCAGCTCCCCCTGCGCACCCCTCGTGCCCCTCTGCTTCCCTCCTGGACAAAGGGTCTTGTCCTGTCTGTAGGAGCCGCCCCTGTGCATGGACATCTCTGGGAGATGTGGATTCCTGAGTCCTCAGGGAACCGCACAGGGCTTACAGACAGAAACAATGTTACCTTTATAAGGCACTTAGATGTGGCTATAAGATTTGTCTTAATTCACAGATAATACCAAATTTTAAGCACAATATGACATGAATAATTTGTGTATAGAAAAAATGAGATAGGAATCTAAATAATGGAATTGAAATAATGTGTTTTGATTTCAAGTGTACAAGTCCCAGGAAGTATGATCAGAGGAGGCACCGTTGTCACAGCTACACAGACCACAGGAGAACCAACTTATGTGACCATAATTGAAGGCCCTTGTTTGGAATTGGCCCTGCAGGTAATTAGTAACTTTTATTCTTCACTACGTCACCTCCAGTGTATATTTCCTATTACAAATAGATGCCCTCTGAGAATTCAGAATATCTTATCAAGAGCACCACTGGAGGCCTTCTGCATGGCACAGTTGCCAGTGACATGGGACAGTGATGTGTCACAGAATTTACTACATGCAAAAACACTCAAAATTGCCCACAATGTAAAGTTGGAAGGATGAGTGTTCACATTTTTCTATTCTGAGATTACAGCAGATGTTCTAAGCAAGTTAATCCCCTAACCCAAAGCACACAAGGAATAAAATAAGAGCAACAATAAAAGTGCCGTGAGGCCAGACAGGGTGGCTCATGCCTGTAATCTTAGCACCCCCGAGGGCCGAGGCAGGAGGATTGCTTGAGGCCAGGAATTTGAGATTGCTGTGAGCTAGGCTGATGTCATGGCACTCTAGCCCAGGTGACAGAGCAAGACTCTGTCTAGAAAAAAAGAAAAAAAAATGACATGTCATGGGCTCAGCAACCTCTCAAGCAAGGGGATCAGTCGGAGGTGCATTGTGCCATGAGCCTTTAGCATGGAGTTAGTAGCATTCTCCTCATATCAAGTTCCAGAAACACAGCAATGAAACCTTTCCAGCATTCTGTCCTTTGCTGTACATATTTAAACCTTCTAGAAGTGTTAGCAAAGACTGAGAAGAATGGAGAAGACTGTATGCTCCTGGGGAAGATTTTGATTATTGATAAAGAAAGGCACAGAAAGAATGTCAGAGACACAAAGCAGAGCTGAGGCCAGGAGAAGGTACCATAGGTAAAGACATCAGTTTCCTGAAAGAGTCACAAATAACCACAGCACTTACCTTTTCCTTCTGTGCGTTTGTGGAAGGGATCCCGCTGCTGCTCCCCCTGGCCACAGACTGAGGTCCCGAATCTGCTAAAGGCGAGAGAATAGGCAAGGCGTCAATCTGACTTGCGTGTTCTGTGCAGAGAGAGAGAGCCCTCCACGCCCCCATCTGCCATCTCACTGTCCCACACCTGGGTTTACCTGATGCCTCAGTGCCCCTGAGCCCCCTGACCCTCATGCCTGAGGAAGATACCACAGAACCTGGGTCCAGGTATTTTCTTGCTTCAACCAATTGGAGACAGTTCAGGGCTCAAACTAGCTGGAAATCAACCTTAAGCTGGTAGCTTCACAGTGCATATCGGGACATCACTTACAACTCAAGCACATATTAAAAATTAATAGGAACAGCTTTGGATGGAAGAATATCAATAAACTGTTGACATGAATAGCACTAGGTTCTATTCCTCATGCCATGAGGCATGTTTTAAATCTTTTCATCTTTTTGTAATCTGTCTCTCATATCTGACCCAGTGTTAACATATTTATGCCCAGAAATGGACCAATATCATAGTAATGAGAATAGGAAAGAGCTATAGAAACTAACTGTAAACTTTTGGGGTTTAACTTATAAGGTTAGAGGAGTGAAACTACATAAATATTTAATTTACTAATAGAGTTCTATAGTTCAAAATAAACAATGGAAAAAATACAAAAAGAACATAGGAAGCTCGAAAAATAGTAAATAAATGTCTTCTGACTTAAAGCAGATCTCATGGCACAGTGTTTATCCAGAAAGACATAGCAAAAATATGTCCTGTGTCATCAGCGCACACAGCCCCCATTCTAAAATGTTGCAGGTGTCATCTTTCTCAAATAAAAGGAAAATGAAGCTGTCCACACGGACTAGAGGAGGGAGGCAGAGCTGGCCCACTTCCCTTCTAGGCTGTGTCTTCAGTCGGGAGTAACCACGAGCTCAGTGTGGGTGGGGGTGTCCAAAGTCACTGGACAGGCCAGAGCTCCACCAGTGGCAGGGGACCCACCCAAGTGCCACCTGCCTCAGGCACCTGACCAAAAGTGTCCCGCCACCCTGAGAGACTCCCATTCCCTTTAATAACAACTCGGGGCTGTTTCCAGGGCACAGAACAGTTGCCCCAGAAGGAGCAGCAGAGCCTGTGGCTCCTGCAGCACAAGCTGAGCTGCTGCCTCCGCCGCGAGCCCCCACCTGTGCGTGGAGGGCTCTGCGTGTCAGATTTCCTCGGTGCAGGTTTCTCCGCCCCATATTCCACTTCCTGCATCATTTCCAGTCTTGAAAATAGAGAAAGCATGCATGTGGATAAGAACTAGAACACTCAGTGCTTAGACACTGACAGTTTCCTCTTAAAACAGAACATCCTTGAAAATGTCCGTCAGGCTCACTCACCTGTGCCTCAAGCGGGCAGCCTCCCTGGCCTGCTCCACCCTCTCCCTCGCCAGAACCTGGGTCTTGAGCTGTGGGAGAGAAACACGTCCGCATCCTGCCCTGGCAGACTATGCACAAAGCCAAGGACACGAAACAATCTTACCCAGTAGTGGTGAGCTGCCATTTCACTAGTGGCAATCTGAAAAAGCCAACACATAGAAACCGTGTGTTTAGGGTGTCTCATCCACGTTAGGTGCTAAAGGATTCGGCAGCTGTCAGGCAGAGCGCACGTTACCTGGTGTCTGCGGTGGAGCTCCACCAGCTGCTGCTGCTCTTTCATGCTTTCAATTTCTTCCCTGTGGGTCAGATTCGCTTCCCTCAGGTAAAGCACAATATTGAGCTTGATTTTAAATAATCTGCCCATATTCCCATTATACTCACATTTGTACCTTTGCACAATTTATCCATACATGTAAAATACCTTGCCTATCATTCTAAAAGTGCAGGTGGATCAAAACTGTTGCTATATTGTTTCCTTATCAATTATTTAGTGCCTGCCGAGTTCTGACTTGACATAATTTCTTTCCCCATTCTCAGTATTTCCCTAATTTATCCTTAACTGAGCATCCTTAATCATAAAGCTTCATTCTTCTCATACTAATGTCCTTACCATATTTCACAGGGCAGTGACAGCTGGGTTTATAAAGTGGCACAATCATTTTGATGGATGTGGTTCATCCTGCAGCTGAAAGCTTTTCTAAAGATTATAACAATTTTCATCATCCCTAGAAATGTTTGTGTCAATGAAGTTTCCACTCCTTCTGGCCAGCACTGGGGATCAGGAAATGTCTAGTAACAACATTTTTGGTTACTTGTAAAACTTAAGGAAAACTATGTTTTCCTTAACACTATCTATGTATATGTGCTCTGATCATTTATTTATATTTCTGTATTAATTGGGTGTAAACATTGGAGATAGCCTACAAAAAAACAAACCCAAAAGGAGTTTGCTGAGAGGCTGGTGTTCAGTCTCTGAACTCACTTGTATGACTCCATTTCTTCAGTAGTTTGTTTCAGTTCTTTCTCTACCTGAGACAGGTTCCGTTCATACTGTTCCCTCTTTATGTTTTCCATTTTCAGCTTCCTGAAATGGCAGAGAAACTCATGTTATCCAGTAGCCCATGTGAAATTCTGCCTTTCTTCCCTCCCAGCATGTGAAGGCTGGGACTCAAAGGGTCCCTGCCACCTTCCCTAAATGTACAGACTGATGATCACGGTCAGAGGGAAAACTGAAGCCTCCCACTGAGGGACAAAGGGAAATCAAGCTCTGGCCTCTGGCAAGTCCTCTCCAATTCTGAGCTCCTAGTCTTAGCTCTCTACTTTTATTCATTAGTAAAAAATCAAGGAATATCAAAAGCACCTGTGACATGCCACAATGTGCCCTTCTGGGGTCAGTCTCCTGCTTGAGATGGTGAGAGTTCATTTCATGGCCATGTGGAGCCAGCCCTGACCAACTCATCACAACTAGACACGTCAGGATGGAGCAGGGCATCGGTACTTGTCTGACCCCTCCCATGGGGAGACCCGATTCTCAGTCAGAGGCTGAGCCAGGACCCAGTCAGCCTCAGAGAGATCCCAGTGGGACATGGAGTCATCAGTCCTGCAGTTCACTATGGGACATTTCTCTGATTCAGGATTGGAAATCTTATCACCTACTTCTAGGGTCCTGGTTGAGGGAAAAGACCAATCTTAGTGCCGGCTACATGCACTGAACCAAAGATAATCTGAAAGTCTCCATAGTCAGGTGTTACCTCCTGCAAACAGATGGCAAGTGGAAAACCACCCAGCTTGGTGTTCATCAGCACAAGGTTGAGTTCATATAAAGTAGAGGCAGAAAAGGGCAAGGACCTCAAAGCTAGACCTGCTGTGTTGCTCTCAGACTGCGTCATTCATGATTCTGATTCAAAGGATGTCATTTGATAGTAAATTTAATAAAGAGGATTCATAAAATGGAAAGAACTCTAGGGAACAGGGCCAAAAGCATTAGGAGAGAAAGTTCATGCATTTGTTTTTGGCCACCCAGGAAATGCCTCAGCAAATGCTTTCTGAGTGGCTGGAATGTGGTGGGTGCAGGGCCAGGTGCTGTGGACACAAAGGGGAGCAGGGCGCTGTCCCCACCCTAAAGGAGCTCACAGCTTTATGCAAAGGAGCAGCAGTGAGGACATGGCTGCCCCTGCCATGCACGTGAGAAGGAGTAACAAAGGACCTGAGTGTTGAGAGAAGCTGGGGAAGGGTTGTGCTGTGGAATATGGATGAGTGGATCTGCGGCTCCTGACCTCCCCTGAGAACAGTAGGAAACAGGGCTCCATGCATCAGATTTGATGAAATGCATGAAATCATTATACATGGCTGTAAAGAAACAGAAGGCACAGAGGGAGAAGGAGGCCTAAGGTCAGCCTGACATTTGGGGCTAATTTCCACTAGTTTCATAATGACTCCCAGAAGAGACTACTGAGATGCAAAGAACCTGAGCACCTTCCACACACATGCACAGGTATAGAAGGAAACAGCGGAGTTCAGGATCTGATAAAACATGGACCCCCGCTGAAGTCCACTGGCTTTGGTTGGGATGCAGAAGAGCTGTGCACTGGAAATGAAGGTGGGCAGGAAAGAAATGAGCCTCTGCCAGGACTGAGTCAGCAGTGAGTGACCTCATTGCCGGCTGGGTAAGGGGACCTAATGCTTCCAGCAACCCTGACAACCTGCTAGAGGTAAACCCCCATCGTCTCTGCAGCAGGGTAACATTGTACTAGGTCTCAATTATTGTCTAAATATTTTTTAACCAGTGTCTTACATTTAATAAAAAATGGTTATACATATCACAGCAGAATACAATGGTATATGATGGAAACCTAAAATATTATATAAATGGCTCCAGATATTCAAGTTAAACAATGTTGGTCTCACTATTCCCTCTAGTCCCAAGTAAATAACAAAGAAGAGTAAGGGAAAGAAAGAAATGGAGATTACAAAAATCAAGGCAGGGCTGACAAGCACAGTTCTCTACCTAATGAATTAGCCACAAATACTACATAAACTATTCTAAAGAAAACTACAATTGTCTACATAGATCCACACATTTTTCACACCACAAACAATATTGGCGTCCACGAGCACAGGAACATCTTACTCTGCTACTGTAGCTGCTCTTTGTTGAAACAATTTGCAACGGTTGTCCACTTCCATCTGCAGCATTTTGGTTTTAGCTTCCTTCTCTGCTTTGGTACATTGCAGTTCTTCACAGTTCTTTTCCACTTTATTTTTAATTCCTGAGAAGGAGAAAACAAGTTTCTTTGTGTGCAGGAGCACCCGAAAAGTTGGTTAGCATGGGGAAAGAACGTGATAATCCTGCAGGCAGGAAGCCCTTCTTCACCTTCCAGGGAAAACTCGTTTCCACTCTCTGGGGACTTCCTCCCCACAAGTAGCATACCTTCCAGGCAACATTTACTGGATCTCCAGGCTCTCAGGTTTAACTCCTTTACATAGTCCGTTATATCTCCTGACTTTAAGACAGATTTGAGAAAAGTCATTTAAGAAGTAATAATTGTGCAACAACGTGAATACACTTAACACAACCGAACTGTACACTTGAATGTAGTTAAGGTGGTGATCACCATGTGATTAATATTTTAGCACAGTGAGAAAGTTTTTCTAATTCAAAAAGGATGTAATTATGTTCAGTAATCTGAGTTATGTAATCTGCAGATGCACCTGCTCCTCTTTGCCATCCGGCTGCGCATTTTCCTGCTATACCTGCCTCCAGATTTCACTCTCCCTTCCCAGACACCAGCCTCATTAAGGGTGATTTGAACATAACGCAAAACACTCTCACTAGTGACTTAACTCCCAAAGATGAAAGTTCCATTTGGATATATGATTCTAATCGTCTAAGACCTGAAAAATTTGTTCCTCATCAAAGCTAAGATATACAGGCCGGGCGCGGTGGCTCACGCCTGTAATCCTAGCTCTCTGGGAGGCTGAGGCGGGCGGATCGTTTGAGCTCAGGAGTTCGAAACCAGCCTGAGCAAGAGCGAGACCCCCTTCTCTACTATAAATAGAAAGAAATTAATTGCCCAACTAATATTTAGAGAAAAAATTAGCCAGGCATGGTGGCACATGCCTGTCGTCCCAGCTACTCGGGAGGCTGAGGCAGGAGGATCGCTTGAGCCCAGGAGTTTGAGGTTGCTGTGAGCTAGGCTAACGCCACGGCACTCACTCTAGCCTGGGCAACAAAGTGAGACTCTGTCTCAAAAAAAAAAAAAATATATACAATGAAAATCCTGTAGCAAATATAAATCATTTACATTGGAAATTTCTGATGTGGTAACTGAAGTAACACCATTCAACTTCTCTGCATAATTTTTTTTGCAGTGTCTGCACATAGCATAGAAGCAGAACATGCACTAGGACTTCAGCAGAAACACTGGGTGATCTGATAAAAGATGAAATGGCAACCATGTGTATCCTATAGGTACTGCTATATTTCATGGGAAATTGGCTGATGTAGTTTGGAGCTAGGAGAAATGTCAAGTGCATAAGGAAATGAGGAGCCAAGAAATATTGTAAGTCTTGACTATTTCATGGTACCCACAACCTTCATGCTGCAAGATGACAGAATGGGTGACTGGGATGATAAGGGGAAAGTGAAAAAGGTGGAAAGTTGTTCAAATCAAATAGCTCGACTGAACTTTTCTGAATGGGATGGCTTTTTTTGGAATATTTTTAAAATGGAACATTAAAAAAAAAACTTCTTTGAATTCCCATTGAAAACCCTTCCTTCAGCACTAAGAAGAAAGGAACTGTTCACCTGGGCTAGACACCCTCCTTCATCTCTCATGTATTTCTCAGTTGAGGAGTGCTGCATGATGTCCTAATTTCCCGGGTTATACAAATAAAACATAGTTCCAGTTCCCTTCGATATAAAAAGTTGTTGGGTATCTGTGCTTCAATTCCACATCATTGTTCAGAAAAGGCTTCAGCCCCCAGACACCCTTACTTTTACTATGGGTGGAGGAAAGGTAGAGCTCCACTCACCCAATGGACAAAAGCAGGAGGAAAGGTAGAGCTCCACTCACCCAATGGACAAAAAGACTCAAAAGCCCAATTATGGTCCAACTTAGCAGCCAAGTTCTTACCAAGTTGGCATTCTTGGCGTTCTGATGTCTCTCCAATTTAACCCTGGCACATATTTGCATGATGTCATCCGCAATTTTATTAGTTTCCTCAAATGTTTCATTGTGACGCTTCAAAAAACAATTGAACCATTGACAATTATTCATTACTTTTCTTTTGTTGTTTTAGAATACAATCCAGGCAAAAACAAGGGATTTTACCTTAAATTTAAGTGAAGCATCCAAAAGCATCTTATGTTCTCTCTCCAGGTCTTGAAGACATTCCATTGTTTTATTGAACTACATAAATATGGAATAAAACTCAGAATTCAAAAAATATCAATTATAGTACTAGGAAAAAACCTATCTTCAAGTGTGTAACTCCTGACATAAAGAAAGTGGTACATTATGTATAGAAAGCTTACTTTGAACGTGGACAGTTTATGGAACATGTGAACTAGGATACTTGGTAAAAGATGAGGGAGCAAAATAACTGAACTCCGGGAGGTGGCAGTCATTTAAACTGTGAAAAAATGAAATTTGAAAGAGCAGTAATACCTTCTGTTCAAAAATGGATATTTTTCCTACAACTTCTGCATTTTTCTTCAGGAAATTATCTATGTCCTCAGAAATCTGCTGTAAATTAGCTAAAAGGAGATAAAAACAATCTCTAAGATTAGCAAAACTCAATAAAATTGAATTACTCCCAGTGTATTAGCAGCAATTACATATTATCTGCCAATACGAACATTAGATAATTTTTAGTTATGTTGTGTCTGAAAAAGCAAGTTTTAGTTAGTTCCTTGCAAATGGAAGAAAACAGATATGAAAATAAGAAGCTTATTTCAATGAAATTCCTATTCATAATGTTTTGAAACATTGAGGAAACACGTCATCTTTGTGTAATCTCTCTCCCATCAATAGGCACTGTTCATCTTAGAAAATTCCATCATTTCAAATAACTGTATCCTCATCAGAGATAAAACAGAAAAAATAAGCATCCCATCTATAAACACTCCTGTCCTCCAATTATCAAGGCAAATACACAGGTCCCTTTAAAAAATTAGTCTATTTTTCTCCCAGGTCTGAGCCACTTCCAGCCACTCCTTCCAATTCTGGAGAAGGAGCATTCAAAGTGTCAATGGATTGGCTACTCGGAGGCCACCAATGTCCTCCTGCTGCCCAGAGACTCTCCTTTCTGACATCCAGTGTGGGGTCCTGCAACGTGGTGCGAGAAATTGAACACACTCGGGCACAATGTTACCTTGGCAACGTAGTCTCCAGAGGATCTGCATACTTCAAACTTCCTGAAAACCAAGCCTTTTCATCCCCAAGATGAGGATGTTACCACCTCCTGTAAAGGTGAACAACGTGCATCAAGCACCCAGCTCACAGGTGGGAACACGTGTAGAGCACCTAGAATGCAGCGCACGGTTCTAGACGCATCAGACAGGCATTTAATCCACACTCATTTGCCATCTAAGTGCCACCTTATCTTCTATTTGACCATTTTAAGAGCTCCACAGCCCTCACCTCTTCTCAGCTCCACCAATTCTGCATTCACTGTAATAGTCCCCCCATTTGAGGGCCTACTATGTGCCAGGAAGCCACCCTGGCTCCCCAAACATATAGCACCACTTGATCTTCACAGTCTAGGAAGAATGTACAGAATTCATTACCTACATTTTACATCAAATTCATTCCACTCATTCTCCACTGGCATTAATGGCTCTCTTCACTTAACCCTCTACACAAACTTTCAACGTCTTGTATAACACATATTTTCCTGGCAACATCTGGGTAGGCTCAGTGAGTGTCCTGATCATTTTCCCATTTCCCCAAGATCCAGGTCATGCCACAGTACTCCTCCCTCCACACTGCAGACTCATGTCATCACTGCCTCCTACACATTCTGCACAAAGCTAAGCTCATCCCGTTCTCCACACTCCTCTGATCTCGTCCTCCACCTTCTCTCTCACCTCAATCAATGGTTTCTCCTTCCACGTTGTCATTCAGACTTCACCACAGAAAGAGCACGATTTTCAAGAAGTAAGAAGTCACTGTATTTACTCCTAGTTGAACTAGAACCCACATGAAATGCCAGTGTTAAGAAACTATTGCAAAGAAAATAGAAGCCTAAAATCTTACCTTCATGTTGTGGATCATGTATCTAGGAGAACAAGAAACAAAATTAAATTTGATATCAAAACAGAATAAGAAAGATTTATATTAATAGTTTCTAATAGTCAAAATGGTACTCCAATGAAACTATAATAATCATTTAGTTCAACATAATAAACTCATAGTGGTGAGTCTCACAAAACAATATCCCAAAATATGGCACATTTCATACTGAATGCTTTGAATCAAAGGAAACTGTTAGGCCTCTGAGGCAAACCTCAGAACCAAGGTCTCTGATTTTCTCCTGCCCCTTGGAATCTCTGATCATCTATCATTCTGGAATCGCTGATAGGGGCTGTCCTTGCAGTTTCCTTATCTGATAAGAGGAAATTCCTCCAGAAGAAATGTAATTGTTTTAAAACTCCTTCCACAGAAATATCAAATAACCAGGAAAGAATAACCAACAGAAAAGAGAAAAAACTAAAAATTGTCACCATACACAGATATATTTGTCATTTATTCTTCTGACAGGAGCTCCAGTCAGCTTCTTCTGACTTTACCTGGGAGACTTTACCTGCATAACAAGACAGCCTTAGTTCACAGTGAAATTCTGCCCCTCACCTTCCTGCCACTTGCCATCCCCTCCTCCAGAGCTCAGAGGATCTTTATCCCAAGCCAATTGTTTGTTCTCATTCATTTCCTTAAAAAAGCATTTGCTGCCCCTCTAAATTCCTACATCTCCATCTCCCTCTCCCCTATGAAGATGTTGCTATTTAAGTTTCAACCATCTGACCCTTCATTGACTCTCATATTTCCTATGGCTCCCATGTTTGCATGTTCATGAGTTTATATACTTTTTTCACCTAATCATGGGCCTATAGAACTCATCTGCATCCTCCACACCTGGCCACCATAACTCCAGGGCTTCTGTGTAGTAACCGGAGGACACAGCTGAAAGTCCCGCATGTTAGTAAGAGATACTCAGGATATCTCTATGGTACCAGGGAGACAAAAATAAGGACAGAGGAAATTTTAGCCTCTGCCACTTGCAGCTCCAGTAAAAAGTAATCATAGCCTAACCTCTGGTCAGCTAAACCTCACAGTAAATACTTCCATTCTTCAGTTTCTTTTACTTGGAACATGATGCGTAGACATTTTATAAGACATTCAAAAGGACAAAAGGAAAAGCACAATTTGATTAGAGAAAGCAAGCGTTAGGGTGACACTCCAACATGGCAAAGATGATGGAATTATCAGACTGAAAATTTAAAGCCACTAGAATTCATATGGTCAAGTTCGAATGGAGAAAGTACACAGTGTACAAGAACAGACACCAACTCAGGCAGAGAGATAGAAACTCTAAGAATCCAACAGAAATGCTCCAAATGAAAACATCTAAAAGAAATGAGGAATGCCTTTTTTTTTTTGAGACAGAGTCTTGCTTTGTTGCCCAGGCTAGAGTGAGTGTCGTGGTGTCAGCCTAGCTCACAACAACCTCAAACTCCTGGGCTCAAGCAATCCTGCTGCCTCAGCCTCCCAAGTAGCTGGGACTACAGGTATATGCCACCATGCCCGGCTAATTTTTTCTATATTTATTAGTTGGCCAATTAATTTCTTTCTATTTATAGTAGAGATGGGGTCTTGCTGTTGCTCAGGCTGGTTTTGAACTCCTGACCTCGAGCAATCTGCCTGCTTTGGCCTCCTAGAGTGCTAGGATTACAGGCGTGAGCCACCACGCCTGGCCCAGGAATGCCTTTGATGGGTTCATTAACAGACCCAACACAGCTAAGGAGAGAATCACTGAGCTTGAGGAAACGTGAGTAGAAACTTCAAAAGATAAAATGAAAACCAAAAAAAGATACAGCTCAGAAAATCTAAGACCACTGCAACAATTACAAAAGGTATAAGCTATGGATAATCAGGCTCAAGCCTGAGCAAGAGTGAGACCCCATCTCTACTAAAAAATAGAAAAATTAGCCAGGTTTGCTGGCGTGTGCCTGTAGTCCCAGCTACTGAGAAGGCTGAGAGGGGGGATTGCTTGAGCCCAGGAGTTTGAGGTTGCAGTGAGCTATGATGATGCCACTGCACTCTACCTGGGATAAAAAAATAAATAAATAAATACATAAATAAGGATATAGTTGAACTAAACAACACCATCAATCAAGTGGATCTACTGACATCTATAAAATCCTTCATCCTACAACAGCAGAATGCACATTCTTCTTGAGTTTACATTGACTATTCAAGACAGATTACATTCAGGGGTATAAAACACATCCTCATGACTTTAAAGGAACAGTAATTCTAGAAGGTTTGCTGTCGGGCCACAGAATTAATCTAGAAATCAATAACAGAAAGATAGCTGGGAAACTACAAAATATTTGAAGATTAAACAACATAATTTGAAAGGATACATGGATCAAAAAGTTTTCTCAACATAAATTTTTAAATCTTTCAATATAAATACTAATAAAATAAGAAATACTAAAATTTGTGGGATGTAGTGAGGATAGTACTAAGAAGGAAATTTATTCCAGTGAGTACAAATAAAAGCTCCAGTGACTGTAAAATTTCTGTTCATTTATAAGTATACTTACATGGTTATATGTTAGTATACTTACAGGAAAAATAATACAGCAGATGTAGCAGACCAGTATAACAATTCCCAGGTATGCAACAATAACAATAGTCTTCTGAAGAATTCCTAAAAACTGAGGCCCAAGTTGAACATGATGAGGCAGACTATGGGCTAGCTGCAATAATAATATTTGGAATAGTGAGACGCCTTGATGACATTTACAATACATCAGTCACAAAGAATCATCCTGAGACACCCAAACTCATCCTCCAAGAGGAAACTACAGCCTCAGGTATCTCCAGAGGATTCCACTGCCTCAAGGAAGTTTGGAAGTTTCCAGCTTCATGTGTTTTGTATGGCTGATAGTGTTGTTAGACATTGTGAATGTGACGCAGGCTTTTTTTTTTTTTTCTTTTTAGGTCTAAAGTGATTATCTTTTTTTCCCAGACATATTCATTTATTTTTTAAATCGACATATACATTATATTTATCCTGTATAACATGATGTTTTGAAGTGTACATACATTGTGAAATGGTAATCTAGCTAACTGACAAGTGCATGACCTCACACAGTCACTGGGTGTCTTGCAGGAGGCTGCAGTTTCTAGTTCACCAGGACTCAGAACTCCCCTCTGTCTAATGCTCTTGCAAGAATCCCTTGGAATCACACTTTTCTCTCAGCTTAGGTGGATCTTTAGCAGTTAAAGACAAGTCAGAAATACAATAAAGAGATAACTTTATTCAGAAATAAATATCAAATTTTAGCACTCAAAAATAACCAAGGTGACACTAATAGTGTGGGATTTCTCTGAGAGTCTTGATGCTAATTCAATTAGACTCTTAATGTGAATGTGGACCAAGACTTTCACTGAGACAGTTCAGACTGATTCTGATCACCGTCCTAGACATTCCTCTGGATGTAGTTGTAAGTTCTTCAAAATTCAACATTTTAATTCTAAATGTTTCTTTCAAGATAGTGTATTAAACACAGATAATCATTCAACAGGTTTGACTTACTATATACTAAGTCAGGAATGGAAAAAATTAATTTCAGATCCAGCAACAATGTGGATGAAACACTCTGCTGAACAGGATAAGGCAGACACAGAAGAGTGGACATGGCACCGTCTATACATGTGAAATTCTAAACTAAGCACAATTCCCCTATGATGAGAACACAGACTGGCTGGGAAGGGGGAGAGGTCACTCTCTGGGGTGACATAATTAATATTGTAGATCTTAAAAGGGGTGTGGATTATGCTGTTATATGTACTTCCCCAGGTTAGTGACTTATACTTAAACATTTGTAGATTTTATGGCATATAACCTTTTTTTGAAAAGAGAAATCTATAAAGAAATACTGACTTCTAGTTGACTGACTTCTTCTGTTGGGATGCTAAGCTATTTAGCAGGAAGTATATTGATGTCTGTGATTCAGCTGGAAATACATGCAAAACAAGATGCAATGATGGGTGGATAGAGGGATAGAAGAAAGGATAGATATATATTTCATCATGTTCAGTAAAATGATAACAAATCAATGCTGTATGTTTGAACATTTTCATAACAAAATATTGGTGATAATTAGCAAAACCATGTTCCATACTGTCACTCTTTCCTGTGTTTGGACCAGCCCACTTAGATGTGCACAGGTGTGAGCAGAGTGTCCAGAGTGCTCAAGACAGCCACACTGAGGTCCTTGGTCTGCTGGGAGGACAGAGCTTCTATCACAGCCCCCGTGAAATGCTATTATGGAAACCACAGTGTGACATAGCCCAATATAAAGAGAGAGACCACGCTGTTTCCAGTGTTTACTCACCTTCCTGGATGGGTGACAAGGAGAGCTGAGCAGGAGGATCAAGATGAACAGCCTCTTCACATCCATATTCAGGTTCTCTCAGAGTGCCCTGAGGTCACCAGGAAGGAGGCTGGGTAGGTCAGGGGTTGGGGAGGGGGAATGATCGGAGCAGAGCTGGGAATGGGGATGGGATGCAATTGGGGAAGAGAAGGGGGAGGGGAGGGTATGGAGGGAAAGGTGGTATTGGTCACGTGGGAGGAAAAGAAGGAAGGGATCTGGGGAAGTATCAGGGTCAAACTAAGTCTTCCAGGGGTGGGATGAGGGCTTAGCAACAGGTCAGGGTGTAAGTACACTAGCTAAATAGCAGTTTGTGACAGGCAAGAGAGTGGGACTCTCAGGATAATTTGGAGGGGCACAGAGCTCCCCTACTCTCCAAACCTTACTCCTGTGTGGTCCCTGCTCTAGCAACCAGATGTTTTATAATCCCTGTGGGCAAATCCCCTGCCTGCCCCTGGTGCATCACAGTGGACACCCCCTTGCCATGTCACCTCTTTCTGAGGTCACCCCCACCACCACCACCCAGTCCTCACCAGGTGCTGTCCCAAGGACAGATACTCTCTGCAAACTTCACTGACCTTCTCACCTCTCATCCTCCCCAACCCAGCTCCCCTGTCCCGGCTTCTGGGCCTTTCCTTCCTTCCTGAATTCTCAAAGGTTCCCATGGTCAGTCTGGGCTGCAAAACATAGAGAGCAAATGATGACAGAACTTCAGGAAGGACCCAACACACAAGCAGAGTGGGAGGTGTCACACCCCTCTCTCAACAACTCGTAAGCAACAAAATACCCCTGAGATGTAGAAGATTCAAATAGAAAACCGCCTCAACCATATTTATTATCTATCTAACATCTTTCTATCTATGCAAAAACTGCTCAAGATATAATTGTAAGCACACTTGGCACATTTACAAATATCAACTCTATTTTTCTGTCCATGAAACAAAGATCAATATATTTCAGAGGAATAAAATGACACTGTATGTTTCTGATAACATAAGTGTGCTAGATGTCAGTAATAAAAAGCTACCTAAAGATTGTCACAGGGTTGGAAATTCAGAAGTATTCTTTTGAGTAAAATACAAATGTAAGAAAAAATCCAAAAGAAAACAATATATTTGATCTGAATGGCATGATCATATGGTAATAAAATCTCTCTTTCTGGGCTGGGAATTGCCCTTTGTGTAACAAGATTGTGTGGTCTCACATCACCCCTTACTAACCTAAATTTGTGAACATCTGAAATGGGTGGGTTTGGCATTTATCTATGTCACCTTACTGCCTGTGAGCCTGGACTTTACATTTTGAACCCAAATGGGGAAAAACTAAGCTGACTTTGTCAGGTTACCTCCCAGGGATCTCCAAGGAATTGGTGTCTTTTAAGAGACAAAGTTTATCAGCTTCTATCCTGGGGTGTTTGGGGACACTAGCCAGAGAGCTTGGCAACAGCAGGAGTAATGTGTGTGGAGTGCCCCACCGGTGAGCAGGGCCCCAGTGGCCCAGGTGACCAGGACCACCCCCCACTGATGACCTGGGCCCTGTCCTCAGCTGAACTTCCTGAAGGTTTTACTCTGCCTGATTGCACAGTATGCTCCCAAACCCATTCAAGCCTCGGGCAGCTTAAAATCACTGCTTCATAACCCATAATTCTTTATTCTTACATAACTCTATGTATTCACACGAAACATTCCATCACTCCTGTAAGTGGAAAACCAATGTTTCTTATCATAAGTACAAAGAAACCATAAAAAACAAGCAAAATGAAAGCAGAACAACCATAACTAAACAGTGGCACTGCAGTACCCTAAACAGACAGCAAGGGTGTGAGCTCTCTGTCTCAGTTCCTGCTAAGACCACATTTCAAGGACCCTGATAAGCCAGCCTCACAAAGGCAAAAAGGAGAGACAAACAACAGCTGCTCCTGTTATCAGTCTGAAAGAAATGAGGAGTGCTTTTGACAGGTTCAATCAACAGACTCAACACAGCTAAGGAGAGAATCACTGAGCTTGAGGAAATGTGAGTAGAAGCTTCAAAAAGTAAAATGAAAACAGAAAAAAAGATATAACTGAGAAAATCTAAGGCCACTGCAACAATTACAAAGGGTATAAGTTGTGCATAATCAGGCTCAAGCCTGAGCAAGAGCGAGACCCCATCTCTACAAAAAATAGAAAAATTAGCCGGGCATGGTGGCGCATGCCTGTAGTCCCAGCTACTCAGAAGGCTGAGGCAGGAGGATCACTTGAGCCCAAGAGTTTGAGGTTTTAGTGAGCTACGATGACGCCACTGCACTCTACCTGGGCTGACAGAGTGAGACTCTGTCTCCAAAAATAAATAAATACATAAATAAATAAGGATACAGTTGAACTGAACAGCACCATCAATCAACTGCATCTACTGACATCTATAAAAATCCTTCATCCCACAACAACAGAATGCACATTCTTCTTGAGTTCACATTGAATATTCAAGACAGGGTACCTTGAGGGCTATAAAACACACCCTCATGACTTAAAAGAAACAGTAATCCTAGAAGGTTTGCTGTCGGGCCACAAAATTAATCTAGAAATCAATAACAGAAAGCTGGAAAACTACAAAATATTTGAAGATTAAACAACATATTTTGAAAGGACACACGGATCAAAGAAGTTTTCTCAACATAAATGTTAAATTTTTCAATATAATGACTAATAAAGTAAGACATAGTGAAATTTGTGGATGCAGTGAGGACAGCAGTGAGAAGGAAAGAGGTGGCCGGCCTCTGAAGGATCAAGCACCCGGTGAGCAGGCTCCTCGACCTCCTCGTACTGAGGAAGTGAGAGGTGAGAGGAGTGGGAGGGCAGGTCTGTGCTGTCCAATTCCAAAGGGCCATGGCAGCCAGGAGCACCGCCTGCCGGGCGTGGTAGTGGGCCATGCTGCGTGTGGTCTGAGGTCCCTGGGGGAGGGTCCAGTGGAGGGAGCAGGTCCTGAAAATCCCAAAGGAAAGGACAGCTCTAGAAGGTCAGGTCCCCCAAAAGCAGACTCTACGTGGAGGCACCTATGCTGGAAGTTCACTGGTGACATTCTTGGGACTTCCTGTGGGACCAGGAGGTGACCCACAGGAAGTGAAGCACTTAGCACAGGTGGGTACAGGAGGGGCTGTGCTGATCATCTTTACTGCCTTTTTTTTTTAAATCTTATTTTAATTTATTTAGGGAAATGGGTCTTGCTATGTTGCCCAGGCTGGCCTTGAACTCCCAGGCTAAAGCGTTCTCCAAGTAGCTGGTAATACAGGTGCAAAACACCATGGTGGGCTCATTACTGCTCTTAACAGCTGTGGACCCACCAAGGTGTCAATTTTGAAAGGAAAGATGGCCCTGGGAGGTGACGATGAGCACATACACAGGTGGTCAACAGACCACGTCCTCCTGTCCTCATGGCAGTCTTTGTAGCAGGCATTGGGCCTCCCTTGATAGGGAAGGACAGCAGCCCAGGGTCACCCTGCTGGTCAGCCCCTTGGCCCTGCCCCCAGGGGCAATGAAGGGCACCTCATGGGTGGGACACTGGCTTTGGGGAGCACTTCCCGAGCTGCAGGAATGACCTCCCCTGTTTGAGGCCCCAAACTGTCCGCTTGTCCTTCCTTTTCCTGTCTCTGCTTGGGCTATACCCAGGGTGACCCTGGCAACCCTTCATGGAAACCCTGGGTCTCTGTCCCATTCACGTTTGGGCCAATCTGACTTCGACTGCTCCTATACCTGGTCTCTTTACATGATCACGATAACCCTATTCTGAGGTCCTTTAGACAACAGCATCTAAGTAGAATGCAATACTATTATACTATTCTTTCATTATAGTTCTGTTTTGCTTATTTTTCAGCTTACTTGTGATAAAAGACATTGGTTTTCCACTTACAGAAATGATGAAATGGTTCATATGTGCAATACAGTTATGTAAGAAGAGAGAGCTATGGGGTGCACAGCAGTGATTTTAAGCTGTCTGAGGCCTGAATGAGTTCGGGAACGTTCTGTGTGACCAGGCAGAATAAAACCCTTAGGAGGTTCAGCTGAGGGCAGGGCCCAGCAAAGATGATCATCAGTAGGGGTTTGTCCTGGTCACCTGGGCCCCTTGGGCTCTGCTCTCCAGCTGGGCACTCCCCACCCATCACTCCTGCTGCTGCCAAGCCTTCTGACTATTGTCCCCAAACACCCCAGAATAGAAGATAATGAACTTTGTCTGCTAAAAGGCACTGATTCTTTGAAGA
Organism: Microcebus murinus; assembly: GCF_040939455.1. Classification (NCBI taxonomy): domain Eukaryota; kingdom Metazoa; phylum Chordata; class Mammalia; order Primates; family Cheirogaleidae; genus Microcebus; species Microcebus murinus. The sequence continues at coordinate 14,963,971 of NC_134122.1, read as the reverse complement.
TCCCTGGGAGGTCACCTGACAGTCAGCTTAGTTTTTCCCCCATTTGAGTTCAAAATGTAAAGTCCAAGCTCACAGGCAATAAGGTGACATAGATAAAGAGCAAACCCACCCATTTCAGATGTTCACATGTCTAGGTTAGTTAGGGGTGATATGAAACTACACAATCTTATTACATGAAGTGCAATTCCCAGCCAAGAAGGGTGAACTTCCCAGAAGTTCTTTTATTGCCATATTATCATGTCATGCTGTTTGAATATAGTCACTTTTTATTTTGCATTTTTTTCTTACATTTATGAAAAGAATACCTTTCAATTTTCAACCGTATGGCAATTTTCAGGTAGCTTTTTATTACTGACGTCTAGCACAATTATGTTATCAGAAACAAGCAGTGTGATTTTATTCCTCTGAAATATATTGAGATTTATTTCATGGACAGAAAAATAGAGTTGATATTTGTAAATGTGCCAAGTGTGCTTAAAATTATATCTTGAACAGTTTTTGCATAGATAGAAAGATGTTAGATAGATAACAAATATAGTTGAGATGGTTTTCTATTTGAATCTTCTACATCTCAGGGGTGTTTTGTTGCTTACGACATGACTTGTTGAGAGAGGGGTGTGACACCTCCCACTCTGCTTGTGTGTTGGGTCCTTCCTGAGGTTCTGTCATCATTCACTGTCTATGTTTCGGAGCCCAGACTGACCATGGGAACTCTTGGGAGTTCGGGAAGGAAGGAAAGGCCCAGAACGTAGGACAAGGGAGCTGGGTTGGGGAGGAGGAGAGTTCAGAAGATCAGTGAAGTTTGCAGAGAGGACCTGTCCTTGAGACAGCATCTGGTGAGGATTGGTGGGGGGGTGACCTCAGAAAGAGGTGACATGGCAAGGGGGTCTCCACTGTGATGCACCGGGAGTGGGCAGGGGATTGGTCTACAGGAAGTATAAAGCACCTTGTTGCTAGAGCAGGGACCACACAGGAGTAAGGTTTGGAGGGTAGTGGAGCTCCATGCCCCTCAAATTATCCTGAGAGTCCCACTCTCTTTCCTGTCACAAACTGCTATTAAGCTAACTTGCTTATACCCTGACCTATTGCTAAGCCTTCATCCCATCCTTCAAGAACTTGGTCAGACCCCAGTACTTTCCAAGACCCTCCACCTTCTCCTCCTCCTCCCAGGTGCCCACCACCCCCTTTCCCCTTTCCTCCCCATCTATACCCTCCCCCTTCCTCCCCTATTGGGGACCCCCCTTCCTAGCCCTCATCAGTTGCCCCCAACTTCCTGAGCCACCCCACCTCCTCCTGGCAACCTCTAGGGCACCCTGAGAGGACCTGGACATGGAGATGAAGAAGCTGATCTTCTGGCCCCTCCTGCTCACTGCTGTCTGTAACCTGTCTGCGAAGGTGAGCAAACACTGGACACACTGTGGTCTCCCCCTTTATGTTGGGCTGCGACACACTGTGGTTTACATAACAGCACTTCACGGGGGCTATGATGGGAGCTCTGTCCTTCCTGCAGACCAAGGACCTCAGTGAGGGTGCCTTGAGCAGCCTGGCCGCTCTGCCCACACCTGTGCACATCAAGGTGGGCTGGTCCAAACACAGGAAAGGGTGACAGCGTGGAGCATAGTAACTGTGCACTGTCATACAGGAAGGATTTGGAAATACGCTAAAAGCCACTGAATTGTAGCATTTACTGGTGGGAATTGCATGGTATGTGACTACACCTCAATAAAGATGTTTTAGAAAACATAAGGAACTCTTTCTTAATAGGCTTCATGGGCATTTGACTGGTTCCTGGAAGCCCTGTGTGAGATCCTCCTCAACTCCTGCAGGTTTTGTGCTGTCCCATGTGCAGTTGTTTCCCTGCGAGTCCGTCATTCGTATTTGGGAGCTTGGCAGCCCTGGAAACAGTGGTACCAAATCACTGGCGTTAGTACTAGTGTGTTGAAAGTGAATTGTCACCTGTGCTTTGTGTTCTCTGGTTTGTTGACTTCTGAGTTATTCCTTCCCTTGTGCTCTTGAAAGCTGCCCCTAGGGACTCTGTGTCCAACCAGTTTGATGGGGGCCCTGAGAAACCCAACAGATGTGGAAATCTATGGCTGTACCCTGCTGGGATGTTGAAAATGGGGGAGTCACTAGCAGTGACATGACCAGGAGGTGAAGGAGTTACTGTCCTTTATTTTGTAAAATGTGTCATGTGTATATTATTGATTTACCTAAAAGAGAAAGGGCATTTAAAGTCTTTAGGATTGTCCCAATATGAAGAAATGATAGGTTTCTAGTTTAAAAGTTTTCACTCTCCCATTATAAAATCACACCCCTAGACCCAGGGCCAGGGGAGAGGCCAGGGAGAGAGATGGAGATGAGACACCCTATGGGGATGAGATTTGTTGTGATGGGCAGCACCACATTCTCAGAGAGGGATCTGGAAATTGCATTGAGGCAGAATCACCACCCAGGAAAACCTCCAAGCAAAGAACTTACTCTGCTTCTCTTGAGTCTACTAAGAAGGACATGTCTGGATGATCTTTACTGGCAATTTTTCCCCTTTACCTGGCTGCATTTTCATAGATCAGTTAAGCACTCTTCCCCTACATCACCTTCGACCACTTGGACAAATTATCCTGTCTTGCATTTTCCACGTCCCCCCTTGCTCATGCCCATAGACTGTGAGAGGCTCAGATTTTAGTGGCCGTGTTGGATCTAATCTAGGTAAGAGTCCGCTGCTTATTTCGGTGTCCAGACAGTTGTCACATGTTGCAAGAGTGCCCACGACTGGAGATGTTTTACCAGTTGGTATCAAGACGGCCTTTGTCCCTTTGCGCATTTGATGCACATCTTTCCCCAGTGCGCTGAGAGCTCCTGCTGCCTTTCAGACAGGGGCTGCTCACAGGCCCTGCTGCTTCCCAGGAGCACACGCTGGACTCCCCTCGGCCGTGAGGCTGAAGATGAACGTGTTACAGGGTTCAAAGGCCGCATCCTAGACAGGTGTTCTTGGCTCAAAACAGAGGCTTGGTATGTGGATTGGTCCGAATTACATTTTGAGTTTATTTTCTCCCAAAATTACTTATCAGTCTAGATTTGCAAAAGGATCTGGTTGCCTTTTGTTGCAGGGGCCATGCATTCCAGAAAATTTGTCTTTCTGTATATACTGATTTCCAAGGTTGCTATTGATTGGTTTAGCTGCAATACTGGGAAATACAGTTATGGATTTTTCTTTTTGGTTATTTGATACTATGTTTTTAACTAACCTCAGTACTCATAGATTTAATCATTATTATAATGTCACTCTATTATGCAAATGTGTATGTACTTCAGAAATCTAACATTACATGACCTGGTTCAGAATCAAAGTGAATATTGAAAACAATTTAATGTTCTTAAGAAAGTGCTAAACAGCAATCTGTACTTAATTTTGGTTGTAATAAAATCCCAGGTGTTATTACAGCAGCTGTTCGTTTCTCTCAGTTATGTCTATTTATAAAAACATGTCTCTATATATTATTTTCATTTATATCTTTAGTATAGTTTTTATTATTTTTTACAGTCTTTCATACAGTTCAGTAATATTTTTGAATATTTTCCAAAGCATGTCACTCAGACATACCTAGGCTTCTCATGTATTGTAAGATTAGCATTATTTATTTCTCAATTTTAAATTAACTCATACATTTGTAAGTAAAATTATGTTAACTTTCAAAAAGTTTTGCAATGTTTTTTCTCTGGGAAAAACATTAACTATAGGCCAGGCGTTATGGCTCACGCCTGTAATCCTAGCACTCTGGGAGGCTGAGGCAGGCAGATCGCTCAAGTTTAGGAGTTTGAAACCAGCCTGAGCAAGAGCAAGACCCTGTCTCTACTAAAATAGAAAGAAATTAATTGGCCAACTAAAAATATATAGAAAAAATTACTCGGGCATGGTGGTGTGTGCCTGTAGTCCCAGCTACTCAGGAGGCTGAGGCAAAAGGATTGCTTGACAGCTCAGGAGTTTGAGGTTGCTGTGAGCTAGGCTGACACCATGGCACTCTAGCCCAGGTAACAGAGTGAGACACTGTCTCCAAAAAAAAAAAAAAAATTAACTACATAAACTAACAGTTTGTATATCAGATTTTTTCCTACAGTGTAAGTGTGGCCACATTAATTATAGTAAATAGAATCTTTTATTAGAAGGATACAATCTGTTGATTTTACAGTACAGATAACAGCAGTTAAACCATCACAACATTCAGGGTTCAAGACAGTAAATACATCCATCAGCCTCAAAGGTTTCCTCCTGTTCCCTTTAACCTGTCTGTCCTTCTCCCCCCATCCTACCATCCTCCCCCTGATCTGCTGTTGAACATTTTATATTATACCATTTCATGTAACACAGTCATACAGGATGGGTTGTGTTGTTCTGGATTCTGTAAGTCAGAATTATTTTGAGATTTATACACAATGATTTAAATATTAATGGTTTATTCCTTTTCATTGCTGCGTGGAATAACTCTGTATGCACATACAACAACTACTTTTCTCTAAGAAAGAGATTTCGGGCCTATGTCTCCCATTGGGACGTTATCCTTAAAACTATTAATGAAACCCAGAAAGTAGCACCTCTGCAAGACTTTCCAGTGTCTCCTTGCATTTTGCAACTCCACGACGAATTGACGGAAAAACACAATTGGGATTGTGCTTAAAATTGTTCAGACATACAGAACACAACTAATGATTTTGGAACCCTTGTTAAAAAAAAAATCACTGTTATAAAACAGGTGTTTTTGCTAATTACCACCAACATTTTACTATGACAATGTTTAAACATACAGCATTGTTTTGTTAACATTTTACTAAAGTTGATTAAACATATATCCATCCTTCCATCCCTCATCCATGGATCGATTTCCAACTGAATCACAGACATGTATATACTTCCTGCTAAATAGTCTAGCATGACTATCACTAACAAGAATTCAATATTTCTTTACAGATTTTTCTTTTCAAAAAAGGTTATATGCCATAAAAATCTACAAATGTTAGATGTAAGTCACTAACCTGGGAAAGTACATATACCAGCATAACCCACACCCCTTTCAAGATCTACAATATTATGTCAACCCAGCAAGTAACCACTCCCTCTTTCCAGTTAGTCCCTGTTCTCATCATAGGGAAATTGTGCTTAGTTTGGAATTTCATATACATAGACAGTGCCACGTCCACTCTTCTGTGTCTGCCTCATCCTGCTCAGCAGAGTGGGTCTGAAATCATGCGCATTGTTGCTGGACCCGTAATTCCCTCCCTCCCACTCCTGACTCAGTACATGTTGCATCAGACCTATTGAATGACTATCTCTGTTTCTTTCACTCACTGGAGGAAACATTCAGAATTATGGTGTGGAATTTTGAAGAACATGCAATTAAATCCAGAGGAATCTCTAGGATGATGATCAGAATCTGTCTGACTTACTCAGTGGGTGTCTTTGTCTTTTTTTTTTTTTTTGAGACAGAGTCTCATTCTGTTACCTAGGCTAGAGTGAGTGCCATGGCATCAGCCTACCTCACAGCAACCTCAAACTCCTGGGCTCAAGCAATCCTCCTGCCTCAGCCTCCCAAGTAGATGGGACTACAGGCATGTGCCACCATGCCCAGCTAATTTATATATATATTTATTTTTAGTTAGCCAATTAATCTCTTTCTATTTATAGTAGAGACTGGTCTTGCTCTTGCTCAGGCTGGTCTTGAACTCCTGACCTTGAGCAATCCACCGGCCTTGGCCTCCCAGAGTGCTAAGATTATAGGCGTGAGCCATGGCGCCTGGCCTTGACTTATATTAAATGCTGAAGATCCACCTGATCTGAGAGAAAAGTGTGATTCCATGGATTCTTGCAAAACATTAGACAGAGGAAAGAGTTCAGGGCCCTGGTAAACTAGAAACTGCAGCCTCCTACCAGACACCCAGTGACTGTGTGAGGTCATGCACTTGTCAGTTAGCTAGATTACCATTCCACAATGTATGTACACTTCAAAACATCATGTTATACAGGATAAATATAATGTATATGTCAGTTTAAAAAATAAATGAATATGTTTAGGGAAAAAAGATAATCACTTTAGACCAAAAAAGAAAACAAATAAAGCCTGCATCATATTCACAATGCTGGAAACTTCCAAATTTCCTTGAGGCAGTGAAATCCCCCAGAGATACCTGAGGGTGTAGTTTCCTCTTGGAGGATGGGTTTGGGTATCTCAGGATGGTTCTTTGTGACTGATGTATTGTAAATGTCATCAAGGCGTCTCACTATTCCAAACATTGTCCTTGCAGACAGTCCATATTCTTCCTGATGATTTTCAACATGGGCCTGACTTTTTGGAAATTGTTTGGAAGTGCCTTTTTGTCACTTCTTTCGTGGGAAGTGCTACATTTGACATTTTCTTCCGGAGAACTATTCGTGCCGTGAGTATGCTGACATACACCATATGGGGATGCTTGCAAATAAGAGGAAACTTTTACAGTCACTGCAACTTTTATTTGCGTTCAGTGCTATACATTCCACTCATAGTACTGTCTCCCTGCATCCCACACATGTCATTATCTCTTATTTTACTAGTATTTTGAAAGGTTTTTAAATTTCTGTTGAGAAAGCTTTGACTCATGTGTCCTTTGAAATGTGTTGTTTAATCTTCAAATATTTAGTAGTTTCCCAGCTATCTTTCTGTCATTGATTTCTAGGTTCATTTTGTGACCTAAGAGCAAACCTTCTATGATGACTATTCCTTTAAATTAATGAAGGTGTGTTTTACAGCTTGAATTCGATCTATCTTTGTTATTGGACCTAAGCTCAAGAAAAATGTGCATTCTACTGTTGTAGGATAAAGTATTTTTATAGATAGATCCAGTTGATTGATGGTGCTGTTCAGTTCAACTATATCCTTATTGATTTTCTGCCAATGACTGAGAGAGGGGTGTTATGATGGTGGGTTCATCTATTTCTCCTTCCAGCCCTGCCAGTTTTTGCCTCATGCGTTTTGATCTCTGCTGTTAGGTGTGCACACAATAAGGACTGTCGTGTGTTCTTGGAGAACTGACCCCTTCATCATTACTGTAATGCCCCTTTGGACCCCGGATACCTTTCCTTGCTCTGGAATGTGTTTTGTGTGGAATTAAAATAGCTGCTCCAGCTTTCATTTGATGAGCGCTGGCATATTGGATATTTCTCAGCACCCCGTACATATAATGTATGTGTGTCTTTGTATTTAAATGGATTTCTTGTAGAAATGACATCGTTGGGTTATATTTTATTATCCACTCTCTCAGTCACTGCCTTTGAGTTGGTATATTTTAGATCATTTATGTTTAAAGTGATTACTGATATGGTTGGAGTGATATCTCTCATATTTGTTACTGTTTTCTATTTACTTGTTTCCTTTCTTTTGTCCTCTATTTTTTGTTTGTTCATTTCTCTGGTTTTAATGGAGAATTTTGTAGGATTTCTTCTCTTCGCATATGAATTATAATTTTTATACTTTTTTATTCTTTTACTTTTTGTAGATGTTGTGCTTGAGTTTGGAATAGATGTTGAAAGTGATCCATGTTCTCTTTCAAATACCACTACACCACTTCTGAGGAAGTGGATCTTGTAACAGGCTATTTTCAACCTTTGCCCATTCCTTATAATCTTGCCACCAACTTATCTATCCATAAATATAATTACCAAATACATTGTTGCTATTGTATTTTTTCCTCTCTCTCCTATTATTATTTTGAACAAACACTGTGCTCTTAGATCAATTAAGAATAAGAAAACTTTTATCTTCATTTATTCCTTCTCTAATGGTGTTCTCTTTACTATGTAGATCCACATTGCTGAACTAAATTATTTTCTGTCTCTCTGAAGACCCTTTTTTAACAGTTTTTGCTAGCCAGGTCTCCTGGAGACAAGTTCCCTAAATTCATGTTTATGTCAGAAAGTCTTTTATTTCCTTCAATTTTGAATGATAATTTTTCAAGTTTGGTAGTGCTTTTCTTTTAACACTTTATTTTATTTCACTTCCTGATTGTGTGGTTTCTAAAGAGAAGTCTGATGTCATTCTCACACTTGTTACTCTGAAGGTAAGGAAGTTTTATTTGCCTTTATAGTTTCTTCCAAGATTTTTTCTTTATCTTTGTATCATGTACTTTAGCTGGTATATGTCTTATCTGGATGGAGGATTTTTTTATCCTGCTCTGAGCTCCTTGTAACTATCATTTGGTATTGCATTATTAACTTTGAAAAATTGTCAGTCAATATTGCTTTCAATATTTTTTTATCTTCCTTTCTTCTCCTTGTGTTATCCTGATTATGTATAGGTTATACCTTTTGCACTCTTTCCATAGGTGTTAGATTTTCTGAGCTTCATCTTTTTTCTCTTTCCATTTTACTTTTTGAAGTTTCTACTCACATTTCCTCAAGCTCAATGATTCTCTCTTTAGCTGTGTTAAGTCTGTTGATGAACCCATCAAAGGCATTCCCCATTTCTTTTATGGTATTTGTATTTTGAGCATTTCCCCTGGATTCTTAGAATTCCCATCTCTCTGCCTGCATTGGCATCTGTTCTTGTACACTGTGCAGTTTTTCCATTGGAGCCATTACCGTATTAATCATAGTGGTTTTAAATTTTCAGGCTGATAATTCCTATATTTTTCCTGTATCTGAGTGTAATGTTAACTCTTGCTTTCTCTAATAAAACTGTGCTTTTCTTTTTGTCTTTTTGAATGTCTTGTATTAATAATTTGTTATTTAAAGCTAGACATGTTCTGGATAAAAGAAACTAAGGGCACAGGAACATGGTGTGAGGTTTAGCTGACCAGAGGTTAGGCTGTGAGTACTGTTTACTAGAGCTGCAAGTGGCAGAAGCTAAAATTTCCTCTGTCCTTATTTTGGTCTCCCTGTTATCTTATAGCTATCCTGAATATCTCTTGTTACATAATGTCTAACACATGATACTTCAGCTGTCTCCTCCAGGTACTACATGGAAGCCCTAGCGTTATGGTGGCCAGGTGTGGAGGATCAGGAAGAGTTGGATAGTCCCATGATTATGTCTCAGTCCTCAGGGAGCCTGTGCGCCTGGATTGTCACTTCACCAGTGCTGCTCAGTGTGTTTCCCTCTTAAATAGGAAAAGAAGAAGAGAAGGAGCTGGAGTTGGGTACTTCTCTTCACCCAGGTGACTTAGTGTCTGGCAAAACCCAGTTGGGTTCTGGTGAACTAGTTTCTCTTGAGGACAGGTGTTTTCAGGAGAATAGAACACTCATTGTTTATTTCAAAATGGCCGCTCGTCACCTCCCTCTGCCAAAAGCATGAGGGGATTTTTTCCCTCAATATTGACTGTAAGAACCTGTTAGGACACCTGGTGATGAAACTCACACAAGTGTTACTGGGCACCACTGGAACTGCTTAATGTCATGTCATGGCTGTCCTCACTGAGAGTCCCGGAATCCATTGGTTTCATTACAAGTTTCCTACCCCGGGGTACCAGTTCTCTTGGGAATTCTGACCTTGGGCTTCTGCTTTGGCTGTGACGACTGTGTATCTGCCTGTCTGTCACTCCAGTCCTCCAGGCAACAGTTTGCTCTGTGGTATCAGCACTTGGAGAGATCTAAGAGGAGGTTTCAGTTTTCAATTTGTTCATCTTTTGTCTTGTTATATGGGCAGGAGTGATAGCTCCCAAGTGCCATAACAGTGGGACAAGAAGTCAGGAGTCCAGCTTTTTATGTTTCCTTTCAGATTACATGCACGTAAATGGAAGTTTAAAATGGAAATTAACCTTGTAAAATTGTCTTTTTAGTGAAGAACTTATCGAGTAAGACAAATATATATTCTCATGAGGAAACTACAATTATAAATGTTTTTTTAAAAAATAACTAAATATTCTTTTTTTAAAAAATGTATAAATTACAGCCACAGGTACTCACTATTAAAATGGAACTAACTGATGAGCACACATGTGCACACAGGGAAGTAAAACTCAGTGGAAATCAATCAGGGCAGAGGGGGAAGGAGAGGAAGGGCAAAATTCTACCTAATGTGTACTATGAACACTATGTGGGTGATGGGTACACCTACAGCAAGGACTCAAGCATTACAAAAGTGATCCATGTAATCTAAAACATTTGCACTCCTTAATGTTTTGAAACTAAAAATAAAAATAATTGAAAAAAAAGAACTAAATGTTAAGTAATTGGCGAGCCCATTGCTTTCCCACTTGCCCCTACCAGGGTAACCAGGTGACACAAGGCAGGGAAGTTCACTGTATCTTGAGCTAGGTGTGAAGGGAAAAGAATACCCATGATTTCTTGTTTGCCCTCTTGGATGCATTTTCCCTTAACGATATTATTAGAAGTGGCTTCGGTGCTTCAAGGATATTGCAATATCTTGGCCTCACACCTGATCACCATTTATTTCTTTCAAAAGGGGAAATATGTTTAGAGGTGAAGAAAACGTGTCTTTACATGGTGTTAAAATGGGGTCCTGGCTGGATTTTGTTGCGGTGTGTCTCTGTGATGATACCTCTGTGTTTGGGAAGCACATTTTGCTCTTTCTGGAAATGTTAGCTGTCATTTCTGTTGTTGCTTATGCATTTTCTCTAGCTATATCCCACTCTATTTATGACTTGAAAAATCCTTGTTTCAGTGGTTAGGAAAGTCGTAAGACCTGACTTGTCTGAATTGCTGATCTATTCTGCAAACATCCAACTCTGTGTAAGATTTCTAAGGGACCTTGTGGTACATACAAGAGGCATATTTTAGTGCAAAGATTCTGCCTTTTCTTTTAAAACAATCCCTAGTTCAAGACTTCTTTAGTGATACTAGGTTTCCGACACACACAAAAAATTGGCCAAATGACTCATTAGCATAAAAATTATAAAATATCTCCCATTTCCATTATAAAAATTATATGGTTGATGTTCATTTACTAGAATACAAACATTTGGGAGCAAAAATAAGTTATTTACCTTTGTGCTCTTTCTCAAAGATGGTTCTGGAACTATCACCACTTAAGTATGGAATTCTTTCTAAACTTTTCATATTTTTAATGTTAGTGTAGGCAGGAAGGGAAAAACGTCTGTGCTTTCTGAAGGTCCACTGCTGAAATGTGCTAACAATAGACAGCTTCACAGGAGAAAAAAAGCATATAAACTTAATAACATGCATAAACATGGGTGCCATGCAAAATATGAGACTCAAAGAAGGGTCAGATGGTTAAAGCTTAAAGAGCAGCATCTTCATAAGGGAGAGGAAGATGGAGATCTAGGCATTTACAGGGTGGGCAAATGCTTTTCCAGGGAAATGAATGAGCCCAAACAAGAAACAATTGGCCTGGGACAAAGATCCTTTGAGCTCTGGGGGAGGTGATGACAAGTGGCTTAAATTGAGGGAGGTCAGAATGTCAAAAATCTGAACTTGGTAAGAACTTGGCTGTTAAATGTGACCATTATTGTGCCTTTGAGCCTTTTTGTCCCTTGAGTGAACAGAGCTCTACATTTTCTCCTGCTGTTCACCATAGTAAAAGTGGCAGTGTCTGGAGGCTGAACCCTTTTCTAAACAATGATCTGGAATTAATGTACTGACACCACAACAACTTTTTATATACACAGGACCAGTATTTTATTTTTATAGCCTGGGTAATTATTACATGATTTAGCACTCCCTCAACTGAGAAAATACATGACACATGAAGGAAGACATCTAGCCAAATTGAACAGTCCCTATTTCTCTTAGTGCTGAAGAAAGTATTTTCAGTGGGAATTTGTGGTAGATTTTTTTAATGTTTCATTTATAAAATATGCCTTAGCTTTGATGAAAAACAAATTTTTCAGGTCTTAAAAGGTCATAATCATATCACATTGACATGGAATTTTCATTCTTGGGAGTTAAGTCACTAGTGAGAGTGGTTTGCATTTGGGAGTTAAGTCACTAGTGAGAGTAGTTTGCATTTGGGAGTTAAGTCATTAGTGAGAGTGTTTTGTGTTATGTTCAAATCACCCTTAATGAAGCTGGTGTCAGGGAAGGGAAATTGCAATCTGGAGGAGGCAGGGACAGCAGGAAAATGTACAGCTAAATGGCAAGGGGAGCAGGTGACAAAAACATTCACCCACAGATTACATAATTCGGAGAACTAAACATAATTATGTCATTTTCTAATTTAAAAAAATTTCACTGTCGTAAAATATTGATCACATGGTAATCACCATCTTAACCACATTCAAGTGCACAGTTCAGTAGTGTTAAGTGTGCTCACGTTGTTGTGCAATCATTACTTCTTAAACCACTTTTCTCAAATCTGTCTTAAAGTCAGGAGATGTAAAGGACAAACTGGAAGACTCAAATCTGAGAGCCCAAAGGTCCAGTAAGTGTCGCCTGGAAGGTATGCTACTTGTGGGGAGGAAGTCCCCAGAGAGTGGAAATGAGTTTTCCCTGGACGGTGAAGAAGGGCTTCCTGCCTGCAGGATTCTCACCTCCTTCCCCCACCCCAACCGAGTTTTCAGGTCCTCCTGCACACACACAAAGAAACCTGTCTTCTCCTTCCCAGAAATTATTATGAAGTTGCAAAAGAACTGTTCAGAATTGGGAAATAGGAAAGGAGAAAAGGAGAATAAAATCAGAATGCTGCAGATGGAAGTGGACAACCGTTACGAAATGTTTCGACGCAGAGCAGCTGCAGTAGCAGAGTAAGATGTTCCTGTGCTCATTGATACCAATCGTTTGTGGTGTGAACAATGTGTGGATCTGTGTAGACAACTGTGGTTTCCTTTAGGATGGGCTTTGCAATATTTGTGGCTAATTCATTAGGCAAAGAATTGTGCTTGTCAACCCTGCCTTGATTTCTGTAATCTCCGTTTCTTTCTTTTCCTTACTCTTTGTTATTTACTTGGGACTTGAGGGGGTAGTGAGACCAACATTGTTTAACTTGAATATCTGGATCCATTTATATAATATTTTAGGTTTCCCTCATATCCCATTGGATTCTCCTGTGATATGTATGCTCAGTTTTTACGAAATGGAAGACACTGGGTAGAAAATATTTAGACATAAATTGAGACCTAGTACAATGTTATCCTGCTGCAGAGACAATGAGGGTTTACCTCCAGCAGGTTGTCAGGATCACTGGCAGCACTGGGTCCATTTAACCCAGCCAGCAATGAGGTCACTCACTGCTGACTCAGTCTCAACAAAGGCCACTGTGTTTTCTGTCCACCTTCACTCCTAGTGCACAGCTCTTCTTGGATCACAACCAAAGACAAAGTGACTTTAGTGGGCAGTCACTTTTTTTTTTTTATCAGACTCTGAACTCCACTGTTTCCTTCTACACCTGTGCATGTGTGTGGAAGGTGCTCAGGTTCTTTGCATCTCAGAGGTCTCTTCTTGGAGCCATTGATGAAACTAGTGGAAATTGGCCCCAAATGCCAGGCTGACCTTAGGCCTCCTTGTCTCTCTTTGCCTCACATTTCTTTACAGCCATGTATAATGATTCATGCATTTCATCAAATCTGACGCATTGAGCCCTGTGTTTCCTTCTGCTCTCAGAGGAGGTCAGGGGCTGCAGATTTACTCATCCATATTCCACAGCAGAATCCTTCTTCACCTTCCCTCAACACTCAGGTCCTCTGTTATTTCTTCCCACGTCCACAGCAGGGGCAGCCATGTCCTCACTGCTGCTCCTTTGCATAAAGCGGTGAGCTCCTTTAGGGTGGGGACAGCGCCCTGCTCCCCTTTGTGTCTACAGCACCTTGCACTGCACCCACTGCATTCCAGCCACTCAGAAAGCACTTGCTGAGGCATTTCCTGGGTGGCCAAAAACAAATGCATGAACTTTCTCTCCTAATGCTTTTGGCCCTGTTCCCTAGAGTTCTTTCCGTTTTATGCATCCTCTTTATTAAAGTAACTATCAAATGACATCCTTTGGAGCAGAATCATGAATGAAGCAGTCTGAGAGCAACACAGCAAGTCTAGCTTTGAGGTCGTTGCCCTTTTCTGCCTCCACTTTATATGAACTCAACCTTGTGCTAATGAACACCAAGCCGAATGGCTTTCCACTTGTAAATTCTTTAAAGGAGGTTAACACCTGACGATGGAGACTTTCAGATCATTTTTGGTTCAGTATATGTAGCCGGCACTAAGACTGGTCTTTTCCCTCAACCAGGACCCTAGAAGTAGGTGATAAGAGTTCCAATCCTGAATCAGAGAAATGTCCCATAGTGAACTGCAGGACTGATGACTCCGTGTCCTGCAGGGATCTCTCTGAGGCTGACTGTCTGGGTCCTGGCTCAGCCTCTGACTGAGAATCAGGTCTCCCCATGGGAGGGCTCAGACAACTACCGATGCCCAGCTCCACCCTGATGTGTCTAGTTGTGATGAGTTGGTCAGGGCTGGCTCCACATGACAATGAAATGAAATCTCACTGTCTCAAGCAAGAGACTGACCCCAGAAGGGTACATTGTGCATGTCACAGGTGCTTTTGATATTCCTTGACTTTTTACTAATGAATAAGGGTAGACAGGTAAGACTAGTAGGAGCTCAGAATCGGAACGGACTTGCCAGAGGGCCAGAGCTTGATTTCCCTTTGCCCCTCAGTGGGAAGCTTCAGTTCTCCCTCTGGCTGTGATTGTCAGTCTTTACATTTAGGGAAGGTGGCAGGGAACCTTTGAGTCCCAGCCTTCACATGCTGGGACTGGAGAAAGGCAGAATTCCATATGGGCTACTGGATAACATGCATTTCTCTCCCATCTCAGGAAACTGAGAATAAAAAAACTTCAGCAGGCACAAAGAAAGAGACAGTTGTCACAGGCGGAGAAAAACTTGAACTGGGCTGCAGAAGAAATAGAGACCTACAAGTGAGTTCAGAGAGTGAATACTAGCCTCTCAGCAAACTACTATTGGAATTTTTTTAAGTGTTGTGCAATGTTTAGACTCATTACAAAAATATAAATAAATGGTCAGAAGATATATACATAGAGAGTTCACTAAGCAAAACAAAGCACCTTAAAGTTTTACAAGTAACCTAACATGTTGAGTTACTAGACATTTCCTGATCCCTACTGCTGGCCAGAGGGAGTGAAAACTTGATTGGCACAAACATTTCTAGGGATGATGAAAATTGTCATAATCCTTAGGAAAGCTTTCAGCTATAGGATGAACCACATCCATCAAAATGATTGTGCCACTTCATAAACCCAGTCGCCACTGCCCTGTGAAATATGGTAAGGACATTAGTATGAGGAGCATAGAGCTTTATGATAAAAGATACTCAGTGAAGGATAAATTAAGGAAACACTGAGAATGGGGAAGGAAATTATGTCAATTCAGAACCTGGCTGGCATTAAATAATTGATAAGGAATCTATACAGCAACAGTTTTGATCCTACTGTACTTCTAGGGTCACGTGAAAGGTGTTTTCCGTGTATGGATAAATTGTGTAAGGACACAGAGGTGAGGGTAATGGGAACATGGGCAGATTGTTTAAAATCATACTCAGTATTGTGCTTTACCTGATGAAACCAAATCTACTCATAGAAAAATCATTGAAGAGCTGAAAAAACAGCAGCACCTGGCAGAGCTCAACCACAGACTCCAGGTAACGTGTGTTCTGCCTGACGGTGGCAGGATCCTTCCGCACCCAACACGGTGATTGAATGGCCCAAGACACCGCAAACACACGGTTTCTCTGTGTTGGCTTTTCAGATCACCACTTGTGAACTGGCAGCTCAAGAGTACCGGGTAAGATTTTTTCCCTTCCTTGGTTTTGTGCATAGTCTGCCAGAGCAGGACGCAGAAGCGTTTTTCTCCCACAGCTGAAAACTCAAGCTTTGTTGAGGGAGAAAGTGGAAGAGACCCAGGAGGCTGCCCGCTTGAGGTGCAGGTGAGTGAGCGTGAGGGACATTTTTAAGGATACTTTTGCTGTTTTAAGATGAAACTGTATACTCTACAGGGCCTTTAGAGAAAAAAAAAAAAAAAAGATGAAACTGTGGGCGTTTAAGCACTGAGTGTTCTAGCTCTTATTCAAGTACATTCTTTCTGTATTTTTGAGATTGGAAATTATACGGAGTCAGAAGCCGCAAGGGGCATACAGGATGGAGACAGCTGCACGAAGGTCGCCGGACACGCAGAGCCCTCCACGCACAGGTGGGGGCTCGCGGCGGAGGCGGCAGCTCAGCTTGTGCTGCACGAGCCACACGCTCTGCTGCTCCTTCTGGGGCAACTGTTCCGTGCCCTGGAAACAGCCCCGAGTTGTTACTAAAGGGAATGGGAGTCTCTCAGGGTGGCGGGACACTTTTGGTCAGGTGCCTGAGGCAGGTGGCACTTGGGTGGGTCCCCTGCCACTGGTGGAGCTCTGGCCTGTCCAGTGACTTTGGACACCCCCACCCACACTGAGCTCGTGGTTACTCCCGACTGAAGACACAGCCTAGAAGGGAAGTGGGCCAGCTCTGCCTCCCTCCTCCAGTCTGTGTGGACAGCTTCATTTTCCTTTTATTTGAGAAAGATGAAACATGCAACATTCTGGAATGGGGGCTGTAGGTGCTGATGACACAGGACACTTTCTTGCTGTGTCTTTCTGGATAATGAGATCCGTATGATGAGATCCGCTGTATGAGATCACTGTACGATGAGATCCGCTTTAAGACAAGAGACATTCTTAGCACTCTGGGAGGCTGAGGCAGGAGGATTCCTTGAGTCCAGGAGTTTGAGGTTGCTGTGAGCTAGGCTGACACCATGGCACTCTACCCCAGGCAAAGAGTAAGACTCTGTCTCAAAAAAAAAAGACAAGAGACATTTATTTGGTATTTTTAGAGCTTCCTATATTCTTTTTGTACTTTTTTCATTGTTTATTGTGAACTGTAGAACTCTATTAGTAAATTAAATATTTATGTAATTTCATTCCTCTGACCTTGTAGATATAACCCCAAAACTTTATGGTCAGTTCCTGTAGCTCTTCCTTTTCTCATTACTATGATATTGTCCATTCCTGGACATAAATATTTATAATATCTGGAGATATTTGGGAGACAGATTAAATATAGATCAAGAGATTTTTAAAAATGTCTCACAGTATGAGGAAAAGGACCCAATGCTGTCCATGTGTAGGGTTTACTAATGTTCTTCCCATCCAAGGCTGTTCTTATTTTAATTTTTCATGTGTGCTTGAATTGTAAACGATGTCCCCTGATATGCATCGGGAAGCTATCAATTTTATGCTGATTTCCAGCTAGTTGGAGCCCTGACCTGTCCCCAGCTGGTTGATGTAAGGAAACACCTGGACCCGGGCTCTGTGGTGTCCTCCTCAAGCATGAGGGCCAGGGGCTCAGGGTCACTGAGGCATCTGGTAAACCCTGTGCCTGCGGTGAGGGACCCAGGTTCAGGACAGACAGTCCTCTCAGTCTGCCCCAAACAAGAAAGTCAAAATGAGCCCTCATCCCTTCTCTGTCCTTTAGTGGATTTGGGACCTCAGTCTGTGCCCAGGCCGACCAGCAGTGGGATCCCGGCCACAAACACACAGAAGCAAAAGGTAAGTGCTGTGGTCATCTTCACTGTAACTATCTCAGGAAACTGTTTTCTTTACCTACAGCACCTTCTTGTGGCCTCATCTCTTGTGTCACAAGTGTCTGTGACATCTTTTCTTTGCCTTTACTTGCCAAAAATGGAAACCTTCCCCAGGGACCTACAGGCTTCTCCATTCCCCTCATCCTTTGGTGACTCTTCCGGAAGCTTTAAACGCACACAGGCCAAGGACTGGGTGCTGAACGGTGTTCACTGCTGTGTTTCTGGAGAAAACACAAGGAGAATGCCACCTAACTCCAGGGCTTTAAGTCTCATGGCACAGTGGGCCCCTGACTGATCCCCTTGCTTACAATGTTGCTGGGTCCCTGAAACGTGGTTTTTATTGTTGCTGTTGTTATTTTACTGCTTTCCTGCTTTGGGTTAGGGGATTAACTGTTTAGACAATCTGCTGTAATGCTCAGAAATGAAAAATGTGAGCACTCATCCCTCCACTTTATCCTGTGTGCTCTGTTCAATTTTGAGTGTTCTTCCATGTAGCAAATTCTGTGACACATCACTGTCCCATGTCACTGGTAACTGTGCCATGCAGAAGGCCTCCAGTGGTGCTCTTGACAAGTATTCTGAATTCTCGGAGGGCACCAATTTGTAATAGGAAATATACACTGGAGGTGACAAAAGTGAAGAGTAAAAGTTACTACCTACAGGACCAATTCCAAACAAAGGCCTTGAATTTACAGTCACATAAGTTGGTTCTCCTGTGGTCTGTGTAGCTGTGACAACGGTGCCTCCTCTGATCATCTTCCTGGGACTTGTACACCTGAAATCAAAACACATTGTTTCAACTTCATTATTTAGATTCCTATCTCATTTTTCTACATACAAATTATTCTTTATGTCATATTGCACTTAAAATTTGGTATTATCTGTGAATTAAGACAAATCTTATAGCCACATCTAAGTGCCTTATAAAGGTAACATTGTTTCTGTCTGCAAGCCCTGTGCGTTCCCTGAGGACTCAGGAATCCGCATCTCCCAGAGATGTCCGTGCACAGGGGCGGCTCCTACAGACAGGACAAGACCCTTTGTCCAGGAGGGAAGCAGAGGGGCGGGAGGGGTGCGCAGGGGGAGCTGGGATCGACTTCGGCTCTGCCTCCTGCAAGCTGTGTGGCCCTGGAGGATTCTCTCTTCCTCTGGGAGCATCTGTTCCCTTAAAGTTAGGACAGGATGGTCACACTGACCTTGCAGAATTCTGAGAATCAAAGACAGGACATTAACCACCTGTGGAAAGTCCTCCCAAGAGCAGCTGTGATCACGCGTGGAGGTGGAGTTTTCATTCCTCTCCTTGTGTCTGTTCTGACTGTTGCAGGGAGGAGCTACTGTGCAGGTGGGAGGGAGGGGGTGGCCCTGACACGGACGCCCGTCTGTCTGGAACATGCTTCTTCCTCGGTGTGTCCTGTCTGCTCTTCCCTGGGACAGGGCCCAGCGTCCTGCATTTGCAGACACAGGCAGTGCCGTGTGGTCACAGCAGTTTGTCCTGTGACTTCCCTTTACTCCCAGCAGTCGGGGTGACCCAGTGGGAGGAAGATTTTGGCACTGGCATTGCTGGTTTGAAGCTCGATGGTGGGGAAGGTGTCAGTGTCTGTCACCTGCTTCATGAGGCTCAGCTTTTATTGGTGTTTTTGTCCATCATGTGAGCAGGTTTCAAACTTTACCATTTTCTCTCTGCAGGTGGAGGTGGATGCAAGAGGGCCCCCTGGAGTCCCAGGACCGGCCCACATGCCCAAGCCCACCTTCAGGAACCATGAGCCACTTCCTCGCCCATCCTGCCCTCTGAGACCTCAGCCCCCACCTCAACAGCCACCGTTCGGTATGGTGACTGACAGGGTGAGCTTAGTACAGCTTGTTCACCTTTTCTGTCACTGAGGCAACAAAAAACCATGTCGCACCTAGTGCTGCAGGGCTGGGCAGTACAAGGGTAAAGCTGGCCGAGGACACAGTGCTTTCCTCAGGTTCCGGGGACACACACAGGGTGGCATCTTCTCCCTATCATGAGCTGGGTAGCAGGTGTCTCCTGTAGATGAGGAAGGAGGTGTTTATATAAGCCAGAATTTCGGTTTTGCAGACAGACAGGCAGCCGAGGCCACGTGCCTGGCTCTGTGAGGGGTGAGACCTGCCCCTGCCTGTGAGGGCTTCACGTGTCCTGTAGGAGGGACACAGGCCACCCAGGGCACACAGCTTGTGGTCACCTGCAATGGCAGCCGCAGGGAAGTTCCCTGAGTGCAAACAAGGGAGAGGGAGTCGCCAGGGATAACCAGGAGGGGGAGGAAGTGGGGAGCAGCCCCACTTGGTTGGTGCTGAGCTCACATGGGAGGAGCAGGACAGCTGTTCTGGGCAGGGCCGCAGCCTGCACAGGAGCCTGGGGCCATGTGAGGAGCTCAGTGGCATCATGTTTCCTGGCGATTAAGCCCTCAGAAGGTCCTTGCTGCCCTTGGAGTCCATAATCCACAGGAAAGACGATTGTTCCCTGCGTGAGTGAAGGTTCTAGATCACAGTGTTAAGAATGCCCTGGGGTCTGGGAGATGTATCTTGTGTCTGTCACGAGATCTTTTGTGCCTGAGTTTAGTGCGGCCCAGTGAGAACAGAAGTGAGGACGGGTCTCGTGAGCAGAGAGGAGGCCTTGGCCTTGAGAGTGGGGCAGACTCTGGCGGGAGCTGCAGGCCCATCCTGAGCTGTCTCTCGGCTCAGCCCCAGCACCCTCTGGGAGCCACCACTGATGCTCAGCTTTGCTTTCTGGAAGTTTCCGTGAAGTACCCTCAGCCTTCCCTGTGCGCTGCTGCCTCAGGCCCCGACACCCACTGTCTGTGGGGCCTGCTCAGAGCCTCTGCTCTGTCATGTGTGAGCCGGGGACAGTGTTGCTGTCTGAGGACATTGTGAAGACAAGGACACTGTTGGGGTGGAAAACTTACTAGGTGCCCATGGCATGGGTGGAGAAAAATTTCTTACACAGAGATTAGGATAGAATAAAAGAAAAGTTTATTTAACTTTTCCCCAAGGACAAAGGGCCAACACAGCAGCGAAGGAGGGAAGGAGTGTTGGTGTAGAAAATCAGCTACTCAGGCTTCTTATTTAGAGGGTGTAAAGGGGTCAAGATGATTTGTGACTGCAGCCAAATTAACAGGATCCAGCTGTAAAACCCATTTCTTCTCCTTTTCTTAGCAGCAGGCTGGTAACAGAAGCAGCTGCCTTTGCCCTGGAGAAAGGCTTACTGCTGGGGATGGCAACCTTGTCTGTTATTTGGCCCTTAAGATGCGGTTTGGGGCAGGAACTGAGGCCTGAAGCTTTCATCCCACCCGCCTCCCTTACTGTCCATTCAGGAACTCTTTAGGGATCTAAAAGCCATTCTCAAAAGCAGTTTCTAGAAAATGTAAAAGAGAAAGATTTGCATTTCCTTTCTATCTGCTCACCTGTTTTCAGATGTTGTGAAAAGAGAACTCCGTGGAGTGCCTATTAGGGAGAGAGCTCAAATGGTTGATTTTAACTCTTACCGAGAAACTACATAATTTTTTCCTGTTATTTCACTAGCAAGGCTATCCTTTCAGAGACCAAGCATATAAAGAACAAGATGGTTGGTCCATGCTGGGCCCTCAGCCCCTCACTGTTTAGGTGAAAATATTTCCACTCAGAATATCATCAAAAGATGCTGAATCTTAGTGGGTAGCAGCACAGCCCAGATATTTCTATTTTCTTTTTCAGAGATAAGGCAAAGTCCCCCTGTCTACTGTTAAAATTCAGATCCTACCAGATAAAGGCAGGAAAGGTAATTTTGGGAATGTGTACACAAGTAACC
Source organism: Microcebus murinus (assembly GCF_040939455.1). Lineage (NCBI taxonomy): Eukaryota > Metazoa > Chordata > Mammalia > Primates > Cheirogaleidae > Microcebus > Microcebus murinus. Next base: position 14,942,621 of record NC_134122.1, on the reverse strand, counting down.
TCAGTGCTGTATACCTGAGATCTGAAGACAGTTGTTTTTGATGACATGCAGACATGCAGATGCAGCCGGACACAGAAGTATTCGTCAGGGGCACAGATACATTATAGGACATAAAATGTATTGCAGAACAAATAAGATGACATGGAAATAAACCAAAATCTGTTCACCTTACAGGACAACCATTTTGAAATTTGAAGAGGACCCTGAGCCCAGATACCATCAAGCGTATTGGAAATGGGGTCAGACCTTCGTGTGTTCCCACTTTGTTCCGAGCCCGATGCTCCCTCATCCCCTCACATCCTTCCCAGGGTTTCCCCTAATAAACCTTCCAGTTCTCTCTGTCTGGCTCAGTGTCTGCTGCCTGGAGGACCCGCTGACCCCCAGGGTGCACACAGTGATTCCTGCACATGCATTTCGGGCAGACACTAAGGTGGTGCAGGCAGAAGCAGGGTCACCTGTGGGATTGTCAGTACTGGGAGTGACCCAAGGGGTCTGCAGGGGTGGTGGGAGCACCTTGTGTCAAGACTTGGGTGGTGATGGTGCTGGTTCATTCTAGAAATATTCAGGGAGCACCTGCTGTCTGCTAGTCCTGGGTGCCTTGTGATCAGATGGGCCATTCTGACCCCATGAGGTGGTGACTTCTCATAATGGAGCAGAGATGACAGACCAGCAGGGGTTTGGGCAGCCAGTGAGGAGTACCCCCCTTTCTCAAGGCCCTTCCCCCACAGACCCAGTGGCCCTCAATAGCACCAAGTTCAACCAGGCTCCAGGGAAGCAGAGCTAGGAACAGATTTTTCCAGAAGTCCTGAGAGCCCCAGAATCCTTCTGTATTTCTACGTTGTGGAATGGACAGAGGTCAGTGGTGTGAGGACCCCTGAGCAGAGCTGGAGTGGAGCAGCTGGGGGGACTGAGCCTGAGAAAGAGATAGGCAGGGGGTAGAGGGCAGGGAGCAAAGGGGGGAGCCTGCAAGGTGGGGAAAGTGAGGGACTGAGGGGCCCAGCTGGAAGGTACAGGAAGGGCAGGAAGTCCTGGCATCAGGGGCTGGGAGGGGCCCTTGGGCTCCAAGGCTCTGACCTCCTAGGAGCCCAGCAGTGCAGAAGTCCATGGCACTTGGACACTTAGGTCCCCCTTTGTGGCTGGGTGGAGCCTTCCCTGGAGCAAGGTGGGAATTACTGCATAGACTGGCCACAAGAAGAATACAAATTTTCTTTTGTCATATGTGAATAAAAGACCATTAGAGGCCAGGTGCGGTGGATCATGCCTGTAATCCTAGCACTCTGGGAGGCCGAGGCAGGCAGATTGCTCGAGGTCAGGAGTTCAAAACCAGCCTGAGCAAGAGCGAGACCCTGTCTCTACTATAAATAGAAAGAAATTAATTGGCCAATTAATATATATAAAAAAAAAAATTAGCCAGGCATGGTGCCACATGCATATAGTCCCAGCTACTCAAGGGGCTGAGGCAGTAGGATTGCTTGAGGCCAGGAGTTTGAGGTTGCTGTGAGCTAGGCTGATGCCATGGCATTCACTCTAGCTTGGGCAACAAAACGAGACTCTGTCTCAAAAAATAAAAAAAGTATAAAGACCATTAGAAGGACATATATTGGAAGGTTTTAACATTATCAGTTCCAGAATTTCTTCCCACACCTGCTGTGATTCCTTTTTTTGAGTCTGACACAGGATAGCAGTTGCCATCCAAATAAATCAACTCCTCCATCCCATCCCCAAGCCAAACCGCTGCTTCGGCAGAGGACAAAGCCAGTGCTGTTGGCTGCCTAAGCTTCCCCCTGCATGGCCACCCTATGAGACACGGGGCAGCCGAGTCCCAGGAGCTGCTCAGGAACACCAGACCCCACCCATCTGCCCTCACTCACCTTCCCCAGGTACTTGTATGGGGCGTCTTGGACTTCGGACTTCGCATGCTGCTGCAGCAACTTGGTGAGCTGGGTTGGATAATGGGACAGGAACTGCAGGGGGTCAGGACAATAAATGCCTTCACTTCCTACAGAACGGGAGCAGAGGAGGCTCTCGGTGAGTGACAACCTATGATATAGTTTAAACAGTAAAAGTTTATTTAATGAGTGGAAAAACAGGGTGATGTTTGAGCCTATAATGGTTAAGAACATAGGGGCTTTAGAAAAAGGACAGAACCAAATTGAAGTTTTTATACTTCCGATTTCTACTCCATTCCTTGGAAAATTAATCTCTCTTACCCTCAATTTCCTTCTGTGTGAAATGGGAACAACAAAAGTTCATTGTTCATTAGGTTTGTATAAAAAAACCCACGAGATAATACATATACAATGCCTAACTAGTTTAAAATTATTACTATTGTCATTATTATAATTAATATTATCATTTTCGCTGTTATTATGTAAACTAACCTTTGCCTGAAACCCACAAATGAAAGAAATGTTAACTTTAATAGCTGTCGGTAATTGACAGTTTTTATATTATCGATTATATCCCCACGTAATTACACAGATGCTCATACATAGCTTGTGGAATCAGTGCAAGCTCTGGAGACACCTGCTTCCTTTTCTGGCTCCATCACTTGTTAGCTGTGCAATCTGTGCAAGTTAATTAGCCTCGTCATGCCTCTGTTTCCTTACCTAGAAGAGATGTAATAAGAGTCCTTAACTCATTCGTTTGTCATGAGGGGTAAATGATTTGTGTTGTTAAATACTGGCTGTCATGATCATCCTTCAAAAAGTGTCATTTTCAGAGCCACAGACGAGGCCACAGTGCCACCTGGTGGCCATGCAGTGTAAATTCACATGCACACCCACTGCCCTCCCTCCACCCTAGGGCCAAGGCTGGGTAGGTAAAGGCAGGAACTGTCACCTGCATCTGCCTTCCTAGTACCCATACACAGATTTCCATATCGTCCTCCTCACTCCCCCTCAAATGGGGTCCAGGGTGTGCGACACAGCTGGGTGATCCACAGGCGTTCACTGCCTCTGCTAGTCCTGGGAGGTAACTGAAGATCGTTGTTTCGCCTTTCTCGTGTTCTGCAGCCAGGGCTGGGGAAACTCAGGCCCTCAAGTTTCTTGCTTTGAAGAGTCACATTTTCCCTTGGTGCAGAGGGTAAAGGTCATAGGAAGCCAGAGACCGCTGACCTGCTTGTGTCATGGGACCAAACTATAAAGACCTCAATGACCCGTGTTAAATACGTAAGGTTCAGATGCTGCCCAAGGGTCTCTTACCTCAGTGTCCAAGCAACAGGTAAAGCCCAGAAAACGTTAAAGATATAATGAAAAAAGGAATTTAAAAAATAAGAGGCAGACAGGGAGCAATAAATATTTATATAGTATATCCAAACAGAAACATAATGAAAACTTTGAAAGTATGCTTCATGCATGTAAGACTTCAGCAAGACATATGAATATGCCCTTTGAATTAAAGAATAAAAGAGAAATTGAAAATGTATGAATAATTGGATTTAATTATCAATTATTATGAGAAATGGGCATACTAAAAAATACTAGGATATTATAGATATCCTAAGTTCATCTTTGAAATGGAGATGTAAAACAAACTGTCCTTGGATTTTAATTGGTGAAAAATTATTTTCACTGAATACATCTAATTTACAATTAGCAGCCACTGAGTTGATTTGCAAATATTCTAATGATTTAAATCCTTTTGAAATGTCATCTTCAATGATTTTAAGCAGCATGCAATGTCAACAATTGATATTTTAAAAAATCACCATTGTGTTCTGATCTTCTAAAATTGATTCATGAATTTTGCTTCGTGCAATCTTTTCTAAATTTAGAAGTGGTCTTTAAATGGTTTTGGTATTTTTTTTAACAATAGCAGGCACAATGGGATTCTGTAAAATCTAAGCTAAGCTAAAAGTAATCAAATTATTTAAGATAATCACTGGCTGTTGAAAAACTGTAAAACATGGTAATTCTCTCAATTAAAAATGAGTATATTTTTAAAATATCACTGATGTTTGCTCCTATTAATGCCAGAAATGTAAAATTGTAATAAATTCTAGTTTGGGCATCAATATTATATTTAAACTCAATGTTATGAGTTTTAATATACTCACTTTTCAATTCTTCACTATTTTTTTCAACTGCTTTAATATTGTAGGGAAAATTAGCCATTAACAAATTAATAATTAATAAAAGTACATAAATGATATATATTTTCCCTTTCACCTGGGGCTCTAATAGGACTTGGCTAGGCACTGGACATATACCCTTCTCATTTTCCTAGAAGGTTTCACTATTTCATTTATTCATTTTCTGATTGAATATGTGTTTGCCCTTCCTCAATCTGTCTCAGGATTTTTCCCCAGAAATAATCTTGAATCTTTAAAAAATACTATAACATGCTATGATTTGGAGTCATCGTATCCCTCAATAAATGGATACTTTTATAAAATAAATTTTGTGGCAGGCACAGTGGCTTATGCCCAAATCCCAGCACTTTGGGAGGCTGAGGCTGGAGGATCGCTTGAGCCCAGAAGTTCCAGACCAGCTTGTAGAGACTATATCTCTACAAAAAATCAAAAAATTAGCTGGGCATGGTGGCATGTGCCTGTAGTCCTAGCTACTTGGAAGGCTGAGGTGAGAAGGTCACTTGAACCCAGGTATTTGAGTCCAGCCTGGGCAACACAATGAGATTCCATTTCCTAAAAAGAGACATATATCTCTAGACAAACTTCAGCAAAGTAAAGCAGCCAGGACTTCAAGAAGGAAGCTCTTTATTATTGACTGGCCACCAAATTGGTCCCCAAACCACAGCAACACCTCCCTCAGATGGTATATCCAGCTACCACAAAGTCAGGACAAAGATTTTGTTACCTTTCATACATACAGATCTGTTAATATATACTCATAAATTGCATTCTCTTTTTTATATTGATACAGAAGGGGCGTCTGTTGGCAGATTATTTCTCCCACAAAAACAAGGAGTTTCTGTTGTATCACCATTTTATAAATATAGCAGTTGACATTTTCTAATCAATGTCAAAAGAAAAAAGCCCCATCCTGGAGATAATTTAATGACTATTATATTAAACCTATATGGATTTTTTTATTCTACCCCATGTCTCCAGGCTTATGTTGCTATATTAAAACAGTCAAATATATAACTGTTTCATAAAAGTAAATATTCCATGTAAAAAATTTCAAGTTTTTTACCACTAAGAAACTAAAATTCCTCACAGTGGAATAAAAGTAGAAATCAACCATAACAGAAACTCACATTTCTACCCAAAAACGTGGAAATTAAACAACCTCCTACTAAATGATTACTTCATAAATGAAGAAATCAAGATGGAAATTTAAAAATTCTATGAAGAAAATGACAATGGAGAGACAAGTTATCAACTCCTCTGGGACACAGCTAAAGCAGTTCTGAGAGGAAAGTTTACCTCCATAAATGCCTATAACCAAAAGTCAAAAAGATCACAAATAGACAATCTAATAAAACGACTCAAAGAGCTGGAAAAAGAAGAACAGAGCAGCCCCAAACTCAGCAGAAGAAGTGAAATCAACAAGATCAAATCAGAACTAAACGAAATTGAAAACAGGGAAGCTATTCAGGAGATTAATAAAACAAAAAGTTGGTTCCTTGAAAAAATAAACAAAATTGACACACCACTGGCTAAGCTAACGAAAAGCAGAAAAGAGAAATCTCTAATAAGCTCCATCAAGAACAAGAAAGTAGATATCACAACTGATCCCAAAGAGATACAAAATATAATTTATGAGTACTACAAAAATCTTTATGCACACAAACTGGAAAATGCGGAGGAAATGGACAAATTTCTAGAAACACACAGCCTCCCTAGGCTCAACCAGGAAGAAATAGATTCCCTGAACAGACCAATCTCAAGAGCTGAAATAGAAACAGCAATTAAAAATCTCCCTAAAAAGAAAAGTCCCGGTCCAGATGGTTTCACACCCGAATTTTACCACACTTACAAAGAACTAGTACCTATCTTGCAGAAACTATTCCACAACATTGAGAAGAACGGAAACCTCCCCGACATCTTTTATGAAGCGAATATTACTCTGATACCAAAACCAGGAAAGGATGCAACAAAAAAAGAAAACTACAGACTAATATCCCTAATGAATATAGATGCAAAAATTTTCAACAAAATCTTAGCTAACCGAATCCAGACGCTTATAAAAAAAATAATCCCTCACGACCAAGTGGGCTTCATCCCAGGGATGCAGGGATGGTTCAACATACGTAAATCTATAAATGCAATTCACCACATAAACAGAAGCAAAAACAAAGACCACATGATTCTTTCAATAAGATGCAGAAAAAGCTTTTGACAAAATTCAACACCCTTTCATGATACGAATATTTAATAAAATAGGCATAGGAGGAACATACCTAAAAATGATACAAGCCATATATGACAGACCCATAGCCAACATCATACTGAATGGGGAAAAATTGAAAGCATTCCCACTTAGAACTGGAACCAGACAAGGCTGCCCACTATCTCCACTTCTATTCAACATAGTGCTAGAAGTCCTGGCTACAGCAATCAAACAGGAAAGTGGAATTAAAGGTATCCAAATAGGGGCAGAAGAGATCAAACTTTCACTCTTTGCTGATAATATGATATTATATTTAGAAAACCCCAAAGATTCAACCAAGAAACTCCTGGAACTGATAAATGAATTTAGTAAAGTCTCAGGATACAAAATCAATACACAGAAATCAGAGGCATTCATATACGCCAACAACAATCAAATTGAGAACCAAATCAAAGACTCAATTCCCTTCACAATAGCAACAAAGAAATTAAAGTACCTAGAAATATATTTAACCAAGGAGGTAAAAGACCTCTACAGGGAGAACTATGAAACACTGAGGAAGGAAATAGCAGAGGATGTAAACAGATGGAAATCCATTCCATGCTCGTGGATCGGCAGACTCAATATCATTAAAATGTCTATACTACCCAAACTGATCTACAGATTCAATGCAATACCTATTAAAATCCCATCAGCATTCTTCACAGATATAGAAAAAATAATTTTACGTTTCGTATGGAACCAAAGAAGACCCCGAATATCAAAAGTAATTCTAGGCAACAAAAACAAAATGGGAGGTATTAATATGCCAGATATCAAACTATACTACAAAGCTGTAGTAATTAAATCAATCTGTGTATTGGCACAAAAATAGGAATATTGACCAGTGGAACAGATCTGAGAATCCTGATATAAAACCATCCTCACATAGCCATCTAATCTTTGACAAAGCAGACAAAAACATACACTGGGGAAAAGAATCCCTTTTCAATAAATGGTGCTGGGAAAACTGGATAGCCACTTGTAGAAGGCTAAAGCAGGACCCACACCTTTCACCTCTCACAAAAATCAACTCATGCTGGATAACAGACTTAAACCTAAGGTATGAAACTATTAGAATTCTAGAGGAAAATGTTGGAAACACTCTCCTAGACATCAGCTTAGGCAAAGAGTTTATGGAGAAGACCCCAAAGGCAATCACAGCAGCAACAAAAATAAATGGGACATGATCAAACTAAAAAGCTTCTGCACAGCCAAAGAAACATTCATGAAAGTAAACAGACAACCTACAGAATGGAAGAAAATTTTTGCATCCTACACATCCGATAAGGGCCTGATAACTAGAATATACTTAGAACTCACAAAAACCAGCACGAAAAAATCAAATAACCCTATTAAAAAGTGGGCAAAGGACTTGAACAGAAACTTTTCTAAAGAAGACAGAAGAATGGCCAACAAACATGAAAAAATGTTCAACATCTCTAATCATCAGGGAAATGCAAATCAAAACCACAATGAGATATCACTTAACTCCAGTGAAAATGGCCTTTATCAAAAAGTCTCCAAACAATAAATGCTGGCGTGGATGCGGAGAGAGAGGAACACTCCTACACTGCTGGTGGGACTGCAAACTAGTTCAACCTCTGTGGAAAGCAATATGGAGATACCTTAAAGCGATACAAATGAATCTACCATTTGATCCAGCAATCCCATTACTGGGCATCTATCCAAAAGATCCAATGACACTCTACAAAAAAGACACCTGCACTCAAATGTTTATAGCAGCACCATTCATAATTGCAAGGCTGTGGAAACAGCCCAAGTGCCCATCAATCCAAGAATGGATTAATAAAATGTGGTATATGTATATCATGGAGGACTATTCAGCTCTAAGAAACAACGGTGATATAGCACATCTTATATTTTCCTGGTTAGAGCTGGAACTCATACTACTAAGTGAAGTATCCCAAGAATGGAAAAACAATCACCACATATACTCACCAGCAAACTGGTATTAACTGAGCAGCACCTAAGTGGACACATAGGTACTACAGTAATAGGGTATTGGGCAGGGAGGAGAGGGGCAGGTATATACATACATAATGAGTGAGATGTACACCATCTGGGGGATGGTCATGCTGGAAACTCAGACTTGTGTGGGGAGGGGGGAAAGGGCATTTATTGAAACCTTAAAATCTGTACCCCCATAATATGCCGAAATTAAAAAAAAAAAAAGAAACTAAAATTCCTGGAAAATATACCATATTTAAATACACTGAGACTTGGCCAGGTATAGTGGCTCATGCCTGTAACTCCAGCACTGTGTTGGGAGGCCAAGGCAGAAGAATCACTTGAGGCCAGGAGCTTGAGACCAGCCTGGGCAACATAGCAAGACCTTGTCTCTATGAATATTAGAAAAATTAGCTAGGTGTGGTGGCGTTTGCCTATAGTCCCAGTTACCTGGGAAACTGAGGTGAGAGGATCCCTTGAGCCCATGAGTTCAAGGCCACAGTGAGCTATGATTATACCACTATACTCCAACACGGGTGACAGAGCATAGACCATGTCTCTAAAAAGAAAAAGAAAACACACTGAGACCTGTGTATGTTGTGGCACCATGACCAGTGTCTTTGAGTAGCCTAGGGGGAACAAATTTATTTTTAATTTTTCCCCCATCTTCTGTAGTATAGGAACAAATTTGTATCCTGGGTATTTAGTCCAAAGCTTCTGCTTTCTGATTTTAAATTCTATTCTGAAAATTTATACTTGTTTTATAATATTGTTTTAAAATACTATCCAAGAAAACTGACACTTTAGAAAGTTGGACCATGTTTTTATTGTGTGGCACGAGGCACACCTGAGAATATTTCAGGGGTACAACCTGGGTTCACAAGTAGTCTTACTGGTTAGTTCAAGTAGTTCATAAAATATGGCTTCCTGAACTCATAAAAACACCTACAAAAAGAAATAAAAAGTTTTGTAATATATTAAACAAAGGAAGCACAGGAGAACCTGTTAGGTCCAGTGCAGAGAAAGAGACACGAAGCTTCATGTGTAGCAAAATGGTGTTTATTTTGAGCATCTGGGTGTACACCAGTGGAGGCAAAAAAGCGTCCACCTGAGGGAGGGGAAAGACTTGGGTTTTATAGAGGGTTTCTCAGGGAGGAGTGAGTACCTGGGCCAGAAAAGCCACTGAAATAAAACTTTTTTAAACAACCAATTTCTGAGACCCCTGCACCAGTCTCATCCTATAGAGATAAGGGGGGTGGGGTATAGTTCCCTCCTTATCAGGGGGGATAGGAATGCCACAGCTGTCTGTTAGATTTTACAACCTTCAGGGACTCTCCAGACTCCTGCTGGCTATTGTTTCAAAAACCTTGGTTTTCTGGTATACACAAACCTAACAGAACCCTTCGTACTATCTTCAGAATTTTGGGATTTTTGGTGGGAGTGGGAGCGGGTCTATGTTGCCCAGGCTGGTCTTGAACTCCTGAACTCCTAGGCTCAAGCGATCCTCCAGCCTTGCCTACCAAAGTACTGGGGTTGCAGATGTGAACTGCTGCACCTGGCTTACAACGTTTCTATAAACCTAAATCTATTCTAAAATTTAAAAGTTTATTTAAAAAAACAAAATTTCACCTTTAGCAATGGTGCAACCAAGGGCTTAAACTTGGTTATAACCTTTCATTACTATAACCCGAATAACACCAGGTCTGATCCGGGGTTTTAATTTTCTTGCACCTTGTTGTCAAAGCTTGAAATGAGCTCATTTTAAAGCTATTTAATTTTCAGGTTCCTGCCAGTTTTTCTATTTTTCACACGTTTTTCCTGCCTTCCTCAGTTGGGGGTAGGAGGAAAAGTAGTCCCACTTTTCTGTTTTCAAGTTATCAAGGGTCTGGGCAAACAGGTCAACAAACACAAGGGGAGAAACTGGAGGAGGCGGGGAAACTCAGGGAATTCACCTCCGGGTCTGCTATTAACTAGCACTAGTGTGATAGTTGTCACTGGGAGCAAATAGATTAAGACTGGGATCCAGATCTGACAGTAGACCCTAATTTCGCCATTTCCTCACCAAAACAGAAAAAACCAACTGCTCAGAAAGTGGCTGCACCTGAAGCCAAGCTGCACTCCCAGCTGTGCGGAGGACATTCCTATCCCTCCCAGACAGCGGGAACAAAGCCTGTTCCCCTGACCAGGGTCCAGCGGCCTGAGAAGTCACTTATCTCACCACCCCCAGAGCCTGAGGGGGCGCGCAGGAGTCAAACACGATACGGGGTGAAGGGAGACGCTGCGCAGGCGCAGAAGGTGGCCGCGCGGCCAACGGGGCGTACTGCGCACGCGCGCCTCCGGCAGGCGCCTTTTCCTCCTGCCGGCGGGCTAGAGGCTGCCTTGCTTTCCCGCCCTTGGGCCTCACCCTCCTGCCCGCCGACGGCGTTGCCTTGGGAACGCAGCGGCTGCCCTGGACCTTGTGGTAGCGGCGCCGCTTGCCTGGGTCGCCTCTGCGGACCTTGCGGCGGCGACAGCGGGAGCCCATGGAGCTTTCAGGCGCGCCGGTGATTACGAGCAGGAGGCGGCAGGGCCTGGGCCGTTGCAGGCATTTCTTCTGGCTCGGCGTCATCTTCGACGCGGTGGGCGTGGCGGTGCTGTTCACCGGCATCTTCTGCAACCTGTTCTTCTTCGACACGCTGGTCTACCTGGGTTCCATCATCATCTTCTTCAGCCTGCTCTGGTGGATCTCCTGGTACGCCGGCAACATCGAGCTGCCCGAGGACACCTCGAAGGAGATCGAGTACTTGCCGTCCGGCGCCTTGTTGAAAGCCCTGCGCCAGAGCATCAGCCACCGCTTGTCTCTGTCCCTCACCGGCGTCTCCGACACCTTTCAGCGGATGCAGCGGCGCCGGCAACGCTCTCGAAGGATGCCCTCCCTGAAAATGACCGTCGCGGGCCTGGCAGAAAAACAGGAGGAAACGGAGAACAAGGACATAGACGGAGGGGGAAGTGCCCAGGAGAGCGGTGCCCCTCAAGACTTTTGCAAAGAGGATCTGGATCCCAAGCCTGAAGGTGACAAAAGTTCAGAGGCAGTTGGCTCCGCAGGCCCGCCGTGTTTTGGTCAGCAGCCTATGTTCCCATCAGACCAGCCTCTGCCGCCCGATGTCCAGGCCTCTGTTGGCCCGCCTGTGGTGCCCTCGGTCTCCGTTGGTCAGCCTCCAGGCATTTCTGGGAGCCAGCTCCAGATCCTTCCTCAGGCTTCTCAAACTGAGGCTTGGCCTGGTCAGGCTGTAGACTCACGGGTCTCTCCGCCTGGTCAGAACTCGGAGGCCCTCCAGAGCACCTCTGTAGTCCAGGAGATTTCTGTAAGGCAGTCATCACATGTCCTGGAGGTTCCTGAGAATCCAGTTACTCCACCACTACCTAGCCAGACACTATCTCAGGAGCTCCCTGACACTGCATCACCTGTCACTGAGGCCACAGCTCCAGCCACTCAGGCCCAGCAGTCCGTCCCCACTGAGAGTGCTCCAGCCCCAGGGGCAGTGAAGAAAAGTGGCCCCCTCTAGTAGGAACCAGACCCCAGCCATTTGAGTGGCTGCTCAGGCCTCTGCCAAGTAAGTGCCTTTAGAGGAAGAGTCACACACATTAGTCCTTGATTGTTAGTCCTGATCTGTGTTCTGGTGGCTTCTACGACCCCTCTTGTCCAAAAAAATAAAGTTAGTGGAAGCGAAGTGGCCTTGTCTTTCAGGGACTAGCTGTTTTTGACATTAGCAGATTTTTTTAAACCTACAGCTCTGAGTGGATGAGTGCTATTAAGGTTTTGCCTACTGCAAGAGATAACGAAATCTGTTCCTTTTATTTAAGCTCAGTAGAGTGGCAATTACATTCCTTTGGGAGCTATAAGGTCTGGGAGTGGGTGGAAGATTTGGGTTCTGCAAGGTTTTTGAAACAATGATTTTAGGTGGTACAGGGACCCAGCATAAATGGCATTGAGACCTAGGGAGGGAAAGTTATTCACTTTTCAATTCTTTTTCAATCCTTTTAATTTTTATCAGGAAGAATGTCCTTAGTTTGAGGTTGGTGATCCTCACCACCTCTCTAATGCTTTTGTAGGCAACAACTGCACACAACTAGAATTTAATAGCATTTTTGTTCACAAACTGTGGGTAACATCTACTTGTGCCAAGTGATACTGGTTTTCTGTTTACAATAGAGGTGGTTGCTTTTTGAAATACTACTTAAGTAAAAAAACCATTTTACTTGAGTCAATTTACAGGTAAAATTAATTGTACAACTGAAACTTGAATGATTCTGAAGTCTGGAAAACATTTGGCTATTTGTATTATCACGAGTTTTCTACTAAATCCCAAGACCCTTTGTGCTAACCTCTTTAATGAATTTATGAGTAAAACTATTAAGGACGAATTCCATTTAACTCCCCAACCTCTTGTCACTTAGAAAGATGGAGAAGGTCAGAATTGGCGACCCTGCTTGTCTGTGGGTTAAGTGCTGTCATGATGTACATATGGTATCCATATATCATTGCTTACAGTGATATATGGTGCACATTTCTGACTATTAACTTCCTGGTCTTCTCCAGTACTGTTTCAAAAGTTACCTACTGCAGGTTGCCATGGTGCATACCTATTATCTCATCACTTTGGGAGGCCAGGAGTTTGAGACCAGCCTAGACAACATAGTGAGACCCTGCCTACAAAAAAATTTTTTTTTAATTAGCTGGGCATGGTGGCTCACAACACCTGTAGTCCTATCTACTTGGGAGGCTGAGATGGGAGGATCGCTTGAGTGCAGGAGTTGGAGTTTACAGTGAGCTATGATGTGCCACTGCACTCCAGCCTAGGCCATAGAGTAAGACCCTGCCTTTAAAAAAAATAAAAAGTTACCTGCTCTAAGGGATGGTGCAGAGCAATATGTTAGGCTCCTTGTTTTTTAAACTCTACCAACATACTATCCAAGATGTTCATCTTTACTACATATTGGTTGGTTTTATTTCCTTAAAATTTTCTTCAAACTACCTTTAAGAGAATGAAAACGCATTCTCTTTCTAGATGTATACACACATGTATGTTCTATAGATAATCTGTAGGGTTAAAAATTTTTGGCTACTTTGGTTTTCTACAATTTGAAGGCTTGGATTTAACATGAAATACATTCATTGATTTATCTTTATTTCTATTTTTTTGAAAAAGACAAAAGGCCAGGCACAGTGGCTCATGCTAGGTGTAATCCTAGCACTTTGGGAGGCGGAGGCAGGAGAATTGTTTGAGGTAGTGGTTTAAGACCAGCCTGAGCAAGAGCAAGACCTCTACAAAATATAGAAAAATTAGCCAGGTGTAGTGGTGCATGCCTGTAGGCCCAGCTACTTGGGAGGCTGAGGCAGGAGGATCCCTTGAGGCCAGCAGTTTGAGGTTGCAGCAAGCTATGATGCACCCTAGCCTGAGCAACAGAATGACACCTTGTCTCTAAAAACAAAACTTAAAAAAATAAATAAAAAGTAAATTAAAGGGCTGGGAGCGGTGGCTCACGCCTGTAATCCTAACACTCTGGGAGGCTGAGGCAGGTGGAGTTTGAGTTCAGGAGTTCAAGACCAGCCTAAGTAAGAGTGAGACCCCCATCTCTACTAAAAAAATAGAAAGAAATTAGCCGGACAACTAAAAATATATAGAAAAAATTAGCCGGACATGGTGGCGCATGCCTGTAGTCCCAGGTACTCAGGAGGCTGAGGCAGAAGGATTGCTTGAGCCCAGGAGTTTGAGGTTGCTGTGAGCTAGGTTGATGCCACCGCACTCTAGCCAGGGCAGCAGAGGGAGACTCTGTCTCAAAATAAAAAAGCAAATTAAAAGATAAAAAAGAGCAAAACACCAACAAACCATCACTGCAGAGGGAAAGGACTTAGTGCATGGAATCACCATTTTTTTCCCCTTGATTCTATTTCAGGTAATTTGCATGATTGAAATAATTCTCTACGTAATTCTTGGAGACTTACACTAAGTACCAGGAATAAGATAAACATACATAAAGATGAAAGGATGCAGACTTGCCATCAGAGAGCTTTGTAGTCTTTGTTCTCTAAATCAAAGGAATAACTCTAAAGAGGATTGAAAAAGAAAAAAATAAAGAGCTGGGAGCTGTGGCTGATGTCTATAATACTCTAGCACTTTGGGAGGCTGAGGCGGGAGGATCACTTGAGGCCAGGAGTTCAAAACCAGCCTGGGTAACATAGTGAGACATCTCTACAAAAAATTTAGAAAAAGAAAAATAAAGAGGATAGAATTTTAGGTAACGAAGGAAGAGGGGTAGGTCCTGTAGCAAGTGGAAGAATTATCTTTTTGACAGAATGAGCCACACAATACCCTCCAAATAATTAATTCATCCAGGGGTGGGGAACCTGTGGCCTTCTGGATCCTTGAGTGTGGACTTTTGACTGAATCCAAATTTTGCAGGAAAAATCCTTTTAATAAAGGGATTTGTTCTCTGAAGTTTGGATTTTGTCGAGGAGCCATACTTGGGGATCTGGGGGGCCACATGTGGCCTTGAGGCTGCAGGTTCCCCAACCCTGCTGAAGGCAGGGCATTACATTAAGCCCTGGAGATTTACAGCTAAATATAATGTCCCTGCTCTCCAAGCACTCACCACCTATCAAGGGAGACAGCCACGGGAGTAACTACCACAGTGTAATATAATAGAAGTCTACTCAAAGTGCTTTGAGAATATAGGTGTGGGCTGAGTGAAGGATGTTGAAGTTGGATCCTAAAGTTCGCTGGGTAAAGAAGATAGGGAAGAACATTCCATGGAAAGGGAAGAGTGCCAACAAAAATGCACAGAAGTTTCTAGCAGTTCTAATAGCTTGTTGGGGACACCTTTGGGAAAAGATAGCTTGATGCTGTCAAAAATCAAGGGTGCTTGAGAGTCAGGTTGGAGAGAGAGAGGCACATGTAGTGTCTGAAAATAAAGTTAGGGAGGGAAGATGGGGCTAGATGGTGGACGGTCTTTCCAGGGAATAAAAACCATTAATTTTCTTACAAGCTTTGGAAAACCTTTGAAGGCTTTTTTTAAGCAAGGTAGAGTTGTTTTCATAGTTTCCAACCTGTGGCCTCTGCTGTAAAGTAATAGCAATGGGCCAGTTATTAGAGATTAATTGCTAAAGTCTCTCTCGTTTAGTTCTGAGGTGAAAAGAGACCTCTTAGACCTTAGCAACAATTTGTAACTAAAGTGTAGGCTCTGTGCGTATTTATCCAGGAAAACACTTTCAGCTTATTTGTACATAATTCTTTCTGCTACATAGATGATATTGTATAGGATAAACATAAAAACTGTGACACATTTCTATATGTTGGTAAGATAAGCACTTAAAACAGGGATTGACAGATTTTTTTCTGTAAAGGCCAAAATAGTAAATATTTTAGATTTTGTGGACCAAAAGGCAAAACTGAGGGTGAAAACTGCTGTCCTGCTCCACCTTGTCTGCCTGGAGTAGGTTTTACAGTTCCTTTGACTCCAGTTGCATCAGCTGGAGTCATTTACCTGATGAAAATCAAGTGGCCAGAAGGAGAGGGGGCCTGGTTGGGCAGATCTGCGGCCAACTCCATCTATTTCACTTTGCCCCAGTGACACTCAGATCTGGGCCCACCATTCTCCTTCCAGAATACCAAGCCTTCTCAACTTGGTTCTCTGGCCAACCAAGGTGATTTGCTGAATCTTTAACTCCCAGACTGAGATTCCCCCTTTTGGCACCTGGCATTTACCAACAGCAGAGAGCCCCATGTGTAGGTGGTGATGCCCAGATCCTGGACAGACTGCTGGCCAGAGAGGCAGGCACACACTAGGAGTGCCCAGGGGAGCAGGAATGGAAACTGATGCCCTAGCTTGGCCTCTGAGGCTCATGTGGATAGCCCACAGCAGTACAAACATGCAGGGTGGGAAGGGGTGCTACTGGCATCTAGTGGGCCAGAGATGCCACTAAACATCCTACAGTGCACAGGAAAGCACCCCACAACACAGAATTACCTGGCCCAAAACATCAGTACTGTGAGATGGAGAAATCCTGACCTTTAATAATCAAAAATTGCTCTGTAGTTCATGAGATACTTTAAAATTTTTTAATTTGATTCTCAGGTGACTCATTAGCCCTTATATAGTAATTATATCTTCTCTACCTGAGAATCATCTTCTTTTTTGTTTTATTTGTCTTTGTATCGCAAGTTGGTACATCTCTGAATCAACACAAATTGGGGCATTTAGTAATAATAATAGCTGACCTTTAGTGGTGTTGGATGTTTATAATTCACTACACATGGTAGGTACTAAATGATTTACAAACACTCCTCACAACAATTAGAGTTGGACACCATTATAATCTTCACTTCAGGGTTAGTAGATTTGATATTGAGAAATTAAGTAGTTTGTCCAAAGCCACACAAATGGAGGAGCTGGAATAGATGTATAATTAATGTATAATATGTTATATGGTATGTAGTATAAGCTTTTCTTCCAGATTAAAGTTATTAATGAGCCTTTTTCTTAAGCCTGTTGATTGTAACTTGGGCTGTAATACTCCAGATCAATCTATGGGTTACTTCTTGATTTAAAGCTTTACTGGCACAGAGAGAATGAGAGTCAGCAACTCTTTAGTTTTCTTGTTTACTTCAGGTTATTTTGTTTATAATATCATCTCAAATAAAAATTGCCTTTTTCTTTTCAGAGCTCACCAATGTTTCTACAGATTTAACTGCCAACTTTCTAAAAGCACTCTTACCTTCATCTTGTTTTGGAAACCTCCATCCAGAGTCCTGACCTGTCTCAGACCAGCAGACTTACTAGACTGCTTCTGCCAAGTATACCTGTTTCAGTATTAGGGATAGTTTTCTAGGTTCAGATAAGAAAGTTATTTATTGCCAGAATTTTAAGCCATAAAAAACTGAGCCATTCCAGATCAACCTTGTTTTAAAATAAGTTGGTTTTTAAAATAGGCTTCTGTTGTGAAGGCAGTCCAGCATTCCAAATGGAAAATAATGTCTCACATACTCTGGATGAACATGTATATAAGTAAAATTCCCACAGAAATGGATATTGAAAAACACAACTCTTTTTATCTCTTTTTTCTTTTTTTTTTTTTTTTTTTTAATTCCTGACAGCTTTGTCAAGTCCAAACAACTCTTTTTATTTAAGGATATTTTGTGACCTCTTTATGAAATAGCTATCAGAAGATATTAACATAATGCATTATGATATGCTACAACTTATATGTACATGCTCACAACTTCTGAGTTTTTCATTTTCCCAAGGATTTAAAATCTGATTTGATTGTACATTTTAATGATAATCCAATAAAATTCATTTAGGCCTTCTTCCTCTTATGTTCTTTCTTTTTTTTTTTTATTAAATTTTACTTGTTTTACTTTTTTTTTTATATTTTTCCTTTTTTTCTCTAAAGCTTTAAAATATATTATGTTCTTTCTTTATATTGATGGACTGTTTGTGTAAGACTGCTCTAATGTAGATATAGTTTCCCTTTGAAATTTCCAGTTATAGGCAAAGTAGATTTTTAAATTGTACAGTACTTTTGATAAAAACTTCCAAAAATTCTAGTTTTTATAGTTTTCCTTTCTTTGTCTCATGCTTCAATATTTCTGTATTTAGAATTTTAATAACTCAAGCTGGAAGACTTTATGCATTGCAGATGCTTGGACAAAAGAACAATTGAAAAGACTTTATGCTAAATGAAATAAGCCAGTCACGAAAAGATAAATGTTGTGGTGTATGATTCCACTTATATGAGATACTTGGAGTAATCAGATTCATGGAGACAAAGTAAAATGGTGGTTGCCAGAGGCTGCAGGGAGGGGGAAATAGAGTTGTTTAATTGGTACAGAATTTCAGTTTTGCAAGATGAAGAGGTTCCAGAGGTGGATGCGGGTGATGGTTGCAAAACAATGTGAATGTACTTAACACTACTGACTTACACACTTAAAAATAGTTAAGAATGGTACATTTTATTTTGGGTGTATTTTACCACAAAAATTGAATTAAACTGACAATTTATAAGCCATATGACATTTATAAATTTCTTTTTAAGTAATATATACAGTAGTTGAGTTTCTATATATATGGAATGCACCAGGTAAACACAGTTGTTTTAATAACTCTAGAACTACAGTTAGGAGCGTAGAGAAAAAGCAACTTTAATGTATTATAGAACAAAGGACATTGTAGAAGGGGATGTGTATACATTTGCAGGAACCTACAGAAAAGCCTTTTATCATGCAATGGCTAATCAATACTAGTATGACTAGATTTTATCTTGGGTAAATAGAACCTTAATAACTTCAGGTGCTACCTACAGTGTGCGGAGAAGCAGAAAATGGTCTTGAAAGAAAATACAAATTGCTTTCATCTTAGTGAATACAGATGTTTATATAGTTTAAAAACACTAAACTTTTCTGGTTTATTTTTTCCAAGTTTTAAAAGAAATGTTTTTATAAGATGGGTAAATATTTAAAACGTAATTCTTTGACTATATATTTCCATATTATGAAATTTAAAAAGCAGGCTGAGCACGGTGGCTCATGCCTGTAATCCTAGCACTCTGGGAGACTGAGACAGGAGGATTACTTTAGGCCAGGAGTTCAAAACCAGCCTGAGCAAGATCAAGACCCCCGTCTCTACAAAATAATAGAAAAAATTATCTGGGCCTTGTGGCACATGCCTGTAGTTCCAGCTACTTGGGAGGCTGAGGCAGGAGAATCCCTTGAGCCAGGAGTTGGAGGTTGCAGTGAGCTGTGATGACACCACTGCATTCTAGCCCTGGCAACAGAGTGAGACTCTGTCTCAAAAAACAAAGCAAAACAAAACAAAAAAATAAAAGCATAAAATGGCACACAGTGAAATCTCGCTATAACTGTATTTCTGTCACTTGGCACAGTTCTACTGACAGATATTAAATGCTATTAGTTTCTTGTCAATTCTTTCATTTATATATTTATGTATGATGAACATATATTACACATATGTGTTCATTATATATATCATATATATGATATATATATAACTATATATATATATATATAAAGAGTTTACATATGCCAGTGTTCCTTTACATACTCTGCAGCACCTTGCTTTTTTCAGTTAACATGTATCTAGGAGAGCTTTCCATTTTAGGAGTTAAAGAGTTTGCTTATTCTTTTTTTGAACACATAGTATTACATTTAGTGGATGTATGATAATTAACCTATTTCCTATTGATAGATACTTTGGTTGTTTACAATCTAATGTTTCTAAGCAATAATAAATATGGACCTTGTTCCATAGCTAATGATTGACCATTGACTTTAAGATGCCCGAAGGCCATGTAGTCTAGTCCCTTCCACCCTCCCACCCCCTAAAAAAGCCTAAGAAAAACCTAAGATCACATAGCTAGTTAATGGCAGACACTGAACTAAAATCTTACAATCCTGAGTTTGAGTCCTTTTCCTGTCAGATCAGTATAATTATCATTTCACTGTGATATAAATAACCTTCTTTAAAATAATCATCTTAGAGGTCTGAACTTGAACTGAAAAATAATAATTTTACTTTCTCTCCTAAAAGTGTTCTGCAGAAGAATGGGCTCAGTAAAAAAAAAATAAATAAATAAGTAAAGGTGTCTACATATATACTATATATTGACTATACTATATATTCTGTACCTTCCCCTTTGTGCCCCCTTTTCAAGTTTCTCTAAAGTTGTTAATATGCAAGTTAAAGTCTGATTTCACAAGTTTGTAAGTTCCTTGAAGTCTTGAATCATCTCTCCCTTTCTTCTTCTGTTTCTCCCCGGGGACATAGAAAATACAGTTAAGTATGTTGGATTGAGTTTTAGTCTTCTAGTAATTAATGTCATACTTGACATTAGCCTTAATAAAAAGTAATATGTGTTCTATTCAACACAATTCTAAGCATTTCATTTAATTTCTCTGCCATGGTCACAGCTCAATTGTGAAAAGGCTAGGGATAGTGACAGTGTGAAACAAAATGACAGAGCTTAGAGTCTCATTTTTACCTTTGATCTTATCCAAGACTTTCAAAACTAAAAAGTTATAAAATTGATTTTTACTTAGTACATATTAAGTGCTAGCTCCTACAGGGAACACAAAGATGAGATTTGGTCTCTTCAGAAGTCATTTCCTTTCTGTTTTTACTATTGTATTTTTCTTTGTAGCATCCTCTTGGTAAAAATCTGAAAAATGTCCAGGCACAGTAGCTTACATCTGTAATCCCAGCACTTTGGGAGGCTGAGGCAAGAGGATTGCTTGAGGCCATGAGTTTGAGATCAATCCGGGCAACATATTGAGACCCTGTCTCTGCAAAAATTAAAAACTTAGCCATGCCCATAGTCCCAGTTACTTGGGAGGCTGGGGCAGGAGGATCAATTGAGCCCAGGAGTTTGAGGCTACAGTGAGCTGTGATCACACCACTGTATTCCAACCTGGAGGACAGAGCAAGACCCTGTTTCTAAAAAAATAAAAATAAATCTGAAAACATATTCCAAGTAGGAATTAAACAGCATGAGACTCTTGTACCACCATTGTTTTCCAGCAGAATAAAATGGAAAGTGATTTGCATATGTTCTCTCAAGAATATTAAAGCAAAAATGGAAATTTTAGGACTTTTTACAATACAATTTTGTATATTATACTTTACTTTTTTGTTCTTGCATTGTTTCAAATATGTTTTGTGTTTATACCAGTGGTTCTTAATTGGAATGATTTTTGTCCCCCAGGGATATTTGACAATATCTGGAGATATTTTTGCTTGTCACTATGTGGAGGTGGGTAGTGCTACCATCATCTACTGAGTAGGGGCCAGGGATGCTGTTAAATATTCTGCAACACACAGACCAGTCCCCTTCCCCTCACAACAAAGAATTGTCTGACTGGCCCAGAATATCAGTAATGCCAAAGCTGAGAAACTACTTTATACTTCTTTGTGCTATTAGGGCAAGGAAGGGTCTAAATTAATTATCTTTGAGAGGGAGAATATATGTTTATGTGTATATGTATACATGCATGTATATTATCAAAGACATAGCTGAAATCTCGAATTTTTGTTTTTATCAATGTGGAGTTTTTATAAAGATAATTGACTTTTAAAATACTTGTCGACCCTTTGGAAAGGAGAAAGGAACAATGGGACATCCGCTACTGTTTTTGCTATTTAGAAATTGTTCATCTGCCCCCTCCCTACCATTCAGCCATTTCCAAAACATTTCTTGAACATTCATAGTGATCTTCTCATCCACAGCAAAGAATTTTTAGAAGCCATTATGACCTCATCTTTCTAGCCAGTGTTGATTAGATTACAGAAGGGTACCTTACCCCAATTTGGCCAACTAGAAATTCTTTTTTGGTGCCTTACAATATCCTTGTATCCTTAGAACAAAGTCCTTTTCTGCTTACACTAGCTCAAGTTAGTTTTGAATACTAGCAAGCTAAGAGGCTTTAACCAACAGAACTACTCCAGGGATGGTTGTAAAATGTATCTCTAGGGAATGACTGCTCTTTTGAAAAAATAGTTTAATGGGTCTTCTGGGTATGTGAAAGTAAAGCAAAAATTCATTCTGGAATGAAGACGCTCAGAACAGTTACAAACAACATAATGCACGGTGATGTGAAAGGACAGCTACATTGTGGGCAGGGCCGTGCCTTTGTAGGTAGCATGTTAATCCTTGTTTGCTTTTTTTTTGTTTTTGGAGGGGAGGGTCTTTATTTTCTTTGACTAGGGCTGGAGACAAAGGAAGATGGGACTCTGGGGAAGGCAAGACTGAATAAAGGAGGCTTTTATCCTGGCAAGATGAGTTGGCCCCTGGAACAAGTTGACTGAGTAGAGTCTCCCCAAAGAAGGGACATGAACTGGAACAGTAAATTATGCTGTTTAGTTTTAAGGATTTTTTTTTTGTATTATGCTCAGGGTTCCATTTAAATTTTTAAACAAAAGCTGGGTTCAGTGGCATTTGACTATAGTCCCAGCTACTCCGTAGGCTGAAGTGGGAGGATTGCTTGAACCCAGGAGTTCCAGACCAGCCTGGGCAAGCATAATGAGGCCCTGTCTCTGGATAAATGAATGAATGAATAAATAAATTTTTAAAAACAATATGGCAGCCTAGCTGTGCTTTGGGAAAATAAGGAGCTTAAGGAGAAGATATTGTTGGGAGTGCATATTGGCACAGCCACTTTGGAAAGCTTTTTGGCTATGCCTTGTATACTCTCCAAGCCAACAGTTGTTTAGAAAAATGCTTGCACATGTGTATCAGGACACTGTACAAGAGTATTCATAGCAGCAATTTACATAATGGGGGAAAGAGAAAAAGGAAACAAATGTTCATGATAGGAAAATGGATAAGTATTAAGTCATGGTATATTCATATGACATAATACTATATGGCAGCGAAAATAAACCACAAATACATCAGGTGGAATTTAGAAGCATAATGTTTATTGAAAATAGGAAGTGGGGCCGGGTGCAGTGGCTCCTAGCACTCTGGGAGGCCCAGGTGGGTGGATTGTTAGAACCCAGAAATTCGAGACTAGCCTGAGCAAGAGCAAGACCCTGTCACTACTAAAAATAGAAATTAGCTGGACAACTAAAAATATATATATATATATATATGTGTGTGTGTGTATATATATATATATATATATAAATTATCCAGGCATGGTGGCACATGCCTGTAGTCCCAGCTACTAGGGAGGCAGAGGCAGTAGAATCACTTGAGCCTAGGAGTTTGAGGTTGCCGTGAGCTAGGCTGACGCCACGGCATTCTAGCCCAGGTAACATAGGGAGACTCTGTCTCAAAAAAAAAAAAACCCCACAAGAAGTATAATAAAGCATAGAGATAATTTTATAAAATTCAAAGACAAGCAAAAATAAGTTGTACATTTTTTAGGAAGCTATATGGTAATTACATAAAGTTAAAATGATTTTTAAAAACTCAGGATAGTGATTACTTTTCGGAGGAAAGCAGGGAGAGAAGATGGGCTCCAGGAGGAGCACACAGGAAGCTCCAATAGTACAGGTAACTTTTGTTTCTTAAATTGGGTGGCCCATTGCCAGGTGTTCATTTTATTATGTTTTTTATAACTGACATTAATATATCCTTTTGTACATGTCAGACTTTTTTAAATGAAAGAATAAAGTAATTGTCAAATTACTTGACAGTATATTTACACTTCTACTGATGTGAATTGTGCTCATGAATTTGTGGGTTTTATTTATTGCTTTGTTTTGGGGTGGAGGGGAAGAGGTTCCCACTCAAACAGCTATCTTGAAGCATCTTTGTGAGTTAGGGTGCACTTATTTCCTCTGCTCTTGGGACACAGATGATTTCTGCCCATCATTCTCTGGGAACTCCCAACATTCCCCAGGAACTCAGTAAGGACCAGAAAGAGACAGCAGAAAGACTGATTTTACACTGTTACAAAACAGAACTAGAACTATGTTTAACAAATTGTTGCAGCTGGTTTTACATATTTTTGACAGTTCTATACAGTTTCCAAAAGTTGCAACACTTTCCCCTCCTAGAAACTGAGGAGAGAGGCGGTCCCTCCTCTTCCTCTGCATCCCCTACGGCCCCCAGGCCTTGGCCTCTGCTGTTCCCTGTGCCTGGATGACCTGTCGCAGCTGTGTAGGTTTGGCAGACACCTGTTCCTCCTTTAAAAAATTTAAGTTCAAAGGCTAAATCTTCCTGGGAACTGTCTCTCGCCTCTGATTTCTTACCCCAGCACCATCACAGCCCTGAGGCTTTTGGGTAGGTCCCAACGTGTAGTTTGTTTCCAAGAGGATAAAATTTATCTTGGGTGTCTGTGAGGATACTGCAATGGAGATAGAGCCGGGGCCTCTGAGTGACACGCCTGGGTTCGAATCCTCTTTCCTCTGTGAGGATTTGGGTTCATCACAGGGCTTCGATTTCTTCAGTTTGACTGAGAAAGGGTTTGATTACAAGAAATTCATACTCAGGGAGGCCGGGCGTGGTGGCTCACGCCTGTAATCCTAGCACTCTGGGAGCCAAGGCAGGTGGATCGTTTGAGCTCAGGAGTTTGAGACCAGTCTGAGCAAAAGCGAGACCCCGTCTCTGCCAAAAATAGAAAAAATTAGCCAGGAATGGTGGCGCATGCCTGTAGTCCCAGCTGCTCGGGAGGATGAGGCAGGAGGATTGCCTGAGCCCAGGAGTTGGAGGTTGCTGCGAGCTAGGCTGACGCCACAGCACTCTAGCTGGGGCAACAGAGTGAGACTCTGTCTCAAAAATAAATAAATAACATAAAATGCTACATTGAAAAAAAAATACTCGGGGAAACCGGGCCGCCACTTAGCACCTCCTGGGCGACCACAGCCTTACTTTGGAATCCTCAGTGACAGACAGGTCCAGCCCTGCCCACCCTTTCACCCCAGAGTTGAGCTTGCTCCGGAGCCCCAACCTCGCAGGGCCGAGCTAGTCCTCCACTAGGTGGGGCCTGCTGCGGGGCTGGGAGGGGACGGCTATAGCGGCGCTCTAGCCCGCCGAGCGCTCAGCTCTCGCCCCGCGTGGGCGCCCTGATTGGCTGAAGGCCGCCGCTGTACCGGCGCTACTTCCGGGGCGGAGGCGGGAGCTCAAAGGTGCATGGTTTCCGGCGTGAGGTGCGGCGGTAGCAGTGTTAGTTCGGCCCAATGGCGGCCCCGCTACTTCACACGCGGCTGCCCGGTGATGCGTCTGCTCCGGCCTCTGCGGTCAAGAAGCTGGGCGCGTCGAGAACCGGGTAAGATTCGGGCTGCTTCCTTCTGTGCGTCTGGGACCAAAGCCCAGGGTTGGGGGAACGGGTTGAAAGGGTCTGAGACAAAGCTAGTAGAGCGTGGTAGGAGCAGGGGGTACAGGGTCACCTCGGAGTCGCAGGAGTGAGCCCACTTCCCGTAAGTGGGTAATGGAGATGGGAGGTGTCTGGGAAAGTGAGTCTGTTGTCTTTTCCAGAGTCCCCTTTCTCCCCGCTGGATTGATTCCCTCATAGTGTCCCAGGCCTGTGGGTGCTGCGTTCTGCTCCTTGACTTCTCTTCCCCTCCCCCCCCCCGCTTTTTCGTCTAGATTTGGAAGGGGTTCCATGGGCTATTTGGATTGTCAGCCGAATGTTGTCATTGATTGCGAATAGAATCTTAACATTTTTTTTTGTTTGAAATTTGTTTCGACACATATTTGTTTAACAGCCTTGATCTTGCTCCTTTTTGAAAGCCCCTACGCCCCATGAAACACTTTGGGGCTTAACTTTCGGAGTCATTAGTAAGATGCTATGTTTTTTCACTAACCTACACTGTTTAAGTGAAGCAAACCTTGTAAAACACTTAGTATAACATCATTCACAATATTTATCGAGCTCCTACTTAACTGTGTTAGACACCGGGAACGGTAGTTTATCCAAAGAGACAAACGTCCCTGCTTTCAACAAAGCTTACAGTCGAGGGAGGGAAGAGAATAAATAGGCTAGTAAATAAATGAACAGGATGATTTCGGATAGTGATTAAGTGCTGTGAAGAGATATGACAGGGTGATGGGAGGGGGAAGGGAGAGGATGGGTGCTTGAGATTGCTGGTATGGAAGGCCTTGGATGTTTGAGCTTCAGCTTGGGTGGAGACAAGAATCCAACCATGTATAGATCTTGGAAAAGAGTGTTTCTGATAGAGTGAACAGCCAGCGAAATGAGAACCAGCTTGGCAAGTTTGAAGAACAGAAAGGACACTATGGCTACAGTAAAACAAGTGGTTGAGATGAGGTCAGAGAAGTCAGCAGAGGGACTAGGTTAATTAATGTAGGGCTTTGAAAACCTACATTAGTAAGGAGTTTGGGGTTTTATTCTAAGTGCAGGCGAAGACAGTTTTTGAAAGATCATTAGAATGGATTGTTGGGAGATGAAGAGCGGAAACGGGGAGACCAGTTAAGAGGCCTTGGCAGCAGTTCCACTGGATAATGTTGGCTCAATAAATGTTGGCTGTTATAGTCTTTATTATTATTTATTATGAACTTAATAATAGTTTGATAATCTTGATTCTACAGGATTTCAGATATGCTTGCATTAGAGAATGATTTTTTCAATTCTCCCCCAAGAAAAACTGTTCGGTTTGGTGGAACTGTGACGGAAGTCTTGCTGAAGTACAAAAAGGTAAGAGGAGATAATGTGTGAGGTTTGTTCACAATTAGAGTAATGTCTTTGCAGAGGTTTTACCTCTTTAAATGCTTTATTTACATAACGTCTTTTATAAACTTTAGCAAGTGCTAAATAAACTATTAGACCATTGTATTTCTTTTTCCTTTTTTGAGACAGTCTTGCTAGAGTGCCATGGCGTCAGCCTAGCTCACAGCAACCTGAAACTCCTGGGCTCAAGCAATCCTCCTGCCACAGCCTCCCCAGTAGCTGGGACTACAGGCTAGCTGGGAGTACAGGCGCGTGCTACCAAGCCTGGCTAATTTTTTTTTTTCTATTTTTAGTAGAGGCAGGGTCTCTTACTCAAGCTGGTCTGAGCTCAAAAGTGATCCTCCCAGAGTGCTAGCATTACAGCCGTGAGCCACTGTGCCAAGCCAGAACATTTTATTTCTTAAGGAATTACCTGGCAGGGCGTGGTGGCTCACGGCTGTAATCCTAACACTCTGGGAGGCCAAGGTGGCAGATTGTTTGAGCTCAGGGGTTCGAGACTAGCCTGAGCAAGACTGAGACCCCCCCCCAATCTCTACTAAAAAAAATAGAAAGAAATTAGCTGGACAACTAAAAACATATAGAAAAAACTAGCCAGGCATGGTGCACATGCCTGTAGTCCCAGCTACCCGTGAGGCTGAGGCAGGAGGATCACTTGAGCCCAGGAGTTTGAGGTTGCTGTGAGCTAGGCTGATGTCATGGCACTCTAGCCAGGGCAACAGAGTGAGACTCTTGTCTCAAAAAAAAAAAAAAAAAGGAATTACCTAAGCATTACTTTGGGACAATAAACCAGCTCTGTTAATAGAGATTTTGTTTTTGCATTAGTTTATAAGTGATTCTGCTAAATTTCAGTGGTAAAGGAAAAATGTAAATGACTGTACATTTACATATAGTATCCATTTACATCCATATTTCTGAATGGATACTATTTTAGTTCCTCCTGAATTAGATCATTATAGCAGGTTTTTTTCCTCATGCTTTTTGAGAATTCTCAGGAGTATCAACTATCATATTCAAATGTCAGTGCATAAATATAGGTAAATATGAATGGCTTCTTAGTTGTTGCACTTTCTCTTTTACAGACCCCTTGGCTCAACTAACATGAATTTAAATTTTGTAGTCATGATTTTATAATCTGCCATTGATGTATGAAAGTTATAATATTCCTTTTGTAATTTCATCAGATATTAAGGTTTAGTTAAAAGTCCTGCTATTCATATGTAACAGGAAAAAGCAAAAGCAAGCATAACTTTTTTTTTTTCTCCTTTAGGGTGAAACAAATGACTTTGAGTTGTTGAAGAACCAGTTATCAGATCCAGATATAAAGGTAATTAATTTTGTGTTTGATCATTATTAACATTATTGCCACTTTGTGCAGACATTATTTTGCACTTTTGGTTCTGTTCCTTCATCCAGAACTTGCTCTTTCTATGATGCCTTCTTTAATCCAGTGATTCTCAACTAGGGGCAGTTGTGCCTGCTAGGGGGCATTTGGCAGTGGCTGGAGATATTTTAGGTTGTCACAATTGGTAGGGAAGGGTGCTACTGGCATCTAGTGGATGGATGAACAGGGATATTGCTAAACCTCTCACAGTGTGCAGGGCAGCCTTCCACAACCAAGAATAATCCAGCTCCAAATGCCAACAGTGCTGACATCAGGAAACCCTACTTCTTTATTATTATTTTCAGAAACAGGGTCTTGCTCTGTCACCCATGATAGAGTGCATTGGCATATCCATAGCTCACTGCAGCCTTAAACTCCTGGGCTCAAGCCATCCTCCTACCTCACCCTCCCAAGTAGCTGGGATTATAGGTGTGAGCCACTGTGCCTGTTGAGAAACTGTGCTTTAATCCTTTCTACTACCTCTTTCCTCTGCTACATGCAACTCTCATGTCTTTCTAAAGCTAAAACATCTAAGGATACCCTAATCATGTAAAAAATGAAAAAAAAAAATAAAATAAAATAAAGCTAAAACAAAAAGTGAAACCAAAGTTGACTTGGCTTTCAAGCTACTCCTCTTTCAGTGTTTCCACCTTAAAGATATATATCTGTCATGTAGTAACAACTCAATACATTTTGTTTCTCTTTTCTTCCTTCCTTCAATTTTGCAAAGAATAGTTTATTACCATGGCAGTGGTAGATTGCCAGGAATAAAATCCCAGTTCCATTGTTAGGCAGTGTGTGATCTTGAGCAAATTGTTTAACTTCTCTACTTCTATTTTCCTCTCTGTAAAATCAGGAAAACAAAGGTGGTTTTTTAAAGCATGGAGATTGTAAAAGAAGCAATGAGTTAATATACAGGAAACACTTAGAATAGCCCTTGACCCAGAATATAAGGACTTTGTAATTGTTAGTTTCATTTTGTTCTTGCTGACAGTCTGGACTTTATCATTTCTCATTCACATTTAAGTCCACTGTTTTTATGACGGTTGTAATTACCCTGACAAAGGTTACCAGTGATTCCTTACATACTGATTCAGTGGATTTATTTTTATATTCCCTTAGGGCTTTGAAATCTGCCTGTGTCCTGATAACTCCCAAATTTGTATCTGTATCTCACATTGCTCTTGTGGGCTCCTGATTTGTTTCTTAACTGCCTGTTAGATGTATTTACCCAGAATTGTTACAGGTGCTGCAAACTTAGCATGTTTTAAATTCATTATCTCTCTCCCAAACCCACTCCTTCTGTAGCCTTTTTTATGTGCTGAACTGTTTATTGCTTACCCAGTTCTTGAGCCTAGGGACTTCGGAGTCTTTTTGGACTTGCTCACTCCTCATATCCATTCATTCACTAAGTCCTTTAGGGAAAAAAAATCGTTCAGGTCTTCCTGTTTTATTGGTGCTCTCTTGTCTAGATTTTTCCAATAACCTGTTCAGTGGTCTCTAGGCTCCAATCCTCTTTTATCTTATACCTCAGCCCTCCCCTGCTATTTATCCTCAATGATATAGCTCGACTAAATCATCTCTGTAGCCTAAATCATCTCTCTAAAAGCACAAGTCTTAAGCATGCCATTCATTCCACTACTAAAAAACTTCATGCCTAGGGAGGATAAAGATCAACTTCTTAGCATGGCCTGCAGCATTTTTTCTATGTTTAGTCTTGCTAGATACTTTATTCTCTGAATTTGCCACTTTTCATCTTTATGCCTTTGCATATGCCTTTTCTTTCTGGCTGGAATCAATAGTATAATAGTACCTACCTCAGTGGAGTGTTGTAAGGATTAAATTAGGTAATATAAATGAAAGTCTTGTAATAGTGCCTGGCATACAGTAAGTGCCATGTTAATGTTATCATTACCATTATTAACTGTGATCTACAAAACTCCTCCTCACTCTTTGAGACTCAGCTGAAATGTCATCTTTAACAGAGCTTTCCCTGGTTCTCTTTAAGCACATGGTGGTTTTTTCATTAAGTCCATTTCCCACACTTCCAGCAGATACTCCTAATTACAGATCTGGTTTACAAGACCCTTCGTGATCTTCGTGATTTTTTTTTTTTTTTGATGGAGTAGGAGGGGAAGGACAGAAAGCCAGTGGGGCAGAGAGCATGAGGGGTGGGGCTCCATGATCTGTTCGGTGGTTCTTGGCTCCCCAGGTTTATCTCTTGGCTTGCTTACCATGTAGTCCAGCCATATGGAACTAATTACGGTTATCTGAAAACATGCTTTTCTTTTCTTTTTCTTTCTTTTTTTTTTTTTTTTTGAGACAGAGTCTCGCTTTGTTGCCCAGGCTAGAGTGAGTACCGTGACATCAGCCTAGCTCACAGCAACCTCAAACTCCTGGGCTCAAGCAATCTTGCTGCCTCAGCCTCCCGAGTAGCTGGGACTACAGGCATACCCCACCATGCCCGACTAATTTTTTCTATATGTATTAGTTGGCCAATTAATTTCTTTCTATTTATAGTAGAGACAGGGTCTCGCTCTTGCTCAGGCTGGTTTCCAACTCCTGACCTCGAGCAGTCCTCCCGCCTTGGCCTCCCAGAGTACTAGGATTACAGGCGTGAGCCACCACTCCCAGCCTGAAAACAAGCTTTTCCTTCTGTAAGAATATAACCTCCAGAAAATGCTCTGTTACTGTTTAAAGACAGCTGAAACATTACTTTCTCTTTAAAGTTTTCCTGACCCCTGCCTTCTTTCACAGATACAAAGGGCCATTTTCTTTGTGTTCCACTGTATTTTATATAAGCAGTTCTCCCATCCAAGTACTAACCAGACCCGACCCCACTTAGCTTCCGAGATCAGACAAGATTAGGCACATTCAGGGTGGTATGGACATAGACAATATCAGCAGTTCTCATTCTTGGTATCTTGACTTATCAAAATGTGTGTCTCTGTTATTTCAGAGGAGTTTTGCACATAGTTAGCTTCTAATAATAGTTCAGTACTAAAGCACCAAAGTCTGTGACTGGTTTACTTTTGAAAATGGAGCAGTTTAAATGGTATCTTTGCAGTTATCTTGCACTTTTTTTAGTGGAAAAGGTTTAGGATAGGTCTTATTCATCTTTATTTGTATGTAGCTTAGCTTGTCTTCTGTGTGCCTGAGGCCTCAGTGTGCTACCATTAACATTATCCTTAATGGTTGTGGACATTATGAAATTACCATAGTGCAAATGAGTTATATTTTATTTTACTGCCAAGTTACTTGGAGTTTCATCAGAAAATGGTGGATCCCATGGAAGTTTGTCACATAGGTAATGGCTTCGAAAAGCACTCAGTAGTTGAATGGAAGGTGGGGAAAAGGTGGCAGCTCCTTTGCCACATGGAGCAAGGCACGTGGTAGAGTAGGCAGAGCATAGCCTTGACTCAGATAGGCAAGTTTGAACCTGGTTCTTTATTGGCTTCTTGGTTGGGCAAATTGCTTATTAATCTTTCTTAATCTCAGACTCCTGAACCTTAAAATGGGAATAAATAACCATCTTGCAGTTTTTAGGATTAGAAAAAGATATATACATATACAGTGTTAAATACCATGCCTGGCACATGGTGTGTTCTCACTAAATGGTGCTCTTTATGAACAATCTGTCCCTGTAGGCAGGACTGTGTTGCTTTTATTTATATGTCTCTTCCCCCTACTGGGTCTTCGTGAGCATTAACCATTTTCTTTCACAAATTTGGGGATTTTTCTTAGTTTTTTCCTGTGTATGTTATATATTTGCATGAATACACATGACATATTTTACATAACTGATACTGTATTTTATACATGGCTCTTTTTAATGTATAGCAGTTTTTCTCATGTCACTAAAAATTATTATGAACAGTAATCTTTTATTTTTTTCTTTATTTTTCTTCTAAAATTGCTTGTTTCCAGAATGAACAGTAATCTTACTGCCTAAAAAATATTTCATGGAGTAGTGGAACCATCATTTATTTATACAGAACACATCTTAATACATTTAAACCCAGCCACAGGTTGAGTTTAGAAAAAGTTAAATTTATTGATGACTCCAATTAATCAGCCTAGACTTAATGTTATTAAAATGCTTTCTCATTAGCTTCAATGTAGAGGAAATAGAGATAGCTGTTGGTTGTTTGATCTTCTAATATTTGAATATGCTATACTTCTGCAGTTTTAAAAAGTCCAGGTGTCAACATTTGAGTTGTTTTCACTTTTTAAGGGCAAAGAAAATCAGGCTGAAGTATTGCATTTAGTTCTTTTTCCTGTATATCAGAGTTACTAGATTACTTTTTTAAAACGGGAACATTTATTGTGATATCTTTTTATGCTTTGATACCCAATTTTTGTTTCCTTCCAAGCTTGTGACTACCCCCCAAACCTAAATATTATTGATAGATGACTGATATAAGGTAGATATAATTTTCTCTGTTATTTTAAGAGCATTTGTGATTTTGAAAGTACTTTTCTTTGTTTTAACTTAAGGATGACCAGATCATTAACTGGCTGCTAGAATTCCGCTCTTCCATCATGTACTTGACAAAAGACTTTGAACAGCTTATTGGTATTATATTGGTAAGTTCACTATTCACTGGTTAGTATGTAATTCAGTACTTTGAAAATAGTATATATCAATAAAATTTTTATTTCATCTTCCTCTCCCTACTCTAGAGGTTGCCTTGGTTGAATAGAAGTAAAACAGTGGTGGAGGAGTATTTAGCTTTTCTTGGTAATCTTGTGTCAGCACAGACTGTCTTCCTCAGACCATGTCTCAGCATGATTGCTTCCCATTTTGTACCTCGTAAGTGGTTACTCTTTGCTTGCTTTATTTTTCTTTATTTAAACACCTCTTTATTAAAATACTGCCATCCATTTTTATGTGAGTGGTACTGCCACCCTGGAAAATTCCAGGTGCATATTGTCACAAGTTCTAGTAGATGTTATTCTCTATGAAGACCCCTATGGAAGTGTCTAGATTCTTTAGTTGCTGTGATTTTTTTTTTTTAATGGGTTGTAATTTTCTTTAGTGAGCTTCTGATGAAGTCTTAGACTTCATCTAGGAATTTTTAGATAGACTTCATCTAGGAATTTATAAACTATAAAGTTGCTTTACTTCTTCTGGTTGTAAATCTAATCATTATACTAAGCTTGGGCTGTGGAAAAATAGCTTTTTTGTGTAGCTGTTTATTTTCTAGGTCAATAACAGAATAACTTATTTTCTTTTTCTCTCAAAAGCCCGAGTGGTCATTAAGGAAGGCGATGTAGATGTTTCAGATTCCGATGATGAAGATGAGAGTAAGTATTAAATGTATTATAGTAGAGCCAGGTACAGTGGCACATTACTGTAGTCCCAGCTGCTTGGGAGGCTGAGGTGGAAGGAACTTTAAAAAAAAGATTAAAGCAAAGAATGCCTCTTGTGTCTTGATGAGTGATAAAATTTACTGGCACCTACTCTAGTAAGTAGACTACAACAATGACAACCTTTGATAGAGTCTTTTTTACATTCAGCATTAATATGTAATCATTTGTCCTGAATGCATTAATTACATAATTAGTTCATTTAGTTTTCATTGATGATTGTGGAGAAAAATCTTGATATTATTATTTCTCTGATGAATTATTCAGTTTTGATGAGCAGTTGTTTTTAGCTTTAAGTACACAATTTTTCAGTTTTCAATTTTTTTTGATGTTCATACTCAACCTTTCTCCCTGTAGACCTTCCTGCAAATTTTGACACATGTCACAGAGCCTTGCAAATAATAGCAAGATATGTCCCATCGTGAGTATACTTATTCTTTATTTTGAATAATAATGTTTAATTCTCTTTATTTTTTTTCTTTTATTTTTCTGACTAAGCACTATTCATGAGTTTATAATGGTGTTTAATTCTCAAGAAAATTATAATCAGTTAGTAGAAAATCATAAAATGCTAATAGCATCAAAACATGAGTCTTATGCCATGTGCTTTTTCTATCCAGTTGATGAAACATCACTTTCTAAAGAACATGGCATTTCTGTTTTCTATTCATTGTCTTTAATTATTTTTCAAAACTATATGCATATTCTACCCCAAATTTTGTATAGTGGTTGGAATTTTGCTTTTATCTTCAACAGATATGATATCCAAAAATTTTCAGTGAGAAACCCTGTGTGTGTTTGTGTCATGCCATATGAATAAAAATTGCAGTTCTAAGAAAAGCTTTTCAGGTTTGTGGGTTTCTTTTGGAGGGGTTGACTTCTATTCCCTCTATAAGTTTACTGTTTGTTAAAATTCAGGGTGATACATTTTTCTCATTTTAAAGTTATATATGTGTTGTGGGAAGTGTTTAGGTTTTAAACTGAAGCCCTGCTACTCTTCTGTAGGAAAAAAGCTCTCCCTTTGATTTGCTGTTGGTATCAAAGTTTATAGAAGCTTATTTTCTCCTAAGTCATTACAGATTTTCTCTGAAACTATACATTCATTTCAAGTTCCAATTGTTTGGGGTCCAGGTTACTATTTGACTCCTGTGTATCTATCCATATTTGCTTTTAGAATGGAAATATTACTTTCCTAAAAGGTCTATTTAAAATGGATTTGTTGAATTCTTTTTTAATAGGACACCATGGTTTCTTATGCCAATACTGGTGGAAAAATTTCCATTTGTTCGAAAATCAGAGAGAACATTGGTAAGAAAATTTTCATGGGGAAAATAATGGAAAAGTTGTTTTGTGTGATTTTGTTTTAGGTAATGTTAGGTCTTTTTCTTAAAAGTGGGTTTTGTCTACTAGATATCAAGCTCTAGTTTAAGAATTTGATTCAGGTTTCTTTCTTAGCAAGCAACCACTGGGGATTCCCAGTATGTTTTTCTCTTATTGCTATGTCCAAGCCAAGGTCAGAGTCCATTTCAGAAATATCTTTAGAGGCTTCATGCTCATAGAGATAAGAATTCCTCGAATATAATACTTCATATATAACTAATTGTAAACATACCCTCTTTGGACATGAAAGCAGACCCTTCCATAGATGAATTCTGCTGAAGTGTTTATGCAATGCTTAGATCATTTGTGTAGTTTTTAATAATGGTTGCCTTCTAAGCATAGATTATTTTTTCTTCGATAGAGTAGTACCTATATTAAATAAGGAGTTAATAACTTCTGCTAATGTTTGTGGCACCCTGCTTCAAGTAGAATATTATAAGTCACTGTCTCTTATGACTATAGATGCAAAAATCCTCAACAAATACTAGAAAATTGAATCTAGCAACATACAAAAAGAATTATCTGCTGTGACCAAGTGAGATTTATCCTAGGAATGCAAAGTTGATTTATACCTGAAAATGAATTAATATAATCTATCATATCAATAGAATAAAGAACAAAAACCACATGTTCATCTCAGAAGATGCAGAAAACATATTTGACAAACACCAAAACCTTTTCATGACAAAAAAACAGAAGGAAACTTTCTTAGCCTGATAAAAGGCATCTGTGAAAAACCCACAGCTAACATCATACTTAGTGGTGAAAGAACCTTTCCCCTAAGATAAACAATGAAACAAGGATGTTTGCTTTCGACACTTCTCTAGCTAGAGAAGTTAGGCAAGCAAAAAAGAATTAGAGGCATCCAGATAAGAAGGAAGAAGTAAAACTCTTGTTTTGCAGATGACATGATTTGATGTATCATCCTAAGGAAGCCACAAAAAAAAGCTATTAGAGCTAATAAATGAGTTCAGTGTGGTTATGAGATATAAAACCCCCACAAAAACTGATTGTACAAAACAATTTAATGGGGGAGAATAGCCTTTTCAGCAAATGGTGTTGGCCCAAGTTGATATCCACATGCAAAAGAGTAAAGTATATGGATATCCGTATACAAAAATGAACTAAAAATGGATAAAAGACCTAAGTGTACTAGCTAAAACTTTAAAACTCTTAGAAGAAAACATAGGTGTAAGTTTTCATGATGTTGGATTAGGCAGTAGTTTCTAGATATGATATCAGGAGCACAAACAGCCAAAGAAAAAAAGAGATAAATTAGACTTCAAAATTAAAAATTATGCTTCATAGGACACCTTCAAGAAAATGAAAAGATAATTTCAAGGGGAGAAAATATTTCCAAATTATTAATGTATATCTGATAAAGGACTTTTATATATTAAAAAAAGGGCACAGGATCTTTAGACATTACTCCAGGTATAGAAGCACTGCTTCAAGATACACAAATTCGATTTACTGGGGATAATTGTAATAATTATACTGAACGTAATACATGTATAGAAACAGTACAGTTTCTATATTGATGGATAGTTTATTTTTTCTATTTAAAATTTGAAACCAAAGGTTCTATAATCAAGATTTTGCTTACTTAGTTATGAAACCTTTATTCACTGTTGAAATGTTTATCTTATGTTTTATGGTTTAGGAATGCTATGTTCATAACTTACTAAGGATTAGTGTGTATTTTCCAACATTGAGGCATGAAATTCTGGAGCTTATTATTGAAAAGCTACTCAAGTTGGATGTAAGTATTGAATAATCTGTTCTTTTTTATTTTAATTTATTGAATATATTGTATTTGTTATAATCACAGTTTGTAGAAACAACAATAGCAATGCTGGGGGAAAAAACCACAGTTCCACCATTCTTTGCTTCATTTCTTTTTCTTTTTCTTTTTCTTTTTCTTTTTCTTTTTCTTTTTTTGAGATGGAGTCTCACTCTGTTACCCAGCTGGAGTGCTGTAGCGTCAGCCTAGCTCACAGCAGCCTCAAACTCCTGGGCTCCAGCGATCCTGCTACCTCAGCCTCCCAAGTAGCTGGGACTACAGGCATGTGCACCATGCTTGGCTAGTTTTTTCTATATATTTTTAGTTGTCCAGCTAATTTCTGTTTTTTTAGTAGAGTCAGGGTCTCACTCTTGCTCGGGCTGGTCTCAAACTCCTTAGCTCAAACAATCCACCTGCCTCGGCCTCCCAGAGTACTGGGATTACAGGTGTGAGCCACCACGCCCAGCCTGCTTCATTTCTTTTAATGTTTCTTGAACTCCATCTGTGTGATGGGAGTCACCACAGTTCCTTCTCTGATGGTTGGGGAACAAGGCATTAAACGCATAGTCACACACATGTAAAGGCACTCTTGTAGAAAGTGCTTTGAACTGGCCAGGTGCGGTGGCTCACGCCTGTAATCCTAGCTCTCTGGGAGGCCGAGGCGGGCGGATCGTTTGAGCTCAGGAGTTCGAAACCAACCTGAGCAAGAGCAAGACCCCGTCTCTACTATAAATAGAAAGAAATTAATTGGCCAACTAATATATATAGAAAAAATTAGCCGGGCATGATGGTGCATGCCTGTAGTCCAGCTACTCGGGAGGCTGAGGCAGCAGGATTGCTTGAGCCCAGGAGTTTGAGATTGCTGTGAGCTAGACTGAGGCCACGGCACTTACTCTAGCCTGGGCAACAAAGCAAGACTCTGTCTCAAAAAAAAAAAAAAAGAAAGAAAGTGCTTTGAACTAAACACTCATTAGTATGAGCTAGAGCACCTGATGTAGTCAGGGCATAAGGAAGGCCTAAGGAATTCCTAAGGAAGTAATGATGTTGAAATGAGATTATGTGTACCTCTTTTTATGTTTGACATTTTTCTAAAGTGCAAATTATAATTGTAAACAACTTAAAATTTTGTTTGTTTAAAGAAGCCTGCAATAAGGTGCAGGGGGAATGAAAGGAAGTGATAGATTCTAGTGACATTGTGGAGGAAAGGTGAACTGTTCCTGAAGACTGGTTTGGAAGTGGGAAGACCAGAGGGTAAGAGAAAGGAATCCTTCAAAGGCAGCTGCCTGTGGAATAGAATCTTGGTGTTGCTGTTAACAGCAATAAGAAACTTCAAGAGGAGGAAATTGGAAGACGAGTTCCATTTAGTCAGGTTGAGTTGCAAGTGGAGATCCAGGTAGGGAGTACCCACCAAGCAGTAGTAGCTACAGGTGAGAGACTGAGAACAAACCTGTGGAATGAAGCAGTTAACAACATGAGGGGGAACGTCACAGGCCCAGTGGCTCATGCCTGTAATCCCTACACTTTGGGAGTCCCATGCCGTGGGAGGATCCATTGAGGTCAGGAGTTTGAGACCAACCTTGGCAACATAGCAGGACCCCATCTCTACAAAAACGAAAAACAGCCAGGCATGGTGGTGAGCACCTGTAGTCCCAGCTACTCAGCAGGTTGACAGGAGGATCACTTGAGCCCAGGAGTTTGAGATTGCAGTGAGCTATGATGACACCACTGAACCCTAGCCTGGGTGAAAGAGTGTGACTCTGTCTCAAAGAAAGAAAGGAAAAAACAAGAGAAAGGATGCCAAGGGCTGGTTTGGTCAGCAGCATCAGATATTGCTGGCATTTCTTTTTTTTTTTAATTTTATTTACATTTATTTTATTTATTTATTTATTTATTTTATTTTTATTTATTTTTTTTTTTTTGAGACAGAGTCTCGATTTCTTGCCTAGGCTAGAGTGAGTGCCGTGGCGTCAGCCTAGCTCACAGCAACCTCAAACTCCTGGGCTCAAGCGATCCTCCTGCCTCAGCCTCCCGAGTAGCTGGGACTACAGGCACGAGCCACCATGCCCGGCTGATTTTTATATTATATATATTAGTTAGCCAATTAATTTCTTTCTATTTTTATGGTAGAGACGGGGTCTCGCTCAGGCTGGTTTTAAACTCCTGACCTTGAGCAATCTGCCCGCCTCGGCCTCCCAGAGTGCTAGGATTACAGGCGTGAGCCACTGCGCCCGGCCCTATTTATTTTTTTTAGCCAGTCAAATTTATTGCTGGCATTTTTAATGAAGATGAGAAAAGTGTAAAAGTCTTTGGGTTTGGTGATTAGAAGGTGGTCTCTTAGTTGTCTTCTGGAGGGCCATGGATGGTGAGGAGGTAGAGCCATTAGAGACCTTGGTGAGGGTTTGTAGTGGAAGGAAGGGGCTGGAGTAGGGCTTGGCTTGATGGGTGTGGTTCATGATGAGGAAGACTTGATTAGGTTTGTGGACCGGGGACAGGTTTTTTCTCCACCAAGGAGAGATGAGCCTTGGTGGAAAAAAACATTGATACTGTAGGGGAGCAGGAAGATGGAATGAGGTCTTAGAACTGGAAGTTGAGCGCACTGACTTGGTACTTGTTGGGAATTACATGTCTCTGGCCAACTTCATGTATACCCTTTGTAAAGTCTTTCATACATGTTTAAAGGAGCATTTTAGAATATATTTACAAGGAAGGTCATGTATAGATAGCAAAAAAGGGCATGATTTGAATGCTATGTTAAATAAGATATTTGGAAGGTGATACACCAAAATATTTAATAATAAAGATTTGGTTTACAGTTCATCTTTCTGCTCAGTTGATCAATGATGCACTTCTTACACAACATTTGTGAGAGTGTCTTGTGATGAAATAAATGTTGAATTTGTTGAGGCTATTTGGTTTAGCACATCATGTCGTAGTTGATTTTATGTAAGTTTGTAATAAAAGGGGTCTGGTTTATAATATTTAAATTCCTCATGACCAAGATCAGTTAGTAGATTTACACCATAATCATGTATTGTATTACATTGCTATAGAAGGTGCTAATCTGGGCATCTGTAAAATATGTATGTCAGATCAATTTCTAGCTCCATAATAGCATAGTTGTATTTTAAGTGCTTTTATTCTTTCTTTCTTTCTTTTTTTTTTTTTTTTTTTTTTTTTTTTTTTGCTTTGTTGTAATATAGGTGAATGCATCTCGGCAGGATATTGAAGATGCTGAGGAAACAGCAGCTCAAACTTGTGTTGGGACAGATTCCACAGAAGGACTATTTAATATGGTCAGCATTTCTGTTAATGAGAGCAGATACATGAAGTTTATTTCAGAGGGTGGGAAGAGGCAGCTTGTGGCCTTCCATCTTTTTCAAGGCTTTTGGTTAAAACAATTAAAATAGTTCAACAATCTGGTTCTGGGTGCTCTTATGCTGAGGGAAGCTCTCTGGAGGAGGTAAGTAGCTAAGAGCTGTTGGCTGCCAATACTCACAGCAGGTGGGAGATGGGTACCCTGACCTGGAAAAGGGGACCTAGGTAAATAGTGCCCATCACAGTGGGTGCTGGGTACAGAAGTTGGGCCGGGGAAATCTGTGACGTTTGCACAGGTAGTCTGGTTGGGTCTTCTAAATGCAAACCAGAGGATGGTGTTCTGTATCTATGCGTTTATTTTAAACTTAACAGGTGGTTTTGATTCATATCACTGAATGAGAGCCACTGGCTAGAAAGGTGTCTATGCATTTTCTTTGTTTTATCTCTTAGAGGAAATAATCATTTGTAAGGGTTTTCCCCCTAAACCATTTCACATTTGATTTTTTATATTTTTTGTTTCAATAGATTTAGGGGGTACAAGTGGTTTTTTTGATACATAGACGAATGGCATAGTAGTGAAGTCAGGGCTTTTATTGTACCCATCACCTGAATAGTATACATTGTGTTTTAATGTCAATTTTTATGTTTTATCCTCAAAGGATGAAGATGAAGAAACTGAACGTGAAGCAAAGGCTGATCCTGAACGGCCAGATCAGATGGCACATCCTGTAGCTGAACGCCTGGACATCCTGATGTCACTGCTTTTATCCTACATTAAGGATGTCTGCTATGTAGATGGTAACAGCCTATAATGATTACGATAGCTGCACTGTGTTTAACATCTACAGTGTACCTGGGTCTGTGCTAGGCATTTTCCACATATTATCTCTAGTACTGATAAAAATCCTGTAAAAATCACTCTTTTGAGTATGAGTTAAAAAGGGTTCAGAGAAGTCAAGTTACTTGCCAATGTCACATGGCTTGGAAATGGGACTGGGATTTAGGCTCACTGATACTTGTCTTCAAAGCCCCTCATCTTTTCAGTGACTGTTTGTTAACGATAATATATGGAGTTTGATCAGTTTTAGGCAGAGATTAAATTACACCCAAGTTGTTCCAGACATTTAGGAATGGTGTAGTAGGCACTGATTCGTGGGGCTTAGTATTATGTATTGAGTTTAGAGGGTCTTTGCTTGGTGTCATTGTGCCAGATGTCAGTACTATACTGAACAAACCAAGCAGTAGAATTACTAGATCGAAAGGCTTCTGCTACATGGATTGTGAAATTGCCCTTTAGAAGGGCTCACATTTATGGTATCACAGCAGTGTGTGTGAGGTGAGGGCCTGCTTCCTTGCCAGTACTGGATTATTATACTTGAAAATCTGTGCCAAGTAAAAATAGCATTTCGTTTTGATCATAGCTTAATGAATGGATAATGTTGTATTTCTTAATGGTTATTGTGTTCTTTTTAAATTTTTGATAAATGAAGCTGATAACTTGAAAATGGGTATTTATAAAGCAGAAATGCCAAATTTTCTCCTTAGGTAAGATTGATAACAACAAAACAAAGGATTTATATCGTGATCTGATCAACATCTTTGACAAACTCCTGTTGCCCACTCATGCCTCCTGCCATGTACAGTTTTTCATGTTTTACCTCTGTAGCTTCAAATTGGTAAGTAAAAATGTCATTAACATTAGCTTATTATTTTGCTGTCTACAATTTTTTCCTTAAAAATTGGGGTGGAGGGAGACTCCAGTTTTTAAGGAAAAAGTGGTTAATGTTTCTTTTCTTGGAGCTCATTTTAATAGTCCCTTAATAAAATCACATCCCCTTTTCAACATGTGGAAAGGACAGGGAATTGCTGCTGCCTGTCAGTCACCTCAGCTAGTACTCTGAAGATGCCTTCCTGCCTTTGGTCACTAGGGGGTGTCCTTCCCTTCAATTCAAGCCTTTCTCTATTAAAATCTCATGGGATATGTAACTATTTATTTCTGTTATTCCCTTTTAGGGGAAACCAGCTTTTCAATCCAGAATTTTAAAACTTTATGCTTTGACTCTCTTTTGGGACAGAAAATATACAGAAGGCTCTTCCTCCTTTACAACTTTTTGTAGCTTCCTGGGACAGTCAGGAGAGTATTTGTCATATGTAAGAAGGTTAAATAAACTCAGTCCGCCCAAACTTGGGTATTCCTAGCTTTACACCCTTTGCTAAGAAGCTTAGTCCATCTGTTTTTTCCATGATTAGCATAATTAGTCAAATACCAACTGTGCTTTAATCCATATTTCTATTTCTATTCATGGTTAAGTTCAAAGACTGGAGTTCCTATGTTAAACTCCATGGAGTGGATTATACTGGTTTCTAGTCTGGGCGAGCCTCGGAATCACTTGGAAAGCTTTTATAATATGAGGATTCCAAAGCCCTGTCATGAACCTACTGAATCTATATCTTTGGGGTTGATTTGGATGCTCAGTTAGGTTTGGGAACCATTGGATTATATTTGTTTTAATT
This sequence comes from Microcebus murinus, assembly GCF_040939455.1. Lineage (NCBI taxonomy): Eukaryota > Metazoa > Chordata > Mammalia > Primates > Cheirogaleidae > Microcebus > Microcebus murinus. The sequence goes on along the minus strand of NC_134122.1, from coordinate 14,900,384 downwards.
TTTATTTATTTATTTGCTTTTGAGACAGTCTTGTTCTGTTGCCCAGGCTGGAGTACAGAGGTGCAATCAATAGCTCACTGCAGCCTCAAACTCCTGAGTTCAAGCAGTTCTCCCACCTCAGCTTCCAAAGTAGCTGGGACCACAGTTTCCATACCCCATGCCCAGATAACTAAAAAAAAAAGATACAGGATCTTACTATGTTGCCTAGGCTGGTTTGGAGCTCCTGGCTTCAAGCAATCCTCTTGCCTTGGCCTTCCAAGGTGCTGGGACAGATGTGAGCTCCTGCGCCCAGCCCATTGGATTATTTAATACCTGGGATATCTTTTGTTTTCAGTAGTATTATTTCAAGGTGTTTTAAAAAAATAAGAACCATTACAGTGAGCTATAATTGCACCACTGCACTCCAGCCTGGGCAACAGTGAGACCCTATCTTATAAAAGAAAAAGGAAAAGCCATTAACTGTGTTCATTGTTTATCTAGCAGTATAACTGAGATACTAGAACTTTCTTCCCACATGGGTAAAGTAAAAATCTTAGGATTCCGATAGCCAAACTATTTTAAGCATTAAAAAAAAATCAGACCAACACCTTCTCTTTTTATAGGGATTTGCTGAAGCATTTTTGGAACATCTCTGGAAAAAATTGCAGGATCCAAATAACCCTGCCATCATCAGGCAAGCTGCTGGAAATTATATTGGAAGCTTTTTGGCAAGAGCTAAATTTATTCCTCTTATGTAAGTAACCTAATTTTCCAAGCACTTTTTAATATCATGCTTTAAAAAGAGTATAGCATTGTCTCAAGTCAGAAATATGTCTTAATTTTTTTGGTATGTCTTTAAAGTGAAAAATATCTGTTCTCCCCACTCTATGCAAGATGTTTATTTCTAAGATGCAATTTTGGAATAAAATGTCTCCTTTTTTAGATGTAAAACCTCATATACACAGCTTTTGTCACCTTTTCTGTGTGATTACACTTGAATTTGAAAATCCATTTGTCTTCATGGATAGTGTACAGTGTTGTATACTGTTTTGATTCTTCTCATAGGTTTGTCCTTTTTCATTTGTATTCTGAATCAGTTGTATCTGTAAAGCTGAAGAAAAACCCTTTTAAAGGTAATAGAAAGACCTAAGAGGCCAGTTTCTTCCAGTGATCCATGAAGATATCTTTGGGCAATAATGCTATTAAAAACCCTTCCCAAACAACTATATTCTTGGCCATAGGACTTCATCAGAATCCCACAGGGAATAGTAAAGTCCACCAGACTGTCTTTGTTTTGTGAGATGTGGGTAAATGTGCCCTGTTTGACCATATCACCCTAAGAAAGCCCATTGGAGAAGCCCTTCTGAGTTGATGAGGAGAAACTTCTCCATCCCGTGGGACATTTACCTATTCCTGGAAGGTCGGAGCTGTTCCTACCTTGTAATTGGAAGATTATCCTCCCACTAACCCATCTTTTTCCTTCTTTTCTTCCTTTGTTCCTCCTCTAATCCCATGGGTAATATTTAAGGAAGTTTTTGTAGTTTGTAATGAGAGGGAATTGTTTGTTTTTATGTTACTCTAGTTTTTTTAATGAAATAAATATAGTTGACTTGTATATTTCTTTTCTCTAGTACTGTAAAATCATGCCTAGATCTTTTGGTTAACTGGCTGCACATATACCTTAATAACCAGGATTCAGGAACAAAGGCTTTTTGTGATGTTGCTCTCCACGGACCATTTTATTCAGCCTGCCAAGCTGTGTTCTACACTTTTGTTTTTAGACACAAGCAGCTTTTAAGTGGAAACCTGAAGGAAGGTCAGTGATATGGGATTAATGGACTCAAACTGGATTTTCTTTGTGTACTTATTATCACCTTTTGGAATGGTGATCCTTTACTTTTTGTGATGTTGGAAAAAAACTATGGATTCAGAAACCCGCATTGTACACTCAAACTTTTACAAATAATTTCGAGCAGCTCATAGGCCCCTAAAAATCCCTTAAGCCTCCTCTTAACTGTTGATAGAATTAAGGTTGAGAAGCCCTGCTCCAGAGGATATGAAAAGTGAAGACATCTTTGGTGGAGAGGCTGGGCCCCTGGGCTGTCCAGTGCCCTACACAAAGCTTCCAACTCTTTCTCCTTGTTCTGGAAACAACCCAGTGAATGACAGGGGTTCCCACTTTACAGACAAGGCCAAAGCATGGGGAGGTAATTTGCCCAAAAGGCAGGCTGAATAGCTTCTGTTCATACACAAGGGTGCGAGACTCCTCTATCTGAACACTTGAGAGTTAATGAGTTTTCAGTAATCTATCAGTTGAAACTTGTTATTAGATTAGTGTATTTTAGTTGAAGAGAGTCCCTAAAAACAATGTAATTAAGTTACTTTAAGTTGTTTATTTTTGTGAATAATTCAAATGGTGTAATAGGCTGTTTCCTTTAAGCAAGGGCTTCCCAGCCTCAGCATTGTTGACATTTTGGGCTGTGTAAGCCATCATTGTGGGGGGCTGTCCTGTACATCAGCGATCCCCAACCTTTTTGGTACCAGGGACCAGTTTCATGGAAGACAATTTTTCCACAGAGTGGGATGGCATAGAGCTCAGACAGTGATGCATGCATGGCCCAGTTCCTAACTGGGGGTTGGGGACTGCAGCTGTACATTGTAGGATGTTTAGCAGTACCTCACCTCCACCTACTGGCTGCTAACAGCAACTCCCTACCACCCCAGTTGGGACAACTAAAACTGTCTCCATACATTATATAGTGTCCTCTGCGGGGAGGGGGGGGGGGGCACAGTCTCCTTGGACAAAGACCGTGGCCCTAAACTGAATCTTGTATGGGTTGCATTTTCTTCATACTTCTAAAAAGATGTGTGGGTTAAAATTAGATGTATGAACTAGTAGGAGAACAAGACTTTTCATAAGGTGAATAAAATCTCTGCTTTTCTTTGTATAAATAAATGCCAGGAATCTTTTTTTCTAATTGCCCTGGTGCCACTGGGCAACATTGGAAGCCTGTCTCTGATGCCAGGAATCTTGGTTAAAGAGGATGTATTTCTTATAATGCATAATATTATCCCATTTATGCAATTTTCATTGAAATATGTATCCAAGAAACTCTAGGAAAATGTACTGATGCACACATTGGTCTGCTTGCATCTTAAAATAAATGTGGTGTCTTTATTTTACTGACTTGGGAGAGAATTATATTCATTAGTTCTAAAATAGAGGTTTCCGTCTAAATTTGCCTTTTACTTTCAGAATTTTCTTGTTAAAATATGACGAATAATGTGTGCCTGAAAACAGTGCTCAACTTCATTGATAATTTAAGAAATGCAAATTAAAATGAGGTTGTTGTTTTGTTGCTTGTGGTGACTGTTTGCTGAAATCAGATCACAAGACCTTTTTTCCCTTCTATAAACTTAGCATATTCTGAGCTTACAAACATATGAATTCTAAATCGTCGTATAATATTATAGCCCACTAGGAACATGTGCTTACTTCCTGGATCTTAAAAAGAACAAACTGTTTTCTTTAGAAAAGCTGCCTCTGTCATAAATGAATGTAGCTGACTTAGTGATATTCTTGGCCATACACTGCACCACTTACCTACATGGACCTTTATTCACCACAGCATTTCTGCAAATAACTTTTTAAATTGTTTTTTTAATGTGTGACAATTTGTGCTTTTAAAGATACAGACCTTTCAGTTAAATTTGTATCTTAAAATTTTTTTTGTTGTTTTTTAATCAAAGGTTTGAGATACCTTCAAAGTCTAAATTTTGAACGTATAGTGATGAGTCAGCTAAATCCTCTGAAGATTTGCTTGCCCTCGGTGGTTAACTTTTTTGCTGCTATCACAAAGTAAGTTATATACACTTTCCTGATGGAAGTTATTTAAAAGTTTGTGTTCATTTTAGTATTGTAAGATTCCATTAAATTTCTGCAAAATAGGTAACACTAAAAAACCAATAACTCAATCCTTGCAGGAAATACTGCAGTGCAGCTATTATTTTTAAACTAAGATGGCATTAGAAATTGCTACTACTTTTTATCCAAAGGGCGTAATTCAACAGAAGCCTTGGCATTTTGAAATAAATAAGGCAGCTAGTAGGCTGAGAGGTTCAAACCAGAGATGCTTGTTTGAGTGATGCCTGTACTAGTAATAAAAATAAACTGGACATGAGGTAAAAGCCATCAATAGGAGGTTGGTTTAGAGACTATATTATCTCTGGCTTAGTGGCTATAGCTAATACATTGGCTTTACTGTGTTTCAGGCACAGTACTAAGCACTTGACAACTCAGTCAATCCTTATATAACCCTAAGACTGTATTATAACCCCAACTTATAAATGGGGAGATAGAGGCACAGAGAGCTTAAATTACTGCCTGAAGTCATATAGCCAGACTGGCAGAGCTGGGATTTGAATGCATGCCGTCTGGATCCTTTGTAAGCATTCGCTAAGTTATTCTGCTTTATGGAGAAAGTGAATTGGAGGCCATGGGCATTTAATTAGGATATGCAGGCAAGATCATAGTTTACAATCTTCAGCAGCTAAGAGTCTTCCTTTTTTGTCCCTCAGTACCCTTTGGATAGCTGGCTCCTCTTGTTCAGCAACATTAATTCCGTTTTGCTGAGCATCTATCTAGTTCCCAGTATCCTTTATTTTATTTTTTTTCTCATCCTGCCAGCCCTCATGATCACATGATAGTTCCAGGTGTCCTATCTCTCTTAAGATTTCAAAAAGGATAATAAACAATTAAGAAAAGGAATATAGAAGCCAACAAGCAATAGCGTTTAGTGGGTGGAAGGTTTCAGCACGTCGCTGAGATGGGAAGCATTGGGATGAGTGAGAACTGATGAAGCAAAACAGAGGCAGCCACCCCCTGGAATATTCTCTGGGTAGGGACAGAGGGCTGCACTTCAGCCGACTGGTCTAGAGGCTCTAGATCAGGCGTCCTCAAACTACAGCCCGCAGGCCACATGTGGCTGTTTTTGCCCATTTGTTTTTTTACTTCAAAATAAGATACGTACAGTGTGCATAGGAATTTGTTCATAGTTTTTTTAAACAATAGTCCAGCCCTCCAACAGTCTGAGGGACAGTAAACTGGCCCCCTGTTTAAAAAGTTTGAGGACCCCTGCTCTAGATTGAGGGTTGGCATGTGCATTTGAGGTGAGGAGTGAGATGTTTGTTTATTATTTATTTATTTGAGACAGTGTCGCTCTGTTACCCTAGGTAGAGTGCAGTGACATTATTGTAGCTCATTGCAACCTCAAACTTCTGGGCTCAGGTGATCCTCCTGCCTCAGCCTCCTGAGTAACCGGGACTACAGTTGCATGCCAGGATGCCCTATTAGTAGAGACAGGATCTCCAACTCCTAAGTTCAAGCGATCCTCCTACCTTGGCCTCCTAGAGTGCTAGGATCACAGGTGTGAGCCGCTGCATCCAGCCCTTATTTTTATTTTAACTGGTGTGTAATCTGTTAATTTTTTTTACTTGAGTCTTTAAGATTTTAGCTGTGTTCATCTTTCAGTGTTGGGAACAACAGCTCAGGAACATCGTTGCATGTGTGTCCAGTGTACAGACATGTGCTTCCCTGTCTCACACCTGGAAGTGTGGTTGCTGGGTCGTGGGAGATGCAGATCTTCAACTTCACCAGCTACTACAGACCGTCCAGCAGGGTGGTGGTGCTGATTTACACTTCCACCAGGAGTAGGGAGTACAATATGACCCTTGGCTAATATAATATAAATAGAAATATTTAACATGCTACCTGAAGTTGCGTAGTGACCTGAGAACCTGGGGATAAATACCTGAATTAATATTGTTGTGGGGAGGGGAGGTAGAGAGTAGGAGAAGTGAGCTAAATCCTTATCTTGCAGAAGAAGTTCTATGAATGATTTTTCACATTGCTGAGTCATATAAAGATAACTACCAGAGAACCTGACAACATAATGGTCCTGTTGGTTTTCTATTATGAAGTCTTCTATTTAACTGTTCCCACTCACCATGCCTGTTCCTTTCTTTACTAGTTTCTGAGATCGTGGCTTGGCCAGCCCTATGTCCCTCCTTCAGTAAAGTCCTAATTTTGGCCAGGCGTGGTGGCTCAAGCCTGTAATCCTAGCACTCTGGGAGGCCAAGGCGGGAGGATCACTCAAGGTCAGGAGTTCGAAACCAGCCTGAGCAAGAGCGAGACCCCGTCTCTACTATAAATAGAAAGAAATTAATTGGCCCACTAAAAACATATATATAAAATTAGCCGGGCATGGTGGCGCATGCCTGTAGTCCCAGCTACTCGGGAGGCTGAAGCAGTAGGATTGCTTGAGCCCAGGAGTTTGAGGTTGCTGTGAGCTAGATGCCACGGCACTCTAGCCCGGGCAACAGTGAGACTCTGTCTCAAAAAAAAAAAAATAAATAAATAAATAAATAAAATCCTAATTTCATCTTCATGAGCAGCCAAGTCTGTCCATCAACAGCTACTACTTCCACTCAGTAACTCCTGAATCCCCTTTTTACCAATCCCCTGATTCTTTTGCAAGCAGTAAAAATAAATAAAGACACCTAGATAATTATGTAAGCTAAAAGAGTTTTAACTTGCAAACATATTAATTTTTAGTGAGTAATACCTATTAACCTAAGCCCGATTTTATATTCTAAGTCACGGCCACATTTTCTTTCTCCTTAGCAAACTTGTATAATAGCAGCCCACTCTTGCTCCATTGCCCAGGCTAGAGTGCAGTGGCCTTGTAGCTCACTGCAACTTCAAACTCCTGGGCTCAAGTGATCTTCCTGCCTCAGCCTGCCGAGTAGCTGGGACTACAGGTGTATGTCATGATGCCTAGCTAATTTTTTATTTTTTGCAGAGATGGGGTCTCACTATGTTGCCCAGGCTAGTCTCGAACTCCTGGGCTCAAGAAGTCTTCCCACCTTGGCTTCCCCAAATACTGGGATTACAGGCGTGAGCCACTGCACCTGGCCTGCTTTATATTATTTTTACTAGCACTTGTTACATGCAGCATTATCTGCGTGGTCAGAGTAGTTGTCATACACAAGTCACATCTGTGCAGAGTAACTCCAGCATGTTAATGCCTCCTTCTGTGTTGGTTTTGGTGCTCCACAGTAAATACCAGCTGGTCTTCTGCTACACCATCATTGAGAGGAACAATCGCCAGATGCTACCTGTTATTAGAAATACGGCTGGTGGGGACTCTGTGCAAACCTGCACGAACCCACTTGACACCTTCTTCCCCTTTGATCCTTGTGTTCTTAAGAGGTAGGTAGGTGCTCTTAAACAGGTGACACTGTTGGTGGTGAATTTAGGGTTTCTTTGTCATAAGTGGCCCTTTGTAGCTAGGGTCTCATGGTTTCCATGCACATATTTCACAGGCCTAACCTAGAGAATGCCTAGCAGAGTCTGCCAAGTGTCATAGGCACTCTACAGTTTATAGATCTACATCTCACTAAGAACCAAGATTGACACCAAGGGTGTTTTTCTTTTCTTTTCTTTCCTTTTCCTTTTCCCTTTCCTTTGCTTTCCTTTCCTTTCTTTTCTTTTCTTCATTTCTTGGTATGGTTAATGGAAACCATATTAGTTGTTTTTCCTAGAATTATCTTTCAGCAAGTTACTGTAGGAATATAAAAAAGGCAGTTCCAGAATATTCCAATTCTGTCTTCGTTTGGATGTGCTATAACTCATTTGTCAGTCTGTATAAAGTTTAGAACAGTTTCACTTGAAAACGGAAAAACGAGGAGGCGTGGTGCTCCATCTACATGAACGAAGGAGCTCTTACCCACAAAGAGCTGCATTAGTTACACAACCTACATAGGGTACTTGTGGACATTGTTACTACTTGAGCCATAGTTTGTTTTCACTCCTTAGTCTTGGGAAATGGGTCTTAGGAGAAGAGAGCCGAACATGTTTTGATTTTTGCTGCAGTATATAACTTGTCTTTGAAATGTGATCTTTGGTGACAGGTCAAAGAAATTCATTGATCCTATTTATCAGATATGGGAAGACATGAATGCTGAAGAGCTTCAAGAGTTTAAGAAACCCATTAAAAAGGTAAATTTGTGATTCAACACACTTTCTGGGAATCTTCAGTGTGGTTATAGTTCATAGTCAAATAGAAAACACCAATGTTACACTTTAAGAATACTACATTTTATTCACTCTGCCTTTACAAAATTCCAAGCCCAGGTTTTATTCTTATTAAGTGTTTTGGAGGCCGAGTGCGGTGGCTCATGCCTGTAATCCTAGCACTTTGGGAGGCCGAGGCGGGCGGATTGCTCGAGGTCAGGAGTTCGAAACCAGCCTGAGCAAGAGCAAGACACCGTCTCTACTATAAATAGAAAGAAATTAATTGGCCAACTAATATATAGAAAAAATTAGCCAGGCATAGTGGTGCATGCCTGTAGTCCCAGCTACTCAGGAGGCTGAGGTAGCAGGATCGCTTGAGCCCAGGAGTTTGAGGTTGCTGTGAGCTAGGCTGACACCACGGTACTTACTCTAGCCTGGACAACAAAGCGAGACTGTCTCAAAAAAAAGTGTTGGAGATTTTTTTATTATTTTTAAATGTTTATTTATTTACTTATTTTGAGACAGAGTCTCACTCTGTCACCCAGGCTAGAGAGTACAGTGGTGCAATCATAGCTCACTGCAGCCTCAAACTGCTGGGCTCAAGTGATCTCCTGCCTTGACCTCCCAAGTAGCTGAGACTATAGGTTCACATGCCACCACACCGGCTAATTTTTCTTATTTTTTGTAGGGACTGGGTCTCACTGTGTTGCCCATCCTGGTCTCAAACTCCTGGCCTCAAGTGATCCTCCCGCCTCAGCCTCCCAGAGTGCTACGATTGTAGGCCTGAGTGACCATGCCCAGCTAATTTTTGGATTTATGATAACACTTTGCATGCTGGCTTTGGAGAGTGAAGATTAATTACAAATTAGCTGAGCAAATTTAGATCTTTACCACTTGATCATTACCAGCAAGTAACAATCTCAACTTGCCTCGTGTTGAAATTATCCTAGGAGTTTACATGAATGTTACAGATCTCCACAAATGTGTGGTGGAGACCTCGCAGGTCTGCAGCATGTCCTCCAATAGATGTTAGGTGGAGCTGGCACAGTACTGCCAAAGAAGAAAATTAGAACCCAGTAATATATGATGTTACTCTTCTGTTTATTTCATAGCACATTTGTTTCTACATTAAAAGTCAGCTTTAATATGCCTTTTTTCGTTATTTTTTTAACCCACAAGATTCTAGATTTTTTTATTATAGTAATCATTGGAAAGTTCATTTTATATTTTTCCTTAAATTTTGCATTGGGGGGGGCATCATTCACATTGTGTTAGATATAGGGGCTGTAACACTGATCAAGAATGATGAGTCATGTTACCTGCCCTCCTTGAACCTAAAATCTGTTTGCAAATCAGACTTTTCAGTAAATTAAGATATTTCCTTCACCATCATCTTTGATCTTTACAAAAGTAGCACTTATTGTTTTTTTGTTTGTTTGTTTTTTTTTTTGAGACAGAGTCTCGCTTGTTGACCAGGCTAGAGTGAGTGCCATGGCGTCAGCCTAGCTCACAGCAACCTCAATCTCCTGGGCTCAAGCGATCCTGCTGCCTCAGCCTCCCGAGTAGCTGGGACTACAGGCATGTGCCACCATGCCCGGCTAATTTTTTTAATATATATATTAGTTGGCCAATTAATTTCTTTCTATTTATAGTAGAGACGGGGTCTTGCTCTTGCTCAGGCTGGTTTCGAACTCCTGACCTTGAGCAATCCGCCCGCCTCAGCCTCCCAGAGAGCTAGGATTACAGGCGTGAGCCACCGCGCCCGGCTGCCCAGGCTAGGATGAGTGCTGTGGCATCAGCCTAGCTCACAGCAACCTCAAACTCCTGGGCTCAAGCAATCCTCCTGCCTCAGCCTTCCAAGTAGCTGGGACTACAGGCATGCGCCACCATGCCCGGCTAATTTTTTCTATATGTTAGTTGGCCAATTAATTTCTTTCTATTTATAGTAGAGACGTGGTCTCGCTCTTGCTCAGACTGGTTTCAAACTCCTGACCTTGAGCAATCTGCCCACCTTGGCCTCCCAGAGTGCTAGGATTACAGGCATGAGCTACCACATCTGGCCAGTAGCACGTTCCTGTGGAAAGGAATTCTTGAAAACTTTTCAGTCACCACTTACAGTCTTACTGATGATTTCTCTTTATGCAGGAGACAGTAGAAGATGAAGATGATGATTTTTTAAAAGGTGAAGTGGCCCAGAATGATACTGTGATCGGGATTACCCCAAGCTCCTTTGATGCGCACTTCCGAAGTCCTTCGAGCAGCATGGGCTCCCCACCTGTGTTGTACATGCCAGACCAGTCCCTGTGACCTGGAGGATTTGTGACTGAGACGAACCATGTTCTTCCCCACTGTGCCCTTTGGCACCTGGTTTGTGCTATCTGGGCGTTGCTTGAGCCACGAAGAGTACATGCCTGAGGCATTGTACTTGCAAGTTAGATTTAATGTGATGTCTGAACAGAAATGTGGGTTTTTTTCTTTTTATTCTCCTGACAGACAAAAGGAAAAGACTGAATATCATGTGCAATATTTTACAGAGGGATTGATGATAAATTTTGAAGACTGTTTAATGTGTACATTTTTTTGTGTTACTGGTTTTTGACATAATTAATTGTGAAATTTCTAGTATGAGCAGCAGCCTATTTTAACAGATTGCCTTTTTAACATAGGTTTTTGTCAGAGGCGTGGTCATAGGACTTTGTTCAGCTGCTTTCAGTGAAAAATCCTCTAGGGTAAATCCTCTGTTTATCTCTGTTTAACTAAATTGTGTTTATTTTGGCTACATTGTTTACCTTCTGCTGTAACTGTGTTGTTGTGTGTTGGGATTTCAGTGGGGTGCAGAGAAGCTAGACGGAAAGTGGGGAGATGGCCAGACCCAGTCTGGGACACTGAGCTTTGGAGCTGGTACTGAAAAGGGGTCTCTAGGGACTTCAGAGACCAATAAAAATCTGTGGGGAAGAGATCAAGGATTTAGGGAAACAGAATCAGACAGATGATATGCTTGTGCAGTATAAAAATGGATTTAAAAGAAAAATTGAGGTCCAAGTAAATGTAATTCCCCTTGACTGCAAGTGGGCTTAGACCTGCATAAAACACATGACGCAGTGTTTTACACTTGGGTTCTCAAGCATCCTGTTGGAACTAGAACTGCTCATTTGTAGCAGTTATATCAAATCAATTGACCAGCATCAGCTAGTTATTTTATGAAATAGTTTTTCCAAAGGGGGAGAAAACGTTTTTTTTAGGTTATTTAGTGGAATGGTTTTGCTAGCAATAATAGACCGAAGTTACCACTGCAGTCTTTGTCTAATGGCTGTGCATATCATGGATTTAGCTTGGGGAAATCCTTCTCTCCAAGTTTCTTTTTGTATTTTTGTAACTGAACATAGAGTGAGTGTCTAAGACACCCTCACTTTATAACAAATTTGTGCAAGCGCTGCTATTTGGAAGCTCAAGCATATTTTTGCTTTCTTATATGTGTACTTTTTAGTTTACTTGTGAAAATGGCCAACTTTAAGCATATTTATTTTTCTGCCACTTCTATTTATTTAAAGGTAAGCAATATTTTCTTGATCACAAATATTTTGTAATGAAACACTCTTTCCTAGGGCTTTGTATGTTCTTGTATAATTTCACTGATGGCAATGTAGAGTTTGAATTTCAGTCTGTAAATACTTTTTGTAAAATAGAAATTTTTATTGCTTTAAAAGGTTTGAGTATTGGTGGTATATTTCTTTTGGTGACTTAGCAGAAAGTCATTTAAGAACCTTAAGGTTCCTCTTTTTTAACTGCTGGTAAAAAGGTGGGATTTTGTGTATTAGATAAAATGGGTAAATGAAAATGTATCTACAGAATTTAATGGTAAGTGGGATCTTTGGATTGGGAAGTAGTTTTAATGTAGAAGGATAGGGCTAGTATTTACAAAGAAGTCTGTTTAATTTCAAAGGAGTTTGAGAAAAAATCCATTGTGAAAATAAAATAGTGACATGGTTAATCTGGAACTTTCATTCTTATGCCAATTAAAGGAGGTACCTCAATAAAAAGACTTCTCACATAAATATTCTTTTGATTATGTTGTTTTTTGTTGGTTTGGTTTGGTGTTTTTGTTGTTTTCTGAGAGAAGAGTCTTGCTCTGTCACGCAGGCTAGAGTGTGGTGGTGTTATCATAGCTCACTGTAACCTCAAACTCCTGGGCTTAAGCGATTCTCTTGTCTCAGCCTCCTGAGCAGCTGGGACTACAGGCATGCGCCATCACACACGGCTAATTTTTCTATTTTTTGTAGACACAGGGTCTTGCTCTTGCTCAGGCTGGTCTCAGACTCCAGGCCTCAAGCAGTCTTCCCACTGTAGCCTCCCAGAGTGGTAGGATTACAGGTGTGAGCTACTGCACCCAGCCATGATTCTGTGTGTTAACTAATTTAATGTATTAAGGCTTGGCTTTGCAATGGAAAACTTCTCCTGAGACCTCACCATTGAAGAGGGGAGAATATTGCTTAAGTGACTGGGAGTGTTCACAAATCAATTGCAGGCTGTGGTGAGGATGGCTTGCCACATGCATCATCTGAAGTGTCAGACACTCTGCCTGTTCACACCCAGCCAAGAGTGACTGAAGCCTGAACAGGTCTAAGTAAAGGAAGCAAACACTTCTTCAAGAAAGTTACATAGTTTAAAGGAACATACATGAGGGAAAAATTTTTTGAGATCTCCTTGGAAATTACATGGAAGAATGGGCATTTTCTATCCCTCTTACTAAAAACCAAGCCTTCAATTATAGGGGTCTCCAGGGCCCATCCTTTTGTCTGTGCTCTGGGTGAGTATTCCTCAGTAAGTGGCTGAATTTATATTAATGTGAAAGGACTAGTGACTTACAAAGTGTCACAGGTGTCAGACCTGGCTTCCCTTCCTAACCAGCTGTTTGACCTTGAGCAAATTACCTAACCTCTCTGAGTCTACTTTTATGAGCTATAAAATGGGAATAACTGATACCTACTTTATGGTTTTGAGAATTCAGTGCTTACATGTAAGTTAATAATGGTTGTTTGGCTACCTTATGAGAAAATCTAAGCAGGAAGCATTTTCATGGAAAGGTCTTTTCAAGGCAAAGATAACTTCCATTTCTTCCATATTAGATCCTTGGAACCAACTTAGGTCTGAACTGGAGAAGGACCAGTGTGTTACCCCTGCCAGGCTGTGCTTATGATGGTGATTGGTTTTTTTTCTTTTTTTTTTTTTGAGACAAAGTTTCATTCTGTTGCCCAGGCTAGACTGCCATGGCATCTGCCTAGCTCACAGCAACCTCAAACTCCTGGGCTCAAGCGATCCTACTGCCTCAGCCTCCCGAGTAGCTGGGACTACAGGCATTCGCCACCATGCCCGGCTAATTTTTTTAAATATATTTTTAGTTGGCCAATTAATTTCTATTTTTAGTAGAGATGGGGTCTCGCTCTTGCTCAGGCTGGTCTCGAACTCTTGAGCTCAAACGATCCGCCCACCTCAGCTTCCCAGAGTGCTAGGATTACAGGCATGAGCCACCACGCCCAGCCTGATGGTGACTCTTAACCCTGGTTATGTGCCAGAATCCCCTGGGAAGCTCTGAAAAACTAAGGATGCCCAGTCCACCACACCCCAAAATTTCCGACCAGTCTGATTAAATCAATCTCCAGGGGAACGGGCCGGACATTAGTCTTTTTTAAACAACCACAAAAAAAAAAAAAAAAAATTGAGCTTTCATAGCTGCACTGTTTCCCCCCACCAAATGCTTTCCTTTGCTATATTTCAGTCTGACCCTATGGATCTTATAGTAGCATATAGTATATGCAGTAATTTAGGTTCTTTCACTGAGTATTTACCAAGTTTCTATATAATGTTTTTAAGTAGATAATTTTATTTTTAAGTTTTTTACCCCATATATTTGATGTTCATCATTTTTTTTTTTTTTTTTTTTTTTTTTTTTTTTTTTGAGACAGAGTCTCACTTTGTTGTCCAGGCTAGAGTGAGTGCCGTGGCGTCAGCCTAGCTCACAGCAACCTCAAACTCCTGGGCTCGAGTGATCCTTCTGCCTCAGCCTCCCGAGTAGCTGGGACTACAGGCATGCGCCACTATGCCCGGCTAATTTTTTTTTTATATATATATATCAGTTGGCCAATTAATTTCTTTCTGTTTATAGTAGAGACGGGGTCTCGCTCTTGCTCAGGCTGGTTTCGAACTCCTGACCTTGAGCAATCCGCCCGCCTCGGCCTCCCAAGAGCTAGGATTACAGGCGTGAGCCACAGCGCCCGGCCTCATTTTTTTAATAGTTGTGATACACATCAGGGTGTTGCTGTGATGGGATAAACCATTCCTTAAAAGTTAGTGACCATGGTGATCATTACCATTATAGATAAAGCTGTGAAAACATCTGTGCATGGAGGGTTTTGGTGTTGGTATTTGGTTGTTTGATTTTGCTTTCTATTTTTGGTGAATTGTTTTTCTTGAGTTAATGATTTCCCAGAGGACAAGTTATGAACTTAATCGTGTCTTGCTACATATTCACTGTAGAATACTGTCATATACTTACTATGGTGAAGTAGTAATTTATAATTTTAAATATTTAAAATTTCAGTAATTTTAAAATTACTTTATAATTTTTTTAAAAAAATACTTCCCTATATATGTTGTTTGTACCTTGCAGTCAGCCATCCTGTAAGGTAAGCAGCGTAGATATCCTATCTTAGAGGTGAGAGAACAGGCTGTGAGGCATTAGTCCAAAATCAGAAACCTGCTATTGCTTCCTCATTACCTATAGACCAAACTTTGTGGAGCTGGGGTGGGGAGGAAGGTAGGGTGGTTTCCTTCTTGTTATCTGACTCACTTAATCTTTTGATGAAGCACTCTTAACCTAGGAGATTTATTTAACTTTCTGAAATTACTTGGAAAAAGATCACTCAAAAGTTAAAGACCAGTTCATTAAGGGAAACCGTACCAGCCCCACGCAGAAGTGGCAGAAGATTGTTCTTTATCTTTGCACTTCCAAAATGCCTCACTTTTATTGACTACTCTTTGCACTGTAATTCCAGTAACAGCTGTCTATTGAGTGTTTTTGTTTGTTTGTTTTTGAGACAGAGTCTCGCTTTGTTGCCCAGGCTAGAGTGAGTGCCATGGCGTCAGCCTAGCTCACAGCAACCTCAAACTCCTGGGCTCAAGCGATCCTGCTGCCTCAGCCTCCCGAGTAGCTGGGACTACAGGCATGCGTCACCATGCCCAGCTAATTTTTTCTATATATATTAGTTGGCCAATTAATTTCTTTCTATTTATAATAGAGACGGGTCTGGCTCTTGCTCAGGCTGGTCTTGAACTCCTGACCTCGAGCAATCCGCCCGCCTGGGGCCTCCCAGAGTGCTAGGATTACAGGCTGAGCCACCGCGCCTGGCCAATTGAGTGTTTACTATATGCCAGGAACAAATAGATGCTATGATCATCCCTATTCTACACGTGAGAAAACCAATTCAGACAAGTAACTTGGTCAAGGTCACAGAGCTGGTTATATATACATCACCCTGGATTCAAACCCTGGTCTTGGCCCTGAGCTTCCTACTTGGGATTTATTTAATTTTACCTGCATTACAATGAGTTGTTTATGGTTTTACCACCTAGGAGTATATTAAAGTGATGGAGAGCATTGGCTTTAGACTCATACAAAGCTGGCTTTAATCTTACTTCTACCACTTGTTATATTATTTGTATGACTTTGGGCAAGTTACTATACCCGCAAATGTGAAATGAAGATGTAGTATCATAAATACTCGCCTGCTAGCTAGAAATAAAGCTGTTCTGCGTGAGAAGTTGGGCAAGCTGGGGCTGGGGACACCCATGAGCTGTCTTCTATAGTTTCTTCTCTAATTTCCAGTATTTTATCGAGCGGGGCATGTGTATGAAGGATGCGGCTGTAAAATACAGGTGAGGAAATTCTCACGAGCTTTCTGCTCCGTGTGAGATGGCTCCTCTTCTTACCTCACCGGTGTGTCCTTTGTAAAATTGCTTCTTGCTAACGCACTGCAGAGGTGGATCTGTGAGACGCATTTTCAAGTTTCAGAAAACACCCCCTGGTGGGACGCCCACTCCGCGGGTACCCAGCCTCAGTAGGGGCTGTGCCTATCCTGCTGATCTCCCCCTGGGTTCCTAGCCCGTCTATGAGCGCCTGCTGGATGCCAAACACAGGTGTTATTGATGATTTCTAAATGTGTGAGGCTAACAGTTCAGGATCTACTCTTCCTGGTTTAACACTGTTTACGTGTATTACTTATTAAATACAATCCTACGTGGTGGCACAGCGGAGTCCCAAATTCAAACTTGCGGAAGGTCACACACCCGAGAAGTGGTGGGGCAGTGACCCACAGCGACGCCAGAAGCCGCTCTCAGGAAAGGGGACGCTCCCGCGGCGGCGTGCGCCACTCCTTGCCGGCTGCTCCCCTGCCCGTTCCCCTACGCCCACGCTTTGGGGACTACATTTCCCAGCGCCCCCTGCGGCGCAGGCTGGCCACGGGCCACTTCTTCGCTTCCGGACTCCATTTCCCGGGAGGCCTTGCGGCCCGCCCTGGCTCTCGCACCCTCTACCGGCGGCACCGCCTCCTTCTGGACTGCACTTCCCGGCGGCACCCGCGGCGGGGCGGGGCGCGGCGCGGCGCGGCGGCCGGAGGGGCGGGGGCGGCCGGAGGGGCGGCCCGGGGCTGGGGAGGCAGCTGCCTCCCTGGGCCTGCCCGGGCGGCCGCCTCCGCGATGCCGCTGCTCGTGGAGGGGCGGCGAGTGCGGCTCCCGCAGTCCGCCGGGGACCTGGTCCGAG
Source organism: Microcebus murinus (assembly GCF_040939455.1). NCBI lineage: Eukaryota > Metazoa > Chordata > Mammalia > Primates > Cheirogaleidae > Microcebus > Microcebus murinus. The sequence goes on along the minus strand of NC_134122.1, from coordinate 14,883,516 downwards.
CCCACCCGCCTCTGGAGGTGAGCGGGGCCCGGCTCGGGGGCTGCGGGGCGGGCCCGAGGGGAACCTGCCAGGTGAGCGAGAGCCTCCTTACCCGCCCGCCGCCACCTGCTCTCGCCCGAGGCGCGCTTTAAACTTGGCGCAGCTGAGCTGCTGTCTGCACGTCCGGAGGCACATCCGGAGCCCTGGCCGCCGGCTGCTTTTGCGGGATCCGCGACGCTTTTACCTTCTTTAGATTTCTGAGGGTATCCGCTGAGGCCCCTCCTTTACACAAGAGAGGACGGGGCCCAGAGAGGTTAGGTGACTTGTCCAAGGTCGCACAGCACCGCGGCTGGAGGACACCCGACGTCCCATTCCCGGGCAGGGCGTTCCCCCCCCCCCAGTGCAGACTTAGCCTGTTTAGGCAAATCTGGGCACCCGCCCTTGCTCACTGGCACTCGCTGGGGAACCCCACCCTGTGCTGAACGTCGCGTGGTCCTCAGGGAGCAGGAGTTGCTCCAGGGTGGGCTTCAGAGAGTGTCTGAGCAGGGTGTCCTGGCCGGGACCCCTAGTCCCTTCTCCTCTTACTCCCCTACCCCCGGGACATGGGGCACCTGGTTATTTTTAGCCAGAAGAAAGGGCCCTGGTTTTCCCCAGCTGGGTCATGGGACCACGCCCTGATGCAAGGTTTGTTTTTGTTTTTCCTGCTTTTGCCCTCAAACAGATCTCTGAACTCTGTTCATGCTTACGCAGAGGCTGTTGGAATGGGAGTTCTTGGTGTTAAAAAAGGGGACAGGGGCAAATTTTCCACTTGCCGCAGATATAGTTAAGGGGGAATCAGTTCATTATTGAAGAGAGACATTTTGAGCCCCAAATGCATGTTGGGCATCGTGCTGAGTGAGTTCTGTCCCTACTCTCGTGGCGATGTTTACAGTCTAGCCGGGGGGAATGGTTTCTCATCCAGGAATGGCTCAGGTATCATAAACTGTTAAGTGCCATAAAGAGAAGGTGCCCCCCTTCACTCTGAGATGTGAAGCAGAGAAACCTGACCTAGGCTATGGGGTTAGGGAATGCATTCTAGAGGCTTCCTCCTTAAGGCTTGTACAGCTTTTGTTAACTGTTTTGCCTGCTTGCTTGGTTTATTTTGCGTTTGGTCTGTTCCCCCAGAATGCAAGCTTCCTGAAGGCAGATAGAGTGTATGTGTTCACCTGGGTATCCTTAGAGCCTAGGGGAGTCCTCGGCATCGAATTTATGCTCGGTAAATTGGTTGCGTAAATGCATGAACAAAATGACCCCTGAAGACGGTCACGGTCGGAAGGATGACAAGGATTTACAGGGAGACGGCAGTCAGCTCTGTGTAATCCTCAACTTGCGTTTCAGGACAGACAGTAGTAATAGTAGCCAACAAGTTACTGGGCTGGGCGTTGTGCTATGTCACTTTCTTTGTACTATGCCACTGTCACACTGTTAACTGGCGAAGTCAAGAGCAGGACTCACCCAGGAAAAAAGAACGTTCAGCCACCTGAAGAATTTAGGTGACGCTCTACTTTTCTGTCTCTTCGAAAGTTTGTGTGATAGATCAGTGCCCAAGGCCGCACGCTAAGTGGGAATGTGGCAGCCTACTAGGGTGGCTCCTCTCAGAGGTTTTGGCCTATTTAGGAAGACGTGGCCCATAAAGGCTGTGGGATGGGGAGGGGCGGTCACTGCAGCAGGCAAAGGGAGGAAGGATGGAGGCCTGAGCGAGGTTTGGGCAGAAGGGCGCGGCGCTGTAGCCAGGCAAGCCTGCTGGGCAGGAGGGGAAGGGCCACGTGGGCAGGTGGACTGGGCAGTTTCCCTGGCACGGTGGGAAGGGTAGGAACGGAAGAGAAATGCAAGGGTTGTAGGTTGGACCTGGATTGCTGAGGGGCCTCGATGGATCCTTCACCTAATTAGCAGTGGGAAGAAATGAAAAGTTTAAATTTTTTTTTATATATAACAAGTGTGTCCTCTTTGTAGAAAAATAGAAAATGTATGTAAATATTAAAAAGAAATACCATCTATGATCACAACCATTCTTCACAATTTGGTGACTATTCTAACAGAGGTTTTTCTTGTATGTAATATACTTTTTAAAATGGTAGCATACTACATATGGTTTTATAGTGTATCTTTTTCATGTAACAATGTGTCCCGAGTATGCAGTACCAGCAGTGGTAAGCCTTTCTGTCCCTATGGCTAGCATATAACAAAGACAAGAAAAACAGAAATACAATGGACCTGGCTGAATGCCACAGCTATAGCGGTTACTCTTCCCATTTTACAGATGAGGACTATGAAGTGAAGAGAGGTTGAGTAACTTGCCCAAAGTTCCCCTTCCTGTAAGTGGTGAAGCCGGGATTGGCACCCTGGCGGGCTGCCCTAGACTCTAGAGCTGCACTATTCATTCAGTCCAGTAGCCATGAGCCACATGTGGGTACTTACATTTAAATTAATTAAAATTAAATGAAATCTAAAATCACTTCCTCAGTCACACTAGCCACATTTCAAGCAATGAGCAGCCACATGTGGCTGTTGTATGAGACAGTGCAAATGTAAACCATTGCTATCCCTGCAGAAAGTTCCTCTGGACAGTGCTTCTAGAGCCTTCTCTCTTCACTGGTCACTGGATGCTCCATGACCAGCCCTGCAACATCTTTTTTTGGTTTGTTGGTTGGTCGTTTTTTGTTTGTTTGTTTTTTCCCCAGCATGCCTATGTTACCAGAGTCCTGCAACAGCTTGTTTAACGGTTCCATAGAATTCCACAATAGGGATATAGCATAACTTAGTTCCTGCTTTTAAATATGGAAGGTATTTATGATGTTTCACCCATGTGCACAGTCTAAGAGCGAAATCCTTATCATCCTTTGTAATCACTCCTGCAAGTGAAATTGCCGGACTCAGGTTTTGGAGTAGAAAAGTGATGTCACAGAATCAGTGTCTTGAAGCAAGGACGCTAGCAGCCATCGGGTGGGACAGACTGGGCAAGGGAGGTGGGGATGGCCCATCGGCAGGGGCCAGGCGCAGCACAGCCCTGCACACCTCCTCTCAGTTCATCCTCCCCACCCAGCCTACTAAGGTGGCACCATTGTGCCCATTTACTGTGGGAAGTGGAAGCCCAGGGGGCCAAGCAGCATGCCCAGTCCAAGGTCACAGGGGTGGGGGGAGGCTGTCTTGCCCTGTACCTTCTCATAAATTATATTGCAGTAATTTAGAAGACAAGGGCTGAGCTAAGGTATGGGAGTGAGAAAGAAGGTTCAGTTTGGAGAACTACACCTGTTAGTAATTTTGCCACACCACCCTGCTTTCCAGTTCAAAAAGCACGTTCATACTCGCTCTCCCATTTATGAGCAAAGAGTTGGCAAATATGGCAGTGGGTTGGGCACAGGATATATGACAATCCAGGAGGTGACAGCTACATGATTGGCTAAGACACAGATCACCAAACTGCAGCCTGTGGGCCAAGCCCTGTTTGTGTATAACCTGTGAGCCAAGAATGGTTTTTCCTTTTTTTTTTTTTTTTTTTTTTTTTTTTTTTGAGAGACAGCATGGGTCTCTTGTTGCCCAGGCTGGAGTGCAGTGGTGCAGTCATAGTTTACTGCAGCCTCAAATGCTTGGGCTCAAGTGATCCTCCTGCCTCAGCCTCCTGAGTAGCTAGGACTAGAGGCATGTGCCACCATGCCCAGCTAATTTAAAAAAAAAAATTTATAGAAACTGGGGTCTCACTGTGTTGCCCGGGGTTGGTCTTAAATTCCTGGCTACAAGCAATCCTCCCACCTCAGGCTTCCAAGGAGCTGGGATTACAGGTGTGAGCCACTGTGCCTGGCTGTTTTTACACTTTTAAATGATTGGAAAAAAATCAAAAGAACAATAATATTTCATGATATGAAACTCAGACTTCAAAGTAACTGATAAAGTTTTATTGGAACGCAGCCCGTTCAGTTTGTTCAGGTATCGTCTGTGGCTCCTTTCACGCTACAAGAGCAGACTTGAGTAGTTGGCACAGAAATCCTTCGGCCTTGCAAAGCTCAGAATAGTCACTGTTTGGCCCTTTTTTCAGAAAAAAAGTTTTCTGACCCCTGGGTTAAGGAGATTAGTGCCATTGATTAGGAATTAGAAAAAGAGGATGAGGGATTGAGGGAAAATATTTTTTTTTAGAGAATGTTAGTGTCCAGGGAATATTAGAAGTTAAGAAAACTGTGCTTTTATTTCAGAAAATATGTGAGTTTATAAAGCAGGACTGTGTGTTTTCCCCAAGAGAAGTTAGACTAAACTTTTTTTCATTTCTTAAAACGTGGAAGAGCAAAGCAGCACAACTACTATTCTAGTTTCTGTGATATTATCTCTTCTGATCATTTTTGCTTTTATTTCTTTGGGAAACAGTAGGAGCTGTGTTGAAGACAGATTTGATCCTTGGTCTTTATGAAAGTGATCATTCATTTCTCACAAACAGCTTTGCTTTTGGGTGGTGACCCGATTGTGAAAATGGGTGGTCACAGTTGACCTTTACTCTCCCCCCTCTCCCCCCAGAGAACAAAGCAGGAGGTAAGTGTTCAAGAAATAATAAAGAGGGAATTCTGAATTCTCCCTTATGTTCTCAATTAAGTTGAGAAGTGGTATGAAAACGAAAAGCCTTTGCTGATTAACAGTCGGCCACATCTATTTCTCGCGTCTAGAGCGAGCGAGGTTCTCTTGCCAGTCTAATTTTACACTGCAGCTCACTCGCCTCATTTTAATTGCTGCCTTGCTTCCAATTAATGGAAGTTTATTAAAAGAAGAAAACACTGTAACTAATTAAGCTGATCATTATATTATTCCGTCACTTGTATTTTATTAAGTCAGCACTAACTTAAATTAGTTGCAGTTGGGAGAAATGGCAGGAAGCCCGTGTGAGGCTAAGACTGCAAAACCGTTCCCCAGTGCAGACCATGCCTGTTCTCGGGCATCGAGTAAGAATTGGTTCATCGAGGAGTTTATACATTGCAAGTAAGAAGGAAATTACAGTACATTTCAGTGTTGTGTCAATTTAACAGTTTTGGGAAAGAAATGTTTTAGTTTTTTATTAAAGAATTTAACCACCTGAATTCTTCTTCTTTTTTTTTTTTTTGAACAGGCTTATGGCATAGAGATTTTTCCAGATATTCTGTTAGGCAGATTTTTTGACACCTGATATGAACATAACCTTCATAAATCTGCTTATCCATTTTGATTTTCTACTTTTATAATAACACAGCTACATCCTAGAACATTTAGAGAATCAAGACAGCAGCGACGGTGGAATCACCGTGTTTGATCTGTTGTAACGCAGCCACCGTTCCGCTGGTGAATTTCCTTGCAGCATTTTTTCCTATGTATATAAGCAATTAGTCATTGTTGTAGTAACAGCATATTGATAGCGCTTTTAAAAAATGTTTTACTTTTGTATCTTGCTTTTCAGTTAACATTCCAAAACTATTTTTCTCGGGGTTTTCATTTCTCGTGACTGTTGTGAGTTGGTTCCACATAATTTACGGTACCTTTTCTGTGGCTGTTCCCGGCTTTTTGCCATTCTAAGTAACAGGGTGATGAACACGTTTTGAGTTATTTCCTTAATATAGATTTACAGAAGTGGGATTACTAGATTAGGGGGTGGGGCAGTTTTTAACCTTTTTCCTCTAGAAAGAAAGTTAGGAAGGGATACGTGGTCTCTGAGCCACCGTATCCAATATCCAGTCGGATCTGATTGTAAAAAGAAATGTGAGAAAAGATTTTTTGTATCTTATAGGAGCTGTGAAATCTTCTTTTATAGGTTAAAAAAAAAAAAAAGCCCCCAGAACTTCACTGTTGTCTTTGCACTGTTCCAAATGAGTGTTATTGCAGGCTGTTGATTTTATCCTTTCTGCCAAATAATACACTCACCTCCAACACCCTAGTGCGTTTCCCACTTAGAGCACACTTCGGCTCTCTCCAACTCCAGTTATTCAGTCCTCACTAATTTACATCACTATGTTATTTTTTTTTTAATTAAACAGGAAAGAGCCAGACTTCTCAGAGGTCAGTCTGTTCAACACATGGGACCCCAGGGCCTTCTGTATGTTCAGCAAAGAGAGCTTGCAGTGACCTCCCCAAAGGATGGTAGGTTAGGAAGCAGTGAATTGGGCATTATCCCAAAAGGCTACTGGATATTTTATTTTATTTCTTTTTTAAACAGGCTCCATCTCCATTCTGGGTTCTGATGATGCCACCACTTGTCACATTGTGGTCCTGAGGCACACAGGTATGACGAGAGAGGTGAAGGAAACCATTGCTTAAAGTGACCCAACATTTGGGACCATTTTAATTTCTCGCCACCATTGAGTTTCCTGGTGTCTTACTCGAAACCTGACTTCACTTACCTTTCTTCTAGTCTGCATGGTCTCTCCCTGTTGCTCTGGTCAGAATGGGTTGGCTGGGCAGCACAGACTTCTCGATTTTTCTTCCTACAGGACGTTCAGACACGAGGCGGCCCGAGCAGACAGGAGCAGCCTTGGCTTGCCGAGTTCCCACCCGGAATAACACGAGTCATTTCACCCTTGTTCTTCAGGTAATGGGGCTACCTGCCTGACACACTGTGACGGAAGCGACACCAAAGCTGAGGTCCCCTTGATCATGAACTCCATAAAATCCTTTTCCGACCACGCTCAATGTGGAAGGTGAGATCCACGCTACTCTGTTATGTGCATTGGGAACTTCACGCCGTTGTGTCGAGGAAGTGGCCCCGGAAGCTGTTGTAGTGACACAGCACCACGTGTGTGTCTGGTCTCCCTGGAGCAGAGTCGGCAGGCAGTGGCGCTGCGTCCGTGGTTGTGGAGTGAATGCATGGACGACGGGCACAGGCGGGGCTTCAGGGCTGGGTTTTAGGTGGAAGGTTTGACTTTGAACCTGTAGACCCACTGCAGTCATGAACTTTTAGATGCTCCCGTATCAGTCGTTGCTTCTTGTTACCCCAGATGTGGTAGCCCCTCATCCCGGCCTTCCCCCAGCCACTATTTGCTGGATGCCTCCATGAGCAACAACTTGCAGGTGCCAAGGACGTAGCAGCGAACAGAGCACAGAAACACCTGCGCCGAGGTGTCAGTTCTCTAAAGCGAGGAGACAGCACACGGCGTGGGGTGGTCGGTGGCGAAGGGGACGGTGGAGGGGATGGCTGGGGGGCGAGGGGCGCGGTTTGAAGTTTCAGCGCGTTTGTGGGTTGCCGAATGAGAGCTGTCCCCTACAGCATCAACGCCTGTCACCCCTCAGCGAGGCGTACGCTGCCGCCAGCTGACAGAGCCGGACACTGAGTGTAGGCGGAGTGACACAGCTATGGCGCAGGCCGGGCTGCCACAGCATGCTCACGCACCCGTCCCCTCACCTTGTCTGACCACTGTCACCTCTCTTTACGTAGACTGGGCCGGCACGGCACTCATTTTGCCTGTAGTGTGAGGTAGTCGTTGAGTGAACTCTTCAGTCACATGCAAATGCTTCGAATCCCAGGAGTCAAAAAAGAAAAAGCTTTGTCAGACTTTTGCTAGTGCAGTGCAGGTCAATTTTTTTTTTATTATTATTATTATTTCAATTTAAAATGTGAAGAGGGTGGAAAGTTTTTGTCACTGGATACACTCGGTAATGCTGAAGTGAGGGCTGTCAGCGTGCCGCCCCTGGACAGTGTTCGTTGTACCCAGAGCAGCTTGGTGAGGAGAAGGGGCTGGAAATCCAGTCACGCTCCCAGGAGAAGGGCTGTTTTGACTGATGAGCTAAGAATCCACCCCAATTTAAAAAAATTTTTTTTTTTTTTGAGACAGGGTGTCACTCTGTCACCCAGTACAGTGATGCCATCATAGCTCACTGCAACCTCCAACTCCTGGGCTCAAGTGATCCTCCTGCCTCACCCTTCCTGGTAGTTGGGACTACAGCTGTGCACCACCACACCCAGCTAATTTTTAAAACTACTTTTTGTAGAGTCGGGGTCTCGCTCTTGCCCAGGCTGGTTTTGAACTCCTGGCCTCAAGTGATCCTCCCACTTCTGCCTCCCAAAGTGTTAGGATTACAAGTGTGAGCCACTGTGCCTGGCCCAGTTTTTAAATTTAATTCTACTTCTGGCTGGGTCCATGCCACAGGCTGGGCTGGCTTCATGGGTATGTGACCCATGCAGTCACAAAATGGCATTTTTATTTTGCACTGGCCCCCGCAGGTTATGTCATCAGACCTGGCCAGAGGCCAGACTCCATGATTTTCAGAACACAATTGTTAGCTATTCCTGGTCTGTTCACAGCAGAGCTAACGTGGTCACTTTGGAAGTCAGAAGACAAACCTGGTGGCGAGCAAAGCCACAGCGGTAACTGCTCCCCTTCCTATTTAACCCGTTGCACTCGCTTTTTTCTCATTATCCACTTGACATTATCCACACTCGACATCCGAGTGCAAAGAGCTAATGTTTATTATGGGGCCGCCTGAGGCTGTGCCCTGTCCTGGGTACATAGAAGGTTCTGGTTCATTGCTCAGGAAGATTCTGTGTCCCAGCAGAAGGCAGCAAGCGATACGGCAGCACTGCCCAGCACCAGGTCCAGGTGGTTATGGGCTGTGAGAGGGGGGGAGTAGATGAGTGAGTGTGGGCAACTGGATTCAACAAACTTAGTTCCATTTTTTTCAGTCTCGGGACTCCTCAGAGCCTTGCTGTGCTGATGTGCAATGCGATTTCCAGGGTGGGGTGACAGTGGCAAGATCTCTCAAGCCTATTTGACTCTAAGAACACGTTTCTTCCCATCTTGCGGGGCTGATGTTCATCTGCTGCAGGGTTGATGAGCATGCGCGTCAGGAACAGCCCAGGACGCAGAGCACATCGAAAGAGGCAGCACACGGGACTGCCTACTTAAGGGGGGCGGGCTCTGAATTAGCAGATGTTCGCTCACTTCACGTCCCAGTCTCACACCCCAGTCCCTCTTAGGCCAGGATACTGAGGGTTTGGGGCACATCCCACTTGGGGCAGGCAGATGACACGACACAGCCATCGTGTGGCAGCACCACCTCTGGGTGCAGACACAGACCCACTCGGGCGTCAGGGCCCCTGGGGCAGGGTCCCCAGAAGCCTGCCGCTGGCCTTGGCAGGCACAGATGTTTCCACGAGTGCCGGGGCACAAAGAACACCCGGAAGGGCTGCTGTAGAGTGGGGGGGTTCACGGAAGCTGAGAATGAAAAGGTGGAACCAGTGTGCGCCGCTGGTGTGTTGCTCTGGCCTCTGACCACTGTCCCCTCTCTTCACCAGGCTGGAATTGCACCTCGTGGGAGGCTTCAGTGACGACAGGCAGTTGTCACAAAAACTTACTCATCAGCTTCTCAGTAAGTTCATTGTTTTTCCCCCATATCTGACAAAAATTTTTATCTATTTTTGCTTGCATTAAAAATCCTAACTAGCCGGGCGCAGTGGCTCACGCCTGTAGTCCCAGCTACTTGGGAGGCTGAGGTGGGAGGATGGTTGGAGCCCAGGAGTTCAAGGCTGCAGTGAGCTATGATGGCACCACTGCACTCCAACCTGGGTGACAGAGTGAGACCCTGTCTCAAAAAAGAAAAATCACAACTAGTACAAAACCTAAGAGGGGCACACCTGCTTGCAGCAATATAAAGAAACAGGACTGTTCAGCTTGGGATTTTACATGAAGACAGGATAGCCTAGAGCTAATTTCTAGGGGATAATAGGACGGGGACAAGATTTTCTTTTAAAATAGCAGTCAACACATTCCAGAATAGTAAATGCTCTGAACTTTATAAAAACAGAACCACCTGGCACTAATGATACCATTTTTTTCTCTATGATTAGCAAATATTTTCGAAACGAGAGAGAAAGAAAAAGACGTTGTGTGTTCTTTAACCACCAGCCAGTGAGGCAGGCGTACTCATGGTGCCGGAGAATACGCTGGTGCAGCCCGTTGGGAAACCAATTTGGTGTCTTGCCTTAAGTCTTTAAAAAGGTTTCATACCCCAGTAATTCCCCCTATGGGAATGTATTCTAAGAAAATAATCTTAAATGTGCACAGAAATCTATGCTCCCAAATTAGTAGGACATTATTTACAGTAGGAAATAATTATATCAGAATTATGCAGTCACTAAAAAGTAACACAGAGAGGTGTGAATTACATGGGAAAATATGTACAAAAAATCAGAATATAAAATTAAAATTATCTCTACAGTTTGAGCTCAGCTGGACACAAAAAAATATGGAAGAAAATACACTGAATAGCAACACTATTAGTATTGTGGGCATTAAAAACCAACTTCCTCATATTCTCTAATTTCCAAATCTTTTACAATGACCAGATTTTAACAGCCCTGATAATCAGGAAAAACAGGTTACTTGAAGAGTAAAAATCTTCTCTTCTGAACCTGTATGTCCCCCAAAACCTCTGAGCATGAAGAGACAAATGGGAAGACTGTGTCTCATCCGTCGGGCCTGGGGCTGACAGTGGCCATGGCTGGCAGCCAGGGTTCTGCAGTGCCAGCGCCCAGGGTCTGGCAGCGGCGCCAGGCTGTGGCCACGCAGGGAGCGCTCGGCCGGCTGCTGTCCCCTTGGCTGCTCGGAAGTGTGTTCTGCTAACTAGAGGAGGAACTTTTTTGACTTCCAGCTTTAAAATTCTAATTGCAGGTGAATTTGATGGACAAGAAGAGGACATTCACTTAGTGACATTATGTGTGACAGGTAAGTTCTGCCATTTTTCCCAGAAACCAGGCTGTGGGTTTCAGGACCGTTTTGCCCTCCGCCTTTCCAGCAGGACCTAGGACTAGGACATGAGTTGTAGAAGACACACTCAGCTTGTCGCTTGCTCTGCTGACTCCTATTTGGGCTTTTCCCATCGCTAGAATGGCCTTCCCCTCCTGGCCCACGTCCAGATCCTGCTCAGCCTCGGCTCCCATGCCGACTCCCTCGGGCACCTCACGTCTCCTTCCTGGGGGTTCTCAGAGGCCACTCTGTGCTCCCAGAAAGGAGAGGGCGCTGATCTCACAGAGGAGCTGCCACCTTGCGTGGCAGTCGTGGTGCATGGAGAAGTCGGGGAATGGAGGGGACTGACTTCTGCGTGTGGCAGTTTGTTCCGCGTGAACCTGCCTGTCCTGGGACTCGGCAGGAAAACAGGGCCACAGTCCCTTTCATTTTTCTGTCTTCCCCCTCTCCCTTTGCAATGAGGGCTCCTTCTTGGTCTTTACTGTACAAAACTCAAACAATTGTTTCGTATTTCTTTTAAATTGTATCTTAAAATTTTTTTTTATCTTGTAGAATTAAATGACCGAGAAGAAAATGAAAACCACTTTCCAGTAATTTATGGCATAGGTAAGTCAGCTCCTTGCAGGTTGGAGGCTTGGTCACACGTGGACAAGGCAGGCTCCAGTTCAAGTCTGATCTGGCCACCTAGTGACCCCGACTCTCTCAGCGGGTGATGGCCTGAGGTTCAGACCCTAGCTCCTCTGTTCAGTTGCCGTGAACCTTGGGCAGGTGGCTTCACTTTGTCTAACTTTTATCTACAAAATGCAAATGATGTACACACCCTAAGACTGCGAAGAGAAAACAAGGTCGCAAATGTAAAGCAGAGGCTGTGCCCTCCGCCGCCTGGCGGCTGAGTGTCAGGGGGCCGGGTGTGCTTTCCCCTATGGGGCGGGAGCGGGCATTTGAATCTTTTTATATTACTACACCAGGAACCAAGTACGGTTTTGATTAAGAACTAAGATCCTATAAAAAGAAAGTGGAAAATGATCAGGCTAAAGAAAACCTAGACCCCTCTTCCCTCCTGTCACAGCCCCTGGGACTCCTGAGGAGACAGCATGAAATATTTGCAGGGGGCTTCTACCCTATCTGTAATGTTTTGTTTGCTTAGCTGGATGGTAGGTACACAGGTGCTCATCATTTTCTCTCCGTGACTTTGTGTATGTGTAAAGCTCTAAATCATAAAAATTCAAACAAAAACACCAGCCTTTGCGGGGACCACTGCCTACCCTCCTGCTTCCAGCCACGCCCAAGCAGTGCGGAGCCCGGAGACGGCCACACATGCGCAGGGAGGACAGACTGCTCCCGTGGGGGCAGCTCTTGGTTTAGAACAAAGTTTTACCTAACCCAACTCAGGCCTGCAGCTGTTTGCACTGAGATGCACGGTGAGATGCACTGAGCTTGCATTTTCCCTTTCCAGGAAGGGGGAGCTGCAGCTAATTAGGAGCATTTTGCGCCATTTCCATTCTTTTCTCTGTCTCATAGGTATGGGGGTGGACATGGGAGACCATGTAGACTCTCCACTTTGGTCTTTTGTCAGTTCAAACTCATCCTGTTTCCCTCGCAGCTGTTAACGTTAAAACTGCGGAGATCTACAGAGCCGCCTTTCAAGACCGAGGTCCGGAGGAGGAGCTGCGTGCTGCACGGGCTTTAACAGGAGGACCGGTGAGTTTGAAATCATCTTTGAGTGAAGGAGTAAAAAAGGCATCAAATGCCAAAGCTTTAAGTTTTACAGATCTTAGAAATGAGAAGTTTAGGTCAGCCTCCTTAAAGCTGTAAATTATCAGGGACCATCCCCCCCTTAGAAGAGTAATGACCGTTTTTAGATCATAAGCTCCAGATCCCAGTTCTCGGCCTTACAAGGTGCAGCAGGAGGTATTTGTGAACCCACAGCATCCAGATCCAAATATAATAGGACGAACCTTTTTTCTTTGTAGCAACATTCCATAGAAAGTTCCTACAAAGAGAGGAGAGGTTTCTACCTCTCTGCACTTGGGACCATGCATTCTTTTGGGGCAAGTCATTTAAGAGCAATTTGCTGGAACAATTAACCCAAAAGAATGATCAAATCAGTTTTAAAGTCTGATTTCCTTAGGGTGCTTTTTGGTTAAATAACATGCTAATTTTAAAAGTTAGAAAAATAAAAACCCAGCCAAGTACAGTGGCTCATGCCTATAATCCCAGCACCTTTGGAGGCCGAGGAGGGAGGATCACTTGAGGCCAGGAATTTGAGATTAGCCTAGGCAACATAGCAAGACCCTGTCTGTCTCTACAAAAAATGGAAAAAATTAGCCAGGTGTGGTGGTAAGAGCCTGTAGTCCCAGCTACCCATGAGGTGAGGCAGGAGGATCGCTTGAGCCCAGGAATTTGAGGTTGCAGTGAGCTAGGATAATGCCCCTGCACTCCAGCCTAGGGGACAGAGCAAGACTCTGTCTCAAAAAAAAAAGAAAAGAAAAGGAAAACCTAAGACTCAACATGCCTCTTGAGGAATGGGTGAAAGAATTCTTTTAAAATGCTCAAAATGTGAAAAAATAGAAGTCATATTCTGTGCACCCAAAAGAAATCTGCTCATTTATGAAATGCTGACATTTGTATTGGAAAATGTGTTTGGATTTAGAATGATTTGTTTTGCCAACACTGTAACCTTTTCAGGATTCTTCTTGTAATTTCTCAAGTAGCATAATGGCCTTAATGTAGTTAACGTTCAGAACATAGTTCAGTCTCAGTGACCACAGTTGCATATTGCTGGGTAAGCTGGAACCTGCCATCAGCAAATTTGGGAATTCAGGGAGTTGATCGTTTGGCAAGGTAGCTTTTTTAACAAGTTGGCTTTTCCTTTCTTTTGATGAGGCAGCAGGCATTGTGTGCTTTTAAATTGCAAGGTAATTAGTTGCTTTTGGTATAAATAATAAGGCAATGTTTTATGTAGCAATGAAGAGCATGGTCTTTCGTCAGCGACACCTGGTTTGAGGCTCAGCTCTGAGGTTTACTGGACACGTGACCTGGGAAATGTGCCCTGTCCCTCTGAGTCAAGTTTTCACCCCAATTGGGAAAAAATGCCACCTTCTTGCAGGATTGTTGTGGGACCAAACACAATAACGTATGTTACCCACAGAGCGCAGCAGCAGACACATTGGAAGTGTTCAGTAGGTGGCAGCTTTTGTTGTTGTTCAAGACAAAATCTTTAAGAAGCTTATCATCCAGATAAATGCCTTAAATACTAGACTACACTGGAGCTTGCATTAATGGTAGGGTTTGAGGAGTGGGTAGTAACATTCCTTAACTTCTATCCTTGAAATGTTCTTTAGATGATTAGCATCTACGATGCAAAGACAGAACAACTTCGCATAGAACCGTTTTCCTGGGTGCCATTTCCACATGTGGATTTCTGGTTGCAGCAAGATGATAAGCAAATACTAGAGGTGAGAATTTACAGGTTGGGTAAGTCTTACATCTCTGGACCCTGGTTTCCCCATCTGTAAGAAAAAAAAGGGTTTAGACTGGATAATATCTGCCTCTCCTAAGTGGGTAGTATTTGTTTTTTGAATGCCATTGCCAGAGCCCATTGAACTTATGTGTTAATTGGGGATGAGTAGTGTCCTGAATAGACATGTGTACAGGTGAAGAGTAAATAATCAACTGCCTTTTTCTCATTAACCTGGTATACCTCATTCTTATTTTACTATATATATATTTCTTTCCTTACTATATATATATAGTGATCTGAGAACACTTTGACATCTTTATCAAAGTAAGGAATAGCAAGGTGACTCTTCTCTCCTGCCCCTAATCTTGTTTTTTCAGAACTTTTCCACTTCACCTTTGGCCGAGCCCCCCCACTTTGTTGAACATATTAGATCTACCTTGATGTTTTTAAAAAAATACCCATCTCCAACTAACACACTGTTTCCTGGAAATAAAGCTCTACTCTACAAAAAAAATGAAGATGGTGGCTTATGGGAAAAGATCTCTTCTCCAGGAAGCTAAAAATAGGAATTATCAGATAAAGCAACTTTTTGGCATGACAAAGACCACTGGTAGGGACTGGAAGGAATATGGATTTGGAACCTACATCCCTTGAGTCTTAGGTCTCCTTCCTTACTTGGTGTCTTTCAGGTAACTTTCAAAATAAAATCTTATTTTGGCAAAGGCATTTGTTTAGATTTACTTTTTGCTTTACTAAAAAAAGTTGATGTCCAGCCTTTTCTTTTTTGGTCAGTAGTAACGGGCAGAGGAGAACCTACCTGTCTCACTGGTCTATAAGCAACTATTTTCAAATACTTAGGTAAGTGTTTCTAATTCTACTAAATTAGTGAATAAAGTAAAAGTTGTAATTGAGTTTGTTTGAAACAATATTTAAAATTCAGTGAGAATTTATATATCTTAGAGATGTGTTTTTGTCCCTAGAGTATTTTAGAAGCTTCAAATCCAAAACAACTCTTTCTAGATAGATGAAAGTTTCAGAAAGAAAAACAGGCTTTGATCTCACTGTTGTCCAATATAATTATCTCTAAAATAGATCATCTCAGACTTATACAAAGCCACTGATAAATCTGTTCTTATAAGGTCATTAAAATGTCAAAATTGTGGTAATTATGCACTTAATATTTTCAGAAACCTTTTGTTTTTCTAAAGTTGCTATCTATTATAAAAGGAAATCACCATGCCCAATTAATAGTAAGATTTATAAACTGAATTCACTGGTAACAATTTCAAGAACCTTTATTGAAACCAACATTCAAATAGTATCTCAAGGGTGAAATGTTTCAGCAAAACCAATTTAACAATTCCAAATATATAAAAACATTTAAAAATTAATCTTGTTAAAGTTGATAATTTACCCCTCCCCCATTTTATCTGTTATACTTCATTGCACCAAATAAACAGGGAAGACTTTGTTTAATCGTCTTTAAAAAAGGAAAACTGCATTTTGACAAGTGCCAAAAATCACATCAAATCAGAATGTAATTATAGGCTTAACATGGTATAACTAAGGCTTCCAATATTACAGGTCCACAAACCCAGTATAAATTCCCCGCCATTTTAACATCTCCCATAGCTTGACTTTGTTGGACTAAAAGGCACAGGGGCCATTAGGATAAATGAAGTGATGCAGTACTTTGGAAAAGTAGAAACGGGCAGTAATTAAGAGCTTATAACAATAATCAGCAAGTAGTCTGGCTTGATCAGCCCGAGAACAATTACTCTTCTGGTTCTTTTCTGAGCTGAGCCCTAGGGGTGAGCTGCTAGTGGAGCAGAAGCCACAGAGGCTTCAGTTCGACGTGGGACAGGTCAAAGGTACATTTTAGAACTTAAACCTAAGTAGGTGCTACACAACATATTTAATAGTAGGCTCTTAAGGGTAGCCTCTATCAGGTTTTCAGATATTAAACATAGAAATAAGCAGTCTGTACTTGTGTGCCAATTTAAAAGCCAGTATTTAAAAATATACATATATATGGTCAGGAAGAGACGTTACAGTTGCTCTTAATAAATTTGTTTCCAAAGAGTATATAAAGGGAGAAATGGATTTATGGCAGAGGACAGTCCCAGACAGAAACTTTGCCACAGCTCAAGTGGACACAGTCCTTATGTCTTCAGGAAGAGCAGCAGCTGGGCGTAGCAGGTGAGAGCTTCTGCCACTCTTATTTACAATCCAGAGGAAACCCATTCTCCTTTAAGCCCAACAGTCCAGGTGTGTACTAAGGACCAACTGAAACAGATGGCAAAGAGCGCTGGCCGGCTGGCTCACCCCGCCAAAGTACAGCGGAGAACCCAGAGAGCTCTAACAAAAGCTGTTTTAACAAAAGGTTATTATTTGCAACCAAAAAACTCATTATGTGTACATTTAGAAAGATAAGAGCAAGTGTTTCAAGTGGCAGGCACTTGAAATTCTAAGTGTTTACGGCAACTTGGGGGAAAAATGGTATCATTACAGCTGAGTAGGACGGAAACAATAGTTATTGGTTGTTCTACATACACATAAAATTAGACAGAATGATTGCCCTCCTAGAAAGCCTGGCTTTCAGGCACATATTTGTGCAAAATCCCAGTTAAGCACAAATAGCAGTAACTTAGTGTGTGGCACAGTTCACATTTTCAATACAACTTCATCTTCCCTGAAACAACATTCAGTACAGTCTCAAACCAGACACTGAGTTTTATCTTAAGCTCTCCGGTTCTTCTACCTGTGGGCAGCCATCTTCTGGGCACTGGGCCGCAGTCTGGTCGGCCTTCTCTGGGATGGGAGCCCCTGGGTGTCCCTCAGGGCTGCTGGCCTCTACAGTGATGTGCTCTGGCCCACAGGACAGGTGCTCCACCTTTTCTAAGTCTTCAATGTGACTGACTGAGCTCGTCTCACTCAAAGCATCCGAACCTCTCAGGGACCTTTTAAAAGGCTTCTGGCCTAAGGGAAGAACAGAGAGCGCTGAAAGCTTGGTGGCAACACTTCTGTGACAAGCAACTACCGTAACAATAACTGCTTTAGTAGAAATCCCTGGAATTGCTGGCTCTGAGGCAGTCTAGGAGAGAACTGAAAGCTGCTATTCTGACACCAACATGCTTCCCAGACTGGGAACTTCCGAGGCCAATCCTAGGAAATCCTCAGGAGGATAAACACCACGGTTAAAATAATGCCATCTCTCCAGACCCTTGGGGTGCTAACCAAGGTCATAAACCCCAGGCTACTGAAATGGTTATTTAAATAGACAGTAATATTTGGTCTTAAGAGAAAGAGGTCTTTGAGTTAAAGAACCCAGGAAACAAAACAGTGCAAGTAACAGCAAATGGGGGGAAACTCTTACATGCTGCAAAGGGCTATTTTCCTAAGAGAAATACTACTGGTTTTCTTTAGTGTTAATGAACTCAATCGTGAAGATGTACCTGGAAGTCTCGGTTTCGTGCGAATGCTTGAGGGGGTTGCAGGCGGTGTTACTCCCGCACCCTGTGCTTTGTAGACGTAGATGGGTTCTGTGGACTCCAGAGAGCCTACGGGAAAAGGAAGGAGAGGGGTGGGCAGAAGCTTCTGGCACAGGCTGCCCTGGGAGATGCCGCCTGCTCTCACACAGCCTTGTTCCCCAACAAGCTTCTTCCAGCCATCCAGCTGGCCACAGCCTGGTGAAGACTTGGGCACTTTTGAAACATGCCAAGGACTATAGAAAGTCATCTTGGCTCTCAAGCCCCAGCCCTGCCAAGTCTCCTGAGTACTGTGAACAGTGAGCCAGCAGTGTGGCACAAGCGTGCCTGGCGAACCAGGCCCAACTGGCAAATGTACTTTAGCAATGAGAAACGGATGTCTCTTTACTAAAAGCTGAGGCTTGGGAGATTAAAAATCAGATTATCTTTTGCTTTCATGACAATGTAGTCATCACTTCCTGGGGAGGGAACAAAGGCAGAAACCGTGGGTTTAGGAAATTATTTCCTTGGTAGAACAGGAAAGGAGGAATCACTAATATCTTCCTCAAACTCCAGCAACTGGTAATACTTGCTGGTTGCCTGGTTTAAAATGAAATGTCCCAGTGCTACATACTACAGTCTTTGAATTTCCCCTTTCAAAAGCAGCCCTTTGCTGGGGAAAAACAATAAGGACTACAAGGAATATTAACCTTGAACTAAATTGTCCAAGACACAATACCTTGAGAGTCTGAACAGCTGAATTCACTGGATTCAAGGAAGAGAAGTGTGCTTGGAGTAGGGAATGGGTATGTGCTTTCGTACTATTTCAGCTGTCAGGGCAGGAGGAGGATGACAGCAGCAGGGACAGACCTCATGGCCTTGGATTCCTGACACAGTGCCAGTGATAAAGAACTGGAACTCTAAAGGGCTACTTGGCATGGGCTGCACTGGAACCCAAGGGCCTTGGTCAAAACTCTCAAGGTAAATGAGATTTGGTGGCAGCCAGTTAGTCATACCTGCTGTTAAGTTAAAAGTTCTTCCCTTCTGCAAAGCTTGTACTGGAGAAAACCAATTCAGCACAGAGCCCACTACAGGTATCTGCCGCAACACTCCCTGCAAAACAAACCAGTGCTCAGGAGCATCCTGTTGAGTCCCACTCCCAGCCAGGAAGTCCCATCAGTAGCCTCACCTCTTCCATGAGTCGTTCCTCATTTGCCTTCTGCAGCTCAACCTGAGCTTCCTGAATTCCTTTCCGAACAACTTCGGTCATGTTTTCCAGAAGCTGTGTTAGGACCAGGAAAGGTATTACTTGTCTAAGCTTCTTGCCCAGGGCCTAGAAGAACTAGTAACACAGCACTGGGGACATTCTTCAAAAGTCTGTCAGTAAATAGAATCCTGCATTTAAACGCCAATGTAAAAATAAAATAGAAAATCAAATAGAAGAGGATAAAATGCTCATGGAGGCCTGGGCAGACATATCTTGGGGACCAGCTTCATTTGCCAAACAACAGAGAAGCAATAACTACTTATAACCTCAATGTCATATCCATACAAAACAAACATGCTGCTCAACATTCATGAAGACAAAATCAGAATATAGTCAGGTTTGGGAGAAACCTCAAGCAGCCCACCTAAGAACAAATAAAGCTGGCTCCTCTGCCTCATTCCAAACTTCCTTCTCTTCCCCACTCTGCCAAAAGTGAATCACCTGACATGTGTTTCTATCTCCTCTCAGACCAGTCTTACTATGGTCCCTTTCCTTTCCTTTGGAGTGATTTCTAGGGAATTATCTGCTTAGGAGAACATTCTTTAATCCTTGGAGCCAGTGCTCCCTGCCAACTGACCAAAAGAAGCAGATCTACTTATTACTGGCGGGAAGTCCTGTAATCAGAAACACCGTCTCAATCACCCTCAGGACCCAGCTCCAATTAGTCTTCCCTGACCTTGGCAGGCAGAGGTGAACGTGTCTTCTTGAATGCTCAGCTACCCTGACCCATATTCCACAGCACTGACATGCGTGTTACATGTATCTCTTCCCCACACTGGCTTGTGAGCTCGCTGAGGGTAGGGGCTATGTCAAACCCACCAGGCATTCCTGATGCCTGGCTCAATGCCTAGCTCACCGGAAACATTTATAAACTTTTTGGGAAAGAATGAATGGACATCCCTAAGGGTGTCTTTTCTGTGACCCCTGCTAATTTTAACAAAACCCAGAAAAGGGTCAAAACACTGAATACTTTTACAGACCCTTGAGTTTTCCTCAATTTCCCGCGCTGTGACTACAATGGTCTCCACAAGCTCAGAAATGTCTGTGTCGTCACTCGTCATGCCAATGTAAAGACAGCTCTTCATACTTTTATATTCAGGGCCTGTAGGAAGAAACAATAGACAAACTTGGTTTCCAGGTCCTCTGTTGTGAGACACAGCCCACTTTCCTGCACAATAGCATGCCCACACAAAACCCCTGCCAAGCTGGAAGAACCACACCTTCTACCTAGAACTAAACCAGTTTCCTCCAAATATATCAAACCCATTTTCCTTGAAGCCAGTTAGAAAATGTCCTTCCAAAGGTCACAGTTGCTTTATAAAAATAATTACCCATTTTAAATGTAAGGTCAGATTCCAGTTCATTTAACTTTTTCAGGAGTCCAGCATGGATTTTTTCCCCTTCAGGATCTGATTTCAAACTGCTCTTATCATCATTAGCATGTTCATACCTATAAACAATATCAAACATCATTTCAATCTAAAAGATGAAATGTCTTTCCAGACACAGGATTACAGGAGTATAAAGTACAGAGATTATCAAGACTATGGAATGAGACATGGGTAAAAGAGCTACTGATAGTGTCTCAAGACCAAAAACTTTCAAGAATGTCACAGGAAAGCCTAAGTCTCAGGTCTGTGAACATGAGAGAGGCAAGGTCTGAAAGTTTCATCAGTTGCAATAAAAAGATACTTGACTCATCTTTACAAGAGCTGGAAAGCAGCCATAGGACGGCACACACTGAACTAGAGAGGACTGGAATTTTCTCTCCTTGGGGAATTGGAGTTTTTTCCTTACTGATTTGTAATGGTCTGTATACCCTGGAGAGTAACCATTTGTCTGTTAAATATACCCATCTATATCTTTTCCTAGGTACTTGAGAACTGGCCCATAAAGACAACATACAGCAATTCTGACCTCACGGAGCACACTGGGGGCCAAGTCATCTGCCTGCACTGTGCTACTGTAAATGCCCAGAAAATCCAGTTGAATTTTCATTAGTAAGTACACATTTCATTAGACAAGTATACAAGTGACTACACAGATTCCTCCTGGATTTCTAAGCTGGTTCACAAAATGATCCACCCATGTTCGTTATGCAGCAAAGTCTCTAATAGCAATTGGCAAGCTAAAACTTTACCTGACAACCCCTATTCCAGGCCAGTTAGGGTCGTCAACATATAAGAGACCTGCCGTTCCTTCCACTTCCTGCTTGAACTCTTCTCGCAGCTGCAGTGTACAGCTCAGGACTGGCAGCTTGCTTTGTATGCAGGCTACAAGCTGATCCACATCCTCTCCTCGGGTTCCTAAAACTGAAGATGTTCACAGAGTGTTAGAGAAACACTTACAGGATGGCTAATGAGAGAGCAGGGTGCCCCTTCCACTACTGGGAAAGGTAAGAGCTCCAGGTATATCTAATTAGCTGAAACTGAGGACTTTGTTTTCCTCATTTTTTTTTTTTTTGAGACAGAGTCTCGCTTTGTTGCCTAGGCTAGAGTGAGTGCCGTGGCGTCAGAGCTCACAGCAACCGCAAACTCCTGGGCTCAAGCAATCCTTCTGCCTCAGCCTCCCGAGTAGCTGGGACTACAGGCATGCGCCACCATGCCCGGCTAATTATATATATATATATTAGTTGGCCAATTAATTTCTTTCTATTTTTATAGTAGAGATGGGGTCTCGCTCTTGCTCAGGCTGGTTTTGAACTCCTGACCTCGAGCAATCCGCCCGCCTCAGCCTCCCAAACTGCTAGGATTACAGGTGTGAGCCACTGTACCCAGCCTGTACTTTTAAAAGCCACTCAACCCAGATATGGAAGAATCAGGTGTTAAAGATTAACATAGCCGCTGTTCCAGGTGTAGAAGTTTTTCTTTCATAAAAATATTTGATATACAATGAAATATTCCAATGTAGAAATCAGACTTTTCTCACAGAAAGCCTGCTTCAAGCAGGTTATAAACATCATACTCCAGATTCTCTCTTTACGTGATTACAATGAGAGAGAAAAGTATCTTGGTGGTTTGTGCCCCCACATGAGAAGGGCAGGGAGATGGTGACAGCACCAAGTCACTTCAAGGTCAGTCCTTGAGATGTCTCAGGGCTCCAACAGCTTGGCTACCTCACTTCCCTGGTGTCGACAGCCTGATTTTCCAGTTTCAAAGACTAAACTTCTAGGGCAATCTTCACGATGGCTAAGAAAATGCCTGCACTTTCTTATTTTGATGTCTTTGAGAAAACATCTTCCCCAAAATATTGAAAACAGCTTATGAAAAACCACATTTTCTCAAAATGTTGAAGTAATTTTGCAAAAAAAGCACAACCAAATACTTAATATCTCTTTTTTCAGATTGTTTTTAAGTGCTTATTATGATATGCCAAGCACACCTAAGGCATTTCATACACATGATTGCATTTCAGTCTGCACATCACTACCATGGTGTGGTGGGGAACAGGTCTGGAGATCAAGAAACTTGAACCCACAGGTATGAGGTGAAAGAAGAGGACATGTACTTAGGACTTTCTGTCATAGGAATCCACATACTTTCAGCTATACTGCTTTCTCAAATGTCTAAAATGGTGGTTTCTCAACTTTCACTGGCCTATTAGAATCACCAGGGGACCTTTTAAAAACACAGATCTCGGCCGGGCGCGGTGGCTCACGCCTGTAATCCTAGCTCTTGGGAGGCCGAGGCGGGCGGATTGCTCAAGGTCAGGAGTTCAAAACCAGCCTGAGCAAGAGCGAGACCCCGTCTCTACTACAAATAGAAAGAAATTAATTGGCCAACTGATATATATATAAAAAATTAACCGGGCATGGTGGCGCATGCCTGTAGTCCCAGCTACCCAGGAGGCTGAGGCAGAAGGATCACTCGAGCCCAGGAGTTTGAGGTTGCTGTGAGCTAGGCTGACGCCACGGCACTCACTCTAGCCTGGGCAACAAAGCGAGACTCTGTCTCAAAAAAAAAAAAAAAAAAAAAAAACACAGATCTCCAGGCTTTGTTCTAGATCAAGGAAATCAAGCATCTCTGTAGGTGGGGCAGCTGTTGGTAGTTTTAACACTCCACAGGTGACTCTACTGTGCAGTCAGGAGTGAGAACCATTGGAATAGGATCCTAAAACAAGGATCCTAAAACCAAGGATCCTAAAACATCAAAATATAGGAATTCAAGTGACTTCAGAAGTCTCAGTCTAATTCTGAGAAGTTACACTGGAATGCTAGTCTACCTAAATTTAGCCCCAAAGAAAACAAAAAGCCCCTCTTTTTGGAGATGCTGGTAACTACAGAGCAGGACATTACAAGGGAAATGCCTGGACTTTAACATACCGATAACTGTTTGTCCCCAGAACGAAAGTGAGGAAAATCTGGGACTAGTTACCTGCTGCTGTCATCAAAGGGCTGAAGCGCACACATGTGCCCTCAACTTCCAGATCCATGACAGTGAGGCCACTCGCAGGCACCAGCTGTTTCAGCTGTTCTCCCAGCTGCAGGGAAAGGACAGAGTGAATATGCTCCTGCAACGAAGGCATCAAATGTCTTCAAGACCTACCCTCACCCACGCAGCCTTAGACCAAAGAGGCTCCTCTTTTGATTGTCTTTGAATATTTATAGAAACTTCTTTTTAAAAACAGTAAATTTTACATTTTTCTTACTAATAAAAATAAGTTCATTGTAGGAAAATCTAGGAAATGTATTTAAAGCAAAAGAAGAAAATAATTACCCACAATACACCATTCAGAAACACCCACTACTGACACTTGGCATACTCCCCCCAGTCTTTTCTCTATGAGTGGAGTGAGTATATGTTTTGTCATCATAAAACATGATATTCTACACTGTTTAGTAACCTGCATTTTCCCACTTGATTTATGGTAACCATTTCTTTCTACCTTAAATATTCAGCTTCATGGTTTACAATGGCTGTTTTGAACTCCAATGCATGGATGCACTATAACTTATTCACCAAGCACCTATGTTGGGCACGTCCAATGTGCTAGGACTGACATTGTTGTGGTGAACATCCTTTCACTGTTTGGGACATTCTTTACACTAAAATCCTAGAGGTACTTTTTCAGTGTCGAAAGAGCTGCCGAAGCATAAGTGCTTGACCCACACTGCCAGCCTGCCAAAAGTACTCAGCGGTCTCTGGCCTGTGCGCCTCCTGAGAGTGCTGTAAATACTCCCCACAACTCCAGAGCAGCTGCGCTATAGTTCACGCTTTGCATGTTGTTTTACAACCTTACAAGGCAACAAGGAAATGGTCACATAAGGGAACGATGCTAAAAGGACTTGCCAGAGGTGACACAGTAGGTCAAGCACTGATCCAATTTGTAACAGAATCCCAGAACAAGCCCAGCACCTTCAAGGAGGCTCCCTCCTGAGGCTGATTTCCCACACACAACCACGTTACCCCCACTATCAGGGCAGGCGGTGATGCTCCAGATATAAAAGAAAAAGGAGATGACTTTCTTTCTTACCCAGCGATTCAACACGTCACAGGAGTGTCTCTCCCGGCCGACTGTTGAAGGTGCCATGTTGGGTGCCAGGATAGCTTTAAATACCGGGTCTGACGCTAAAACACAGAAAGAGGAGTCACTCCCAGAAACTCAGCTAACCAAAACAAACATCCTACCAATCTCATTTCACTAATCCCAATATTAACGCAAGGGAATAGTCTCATGTATTACAGAAACCAAATGGGACATTTTTTAAAAATGGAGCTTCCTGGGTCCAATCTACTGAATCAAAATATGTGGGAAACAGGGCCTAAAAATCCATATCTTCAAATGACTCTTTCTCAACCACTCCAGCACTGGCCCAGGGACTGGCATTTGGGATCCACTGGTTTAATCACAGCAAACTATCAGCAAAATGCTAAAACATTCAGGACTGAAGTTCTTGTAAATATTATTAAATTTTTCTGAAATGATGACTGATAATTTTAGCAATAAAGATATTTTAGACTATTTAATTTGAAATGGTATAAAATTCAAAGCCCTTAATTACAGATATGAAAATAATCCTCTTTTAAAAATCAAATACCTGAGCCTATTAATTCCTGGAAAAATCTGAACACCACTACTGGAGAACTGAGTTCATCTTCCACCTGCAAAAATGGAAGTCTGGTATTACCAAGTAATATTAAATTCCACACATCTACAAAATGAAATAGTGAGTTTGAAAAATAGGCTAGAGATGCTCTATTTTGTAAATAACACATTAAAAAATTCAAAGGTTAATTTCAATTGCTAGACAAACAAAAATCAAGGGTTTAGTAAAATTCCTAGAAATTATGAACCAGCCCTCTGAGTACACTGTCATTTATAAGATATTTGACACTAGTACATTAAAATAATAATTTTAATAATAATGGATAAACACAGGTCTAACATTAAAGATCAAAACAAGGTAAGAAGAAAGTAGAACTAGAATCAGTGTTGAGAGAGCTAATGCTTTCAAGAATCCCAGAATTTCTGCAGGATTTACTAGAACTTTTTATACTTGGGGGGAGGGGGTAACAAGTACTTTCTTCTCACCTTATAAAACTTTTGGAACAGTATGCAAGTCCTACAGGCAATGTAGATAACCACAGTCTAGAACTGTATTTATTTTCTAAATATATGTACTTATATTTAGTTATTTATATTCAGTACTTATTATTCAAGAAAGAGATCAGATGACTTCATTAACAGGTTTCATAGCAGGTGAAAATGTGCACTGCACTAGGATAATCCGGCACTAAGCTGATGCATCCATAGAACAAATGTACAGTCAGCCCTCAGCTTCATCCTGGGTCGGGGTGCACAGGAGCAGCAATATCCTCAGCAGGCTGTGGTATTTTCTGGGGGTGTGGGTGGTGCTGGGGGAGATCTCTAAGCATTCAGCCACTCCAGCACTCTAACTCTAGTCACAAAACTTATGTTCCAAGGCTCCCGGCATGGGGACTCATTAGCAGGGCCACAACAGGAAATGCTCACTTAGAAAGACAGGAAGTAGTTGGCCCAAGATTTTTTCTGGTAATTTTTCAAAGGACTGTGTGGATGTGATTCAAACCAAGTAGAATTTGTATTCAAATCTGCCAATTATTTATTGAGCCAGTTCCTGTGCTAAAAGCTTTCACATCTATCATCTCCTTTAACTTTCACATAAACAAAACTATAAATACTTTCAAAGGTACAGGGGCTTAATATTTAAATATAATGGAGTAAAGCCCATTAAGCAAGTAGGAACAAAAAAGATGACAAAATAATCCACCCACTCCCCCATCCTCAGTTATGAGAAGGCACAATGATTTGAGGGCCAAGACTTGTATGTATATTATGATCCTCTTTTCTTTCTTTGACCTCAGTGGGTCTCAAATGTCAGTGTGCATAAGAAATACTACACAGGGTTATATACATCTACTTCTGGTTCTAGCAGCATGGTAGACTGAGCTAATACCAAAGGTATCAATTCTAAATCCTCAAAATGCTATATTAAATATAACCAAATATGACCAAAAAAAGGTTAAACCATTGCTAGGCTCACAGAAAAAGGATGAATCCAGAAAGAAGAGAAAAGAGAAAGACAAATTGTAAGCTGAGCTGCATGTCTGGGGCCTGGCACTTGGCTTTCATGGCTTGGGTCTTAGGTATTTTTTTTGAGACAGTGTCTCGATCTATTGCCCAGGCTAGAGTACAGTGGCATCATTATAGCTCACAGTAACCTCAAACTCTTGGGCTCACTCAATCCTCCTGCCTTGCTGTAGCTGGGACTACAGGCATTCGCCACCACACCCAGCCAGGTTTTCTAATTTTTATAGAGATGGGGGGGTCTCACCATGGTCGCTCAGGCTGGTCTTGAACTCTTGACTTCAAACAATCCTCCCACCTCTGCCTCCGACAATGCCAGGATTATGACATGAGTCACTACACCTGGCAGGGTCTTGGGTTTTAAGGCCCATATGAGGGACAGTAGTGAGTCTGCATAAAACCTTTATGAAGCTTCTATTGGCAAAAATGTCAACAAATATGATTTCAGATAGTACTAAGTACAATGAAGAAGGAAAAAACTCAGGGGATAGAAAATGATGGATGGTAGTGGGAAGTTATCTTAGGTTGGTCAGGAAAGATGAGATTTGAACTAAGATCTGAAAGAAATCAGCCATAAGAAGAACTGGGGTGAGGGGGAAGAGTATTTCTAGGCAGAGGGAACAGCATGTACACAGGAGACTACTGTGAGGGTTAAACAAAATAATGCATGTAAGGTATTTAGCACCATGTGTGGTATCTAGTAAGCATTCACAAGCAGCAGCTGCAGTGGTGATGATGATGATGGGCCACAGTGCCTCTTGGTATCTGCCAGTTACCACATCCTCTAATGAAATAAGCAGCCATTGGAAGCGACAGAGCAGGGTTTATGCGTGGGCCATCTGTGGCCTTACAAAGAAGCTCCAAAACAACTGGTGATTAACTAATGCCGTCGGATCCCCCCCCATTTGAAAATGAGGGAGTATCAAGGAGGTAAGGAAGAGTCGAGGTAAGGGGCTCAGCAAGGCAGGGACAGGCAATGCATCCAGGCCCAGCACTGCCTTGATTCCCAACAGCCTGCTCAATCTAGTCCATAATTTGGGTCTCTTTGTTTGAAATCAGAGGAGTCCAACCAACACACTTTCATTTGACAGCTGAGCTCATGAGCTCAGGAGGTTAGAAAATGCCTTGGTGTCAAAAGCCCACCCCTGTGGCATCTCTGAGAGTAGAACCCAAGCCTTATGGTTTATATTCCTCCCTTCTGCTTCCCCAATGGCCTACCTCCTTGTCCAAGGTTCCCTCAGCTAGAACTTGGGTCAAATGGCCACAGGCTCCATCTCAGAAGGCAACGCAGAGTAGCTACCACCCTTAAACCAAACCACTTTCTAAAATAGAAATAAACTGTACTAACTTAACACATTAACTGCCATGTGAGTTGTATTTAATACGTGCTGGTTTTGAGCCCAGAGCCTTGTGAAGCATATGAAACTCACATGTCTCTTCAACCTGGGTACTGCGAGAACTTATTTTTCAAGTTGCATGTAACTCACACATAGAAAACAATAAAAAATAACAAATTTTTCATTAAATTAGAAAGGATTATTTTGTTTTCAAAGTTTTTATTCTATTTTTGTAATAAAACACTGTGGCCCCAAGGAAAAAAACTTTTTTTTTTTTTGAGACAGAGTCTCACTTTGTTGCCCAGGCTAGAGTGAGTGCTGTGGTGTCAGCCTCGCTCACAGCAACCTCAAACTCTTGGGCTCAAGCAATCCTCCTGTCTCAGCCTCCCCAGCAGCTGGGACTACAGGCATGCACCACCATGCCCGGCTAATTTTATATATATATATATATATTAGTTGGCCAATTAATTTCTTTCTATTTATAGTAGAGATGGGGTCTCGCTCTTGCTCAGGCTGGTTTCAAACTCCTGACCTTGAGCAATCCGCCCGCCTTGGCCTCCCAGAGTGCTAGGATTACAGGCGTGAGCCACCGCGCCCGGCCTGGAAAAAAACTTTTTTCTAGTGGCAATTATGTTAAACTTCAAACTCAAAAATTGTTTTTTTAGAAAATCTTTTTAATTTTAATGGTTTTTCAGAGATAGTGTCTTGCTCTGTTGCTCAGGTTGGAGTGCAGTGGTGTGATCATAGCTTATTGCAGCCTCAAACTCCTGAGCTCAAGCGATCCTCCTGCTAATTTTTTAAATTCTTTGTAGAGATGGGTCTCCTTATGTTGTCTAGGTTGGTCCTGAACTCCTGGACCCACGCAATCCTCCCACCTAGGCTTCCCTAAGTGCTGGGATTATAGGTGTGAGCCTCTGTGCCCGGTCTCAAAAATGAGTTTTAAACTTAACTGTACCCTGCAGAACTGTCAAAGAAACACTCAGCATACCTATTTAAGTCAGAATTTGACCTATAAATTGCCTGAAATTCTAAAATATAAGAAAGCAAAACATGAAGACATTCAAATCTGAACTCATACTCATTCTTGGCTGTTAGCTCTGCTAATCCTCATTTCCTTATCTAATTATTATCCCTGGGGAGCAATCTATGACAGATTTATTTTAGGAAGATAGCAGAAGATAAGAGCAAGGCTGCTTGCTTTTCTCTCCTACTTCATGCAAATGAAAACTCTGGTGTCAGAAGATTTCAGAAAGAGTAGCCCAAAGCATTCTGAGATACAAAATGATTTTTCATTTCAGGAAGATGGGTGTTCTAAAGTCCTTGGGCAGGTGAAGTTAATGGTGTTTATAAGATCTTTGTGCAATTCTAAATTTTACTAGAATAAATAGATTATATGAAAAGCACTATAGGAATTTAAACATGGTATGGTACAAATTTCTTGGCTTCAGGCTAACTGTATAATTAGGTCATAAATACACACATGATTCTCTTCCAAAGAATGTATGGTTTTTTGGGGGTTTGTTTTTTTACTGGAGCTGCCTAAATTCCACTGAAATGTATGAAATCTGGAGAAAATCATTGTAAGTTAATGAAGTTTTAAAAAAGTTGTTTATTTCAAAAAATAGATGAAATTATATACTATACCAAGAGTTTGATGTGGTTCACTTTCTTCAGACTTTCCTGCAATCGTTGACTCTGAAAATGACAAAGAACAGCTTATATGATTTCATTAGACATAAGTAGCTTTCATGAAGGTCTTTGCAGGTCTGCAAACAAAGATCTCAGGCAGACAAAGTCATCTGCAACTTGGTGATTTCTAAGTTTGGCCGCCAATTTCTGCATTTCAAAATCTGCAAATATTTCCCAATCTTTCAGTTAAAAATTACATGTAGTGATTCAGGAAAAGCTGTTTGTAATGAGACATATGTGAATCCATCATATTAGCAATATAAGTCAGTCATTCAAAAACTACTGAATGCAAATGTGTACAAGTCACAATACTGAATATTGGGAGACCAATGATAAGTCTCTTAAGAACACAGCGTGCTCAAGATATGGGTAAAAGCATGGCTCTGCCACTTATCACCTGCAGGACCATGGATAAGTCATTTAATCTGCCACTTACTGCCTATAACCTTGGACAAGTTATTTAGCCTGCCTGTGCTTCAGTTCCCTCAACTATAAAATGGAGATGATGATATTCCTCTTACAAGGTTGTTGTGAAGATTAAATGAGTTGATACACAATAAGTGCTTAGAAGCAGTGTCTAGAGCACAGTGTGCATTACGCAAGTGATGGCTACCATCATTATCAATGCCATCATCACCACTGTATTAATGTCTCAACTCCAATTCCCTCATCACTGATAGAGAGGATAATAGCATCTAACCAAGGGGTTGGACACATTAATTCAAATGATATTCACTTAGTATTGGACAGTGGAAAGCCTCTCATGAAAACTCACTCTCTATATGTTATCAGTGGAACTTACATTCTAGTGAAGTTGTGGAGATGGAATGAGATGATGTATATAAAGTACCTCATCATGCCTGGCACTGAGTAAATACTCAGTAACTGCTACCCAAGAAGATGATGATGATGACAACGAGGAGGAGGAGGAAAAGGAGAACACTAATTTCTACTCTCAGGGAATCTATGGTCTAGTATGAACTATAAGGTATGAATGTACACAGATAACCACATCTGCCAAATTTCCATGCAGCTTAACATCTGCATTTAACATGGGTGAGTCAGCAGTAGGATAGCATTCAAATCCTCAAGAATATTTGGATCAACTACACTCTTTGTTTGAAGGAAGATGCCAGAGCTGTGGTGACCTCAAGGGTTTGGTAGTTAATGCCAACATTATTTTTCTGCACGACACAGGCCAGAGGGAATTGAAATATTCTCCCTTGAGTGCCTAAACCTTCCCTAAATTGACTAAGTTACTATAGTAACTTAGAAAGGTTTCTCTTTCGTAAGAACCAAACCTCAAGATGTGAGCTAATCACACAATGAGGAACACTCCTAAAAATATGGTGCTTTTGTAAGCATGAGTATAAGCCTCAAAATTATTATTATTTTTTTTTTTTTTATAGGTTTGGGGCTGTTTTTTTTTTTTGTTTTTTTTTTTTTTTTTAAATTATTTTTTTTTATTTTGGCATATTATGGGGGTACAGATTTTAAGGTTTCAATAAATGCCCCTTTCCCCCCCTCCCCCCAAAAGTCTGAGTCTCCATCATGACCATCCCCCAGATGGTGCACATCTCACTCACTATGTATGTATATACCCGCCCCCCTCCCCCCTCAAAATTATTTTTTAATGTAAAAATGAACTATCCTAACATACTATGAACCAAAGATTACTACTAGAGCAATATGAAAATACTAATTTTTCTTAAATATAAAAATGATACTTGAAGGGACAATAATATATTTAAAACAAAAATTTAAACCTATATGCATAGCTTACTATATGATCAGGTACTACTATAGGAGCTTTACATAGATTAACTCATCAAGTCCTCACCACAGTCTTTTGTTATATTATCCCTATTTCACAGGTTAGAGAATGGAAGCATTGAGGTGACATGCTTCTGAGCACAGGTAGGGCTCAGCTCTCACACTACATAAATGACTTTTTTTTTTTGCTTTCTAAATGCTATGGTCTAAACGTTTGTGTCCTCCCAAATTTCGTATGTTGAAACCTAACCCCCTAGTATTAAGAGGTAGGGCCTGTAGGTGGTGATTAGGGTATGAGGATGGAGCTCTCATGAATGGGATCAGTGCCCTTATGAAAGAGGCTAAAAGGAGTATTCACCCCTTTGGCCATGTAAAGACATGTGGAAGTGGCCGCCTTAAGGCACAGGCCCTCGCTGGACACCAAATCTGCTGGCACCTTGATCTTGGACTTCTCAGTCTCCAGAACTGTAAGGAATAAATTTCTGTTGTTTATAAACTACCCAGTCTAAGGTGCTATGTTATGGCAGCTCAAATGGATTAAGACACTAAACTACAGCATAATTACATATTTTTCACAATTAGAACACAGGAAAAGGAAAGAGGATGAGTATTGTCCCCAGAGCTCTGCAATTTGGGAACCTAAGCCAGCTGGTGTTAAAAATATCCATCCCCTCCATAACCAACCTCTAACCTTCCTATTCTCTAACATTAGAGTCAGTCAGTCATGGGGAACAAAGGGGAAGAGCTATCCCCCCAACTTTATGCATCCTTTTCCATTCCTTGGGAAGACATCTTGTAATTTCTTATCCCATGCTGACACTGATATTCCTTTTAATCTGACTTGTTCTGGACACAAGTGCTGAGACAACCCTGGCAGTCTCTCCCAGAACTCTGAACAAGAAAGGTACATGTGCAATTAGTCTGCTTGCTTATGAGATGGTCAAACCAGACAAGGAAGTTCTGGAAGGAAGGTACATAAATGAAATATTTTTCTGCCTCTGCTTTTCCCAAGGAGTCTTTGTGACTCATCTCAACTTTGGGTTTCTACTCACCAGTTGACAGGCATGCTTTATCCTCTCCACAATCCCATCAAGTCCCAAGTATTGTAATGACAACCACAGTGGCAGGGCACGGAGTTTGTCTGCTGGTTTATTTGATGTAAGACCAGCAACTAAAGTCTAAAAAAGCCAATATGGGTTTATTAAAGCCATTGAAATCTCACAACAGAATTAACTAGCTACCATTCACTACGCACTTAGTATATGACAGATGCTATGCTAAACACTTGGCTTGCATTATCCATTTGATCTTCCAACAACTCTATGAAGTAAATACTCTAACTTAGCTCAGAGACCTTGCTTTGTCTAAGGGTTCAACGGCTAAGGAGTGGCAAAGCCAGGATAAGAATCCAGAATGGGCTCACATCCCAGAGCCAGAGCTCCTAGACATTCAAAAGGTAGCCCCTTCCAAGGTTGCTCTAAGCATCCTCAAATACCTGACCATTATCAACTGAGCAAGACATCAACTATTTTAGCAGTAATCGCTTAAATCTTACTTTGCACGTGCCTATCACTAACTGAGCTATCATCAAAAACCACAACTGTGATTTTTTTTTTTAAATGTTACAACCTATTGGACAACGTGGACCAGGAGCTTTAAAATGCTCCCACTTAGTAATTCCACTTCTGGGAATCTATTCTAAAAAAACAACTTGAAATGTAGAAAGATGTTCATTGCCTTATTATTTCAGTAACAAAAATTTGAAGACATCCTAAAAGTTCACAAATGGAGACTAAGTAGTGTCAGAATATTATGCAATCATAAATTAATCATAAAAAATTCTTTATACACACAAGGAAGTATGGAGTGAACGGAAAAATACATATGGTATGGTTTCACTTACGTTAAACATTTTTTTAAATGTAATATAAGTGGAATTAAGGATATTTTTCACTTTTTCCTTTGTTTTTCTGTATTCTGCCCCTAAGCCAATAATGAGTATTAACCACTCCCACTCCCTCTCCAGGAAGAGTAAGCTTACCAAGGCAGGATCATCATGTTTATAGAGTGTCACTGCAGGAACAGCTGGCAAACCCAGCCACGGGCCAGGAGTCATCGTCATGCTGTCACATTTAGTTGCAGCCTACCAAAAAAAAGAACAACTCTTTGTTAGGTTATAAGAATACACTAAACCCAACACCCTCCTCCACTCATAAAAACCACGAAAAGCCATCAGGGATTGAGTGGTTTTAAATTCCTTCTTTAAAACACCGATATTTAGTAAATCAACAACATACCAGCACTGATGAGGAGACATAACCTAGAGCCAATGTTGCCAGATTCACACTGGAAGAAAAAACACCAATCTAAGAACTAATTATTTAATGTTGCTTATTCACTAAGTATGTAATTAAAAACAAAAAAGTCTGTGCTGTTGCAAGTTGACATTTAAGTGTCTTTCAGCTTTATTAGCTTTTATAACAGCAACAAAGGATATGGTTTATACAAATTTCAGGAAAACCTTGAAAATGCATTCAAATCAAAATGTTTCAGGGGATACCCCCTACTTATTTGGCATAATGGCAGTATTATTCTCTACCTTTCACAGCTCCTCTTTTCTAGTCACCATGCTTTTCTTAGGGATAAAAGACAATTGCCTTGTATGACATTGTGGGTATGGGATGCACTGACCACCTGCATCCTCTCTCCTCCTCTCTTAACAGCACTCCAACAACCTTCTGGGAAACCATCCCAAACTCCTCCATCAACCACCACCTGCTCCAGAGGTAGGCAAACAACCTACTATCAGAGGATTACTTTTCCCTGGCCACAGTGATTGTTTCAATATGAGATTTCTGTTGGTTGGGACTTCTGACCCACTGAATACAAAGCTGGAAAGAAAGCTGGAGTTTCTGCAGCTACTTTGCACCATAACAGGAAAGTCTGTCCACAGACAGAGCCAAGATAGAGGAAATCAAGTCAAATGATTGTGATTAGGGGAAGGGACAAGAAGAAAGACATTGAATCCTGGTTGACATTGTGCCTAAAGCCAGTCCTAACACTAGTCTTTTTAGTTATGTAAACCAATATAATCTCCTTTTGCTCAAGCCAATTTGGGTTACTTTGTTATGTGCAACCAAAAGAGCCCATAGTGATAAATGTCCCTATAAAGTGAGAACCTAGATGTCCACTCTTCATGAGGACTATGTGCAGGCCCAACACAGAGCCAACCAACCTCACCAATCTACTCACCCCTCCACATGAAGCCATATGCCATACTGTTCACAGAGTTCTTTCAATCGCCCAATCTTGTCTGTGTGTCCTACTGCTACAGTTCCTAGGATAAAACAAATAAACAAGGATATTAAAAGGAACAAAAGTTTTCTGAGTCTTTACAGTGTAGGAGCTTTTATACACATTATACCCTATTTTATTCAGATTTTCTTTGTGGACTTACTTCGTATACAAGTTTTCAAAAATGTGTATTCTCCATTATATGTATCCAATTGTGTTACTGAAAACTTTCACCACTTATTTTCTATCTACTTGATCTGTTGATTCATGAGAAAAATATTCAAGTCTCCCAGCAAGATTGTCGGTTTGTCAATTTATACATGTATTATTATCAATTTTTTCTTAGTTTTCCTTTATACATTGCAAAGTTCATAACAAGCATTCATAACTGTTATTTCTTTTAGTAGATTATGTCTTTCATCATATGAAGCATATTTTATCTGATACCAATATTGCTATGGTACTTTCATTTTGGTCAGTGTTTGCTCAAGATATCCTTTTCTATCCTTTTATTGTCACTTTCTGGGTTATACTGCTTTAGATGTATCCTTTATAAAAAAATATACAGATGAATTTGGGTTTTTTTCACCCAGGTTCTTTGAACATGCATTCTGAAGCCAGTTTAAGTATATTAAACATTTTAAGCCACACCCTTGATAATTTGACTGCACTACAAATTTTGCTGAGCAGATCTCTTTTCAGACAGAGCTTAAGTAAAACATGGAGTCATGCATTCTCCCAACCATCCTAAATTTCCAGTTAGGAGCTTGCCAACTAGTAATATTTCGAACCTTTACCAACTGTGTGAACAAATGCAAACTAAAGAAAGTGGTTCTTTTGTGAGGTCTATGCCAGGAAAAGGGCAAAAACTTTTCCACCACACATGTAAGTCTATCTTAAAGAAACAAAACAATACAACCCTTAACTGACACCTTCAGTTTAGCTGAAACAAGATCAAACACCAAAGTATAGGTTTTGCCACATGACCGGCCCATCAAAACAAAAGCAAAGCACTATGTTTTAGTGACTGGACCATGTCCAGATTCTTTTTTCGTATTTCTTGGCAATGTCTGCTGATTAACCCTGAGATGTGTCTTCTGGCGCCTGCAATATAGTCACACTAGTAAGTCACTCAGTCACATGCAAACTGCAGCCCCTTCAGTCTAATAGGTGATTGAATATGGGTGGATTTGTGTTTCTTTTTAGACAAGGTTAAGTCAGGCAAGAAGTGGAGATTTTCCTGCTGGCAATAAAGTAGACATTTAAGTGGTTTTCCTATTTTTTTTGTTTTTTTAAACAGTTTTACTGTAGTATAATTTGCATGCAATAAAATTCACTCATTCAAGTGTATAGTTCGAGTTATGACAAATGTATACAGTGTGTAACCACCAACACAATCAGCATATAGAATATTTCTATCACCCCAAAATACCCTCACCCCCCTGCAGTCACTCTTCTCATTACTCACTGGCCCCAGACAATCCTGATCTGTTTCTGTTACTGCAGTTTGTCTTTTCTAGAATTTCGTATCAATAGAATCATACATCATGTAACTTTCTGTGTCTGGCTTTTTATACTTAGCATGCTTTTGAAATTCATCCACGTTGATGTGTGTATCAGAAGTTCTTTCCATTTACTGCTTAGTATTCCATTAGATGGATATACCACAATTTATCTATTCACCAGGTGAAGGACACTGGGTTGTTTCAGTTATGAACATGAACACACAGTCTGTGTTGAGATATGTTTTCATTTCCCCCTGACAAATACCCAGAAGTGGGACTGATGGGGAATCTGGTAATTTGGGGATTAGCCCTTTGAGGAACTGCCGAACTTTTCCAGAGTGGCTGTAATATTTTGCATCCTACAAGCAATCTATGAGAGCTCCAGGTGCTCTGCATCTTCACTAGCATTTGGCACTGTATTTTTTTTTTTTTGAGATAGGGTCTCACTCTGTTGCCTGGACTAGAGTGCAGTGATGTAATCATAGTTCACTGCAACCTCTAACTCCTGAGCTCAAGCGATCCTCCTCCCTCAGCCTCCCAAGTAGCTGGGACTATCGGCATGTACCACTGTGCCCAGATTAAGTGTGACATTTTAAAATTCCGTTTAGAAAGGATAAAGTGCATCAAGGAGAACATAGAGAAGCATTTATAATATAAATGAAAAAGTATACACATATATGCAAAATAACTTCCAAAACAAATCAACAATTAAAGAAAATCTAATGAGCTAACTTTACTGTTATAGTTTTCATAACAATGTGGATATAGACTATCTTAAACATGTGGCACACAAATATTTCTTAAGAACTGGTCTTTTTAGGCTAAGTACTTAGCCTCTCTCTTATATATGCAAAATGGAAGATTCAGGTTCATGATGCCTACCAGCATTTGCGACAAGCAAGAGAGGTAGTCTTCCTCGTTCTATGTCATCTTTAATCAGTTTCTCCAGGAAGGCAACATCCTGGGACCAAAATACAAACCATAAAAAAATGAGGCAATCAATATAATAGCTATACAGTGAAAAATTAAGACTTCCAAAAAAGCAGATGACTCTCCAAATTAATCACTTGAATCAGTTCTCCATTCTTGACAATTTTTCTGTTTTCTCTAATTATAGATATGAAAATCAAATAGTTTTCCTTGGAGACTAGAAAAATTAGTTAAATGAGATTAAAGGTACAAACTCTATATATGTGAGAACATTTCTCTAGTTTTAAACATTTAATAAAGAAAATGTTCTCTCAAACCCCTTTATTTTTTATTTTATTTTATTTTTGAGACAGAGTCTCACTCTGTTGCCCTGGCTAGAGTGCCATGGCATCAGCCTAGCTCACAGCAACCTCAAATTCCTGGGCTCAAGCAATCCTTCTGCCTCAGCCTACTGAGTAGCTGGGACTACAGGCATGCACCACCATGCCCAGCTCATTTTTTATATATATGTTTAGTTGGCCAATTAATTTCTTTCTATTTTTAGTAGAGATGGAGGTCTTGCTCTTACTCAGGTTGGTTTCCAACTCCTGACCTTGAGCGATCCTCCCGCCTCGGCCTCCCAGAGTGCTAGGATTACAGGCGTTAGCCACTGCACCCGGCCTTCCAACCCCCTTCAAAACAGCCAAGAATATATTTCTACCACTACTCATTAATGTACCCGAACTAGAAAATGAAACTACCTTGAAAAAAGAAATGCAGAGCTCTAAAATCTATCCCTTTCTTTTCCTTTTAGATTCAGTATGGACAGGTTTATCACTTATATGTCTAAAAATAAGATGAATAATTTCATAATTACAATGAAAAACCTCATTTTCAAAATCTGCCCATTCATAAATCTAGT
Source organism: Microcebus murinus (assembly GCF_040939455.1). Lineage (NCBI taxonomy): Eukaryota > Metazoa > Chordata > Mammalia > Primates > Cheirogaleidae > Microcebus > Microcebus murinus. The sequence continues at coordinate 14,845,621 of NC_134122.1, read as the reverse complement.
CAACAGTGTGATAACTACTTAAAGTATGAGCTTTAGAAGGAATTTCTGGTGCTTAACTGGGCTGCCACGTTTCTACTTAAAGCAGGTAATACAGTGATTACAAGATTCTTTAAGAGCCAGGTGTTCCTGACCTATATACCAACCAGCCTTCATGGACATTCACATAGAAGCATGTATTACACAATGGAAAGACCTAAGCAGTAAATGAATAAGCTAATAATCATCAGCAGGCCTGCAAACAGAATTTCATTTGAAAGGAACACAGTTTCAAAACACAATTCCATACTATTTTACAAACCAAAAGAACTCACCATCTGATGCTGGGATCCAAACATAGTGTTACAGGGCACACGACACAAGCAGGGGAAGGGCAAGCCGAGCTACAAGAAGAAACATGCAACTGTATAAAAAACATCTCTGCACCATTCACTTTGTGAAAGACTGTGGCTCTAAGACAAGCCACAGTCATTCTGTTAAAAAATATCTCTCCTTAGTAACTCTAAATATTATAAATAGATGTTAAAGCACATTTAGAAAGTCAAGCCAAAAAAACAGTGAATTTCCAAGTGCTTTACAAGAGGATATGATGTAAAATTTTCTAAATGAATCAAGTAACTATTTTTGGTATATTCTAAAATATATCAAAAGACAAAAACACTTTTCTAAATGGAGAAATAACTCGGCCCTGAGCATTTCTGGGGAGCAATTTAGGATCTTCCTGCAAGCATTACTGGTAAATAACACCAGCTAAAGGCATTCAAAGAACAATATCTTATCTATGGGTCCACTCACCACTAAAAAGTAATAAATATGGATTGGCAGATATACTTTTCTTAAGAGGAGTGAAGTCAGTTTTATGGATGGAGTTATTGTCAAATTAATTTCATATTCTTCATATTTAGCTTCTAAACCTGTGAGTTTATAGTTTTAGTAATCATAAACAGTTGTAGCATATTGTTCTAAGATAGAATTTAAACACCAAACATTTAATGAGCACTTTATTCATACATTTTCCTCCTTAAAGGATTTTTTTTAATTATGAATGTTCAGGCAAGGATCAAAAAAAAAAAATTATGAATGTGATACCCAAATAAAACAAATCATCAAAAAATACAGGTATTAAAAGTGAAAATTTCCTCCCAACTTCCCAAAAGTCACCAGTCCACCACTGTTAACAGTTTAATATATAACTTTGCAGACATTTCCTAGGTATAACTATATTTATATATTTTTCTAGGCATAAAAATGTTCAAGCATATACACACTTTTAAAAATATGAACATGACCATCTTATATATACTGTCCCATCTCCTGCCTTTCTCACTTAATAGAAAACACTCCTGCCGCATCTTCTGAAGATTGGATTGTTGTCCCAGGACAGCCTTTGGTCAATAAGAGCCTTACTTGCAGTAGGTATTCAATAAGTAATTTGTTTAATGTTTCTACAGGAATATTATACAGCTCATTCTGAATACCCTCAAGAAGAGACTTTAATTTCCTGCCACCAGTGATCGCAGCTCAAAATCAACTTAAGACTTTGAGTTTCCTCTACATAACCTCCCCTCCCCAAGGACTACTATATCTTATAGAAGAAGAACCCTCCAATCCTATGTGTTTTGCCTTAAAACATTCTTGGCCAAAAAAAAGGGTTAACAATTTCTTGTCTCAAGGTAGTGTCCCCAGTTGGGATACATGCACATGACTTTAAAACTGGTAATGCTTTTTAATCTTGCAATTCTAGACTACTCTGAAAATCCATCTGAGAAATATAATCCTAAATATAGAAAAAGATTTATGCACAAGGATGTTCATAACAGCACTACACAAAGAGCATTACCTAAAAATGGTCATAAAAACCAAAAGAATGGAAACATTCTAATTGTCCAAAAGGGAAACAATTAAATTACTATCCACTCACTGGAAGAAATATTATGAAGATATTAAAAACAAACTTTGCTTTGAAAAATTGTTAAAACTCCTATATGATAGTGAGTAAAAAAAAGCCAGACATAACCATGTAAACACACCCACACATACATCTTTTGATCAAAGTCTGGAAATAAATCAAGTAAAATGTTGACTATGGTTGCCTTCAGGCAATTAAAAAATATATCTATCATATCATATATGTCTAAATCTATTAATATATATTTTTATATAATGACAAAACAAGCATATATGAAGACCATCTTTTTTTTTTTTCTCTCAAAAAGAACACCAGCTAGAAAAAAGGGTCTGTACACTTTAAAAGTTTCAGGACAAAACATTGTTTCTTTACAATATCCACCTTATATTACATTACCTGATTACAAAGGTATTGGCCCAGGCCAGGTCTAGCAGCAGCACTAAGATATATTACAGGTTTTTTGTTATATAACACATCGAATCCATCCACTACAAAGTCTTCATAACGAGAATGAATGGCAAGCCTACAGATTTTTGCAAGTCCTTCTCTTTCTTCTTCGTGGAAATAAGCACAGCCATTTTCATACCTGGTAAGAGACACCCTTCTATTAATATGCTCTTATTTCTGGTTAATTCTGATTTTATAAGCCAATCTTATGGAGGAAATTCTTTTCTCAAGCTAGAAACTGACATCCAGATCCAGCAGAAAGGAATGTGAAAAATCCTCAGCTTAGATGACTGACAACTCATTACAGTTGGTGGTTATGAAGGAGACAATGACCCTTCATCCATACCCAATTCCATGAAAAGCAGAAACTATGCAAACAAGTTTAGGAGTCCCACAGATACAAAAAGCCTGAAGATAATGGTTCTGACTAAGGCCAGCACTAGATAACATGGGCATAGTTATTAGCAGATCAACAGCTGTAAAACATCCAAAGTTAACAAAACTGCCATAAACACCAGTCATGCTAACGTTTGCTTTTGCTATAATCTGTCTGGGGCTTTTTATTCTTTTCAATCGCCTAGGAGGGGCAATTTCAATTACAGACATTAGATTTTTACTAAACAACAAAAAATTTCTCCTTTAATAAAGTTAAGCAAACTTATACTCTTGCTAGGCCAAGGTCCTTCTCAACATCTGAAAGTGAGGGTCTCTCAAGTTCAATGTTTCAGTGATAGGCAAACACTCCTTTTCCATTAAAGTAATAGCATAAACACAGTAACATGGATCCTGTGTCTCCTACTGAATCCTTAATCTGGTGTAACTCCTTAATTATGCCAAGATTATCAAAGTATAAAGCAAATTTCAATTTTATAACATATACTCATTTCCCTTACGACAGAGCTTCCTTTCTACTAAAGCATAAATTCATATTTTAAAAGTATAGTCAGCCCTCTAAATCTGTGGGTTCTATATCCATGGACTCAACAAACTATGAATAGAAAATATTCAGAAAAAAAGGTTGGTTGTCTGTACTGAACATGTACATACTTTTCTCATCGTTATTCCCTAAACGATACAATACCAAATATTACATAGCATTTACATTGTATTAGGTAGTATATGTAATCTGGAGATGATTTAAAGTATACAAGAAGATGTTCATAACTTATATGCAAATACTATGCCATTTTATATAAGAGACTTGAGGATCTGTGGATTTTGGTGTCCGTAGCAGGGTCTTGGAATTTGAATTCAAATCATTGCTCTATTTTCTATTAAATGTGTCCTAATTAGAAACTTTAAAATAAATAACTGCTGACACTATCACACACATAGGTGCTTAAATTCTCTCTCTTTACATATATTAATCTGGTTAATTAATGTACTGGATTCGCAACAAGTCCATTAAATAGTATAATGCTCTCCCTATCTAACAGCTGGCAAAACTGAGGCTGGCAGAGATTAAGAGTAGGCAAATCTGAACTGAGGTAGTATAGTTCCAGCAACAGCTCTCTCACATTCTATACCCAACTCATAAATGTCTTCACTGGAAACTAAAGACTCATCATGTCTTTACCTGAAAATTCTGCACAGCCATAAGGTGGTATCTGAAAGTATCCTAGTTGTAAGTTTCCTCAGCTTCTCTTTGTCCAGAGTTGAAATATAAGCTCCCAGACTATGCCCCAACAAAGCCATGTGACCTTGTTCTCCAATATTCTGGATTCTGTTAAGCAAAATTTATTAAAGAAAGTATTAGAATCAAAGCATAAAAAAGGACATACAGCTTAGGGACAAAGTATTTCATAGACATTTCTGTCAGACTTGAAATCTACTTAATGACCTAAAAGGCAGAAATTCAGATTAATTTAGAAAATTCCATACATATAAAGTACTGATAGTTTGGAGAGAAAAATACTTTTAAAATTCAAGTCCTAAGAGATAAATACCTCTCTTTCTTTTTTTTGCCTCCTTGTAACCATAAATTATTCCTCTTTTTACTGAGCATCTACAAACTATTTTTGATAATTTCCTGTTAAAATATTTTAAATTAAATACCGGCCTTAAGAACTATGGAGGGTAGAGCTAAAATAAAAGGGGCAGAAAATATTTTTTTTTTTTTTTTTTTTTTTTTTTTTTTTTTTATTTTTTTTAAGACTAGTCAAGTGCAGTAGTGAGGAGGGGGGAAAGTAGTAGAACAAGGAGTTCAATCTGTAACTGACTGTGAACAATCACGTGAGATAACTCACTACCTTCGGACCAGCCAATATTTTTTAAAGACTTATTAAAGATCAATTCCCTGGCCTGGAGTGGTGGCTCACACCTGTAATCCTAGCACTATGGGAGGCTGAGGCAGGAGGATTGCTTGAGCTTAGGAGTTCCAGACCAGCCTGAGCAAGAGCAAGACCCCCATCTCTACTATAAATAGAAAGAAGTTAGCCAAACAACTAAAAATATAGAAAAAAATAGCCGAGCATGGTGGCGTGTGCCTGTAGTCTCAGCTACCCAGGAGGCTGAGGCAGGAGGATTGCGTGAGCCCAGGAGTTTAAGGTTGCTGTGAGCTAGGCTGACACCATGGCACTCTAGCCCAGGCAAGAGAGTGAGACTCTGTCTCAAAAAAAAAAAAAAAAAAAAAAAGATCAATTCCCTGCATTAAATAGCTATTTATTACAATGCTACTACAAATTCTCGGTATTGTTTTTTGTTGGGTTTTTTTTGTCTGTTTTTGTTTTTTAAAGACAGAGTCTCACTCTGTTGCCCGGGCTAGAGTGCCGTGGCATCAGCCTAGCTCACAGCAACCTCAAACTCCTGGGCTCAGGCAATCCTTCTGCCTCAGCCTCCCGAGTAGCTGGAATTACAGGCATGCACCACCATGCCCAGCTAACTTTTTCTATATATTTTTAGTTGGCCAATTAATTTCTTTCTCTTTTCAGTAGAGACGAGGTCTTACTCTTGCTCCGGCTGGTTTTGAACTCCTGACCTTGAGCAATCCGCCCACCTCAGCCTCCCAGAGTGCTAGGATTACAGGTGTGAGCCACTGTGCCCAGCCTAGGTATTGTTTTATACAATTAAAACGGACTAATTTCCCTTCTAAAGAATAACTGTAAATAATAAGTTTATAATTGTTAACTGTAAACAATAAGAAAAAGACAACCAAATAGGATTGTGGGTGAAGGACAGTTTGTGGAAAGGGAAATATAAAAGGGAATCTTCTGTCTTTTGATCTCAAAAGATAAAAAGACACTTGATCTGGTTCATAATAAGCAAAATACAAATTTAAATTATGCTGAAATAACAATTTTCACTTGTCAAATTTCTCACTTATTATAATAGAATATCATTTACCAAAGATGTTTGAGTCTGACAACACCCTTACAGGCAAAGGTGAGGGAAAAGAAGCACTCTCATACACTGCTGGTGGGACTGTTAAGCGGCACAACTTCGTGGAGGGAAATTTGGCAATATCCATCAAAATTACAAAAGCACACACTAGTTGAGCCAGCAATCCCACTTTGAGGACTTTATCCTCCAGACACACTTGCTTCTGAGAAATGACCCATGTTGAAAGTTACTGGCTACAGCAATGTTTATAACCGTTAAACATGAACAAGAGACTAATTAAATATATTCATCCATTCAAAGTGAAACTAAACAGGTTTGTTTTTTTTTTTTTAATTGTTATTTGATCTTTTTAGAGTCAGAGTATCACTCTGTCACTCAGGCTGCAGTGCACTGGCACAATCATAAGTGCACTGTAACGTCAAACTCCTGGGCTCAGGCGATCCTCCCACCTTGGCCTCTGGAGTAGCTGGGACTATAGGCACATGCCACCATGCCCAGCTAATTTTTAAATTTTGTGTAGAGAAAAGGTCTTGCTATGTTGCCCAGGCTGATCGCAAAGTCCTGGCCTCAAGCAACCCTCCCATCTTGGCCTCCCAAAGTCCTGGGATTACAGATGTGAGCCAATACATGTGGCCTAAACAGCTCTTAAAAAGGAGAAAGCCCCTGGGAAAAACACAAGATGCAGAACATGTGCATAGGATTTATGTATTGGAAGGGTGGGCATGGACATTTTGCTTGTGTATACATACACATAAAATGTCTCTGGAAGAAGACACAAAAAAATGGTAGAACAGTCTATCTCCAAGGAAGAGAACCAGGTAGGGAGGCAGAGGTAGAAAATTATCTGTGTATACTCTTTTTTACCTTTTGAATTTTGAACCAGGAGAGCACATTACTTATTGCAGGAAATTAAATTTTTAAAAATTAAAGAAAAAAATAAAACTAAATAAATAGCCAGTCAGTTCAGCTGTAGCAATTCTTAGCAAGCAGAAGCACCAAACCAGAAAAGCACACAGCACTTATTCTTCAGTTCTTTTGCCAGCCCCTCCCTAAGATACAATACCATAAAAACAGGATCTAATTTTGTAAACGTCTTCCTTTTACAAGATAATGTATATAAATGTCTTTCTGAAGAGAAAAAAAAATGAGTATTTTACTGTCATATAAACTCTTTTCTTTTTTTCTTTTTTGAGACAGTCTCACTCTGTTGCCCGAGCTAAAGTGCCATGGTATCAGCCTAGCTCACAGCAACCTCAAACTCCTGGGCTCAAGCGATCCTTCTGCCTCAGCCTCCCGTATAGCTGGGACTACAAGATGCACCACCATGCCCAGCTAATTTTTTCTATTTTTGGTAGAGACGAGGTCTCACTCTTGCTCAAGCTGGTCTCTAACTGCTAAGCTCAAACGATCCACCCGCCTCAGCCTCCCTGTGTGCTAGGATTACAGGCGTGAGCCACCATACCCAGCCTTACTATCATATATGACTCTTAATGAAATATAGTTTCTCAACTGAGCAACCTGTCAGAATGCAATCACTACTGAAGTCAAGAACGCGCAGACTTTCAAAGAGAAGCTGCCAAGTTCTCCATTACCGAGTGCTCTGGGGCTCCTCATCTTCATCTCCATGCATGAGGTTCTGGACTAGCTGGAGGATGCTCACCATATCTTGGCCACTGCAGAGTAAAAAGAGTTGATGGACAGGAGCACACATCCTCAAAATTCTCTTACTTATTCTCTCATCCAACTAGTTTTGGTAAAATGTCATTTTGTCTTGTTTTTTAAACTGAGTAACTACAAGTGAGCGAATGTTTTGAAATACAGTTTATAATTTTATAAAAACAAACCTCAAATTACAAATTGAATTCTGAATATAACCTTACTTGTAAGGAAAAAAATCTACCTAAATATGAGTTAGATTTTTTAAAATGTCACCAGTTTTGCTCTAGTAACATTTCTAGATATTTCATTTGAATCTTGGAGAAGACAGAGAATATTTAATAAGCATGTAACAAGGGCTGAAAATCCTTATAAGATGATCGAACATCACAGAAGCAGAAAGAATTCTCCAATGCCACTGGTATATCCAGCTGTCCTCCATGTAGGAGTCTTGTCTGTTTGGAATAATTGCCTTAAAAACATAATACAAGCATCATTTATTACCAGTTCTTCACCAAGCTGGGAAATTTGAGATCTGCTTAGAGCATAAAGAGATTTACTTCTATTGAACATATGTTACTAAATGCTCATTATATAAGTATGTGGATACGTATGAAAAGAATGCAAATGGCTGTAGTAAGCAATGGTAAGGCACTTGCAACTCGTGTGATGTGAAAATATTGTCCCTTCATTAATAAGACTATGACAAAGTTTCCTCTTTCAAAAAAAACAGCACTGTCAAAACAGTGCCCCCCAAACTATCCTTCCCAAGGTCCTGACCTTCACGTCTTTGAATACTGTAGGGATTAGGGCAGGCAGGGGACCTTGAGGCATACTTGGATGCTTGCCACATGACCTTGAGCAAGCTACTTAAACTCACTAAATCCTGACATTATAGAATTGTGAGGCTGCAATCAGACAGAGCATGTATAGCATTTAATTCTATGCCTGCTAGCACATTACTAGGCTCAAATGTTGGGAATTAGCATCTTTAAGCATGAATACTCCTGATCAGTGGCTTTAATGTGCTGTACTGAGAATTACAGATGTTCTTGGGAGTATCTCTTATAGGGAAACTCCTGTGGAATCAGGACACTAAACAAACCTTAAGCCCTTTTGTTCCCTTCAGCCTGGGATGAGGAAATTTATAGAATTTGCTTCCTGTTCTGAGTTGTAGAAAGTACTTCACAGTTCAAGGGATTTACATCAGCACCATTTATGCTACAAATAGGAGCATAAAATATTATGCTAATTTTTAAAATATTAGTATTTGGGTTTGTTAGATGTGACATTTATTGGCACACTGTGAACCTTCCTCCATCCTTTTCTTTTGCAACCTTGTTCAATTTATATTCAGGTCAACTTAAGAGAGTTGTACTATTTACCGATGTTAAGTTTCCTGGTTATAAAAGAAGAAAATAGTAAGTTTGTCTCAGGGAGCTGAGCTGGGGTGTTAATTCCACATGACTACTAATATCTTGTGAAAACTTCCCTGCTAGCTCAAACCACAAAGGCTTGACAAATTTGTTTCAGTTGCTAAAAAATAAATCACTCTGCCAATAAATGATTAAAATTGACATTTTCCTCTCATTTATTATAAAAATGATAAATCTTGTCAAATTAAAATATCTCTCAGAATAAGATTCAGTCTACCAAAGAGATTACAGGTTTCAAGGATGAACTATGATACTCCAGTGATAAATTCACTTATCACTTTTGAGTTATGAAATTGTATTAAATTCTGGATCGGAAAGGGAAAGAAGCCAGTAGGCTCACCATTATCACCAACCAGCCAATGGCATTTCAGTTTTCTAATGTTATACTGCACATAATTCTATTTAAATTTGTTCTGTCCTCATTAAAACTTACCTTGTAAATCAGTGATAGTAAAATCTTGGTTTAAGAAAAATTTACTTCTCCTGTGGCTATTGTTAAAAAAAAAAAAAAGAAAGAAAGAAAAGAAAAATTTACACCTAACTAAAGGTACTAATTCTTATTGCCACCTACCTGCCCTGGAGTGGCCCTGGAATATCCCCTGATACGATCTTCTTTCCATTTTCCTCCTCTGTTCTTCTAATTTAAAGGAAAGAAAAACTGTTCATTTGTTTTATCATATTAAATTTCTAACATCTGAACACACAAACATGTGACCGTGTTGCTTATAACCTCAAGTGACTAGTACAGGATTTGAAACATTTATCACATCTCCCTACCCTCAGTTTTGCATATAGTTTGAGTTTTTGGAAAAGAACATGAATGAAAATTTCAACCCATTTTCTTTGTTACTTTGTTAGTTGATACCTTATATGACCTGAATATATAATAAGTATTTACACAGTCAAATCAATATATTAAGTAAATGAAACTCTTAATAGAATTGAAAATTGTAAGTCCTTCCCCTCAATTTCAAAATCCTTTAATTATAAGGCACCTACCCAAGACAAATACCAATCTTAATCAGCTGAAGCTATGTGTGACATTCTGAAGGCAAGAGGTGTCTTTAACAGAAAGAAACCAGAGCCACCAGTTTCACAACAGGTTGAACATGTTTAATACAGTCACCTCTGTCCTACATGCTCACCTCTGACTGTCCTCTAGCATCTTCATTGCCTCCTTCAAGTTTTTTCCCATTTCAGCTAATGTAGGGTCTGCTATCTGGGAAACAAAGCGAAAAAAGGTTAAATTTTAATAATCTTCTATTACCTCTGTAACTTGATTCATCCAGAAAACTATATGCAAGGCCACTTTCTTCTGGATTTATTATAAAGTACAAGGATTACAAAGTACATGCATGATTCTAAAACTTTAAACAATATAAAAGTGTAACAGAAAATGTAAATACTACTTTCTACCACTACTGATATTTACTACTTTATAGTACATGATCAATCCATGTCATTATGCCCACCCTCCTTCATTCTCCTTAATGGTTGTACTTTATTCCATTCTATGGATGTACCATAGTTAATTTAGCTAGTCCTGAATTAATAGACCCTTAGCTTATTCCAGGTTTTCACTAGTAGAAGCAAGTTCCAGAAAAGTCTTTGCAGCATGCTATTTGTTTTACCATTGTAGAAGGCTGAAAAATGCACCCCCACAAAGATAGTCACATAATTGCTGGAGCCTGTGAATGTTACCTTATATGACAAAGTCTTTGCAGCTGTGATTAAGGTAAGGTTCCTGAGACAGTGAGAGTACCCTCAACTGTCCAGGTGAGCCCTAAATATAATCATATGTATGAGAGCGAGGGGCAGAAGGAGACTTCACACACGAGGCAGTCACAGGAAGACAGCCTAAAGAGAATTTTGAAGATGCAGGCTTTGAAAAACTGGAGTGATGGAATCACAAACTAAGGAAGCTGGCAGACACCATGAAGAGCAAGGGAGGTAACTCTCCCCTAGGGCCTCTAGAGAAAGATCAGCCCAATGCTGTGATTTCAGGCCAGTGATACTGATTTCAAACCTGCGGCCTCCCGAGGCCTCCAGAACTGAGAGAATACATTTCCATTGTTTTAAGCCGCTCAGTTTGTGAAAATGTGTTACAGTAACCACAAGTAACTAGTACAAGCATTGATATACAAGTGCTTCTACAAACACAGGGTATCTCTGGAAGCTACAGAAGCTGGGAATAGTGACTGCCTCCAGAGAAGAGAGCTAGGAAGATGTGCACAGGGTCAGAGGGAGTCTTTTCAGTTCATACCCCTTTCTTTGTTCCTTTTGAATTTTAGTATCATATGTACATTTATATCCCATCCAAATGTAAATGAAATGAAAATTTAAAAATTTTTGCAGACTTAAAATACACACATTCATTTTCCTTTCTCTCTTTTTAATCTCTGTAACTTTTTTTTTAAGAGACAGAGTCTTGCTGGAGTACAGTGCCACCATCATAGCTCACTGTAACCTCAAACTCCTAGGCTCAAGCAATCCTCCTAAGTAGCTAGGAATACAGGCATGCACCACCATGCCCAGCTAATTTAAAAAATATATATTTTATAGAGATGTGGTCTTGCTATGTTGCCAAGGCTAGCCTGGAACTCCTGGCCTCTAGGGATCCTCCCATCTGGGCCTTCCAAAGTACTTGAGATTACAGGTGTGAGCCATCACATCTGGCTTCTGCAGCAATTTTTCAGGAGAAAAATCTTATTTCCTTGAATCTCTATATAGTATGAGTTGTTATAAGAAGTTACAGAAGCGCTCTCTTTTGCTCCCCTCTCCCTCTTTCAAGTGTACTGCTTGAAGGAGGACCTGTGTTTATCTTTTCTCTTCATATTGCTTACTGTACCTAGTAGTACCTTACACAGAGTAGGTATGCAATTAAGTATGTATATAACCTTTAGTATTGCATTGCCTACTCAAAATTGTTTTTAAGAAATTCTAATCAGTTTGTCAATATAGGAATCAGAAAATGTTAAATTCTAGGAGAGACCTCAGGAATCTAGTCCAGGGATTTTCCAGCTGTGTTCTCCTGAGCTAAAAGATTTCCAGGAAGAACTCTGGGAAGAAGGGCTGGGTAGCCAGGTAGGGGTTCTAGCTCCCCATCCCCCATTATTAAGCAGATCACTTCTGTTTTACAATAGCGTTTTGAGTAAAGCCTCATTTGTAAAAAGTTCTATTAAAAAGAAAAAAAAAGTACAGCACTGAAAACGTCTGATTCCGATCTAACATCTTTGAGGTGAGGGAACTAAGAGAGGTAAAGTGACTTGCCTGAGGTCACCCTGGATTCCCAACTCCTGCCTCCTGACTGTTATATCACACTGACTTCCACAAGGGCTTACAAAGTAATTGTGCGGCCTCATCCACTGATTCTTACACAAAGTATAAAAATCATTTTTAAATAGGTGTTTTCAATAAAATTCACAACATAAATGTAACCATGAGAAAGGTTAAAAAGTGATCTATTAATAAAAGGCCTCAGTGCTCTCAGTTAATGCTCATGATTGGGATGAGAAACAGATAATGGCCAAGAGAATTTATCTTAACTCCTTAGTCTGCCTCATCGCCTGACATTCTAGAGTGTCCCCTAATCTGACCAAATGGAAAGATCAACAGTTTTGCTTGATCATTCACACCTCCATACCCATGCTTCTAAGAACATCTGCCCTGTCTGAAACATTCTTGCGCTTTTTATCTACCTCTAGCTACTTATCAAGCACCAATCAGTATTTCCAATGAAACTTTATAGATAAAACCATTTCACTCTTTCACATCCCCTCTATTGACACAGATGCCTTTTTTGCCTAAACCAAAAGTCTGGACTTGTTTCCTGACAAAAATGATTGTATTTATGGGGACAATGGGACAGAACATTTGCAAATGGGGCCATTCTGATATCCAACTGCCATTTATCCTCATGATTCCTTATATCCTTTACTGTGAACTGTTTTATAGATATTCTATCCAGTATAGATATGCTCCCCAATTAGATTAGAAACTTCCTGAAAGCAGAAGTTCAGACTCCTACTAATTCTGACTTCGCTTATAGGATCAAGGGTCTAAAGTCAGCTCAATCCTTAAAGACTGTCAGATTATCCCAAAAACTCCCTTAGGAAGGCATACTAAACTGAATATGAAAATACTGTCTCTCTATAAGTGAACACAGCTAATTTAACCCAAAGAACTGGAACAATTTCTTTCATCTTTCAGTTAATAGATAAAATAGTTGACTCAGTTTAGAAGCCACTTTTTATGACAATACATATTTATATGTAATAACAAGATGCTTGCTTACACTGTGAAAGACAGGAAAGAAATGCAAATTCATAATCCCCCATCTGAGTCCCTCACTCTAGAGTGCACACTCACTGAGCCGACTGGCTTACCTTCAAACTGTTCTCACTTCTATCTCTTGGGGGTAAGCCTGGGCTAGGAATAAGAGGTTAGGAAAAGTAGCATTTATAGTTAAACTGGGGTAAATTAAAGGTGAATATCATATTACTCCAATGTCGTACAACCTAATGTGCATGTTGTGTTAACTGGATGAGCCAAAATATAAAATATTATCCAGGTTCAGGATAATATTAGGCTCTAAATCAAGGAATGCTCTAAGAAAAGTAGATTCATTAATTGATCACTTAAAACTAAAAGCGTGCCTACAGGCTGGGCAAGGTGGCTAACGCCTGTAATCCAAGCACTCTGGGAGGCTGAGGCGGGTGGATTGCTCAAGGTCAGGAGTTCAAAACCAGCCTGAGCGAGACTCTGTCTTTACTATAAAAATAGAAATTAATTGGCCAACTTATATATATATATAAATTAATTAATTAGCCGGGCATGGTGGCGCATGCCTGTAGTCCCAGCTACTCGGGAGGCTGAGGCAATAGGATTGCTTGAGCCCAGGAGTTTGAGGTTGCTTTGTGCTAGGCTGACACCACGGCACTCACTCTAGCCTGGGCAACAAAGTGAGACTCTGTCTCAAAAAAAAAAAAAAACTATGCCTACACAAGCTTCTACTGAGGGCAGCCACTAACTTTCTTATTCACGTTTCATATCCTTAGTACCTGCTACAGTGCCAGACAAGGTAGCCATATGATCAACATTAATAAGCAATGGCAGGAGAACAGCCAGACACAAACCTAAATGAATGAAGAATTAAATTGTATAAAGATGTCTATCATTCAGTATATAGAAGGAGGCTGTTCTATGATACTGAGGGGGAAACAATAGTATTCTATGTCAGGTTTCTTCTACCTAGGAAGAATGTCATATAATTTCTTTCTTTTTTTGGAGACAGAGTCTTGCTCTGTCACTCAGGCTAGAGTGCAGAGGCATCATCATAGCTCACTGCAACCTCAAACTCCTGGGCTCAAGTGATCCTCCTGCCTCAGCCTCCAAGTAGCTGGGAGTTATGATCCCTAATAATTACTAACACTTACTGGATTGCTTACTATATTCCAGGCTTTATGCCAATTAACCCCTTACACGCATTACTTCCTAACCCCAAATCAGTATGATTTAGATCCAGAATTTATTTTTTATTTTTAGGCACAGGATCTCACTTTGCAGCCCAGGCTGGAGTGCAGTGGTGTGATCCTAGCTCACTGCAGCTTCAACTCCATGGGCTCAAACAAACCTCAGCCTCCTGAGTAGCTGGGACTACAGGCCTGCACCACCATGCCAGGCTAATTTTTTTTTTTTTTGAGACAGGGTCTTGCTCTGTTGCCCAGTCTAGAGTGCAGTGGCATCATCATAGCTCATTGCAACCTCAAACTCCTGGGCTCAAGCAATCCTCTTGCTTCCGCCTCCCAAGTAGCTGAAACTACAAGTGCAAGCCACTGTGCCCAGCTAATTTTATTTTTCGTAGAGACAGGGCCTCGATATTGCCCAGGCTTGTCTTGGAACTCCTCGTCTCAAGTGATCCTCCCACCTCCACCTCCCAAAGTGCTAGGATTACAAGTGTGAGCTACTGCATCTGGCCTGATTTTTTAAATTTTTTGTAGAGATGGGTCTCACTACGTTGCCCAGGCTAGTCTCGAACTCCTAGCCTTAAGCAATCCTGCCTAGGCCTCCCAAAGTGCTGGGATTACAGAATTTAAATCAACATCTTTATTACTCTAGAACCAGGGCTCTTAACCACTAGGCAATACTGCTTCTCAATTTTACCAATAAGGAAGCAACTCATCCTTTGAAAAAGCTCTGTACTCAAAAATCATAATTACTAATAGAACTAAGGTTTAATTTTAAAGATTATCCTTACTTAGTGTCTTCACCAAGAAAAAAAAGCAACTCTCCCTACAGGAAAAATTTCTATTCAACAACAGTCTCAATTAGACAACAATAAACTTATCATCCAGACCAGGGAATTTTTTTTCCTCTTCCCCCAACCCTCAAACTGAGGCTTTTTATTATTTTATTTATTTATTTATTTATTTTGAGACAGAGTCTCACTCTGTTACCTGGGCTACAGTACCATGGCATCAGCCTAGCTCACAGCAACCTCAAACTCCTGGGCTCAAGTAATCCTACTGCCTCAGCCTCCCAAGTAGCTGAGACTACAGGCATGCAGCACCATGCCTGGCTAATTTTTTTTTCTATATATTTTTAGTTGTCCAATTAATTTTTTCTATTCTTAGTAGAGACGGGGTCTCACTCTTGCTCAGGCAGGTCTCAAACTCCTGAGTTCAAACGATCCACCCGCCTCAGCCTCCCAGAGTGCTAGGATTACAGATGTGAGCCACCACGCCCGGCCAAACTGAGGCATTTTTAAGACTGAAAGGGGGTACTGTTAATAATTAAACCAGGACAAAAGGTATAAACTGTGAGGGTCCTGGGCAAACCAGGATGTACAGTTATCCTACCCTTAATGAAAAAGTTTACTTCAAATCTTAAACCATTATTCCACCTAGTAAAGCCCATGCAAATTTTTGTGATAATAGTTGCTTATGAGTTATATATCAAAAAATAAAGGACAACATACAATTTGAAAACAGTGCACCTGTGCACACTATGCTTATGGCATCAGTCTCAATACCTGAGCATCACCCAGTATTGCTACAAGAGACTTCTTTTCCTACCTATAACATACTTGAATACATTTTCCCTTATTTAAATCTCAAAATGACCTGACTAAAAGTCTTGGGCCCATTAGAAACAACTTCAGAAAAAAGGGTTGTCTTATTAACAAAAGAGACAACAGATTCCAACCAGCAGGTGTTTAGTTTGTTTCCTTTCCATTATCTTCCCGACCATCCCTATAACCCTTAAAGAGGTCTGTAGCAATTATTCCATTAAAAAACAAACCTGTCCCACTAACCTCTATGTTAGCTCAGCAAAAAAAAAAAAAAAAAAAAAAAAACCTAAAACATAAACAAAAACCTGGCTAGGCACAGTAGCTCACACCTGTAATCCCAGTACTTTGGTGTGGGAGGATTGCAATCTGGGCAACACAGAGACCTCATCTCTATAAAAAAAATTAAAAAATTAGCCAGATGTGGTGCTATGTACCTGTAGTTCCAGCTACTCAAGAGGCCAATGTAGGAGGATTGTTTGAGCCAAGGAGTTTGAGGTTTCAGTGGGTTATGATGTTGCCAATGCACTCTAGTCTGGACAACAGAGACCCTGTATCAAAAAAAAAGAAAAGAAAAAGAAAAAAAGAAAGAAAGAAAAGAAAAAAAGGAACACAACAAAACCAAAAAAAGTGCAACAAAGCATTTATAGAGTGTATATGTCCACACATTTTTCTGATTATAAACTGATAGATGCCCATGGCTGAGAATTAGAATTTAGAAACAGTTATGCCTCTGATTAGGCTACAAATTTATAAATTAAATTTCAGTTATGGTTGATTCTGCTGTGTAATGAAGTGGGTTCAGTATTTTTAATACAACACTATCTAACACAGATGTGTGCATGGTATGACTCAATTCAATTTCAAGGTTCCCAAGGAAACTATTCAATTATATGCTAATTGATACAGAACTGAGACTTTAAAAGGCAGCTCATTTTGTAAAACTAACCACACTGGTTATTCCCCTTTATGAGCATTTTTTTTCAATAACCATTTTATATTAGATGATTTTCAACTCTTTGTCAGTATGAGCTATTAAAATATTCTATCACTATCAGAAGAAATATTACACATGTAATGTTAAAATTACTTAAAGTTCTCACAATTTAAATGTAGGGGGTGGAAGTCAAGAGGCAAACGCAAGGTAAATTAGTAAAGGTGGTTGGTGAGCAATTCTCAATTTTTAAAAAAAGCTAGTAAAAAACTAAACATTTATTTGGAATAAGGCTATATAGATTAATTAAAAATTACTTATTTTTGCTTTTGTCTACAGTCTGGTACATTCTATTTCCTATTTTGTTCTATTCCACTTTTCATTTTTAAATATTAATTTATTTTTTTTTTTTTGAGACAGAGTCTCACTCCATTGCCCTGAGTAGAATGCCACAGCATCAGCCTAGGTCACAGCAACCTCAAACTCCTGAGCCCAAGCAATCCAACTGCCTCAGCCTCCCCAGTAGCTGGGACTACAGGCATGTGTCACCACGACCAGCTAATTTTTTAAAATATTTGTAGTAGAGATAGGGTGTCTTGCTCAGGCTAGTCTTGAACTCCTGAGCTCAAGCAATCCTCCCTCCTCAGCCTCCCAGAGTGCTAGGATTACAGGTGTGAGACACCACACCCAGCCCTATTTCATTTTTTATTAACACATAATTGTACACATTTGTGGGGTACATGTGATATATTTTCATTTTTCTTTTCTTTTTTTAGAAACAAAGTCTCAGCTGTGTCACCCAAGCTATAGTAGCCAGATCATAGTTCACTGCAATCTTAAACCCCTGGGCTCAAGCAACCCTCCCATCTAAGCCTCTGGAGTAGCTGGGACTACAGGCACAAGCACCATGCCCAGCTAATTGTTTTTGTAGAGCCATGGTCTTGCTATGTTGCTCAGGCTGGTCTCAAACTCCTGGCCTCAACAGCTTTTCCCCCGCCTTACCTCCCAAAGTGCTGGCTGGGATTACAGGCATGGGCAAACGTCATGCCCAGCCATATTTTCATCTTTTAAAAACTGCTGGTCAAGGCCAGGCATGGCGGCTCTCACCTGTAAATCCTAGCACTCTGGGAGGCTGAGTCCGGATGACTGCTTGAGCTCAGGAGTTTCAGACCAGCCTGAGCAAGAGCAAGACCCTGTTTCTACTAAAAATAAAATAATTAGCTAGGCATCCTGTAGTCCCAGTTAATCAGGAGGCTGAGGCAGGAGGATCACTTGAGTCCAGAAGTTTGAGTTGCAGTGAGCTATGATGATACCACTGCATTTCCACCTGGGGTGAGAGAGTGATACTCTGTCTCAATCAATGGTATTCCCTTAAAATGGCTAAAGGCTAGGGTTTAAAAATCAGCTGGGCATGGTGGCTCATGCCTGTCATTCTAGTACTCCGGGAGGCTGAGCTGGGCAGATCGTTTGAGCTCAGGAGTTTGAGACCAGCCTGAGCAAGCGAGACCCCATCTCTACTAAAAACAGAAAGAAATTAATTGGCCAACTAAAAATATATAGAAAAAATTATCTGGGCATGGTGGCGCATGCCTGTAGTCTCAGCTACTCGGGAGGCTGAGGCAAAAGGATCACTTGAGCCCAGGAGTTTGAGGTTGCTGTGAGCTAGGCTGATGCCACGACACTCTAGCCCAGGCAACAGAGTGAGACTCTGTCTCAAAATAATAATAATAATATAAGCCAGGCGCGGTGGCTCACGCCTGTAATCCTAGCACTCTGGGAGGCTGAGGCTGGCAGATTGCTCGAGGTCAGGAGTTCGAAACCAGCCTGAGCAAGAGCAAGACCCCGTCTCTACTATAAATAGAAAGAAATTAATTGGCCAACTAATATATATAGAAAATTAGCCGGGCATGGTTGCGCATGCCTGTAGTCCCAGCTACTTGGGAGGCTGAGGCAGAAGGATTGCTTGAGCCCAGGAGTTTGAGGTTGCTATGAGCTAGGCTGACGCCACGGCACTCACTCTAGCCTGGTCAACAAGCGAGACTCTGTCTCAAAATAATAATAATAATAATAATAATAATACATATAACATTCACAAATAAATATATAATACTGTAGTCTTAATATACTTCTTTTGAGAGAGGAATGTTCATATTTGAGGGACTCTAGGGCTATTAAAAGAAGAAAAACTAAAGAAAAACCAGCTGCTAATATCAGACACAAAGCCTTAGTGTTATCACATGCATTAGACATATTTTAAAAAATCAACTAGCTGGATGCACTGGCTCACGCCTGTAATCCTAACACTTTGGGAAGCAGAGATGGAAGGACTGCTTGAGACCAGGAATAGGAGACCAGCTGAGCAAGAGCTAATCCCCAGATCTCCACAAAAAAGGAAAAAAATTAGCTGGGCATGGTGGTACACAACTACAGCCTCTGCTACTCAGGAGTCTGAGGTAGAAGGATCACTTGAACCCAGGAATTTGAGGTTGCATTTGAGCTATGACAACACCACTATACTCTAGCCCTGGTGACAGAGAGAAATCTTGTCTCAAAAAATAAATAAATAAATAAAATCAACTGATCAAACTGACCAAAGCAATGAGATAAAGATCCAAATTGCTGTTTCTAACATACTAACATACCAACTACTCTTGCCTTCCACAGCTTTTTAAACAATTAGATTAATTTCAACTTTCATCTCTCCAAAAATCATTTATTTTCCTCCTAGGTGAAAACAAACAATGCTTGCTGTCTAGCACTAAACAAGGGCCTCAAACACTGTCTGTCTACTACTTATCTCTGAGAAGCCACACTAAGAACAAGGACACCAGCTGCTCCAGGAACACAACCTTGTTCCTTATGGGTCAATGATGAGAGGAAAAGGACAGGAATTTTCCAAGTTGATATAGTGACTTGCAGATCCGGTTTACCTTGCTGGAGTAGAAATTTCTACATTTCTAGGTATTTCTGCTTGATTTCAACAGCAGAGTATTTAATTAAGAACCAGGCACTTTTGTTTCCTCCCATCTTCTAAGAATTGAATATTGCCTGAAAATCTTATTTACCAGGCCAGTATTACCCTGATACCAAAACCAAACAAGGACACAACAAAAAAAAGAAAATGGCCCAATTATCACTGATGAACATAGATGCAAAAATCCTCAACAAAATAACTCTCATGGACTCTATGCTTGAGTGTGTCTGTGAGAACATGAAGACATACTGTAATTATTGGCTCATTAAGCATCATCATCTTCCTAGATGAAAAGGGATATGTGAGTATTGTATACGGTGTAACTATTAGTGTTTAACCTTACAAATTCCTCAAGAAGAGAGGCAGAAAAGAACAAGTAGGAAAGAAAATGGCAAAAATACACAAAAGAGTAATAAAAATCTGATAGAGATAAGGAGTCAGCAAAGTTAGTAACACCAGATCAAACCCCTCAGTCCCAAATAGCAGTATGGGGTGGGGGGAGGTATCCAAATCACTTGTCTTAGATACATGATGGAAATGCTAGGGATCCAAATCTAAGTTTCAAAAAACCTGTTTTCCTAGAGACCACCACTTCTGAAGAGTCAATTCATGTAGACATTAAATCATGAGTAAATACTTCCAGATGCACAGATGGAAAAATACCATATAACAAGAAGGCTCTATATTTCTAAAAACTTTACTAGTTTATCTGGAATCACACACTTATTCTGGAACAAAAAGTAAATTGCTTAAGGAGAAGCATGCTATATATAGTCACTAGATATAAGGACTTTTTCACTGAGATAAGATTCTTTACAGGGAATGTTTCCTAGGACTTAGTAGGTGATCAAACAAGAAAAATAAAGAGGAAATGGTTTTCCTATCTCTTGATTTATATTCTACCAGCAAGAATATGAGGCACAATCATAAAGTAAAAATCTACATTACATGTATAGCAAAGCATAATTCTGACCTAAAGAGTCTCTTCCTGGTCACTTACTCTCTGCACTCCCTGTTTCTTAATTCTTGTGCTTTTTATCCCTCCTTGCTACATAAGGTTTTGCCTAAAAATGTATATCCCTTACTAGAAAGTAACCTCCTGGAGGAATCACATTTTATTCACCTCATGTCTCCATCAGCACTCAGTGCTGGGCTTTGACCATAGCTGACCTTTGAATAATAAAAATTATAAATCAAAACAGACTTCTGCTTTAGGCGAAAACAGACAACATTAAGCTCAAGCAATTCCTACCTATAACTCATAATCCTAGAAACGGTGGAACAAACAGGGCTAGGGGATCACCAACTACCTCTGTAATCTTGAATAAATCAAGACTCACAAAGCCATACATTTTTAGGATCAGGAACTTAGTACCACAGTTAAGTCCCATCAGTTTTTCCTGGCACCCAGCGTTAGATAATCATTTACAGCCATAGCCACAACGCACCTGTATGCAAAACCCTCACATGATGATGATGTAGAGATCAGCTTTAAATGAACACTAAAATTACAAACCTATCATTTCCTCAGAGAAGTCTTCCCATTCTACATAAAAGAGTGGGATCTCTGCCTAAAGGCATACACAGAAACTGGTCATTTCAAGCTTGCCTAATAGGAGTTCTTATACTTTTAAAGAGCAGGAATAGAAATTCTGGCAGTCCTTATCTGTAAGTAATGATTAGGAATGGTCTACTCATGCTGCTCCTACTATTCCTTATGAAGTTCTAGCATAACAGTAAAACAATAAAAAAAATTTCTAAAATCAGGCCCAAAGAAAAAAGAAAAAAACACTTAGCTCAGGATGAATACAAAAACCAAAAAATGGGCTGAGATGTAATTATTTAGGTTAGAAACAGGGTCAAAGGTGCCTCTTTCAATAGCTAAGAATTAGATATAACAACAAGTAAATTAAATTGCCCAGCTTTACAGTACTGTCCAGTAGAACCTCCTTTGGTAATGGAAATATTCTGTATCTGTGCTGCCCAATATGACAGCTACAAGCCACACGAGGCCATTGAGCACTTGAAATGTGGGTAGTATGACTGAGGAAATGAATTTTACATTTTATTTCAGGGTGATGAGTACACTAAAAGCCCAGATTTCACGACTATCCAATATATATGTGTAACAGAATTCAACTTGTACCTTCTAAATCTATTAAAATAAAAAAAAATATTTAATTTTAATTAATCTAAATTTAAATTGCCAAATGTGGCTAATAGCTACCAAATTGGTTAGCGCAGCTCCAGATTCTCTAAGTTAGCAATTTCCAACCAGAGGCTATTCCTCTCACCCCTTGGGACAGCTGCCTCCATTTGGAGACATTTTTAGTTGTCACACCGAGGGGAGGGGGATGCTACTAGCATCAAATGGGTGGAGGCGAGGTATGCTGCTAAGCATGCCACAATGCACAGGACAGCCCCCCCCCCCAGATAATGATCTGACCCCAAATGTCAGTAATGCTGAGGCTGAGAAATTCTGCTCTAGGTTTACACAAGGATGGAATTAAAGTAAATAAAAAACAAATTGTAGGCCGGGCGCGGTGGCTCACGCCTGTAATCCTAGCACTCTGGGAGGCCGAGGCGGGCGGATTGCTCAAGGTCAGGAGTTCAAAACCAGCCTGAGCGAGACCCCGTCTCTACCATAAAAATAGAAAGAAATTAATTGGCCAACTAATATATATAATATAAAAAATCAGCCGGGCATGGTGGCTTGTGCCTGTAGTCCCAGCTACTCGGGAGGCTGAGGCAGGAGGATCACTTGAGCCCAGGAGTTTGAGGTTGCTGTGAGCTAGGCTGATGCCACGGCACTCACTCTAGCCTAGGCAAGAAAGCGAGACTCTGTCTCAAAAAAAAAAAAAAAAAAAAAAAAAAAACAAATTGTAGGCCGGGCGCTGTGGCTCACGCCTGTAATCCTAGCTCTTGGGAGGCCGAGGCGGGCGGATTGCTCAAGGTCAGGAGTTCAAAACCAGCCTGAGCAAGAGCGAGACCCCGTCTCTACTATAAAACAGAAAGAAATTAATTGGCCAACTGATATATATATATAAAAAATTAGCCGGGCATAGTGGCACATGCCTGTAGTCCCAGCTACTCGGGAGGCTGAGGCAGAAGGATCACTGGAGCCCAGGAGTTTGAGGTTGCTGTGAGCTAGGCTGACGCCACGGCACTCACTCTAGCCTGGACAACAAAGTGAGACTCTGTCTCAAAAAAAAACAAAAAAAAAAAACAAATTGTAGTACACTTTGTCTAAACAAAATATCCAGGAAGAATGGGATTTTTCAAGCAACAGAGAAAGGTCTGGGCTGTTTTACAAATTTAAAGTAGCTTTTTACTGAAAAGTGTATATGTGTGTTGAATAACTTATTAAGATCTTCATCATCAAGAGTAATGACTTCCTGTGGCATTTTTCTTACTTGAATATTAACATAAGTAAACACTATGAAACCATGCTACCAGGCCTTGTTCCGTGTAAGCTGGACATACAGTACTAGGGGACTGAACCCACTACTCCTACTCTCCTAGTTTGAATTCGGTGCCCCCTCAATTAACCTGTATGATTCTTGAGGCATCACTAATTTCAGACACAAGAAAACCGATACTGTTGTGAAAGAAAAGCAAATCAAGACAAGAAAACGGCTCTGTCACCATAGGTCTACACGTTTACATTATTACCCAAAGAAAAAGCAAGGGTACAGAATTATATTTGGACCAAAGGAAATGCACTCAGTGATTCTACTAAATGATACCACATTTTAGACTAAGAGATATTACTTGAAATTTTAGAAGATGAGTGTCAAATAACACTGGTTTCTGTAGCCAGTATAAATTATACAAGGATCAGTTTAACTGAGATCATTCAGAACTGCTCAAATAGCTTTCAAATTTATATTAACAATGTAGAATTTAATTCAGAATAGTCCATTCCTCAAAGAAACAGGAATGGACACAATTCAATGTTTCACATTGATTCAAACTATTTTTTCAGAACACAAAGTCATCAACATTCATACTATAGCAATGCATTTTCTATTCTGCCCACTTAGCACCAACAGAAATTGTTTATTACATGTTAGGTCCTCTATTACTTCTAGAAATATAAAAATAAGACACAGTCCTAGTTCTGAAAAACTTACATTCAGAATTTTCACACTGGCCTAAGGCAGAAACTTCCAGCCCACACGTTCTGAATTCCTAAAAGATCACTGCAACTCTTGTGAATGCTCCAGCCTTAAGCAAGCTGGAATTTCAGTATCTCTTCAGATCTTCATTAGGAGAGTTTACCATCTTTCATCATCAATTAACATTTAGTGAGCAACCACTGTAATCTACTGATCAAATGGCAGAAAAGTAATATTTAAAGCAGGATTCCAACCCACTGGTTTGCAGATTTACCTGTAAAGAGCTATTCCTGGAGGAAAGATAACTTCGGTTCTCCAGGATTCTAACTGAAATCACACAAAGCCCACCCCACCTTCTTATGAAATTGAAAATAATCCAAGGGACATTTTTAGCATCATTTTGTATTCAACTATTGGTGTTATACACATGATGATCTATACCAGGTTTCTCAGCCTCAGCATTACTGACGTTTTCAGCCAGGTATAAGCAGCTGTCCTGTGCAATGCAGGATGTTTATGGATATTCCTGACCTCTACCTACTGGGTACCAGCAGCATCCCCCTACCCCCCGCTGGGATAATAAAAAATATCTCCAGACATTGCCAAATGCCTCCGGGGGGAACAAAATTGCCCCGTGGTTGAGAACCATTAATCTAGATTGATATTCAAAGTACCAAGAGGTAGAAATTGTACTAATCAGAAGCCTGGAAAGACCTTATTCCCAGCCAGAAAAACATGTAACAGTCATTACAGAGATGGGGCAAGAAAAACATATTTTTCTTTTCTTGTCTCCCCCCCAATTTATGCTAAACAACTGAGGAGTAGGCTATACCATTGTGTATACATGAAGACATCTGGCTCAACTTTTACAATTACTGCCTTCAACTCTCCAGTGAGAAGTGAACCACTCTACAGCAGCTGCTGCATCAAAAAAAGACAAAATATGTTATTTCTGCCAGTTCAAAATTAAAATGTAGCAATCTTAAAACAGAAGCATTCACTCTGGGAGGCCAAGGCAGGTGGATTGCTCAAGGTCAGGAGTTCAAAACCAGCCTGAGCAAGAGGGAGATCTGTCTCTACTATAAATAGAAAGAAACTAGACCCCGTCTCTACTATAAATAGAAAGAAATTAATTGGCCAAGTAAACTATATATATATATATATATACACATATATATAAATTAGCTGGGCATGGTGGTGCATGCCTATAGTCCCAGCTACTCGGGAGGCTGAGGCCGGAGGATTGCTTGGGCCCAGGAGTTTGAGGTTGCTGTGAGCTAAGCTGATGCCACGGCACACTCTAGCCTGGGGAACAAAAGTGAGACTCTGTCTCAAAAACAAAACAAAACAAAACAAAACAAAACCCACTAGCATTACTCTTGAATTACATACGTAGAAAGAAAAACTGGGCTTGCATCAACTGGACAAGCAGACTCCCAAGCTGGAACAGAGAGGAGGACTTTGAGTGAGGGACAGAATGTTAGGTACTTAAGGCAATAATCCACAAAGAAACCCAAGCACTGGTTCTCATTTACAAGCCCTATATTCGGGATAATAAGAATCCATTTCTCATGCCAGAGCAGCCAGCCAGGTACATCACGGTGCTGTTCCCTCAAGGGGAAACCAGAGGAAGGCGCTGTTACCAGTGGAGTTCGGGTTGACACGAGGGTCTCTCCTCGCCACAGGAAAGGGGAAGCCAGGAAGTTGTGAAGCAGCTGCGATCCCCAAAACTAAATTCACACTCCACGGAATACCCAGCCCTTTCTGAACCGCAGAGGTCCTTGCCCAGTGCTCGCGAGCTTACATACAGCATCAGAATCAAGGGGGGCGGGGTGGGGAGTGTTGTTAAACACGCAGATCCGGGTCCCGCCCCTCGAGAGGTTCTAACCTGAGGACTGAAAAATCTTAATTTTGACCAAGGGCCCCAAAACATTCCTATGCACGCTGAAGTTGGAAGACCACTGCTTCGACAATTTTCTTCTTAACTTGGAGCCCACAGAAAAACACAGTTTGCAGTCAGCTCCAAAACACCTGGGGCTTCTTTCCAGGAGCTTCTGGGGCCGCGAACGGCTAGGTCCGGTCAAGTGAAAGAGCCCGCCGAGCTCAGGCCGGCCCCTCGCGGAACCTCGGCAGGGCCCAAGGTCGGCCCCGCGGTCCCGACAGAACCCGGCCTAGCCTCTCTCGGCTCACGGGGACCCGAGAAGACACCCGACCCCGTGACGTGAGCAGGCCCATCGTTCCGGGCCGGACGCCCTCGCGGTCAGGCCTCTTCAGGCGGGACCCGTTACCCCTCAGCCCCCTGCCCGGGTCACAATGGCAGCTGGACACCGGGAAACAGTCCCCCCGGAGGCGGAGGACCAGGCCCGCAGCGCCGCCCTCTACCGCCCTGAACGGACCTTCTCCAGGGACGCGTCCATGGCTGAGGCGGGCGGCGGAGTCCGGTGGTGGCCTGGCAGTCCCGGACGCTACTTCCGCCTCCCGCGCCCCGCCGCGGTATCCACGCTGGCAGCGCCGACTTCCCCCGCGCCCGCGGCCGGCGGGGCGGAGAGGAGGAGGAGCCGTCCCGAGGCGCGGCGGGTTGCGGGGGGGCGGGGCGGGGCTCTGGCGGGCTGGGCGGGGCCCTCTGGGCTTCCGTACCTGGCCGTCACGCCGGCCGGCCCTAACGCCCCCAGGTGAGGGGGGAGGACGGACTGTGGAAGTATTCCAAACTCACGTTTTCAGAAACCTGTCGTAGTCATCAAAGTAGAGGTATAATAGTAACAATTCATCCATGGAGTGAAAGGCTGGAAATACTAGTGATGCACCTGCACTTCGGGGCCCAGGCTTCAAGGTCCTCCTACCGTCACCATCCCTCAGGAATGGAACAGGCCATTCGCCACAGAAGGTTGGGGGCGTGCGTGCACCCTTGCGCAAGCGCAGAATCAACGGCGTCCCGGGCGCTTGGGGGTCTTGCAGGTTTGGGGTATTGGGCTCGTTAGTGACTCCCGTTCCGAGAAGGCTCTGACCCGAGCTTCGGTATTTGTCTCAGACCTTACAGCAGAATTTGAGATGGAAAAGGTTTTGAGACAACTGGTCCAGCCTCCTCCCTCATCTTACAATCGTGACTTGTCAGATTATAAGAATGATGATAATAGATCAGCTGCTGCTCTTCCATTTTCTATTACAACAGCCCTGTGATGCAGAGATCGTTATCCCATTTCACAGTGCTGATCTTGGTAAGATTCTGTCCCAAGCACCCTGACTACACACACTGCCCCCATAACTGCTTGCTCCCCGTCATACAATTGTAATGTATTTCTAACAAATGGAAGAAGGCATATATTTGCTCAAGATATTCCTCTGACTCTAATAAGGGAGACAAATAGAGCAGTCCCCCGCAGCTGCAGTCGGTAAAACGCTCCACAACTAAAGACCGATGACGTTACAACCACAAAACGTGCTCCTTTTCTTTCCTGTTTTGTACGCATCTCTTCCCAAATCTATGTAAGTGACTGGGTCTCATTTTCAGTGTAGTAATTCTATATTTTGAGCTACCTACCTTGTATTTGGTAAATTGCCCAGTTATGTTCATAAAATTATTTTCATCCTAGCACTCTGGGAGGCCGAGGCGGGAGGATTGCTTGAGCTCAGTAGTCTGAGACCAGCCTGAACAAGAGCGAGACCCCGTCTCTACTAAAAATAGAAAAAAATTAGCCGGGCGTCTAAAAATAGAAAAAAATCAGTCAGACGTGGTGACACACGCCTGTAGTCCCAGCTACTCAGGAGGCTGAGGCAGGATGATCATGTAAGCCCAGGAGTTTGAGGTCGCTGTGAGCTAGGGTGATGCCATGGCACTCTAGCCCAGGTAACAGAATGAGACTCTGTCAAAATAAAATAAATAACAATATAAAATAAAATAAAATTTTTCTATCAAAGGAAACCTTATGTGTTGGTGTAGAGCTATGGTCGCCAACACTTGGGGCACAGGCCGGTACCAGTCCATGGCCTGTTAGGAACCGGGCCACACAGCAGGAGTTGAGCAGCTGTCAGAAAGAAAGCAAAGCTTCATCTTATTTACAGCCACTCCCCATCGCTAATGTCACTGCATTAAGCTCCGCCTCCTGTCAGATCTGTGGCAGCATCAGATTCTCATAGGAACAGGAACCCTACTGTAAACTGCGCACTTAAGGGATGTAGGTTTTGTGCTCCTTATGAGAATCTAATGCCTGATGATCTGGGGTAGAGCTGAGGCAGTGATGCTAGCACTGGGGAGTGGCTGCAAATATATAGATGATCATTAGCAGAGAGATTTGACTGCACTATAAATGTAACGTGCTTGAATTATCCCAAAGCCATCGAGCTTCTCCCTCCCACCGCCGTCCATGTAAAAATTGTCTTCCATGAAACAGGTCCCCTGTGCCAAAAAGGTTGGGACTGCTGGTTGACAATGTTCTGTGGGAATTATTCTTATTCTCCAAAGAGCTGCAAACAGAAGGAATGATTGATTTATGTCTTCCAAGAACTGCAAAGTGAATGTGTCTCTGCTTGAGCAAAACAAGTCACTTTTCCAAGGTGTTATAAAAATTTAGAAAAGTTGAAAGAATTGTACCGTGAACGATGTACTTAGATTCTATAATTAACATTTCCCTCTATTTGCTTTATCACATATGTACCTATATATCCATCCATCAATATATGTTTTGATACATTTCACCTCTGAATACCTCAGCATGGGTATCATTAAAAACTTGTAATATATAAAGCTACCTCCGAATTATCTGTGGGGAATATTACAAAGAGGATTCTATAAAACAAATACTAGAGAGATAAAACTTTGCAGTTTTAAGAGTAAACTTTGAAAACTCAACATGAAAAAGTGGGAATAATCAGTTCATTTACTAGTTAGCCAAACATTTATTGACTGCCATCATGGACAGTAAGTGCTGAAAATAAGACAAGATCCCCGCCCTAAAGGGAGACACTTTTTTTAGGCAGAGATTTTTACTCTGGGGCCCAGATGGAGGACTGTGAAACTCCTGAAATCATACTCAAAATTTTGTGTGTGATTGCATTTTTCCAGGGAAAATGTCAATAGCTTTCATTGTATACTCAAGTCTGTGACCTACCCTTCCAACCCCAAAAAGAAAAAAAAAAAAGTTAAAACTATTTGGCTTGTGGATGGACAGACAGATAAGTCCATAAATTAGAATGCAACACTCTGTGGGCTAGTAAAGAGATATGAGCACAATATTGAATCCAGAGCATAAGGCCACTTATTTTGGGGAGGTTTAATCTTAACTGACATATGGCTTATATGTGCTGTTAACAGACTGTACTTAATTAATAGGCAAAAAACAAACCAAGTGAAGGAGGAGGTATGCAGTTATTTTTCCCTTTAAATCCATTCATATGATTTTGTTGTGTCCTAAATACAACCATGTTATAGATGAGTCTTTTAGTCTTTAACTTTTAGAAGCAACCAAGTGGTACATATGGAAGATTTACTTATTATTCACCACAGCAATGCAAAAATAATAAATTAGCAAAAAGTCAGAGGGAAGAGACAAGGTGAACAGAAATGTAGATGGAATCACTAATGTCCTCAACTTCATTCTAGGGAGTAAGTAGATACTTTCTGAAAGGGCTAAATCTAGACAGTGTTAAGTGTAATATTTAAAGGAATCTCTAGAAGAAATAAAATTAAGTAACAAAAATTGGGAGTTGGAGAGGACGGGAGAGTGTAAATGGCGATAAATTTCTCATTTTCATAGTAGGGAGTCAATAGATTCTTTATAAATTAAGAAATGGATGCAAGGATATATATATATATTTTTATTTATTTATTTATTTTTTTTTTTTACAAAGTAGGTAAAGGCTTCTATGGAATGGGATTCGGCAGCAGTACCCAACTTTTTTTGGCACCAGGGACTGGTCTCATGGAAGACAATTCTTCCATGGATTGGCAGAGGATGGTATTTTGGAATGATTCAAGTGCATTACAATTATTGTGCAGTCACACCTCTATGCTAGGCATCCACACTTCCAACATGACAAAGAAAAGAAGGAACAACGGCAGTGCCAAAAAGGGTTGTGGCCATGTGCAGCCTATTCACTGCACGAACTCTGCCCAATGCGTGCCTAACGACAAGGCCATAAAGAAGTTCCTCATTCCGAACATAGTGGAGGCCGCAGCTGTCAGGGACAATTCTGAAGCAAGTGTCTTCGATGCCTATGTGCTTCCCAAGCTGTACATGAAGCTTCATTACTGTGTGAGTTGTGCCATTCACAGCAAGGTAGTCATGAATCGTTCTCGGGAAGCCCGCAAGGACCGTACACCCCCACCCAGATTTAGACCTGCGGGTGCTGCCCCAAGACCTCCACCAAAGCCTTTGTAAGGAGTTGAGTCCTTGAGGACTGAAGAAAAACTATCCATTGGAAAAAAATAAAATAGAAATTATACTTAATATAGCATGTTGAATATGTCTGTGCCAGATAGAGTGGAAGTTTGTGTTATACCAGGTGTTCAAGTGTGAATTGTCACATAATGTTTTCCTTTGACAGAAAGCTAATCCGTGTGAATTAAACTTTAACTCTTGCAGTCTTAAAAAAAAAAAAAAAAAAACCTCTCTGCTAATGATAATCTGTGTTTGCAGCCGCTCCCCAGTGCTAGCATCACCGCCTCAGCTCCACTCCAGATCATCAGGCATTAGATTCTACAAGGAGCTCACAGCCTAGGTCCCTTCCACGCATAATTTAGGGCGGGGTTCATGCTCCATACGAGAATCTAATGCCACCCCTGATCTGACAGGAGATGGAGCTCAGGCAGAGTGATGGGAAGGATGAGGAATGGCTGTAAATACGGATGAAGCTTCGCTTACTGCCACTCACCTCCTGCTGTGTGGCCTGGCTCCTAATAGGCCTAAGACTGGCCCTGGTCCCCAGCCCAGAAGTGGGGACCTCAGGATTAGAGGATGAAGATGAGGCGAAAAAATGACAATATTCCATTTTATATTTTTATGCACCGTTTGAATTTATATCATGTGCATGCATTTCTCTTATAAATTAAAATTTTAAAGTAAATTGCCTGTAAGAAATAGATTTCAATCGTTTCTTAAACCATACCGAGCAATTTCAGAGAAGTCTGCAATCCCTAAAGGCAACTCAAGGTGGCGACCCTGAGACCACTTGTTTCTTATCTTGCTTCATTGGTGACACAAAGTTCACTAATATAGTCATTAAGGGGGAAAAAAAAAACCACAATATTTTTATTGTTAAAGCATACAAAACAGCATAAATGAATTATCATTGACTAATACCTATAATCACTCGCCCACACATACACACACACCCAGGAAAGGAACCCTCTCAAACATCCCCCCCCAAACACAATGCCAGGTCCCCCTCAACAAAGAATAATCACTTTCTAATCTTTATGGTAATCATTCCTTACATTATCTTTGTAGTTTTATCACCCAAACGTGCATCCCTAAACACTATCTCTATTTCTGTTGCCACCGCCTTGACTACTGCCACATATAATCGGTCTCTGTAGCCAAACCATTCTTAATACAGAAACCAGAGTCATCTGCTAAATGTAGAAATCAGATCCTTTGTTTAAAAGAACTTCAGCTGTTCACAGAATACAGCAGGTACGGTTCACATGGCCCACAGTATGGCATGGCCTCTGTCTACTTTGGTCTCTGTTGTCACCTTCTTTTCTTTCTTCCAATACAGCAAGCAAGATCCGTCCTGACAAGCTGTTTTCTTTGATGAGACCCTTCTGATTTTTCTTCCCCTTTGTCTTGTGTAACTTCTAATCCCTTTGGTAGAAGTTTAAAGTATCATTTTCTCAGGGAACTGTCATAAGTGTTTATGGGTATATTTCTCCTTCAATGTACTTAGCACAGTTATAATTAATTAATTAGTTGTTTAATGTCTGTCTCTCATGATAGATTATAAATGCCATTTCTGCAGGGACAGATTTTGTCTTTCATTTTACTGTGTCCCCAATGCCTAGCAGATAGACTCTCAAAAAGTAGCTGTAGAAGAAATGAATAATGATTCCACATACTGGCACAGTGTGCAAATTTTATTTTCCAAACATTTCCATTGTTTTCAATCTGGTTTTAATGAGTATCATATTTTAAAGACACTCCATGGGCCAAGAGGCAATTTACCTCCCAAGGCTAGTTAGCCCAGAGTCTAGAACGCAGTGGGGATTCAGTGTGTAATTAGTCAATGAATTGATTCAACAAATATTTTCTGAAGGTGCATTATATACCAGGCAGTATTTTAGAAATTGGGAATACAACAGTGACTAAAGAGATTAAGCCTTTGCCTTTTGTGCCTCTTATATCCTATTGGAATGGAAAGATAACAAGTAGCTATATAATATAATATTAATTACTTGTAAATACCACAGGAAAATAAAGCAGGATAAAGGAATAGAAAGTAAATTATGAATGAATCCATTCTTTGGTTGTCAACTTAAAATCTCTATTCTAAAATATCGAAAATTGTGTTCAGTGATAATTAGCTGGAAATAGAAGTAAGCAAAACCAACCAATACAACCAGTGATTTGCTGATTTATTATTTTCAAGACCTTGATGAAAACATTCCTATTGACACTTTTCTGGTACTCAAAGGACTTTTCTTTGATATTTTAGCAGTTCTGGCAAGTCACAGACTCTACTACCATCTAATTATTATAGGAGTAGGTTTGGGCATGAAGTCTTGGAAAATCTGAGGCAGGTATGTTAAGATTGATGCAGTCACATAAAAATAATAATTTTTATTAACATTTTAAACCACAATTTGATTTATGTTTGTTTCAGACTTATTTATATTTTATGAAACTACCCAGCCTTTTCTAAAACTGTGTGCCCTAAAGGTGAATGAGCAAATGCATTAACAGAAAATAAAAAAAGAAAAACATGTACAAATAGTCAACAAACATGAAAAAAAGTTCAACATTACTAGTAATCAAAGAAATGCAAAAACAGAGTGAGATAGCATCTTTGCTTATAATTAGCAAAGTTCTTTAAAAAGAATAATTAATATACAGTGTTAGTATAGAAGAAAATAAATACTCTCATGCATTGATGGTAGAATTTTTAGATTATGAAACCTTTCATACATTTCAATTGCATTGAACTGAATGGAATGGGTCATTCATTAACAGAAAACTTAAAATATACCTATCCTTTGTATAGGATCCTTTAGGGACACCTACATTTTGTCCCTAAAATTCTGTCCCCAGAAATGTAAACTAAAGATGTAATTAAGTTAAAGACTTAACGATAACTGTGCCCATAGCAGCATTGCTTATAATGGTAAAAAATTGAAAACAAACTATATATCCAATGATATAATACAGAATTGGTTAAATAATGGTACTTCTATAAAATTGTTGACACAACCTTTAAAAATAGCAAAGTAGATACTTATAAACATGGAAAGATGACATATTGTTAACTCAAAAAGGTTGGTAAGCATACAGCCTGTATAATAGGAGCCTATTTTGCTTTTTAGAAAAGGAAAAATTATATACATGCATGAAAAAGACTATAAAAATTTCATCAAAAATAGAAATAGTGGTTGACTCTCAAGATGTTTTCTCAGGCCGGGCGTGGTGGCTCAAGCCTGTAATCCTAGCACTTTGGGAGGCCAAGGCGGGCGGATTGCTCAAGGTCAGGAGTTCGAAACCAGCCTGAGCGAGACCCCATCTCTACCAAAAATAGAAATAAATTAATTGACCAACTAAAAATATATATATACAAAAAATTAGCCGGGCATGGTGGCGCATGCCTGTAGTCCCAGCTACTCGGGAGGCTGAGGCAGTAGGATCGCTGAGCCCGGGAGATTGAGGTTGCTGTGAGCTAGGCTGACGCCACGGCACTCACTCTAGCCTGGGCAACAAAGTGAGACTCTGTCTCAAAAAAAAAAAAAAAAAAAGATGTTTTCTTAGACTTTTTTGTTTTTCATACTTGTAGAATTATTTTTTAAAAAACATTTATATACTATGCCAATTATTGATTTATTATCTCCCAGCTCCAAATCCATCACTTTTGTCTGCTGAGTAAAAATAGAATTGGGCCCTTTTGCGGGGGTGGGGGGACACCGTGTTAATTTAAGTTTTGTCGGTAGAGGGCGCTGGAGATACGTTTTGCAGGAGGAAAGTGTTTTGCTTCCTGGTTCCTGCTAATGGCTTCTCCAGAGACCAGCTCCTGCAACATACATACATATTCTGGCTAGCAGCTTCCCCTGGCACTCCCCTCTGGAGGTTTTGCACCTTTAGTGAGACACTTTCTCATGAGAAGTTTACCCCAGAGGGCAGATTTCCTACAAGTTCCAAAGGGCAGATTTCCAGCAAGTTCCACCCGCTGGCAGAGTACCACAGCAACTGTCGTCTTTGCCATTCAGTGAACCAGGGCTGTGCCCTCCCAATATGGCCTGGATCTCAGCCCTGGGGCGAGGGGAGGTGGTTCTTTGGGTGTCCTATCTCAGTCATAGGGGTAGTGGCTGTTCTTTATATCTACTGTTTTTATACTCTTTGGAGTTCTTACTACTCAATCTCTCATTATTCCAATCCACTCCTAACAATTCTTCATACGGTAGATCCTCATTATTTGTGGAGTCTGTATTTGCAAATTTGCCTACTTGCTAAAATTTATTTGGAACCCCCAAATCAATCTTGTGGTGCTTTTGCCGTCATTTGAAGACACACATGCACAGAACAGCAAAAAATTTGAGTCACACGATACACTCATGCCCAGCTGTGGTCAAACAAGACAGCATTCTGCCTTCTTGTTTCACCTCTCATACTATAAAAAAGCATCCTTAACACAGTCTATTTAGTGCCTCATTTTTCACAGTTCTGTGCTTTTTGTTGGTAATTTTGCTGTTTAAAATGGCCCCCAAATGTAGTTCTGAAGCGCTATCCAATGTCCCTAAGTACAAGGAAACTGTGAAGTGTCTAATGGAGAAAATACATTTATTAGATAAGGTTTGTTCAAGCATGAGTTAGAGCACTGCTAGTTGTGAGACCAATGTTAATGAGTCAACAGTGTATATTAGATAAGGTGTCCCTCAACAGAAATACTCATAAAACAAAGTTATCAGTTGATAAAAAAAATGTGACCAGAGACTTGGGGGAATCTAATCCTGTATTTCCTTAAAAGTAGTGATTTGGTATTTGCTAATTCAGTGTTCTTGGTGACTTTATTGAACATACTGACGTTGAATAATAAGAATCAACTGTATTATACTTTCCCTGTTCTAATTACAGATATGATTTCTCTGATGATTTAGACTGATAAGTACTAAAATCATCTCCAAACTGTTCCTGCACTAATTAGTTATTTCTTCCACATATTAGTAGATTCATACATTTTCCTGGAGTATTTGAAGTTTCAAATGTTCGAAAAAGCATAATTGGAGAAGAAAACTCTCTGCGATTAATTCACTTTTCATGTGAAAATTCTTAATTCATTTGCATGTTTGAATGTGCACTAGATAAACATCTTTAAAGCTACCTCTTAGGTTGGGTTTTTCATAGTTTCAGATTTTTAAATTTTATCTCTTCTTTATGCACTTTAAAAGAACTTCCAAATTTATTTCTGTTCACAAAGATTAACAATGAGAAATTAATGAAATAAATCAATTGACTGCTCTATTATCCCACTCCAACTGTAAGATGAATAGTTACTTAAAATAAAGCTGATGAAAACATAGTTTCTGAGCCTAAGAAACACTCCAGTTCAATCATATCTCCCAAGTGGCACAATTTCAAAGTACCAAGTTGCAGGTGGGTTCTAGAATGTCCATCATCTTTGTTAAGAAATCTGTTGCCACATTTTATTATTCTATTGGGCATAGGAAAGAAGGATGGAGAAGTATTCTAAACTTTTAAACAAGAGTGAAAACAGATAACTGTAAGGCTGGTGGTGGGTCCCCCTCCCCTCCCCAGATCAAAAAAGAAAAGGCTCACAAAACCAAACCCCCCAAAGACAACTGCCAGGCCCTGCTGAGAACAACCACACCTAGATATCCACTGAGATAAGAAAGTTTTAGCTCCTGGATTCCACAAACATGGCCAGCCCCTTCTATTTCTCAATGACCACCAAAGGTCACAGTGGAAAAACCCCAGCTCTTCCCACCAAAAGTCCTCAGCCCACTTAAAACGGTATAAAAGCCTCCCGCTGTTTCAAACAGGTGTGACTTCTCAGGCCTCCCCCTCTCTTGGGATCTGCGAACCTTGCCCGGGAGCACTCAATAAAGCCACGTTGTTTGTCCCCCTCCCCCATTTCTTTTGCCGCCAGAAAACTTTACAATAACATTTTAGCTTCAGTATTTTGTTTCAGCTCTGGCCAATATTAAAATGGTAAGAAAAGGATCATATTGATTGAAGCACCCCCTTGCACATAAATTTGTATCAGTACAATGGTAAGAGTTGGCTAGGTCATAGAGACAGAATTCTAGGCACGGTTTCTCCACATCAAAGGTGAAATGCAATGATTTTATGAGAGGATTGCTTAATATTTCTGCTACCTGGACCAATTAAGGCTCTGGTGGGAGTCAGGTTTATAGTTAATATTTTCTTCCTTCTGATCTCCCCTTCTGACCTTATTTCCTAGCTGGAGTGCCTTTTATTTTGTTTTATCTTATTTTTTAGAGACAGGTCTCACTCTGTTACCCAGGCTGGAGTGTAGTGGCCGTGATTATAGCTCACTGCAGCCTCAAATTCCTGGTCTCAAGCTATCCTCCCACTTCAGGCTCCTGAGTAACTGGTACTACAGGTATGCTACCCAGCTAATTTTTAAATTTTTTGTATTATAGAGCTGGGGTCTTGCTATATTGCCCAAGCTGATCTCAAACCCTTGGCCTCAAACGAGCCTCCCACATTAGCCTCTCAAAGTGCTGGGATTAGAGGCATGAGCCACTGTGCCTGCCTTTGTGTGCCCTTTTTCTGTGTGCACATACAAACAGGGAGTGAGCAAGGGGATGTTTTGGGAGAATCCCAGGACAGTATATAAAAGCTGCCCCCTAGGCTGAGAGGGAGCTGAGAGACCAAAGAATGACTCAGACAAGTCCAGTTTGACAAGTTAAATGAGTTTATTAAAGGTTACTGTAGGGTTACTTTAAATCTCTTCTCAATGAGTAAGGCAGAATTTTTACAATATGTTACTGAAAGCTCAGGACTTGTCCAGAGGCCCAATGAGAAGAATGAGGACAAGTGGTTACTTTGCTAGCCAAAGAGAAGAGCCAGAAAGGAGACTCCTGTCTGTAATGCTATCGTCCTAATAATAAGCAGAAACAGAGCTTTTATAGGATGGGTTCTCAGCTTCAGGCAATTACTGTTTAACTACAGTTGATGGTTCTTTTTTTTTTTTTTTTTTTTTTTTTTTGAGACAGAGTCTTGCTTTGTTGCCCAGGCTAGAGTGAGTGCCGTGGCATCAGCCTAGCTCACAGCAACCTCAAACTCCTGGCTCAAGCAATCCTGCTGCCTCAGCCTCCCAAGTAGCTGGGACTACAGGCATTCGCCACCATGCCCGGCTAATATTTTTTTTGTATATATATTAGTTGGCCAATTAATTTCTTTCTATTTATAGTAGAGACGGGGTCTCACTCTTGCTCAGGCTGGTTTCGAACTCCTGACCTTGAGCAATCCGCCCGCCTCAGCCTCCCAGAGAGCTAGGATTACAGGCGTGAGCCACCGTGCCCGGCAGTTGATGGTTCTGATCATCCCATCTCCACTGAAGACAATCTCATGACCTTTACCCAGGACCTCCCTTCACCAGGTCAGGCTGGGCCACCTCTTGTTGCACAGATAACAAATGACTTGCCCTGCCCCTCCCAATCACTCCCCTGGGGATGTGCAGGGATGCATGCAGGCTTTGGTTTTCCAAAAGGAGCGCAGGATGTGTTAAAGAGACGAACAATATTTTTGCCTTTTTTTTTCCAGGTCATTCCCTGTTACAAATGTATCTTTGCTTGTTCACAGAGAAACATGTCATGAAGTGTCAGTACCACCCATGTTATGTTAATAATATTACAGTTCTCCACAAGGTGGGGATTTTAGTGCTACAGTCAGCTAAAAGGGCACTACAGGACAGCCAAGGCAGCTCCAAAGCAGTCAGGGCTGGTCTAAGCCGGCCCCTTCAAGGCAGGAAAGTGCTGAGTTCCCAGGAAAGTGCTGGGCCCAGTATTTATCTTGGCACTTGCTTCATCTACTTTGTAACAGCCTTGCTGAGCACTCCAGGCTAGCGCAGCACAGTGTATCTGTCACGTGGTGGGGAACGTGCATTTTCCCTTTTCAAATTCATCCAGATAAAAATAAATTTTAAAAAGAAAAACTATTGAAAATTTGCATAAAGCAGAGTTATTTTTATTGCTCTATAGCCACACTGTGAGCAAAAACCTTGTGCTTATGGGCACACCCAGCTTCAAAATCAAAGCACCCCCTTGCATTCAGGTGCTGCTGGAGAAATTGCAGAACTGATATATTAAGAATGAAGGATTCTGGAATGAAGGGGTCTCAGTGGGTAAAGATATCAGGAACGGGGGAGGATTAGATATCTGTTGGCTTCTCTCTAGTCTCATTTCTGGTGACAAAGAGGAAGGCAATTGCTTCAGTTTCCTGCTCTGTGCCCAGATGCAGAGACAAGTCTCAGAGGTGCATATTGAAAGAGCATGAGGAAGTTCAATGCTACCTTTTTTGACCAGTCGGCCTTAGCCGATTGCGTCATCCGCTCATTGGAAAACAGTCCTATTGGTCTTAAAGCCTTTTGAGCATAGTAGGAGTCTGGTTGTTTTTTTCTTTTTTTTTTTGAGACAAAAAAAAAAAAAAAAAAAGCCTCTGTTGCCCAGGCTAGAGTGCCGTGGCATCAGCCTAGCTCACAGCAACCTCAAACTCCTGGGCTCAAGGGATCCTACTGCCTTAGCCTTCGGAGTAGCTGGGACTACAGGCATGCACCACCATGCCCGGCTAATTTTTTCTATATATTTTTAGGTGTCCAGCTAATTTCTTCCTTTTTTTAGTAGAGATGGGGTCTGGCTCTTGCTCAGGCTGGTCTCGAACTCCTGAGCACAAATGATTCTCCTGCCTCAGCCTCCTAGAGTGCTAGGATTACAGGCATGAGCCACTGTGCCCAGCCCATAGTAGAAATCTTTTCTGTTAGTAAAAATTTCAGGATTAGCAAAAGTTAGATTTCAGATGCTGTGGCCCACTTGGTGGTTCTTATTAAGCCCCCATTCATTAAAACAAAATGAAATAATGATAAATATTAACAGCTACAATAAGCTCCATTGTAATCATCTTAATGTCTTTTTAATGTGATCCTTAGTTGTAAATTGAAGCTCAGCTCCCACACCAGTGCTTACTCCCTGCTGAACAAGTTCTTAACAGAGCTCCCCCTTCATCTTGTAACACAGCCCTGTGCTCTCCAGTCATCCCCTGGTGTTCAGGGATATTAATACCACACGAATATGTGGCCTCATTATTGCTGGAGGGCTCTGAGTCACAGCTTCTACAGATGATGCAGCATCAATGTAATGAATCAATTTATCTTAGAGCAACTCCTCTCATGTGAAGACCATGCGTGTCTTTAGCACTTGCTTGAGTGATGGATTGTCTTCAGCTACTGACGTTTTGATTGCTTTTAAGAAGAGTTGAGGATACAGCAATACATGTGCAATGCTAATAAACCTTCTAAGTATTCATTTTTTCTTCTTTCAGTTCCCATTAAGTAAATCCGTCAAGCTGCTTGATAAAGACCACCATGGATTTCGGAGGATAAATGTCTCTACAGATTGTTACCAATCTCTTACTCTTCGGGTTTCTGCAAGGAATAATGAGTTAACGTGGAGAACTGACATATGCAAGAGGCACTCAGTAAACATCAGTTCCCTCCCTTTGGGGTTGCCAGATTTAGCAAAATAAATTTGGAAAAAATACGGGGTCCCCAGTTAACTTTGAATTTTAGGTGAAGGATGAAAAATTTTACAGTATAGATATGCCCCCAGTATTGCATGGGGCACACTTAAACTAAAAAAGTCATTCATTGTTTATCTGAAATTCTAAGTTGACTGAACATCCTGCATTTTATCTGGCAACCCTAATCCCTCTCCTACCTCATTTTGTGGCTCCAACGTTCCTTTTCCAGGAACCCAAGTTTGCTCTATTTTTCTGTCTAACAAATTTGGTTAAAAGAATTGTGTAGAAATCATTGGGGGAAACTTTCCTTTTTTCGTAGACCGAAAGATTTTTTTTCTAGGAACCCAACTTTGCTCTATTTTCTCTCTAATACATTTGGTTAAGGGAATTGTGTATGAATCATTAGGAAAACTTTGCTCTTTTTTTATAGACCATAAGCATTTTCTCTAATTTAGGCAGGAATTGGATTTTTTTTTTGGAAGGCATTGCAAATACAAATCCTTTCCACACACAGCATATATAGTTCAGTGCCTGACACATAATGGTGCTCAATGAATATTTATTAATTGAATGAATGAATGAACCCATTTGCTGGGACAGATAGTCCTGATCTGTATGTGTTGATAAATGGGTAGTTTGATTTCAGCTAAGATGGTCAATTGCTGTTAGGTGAGACCAGTGGTCTCAGAGAAGGAAGACATGATAAAGAGGGATATAGTAGGATGAATAATGGTCCCCCCAAAGATGTTCATGTCTCAATCTCTGGGAATATGCTGCTTTTCCTGGCAAAATGGATTTTACAGATGTGACTAATGTAATGATCTTGAGATGGGGAGAGTGTCTGGATTATCCAGGCAAGCTTAATATAATCACAAGGGTCCTTCTAAGCGTGAAGTAGGAGGGTCAGGGTCAGAAAAGGCTATGTGACAATAAAACAACAGAGAGAGAGACTGGAAGATGCCATGCTGCTGACCTTGAAGGTGGAGGCCACAGCCAAGGAAAGCAGGGGGAGGCTAGAAGCTGGAAAAGGCAAGGAAGTGGATTCTCCTCTGGGACCTCCAGCCCTGCAGACTCATTTTAGACTTCTGACCTCCAAAACTCTAAGACAAACAACTTGTGTTGTTTTAAGTCATTAAATCCATGTTAATTTGTTACAGCAGCAATGGGAAAATAATACAAGGGAGATATAAGTAATAAGCAAAGAAAGAGATGTTTTGCTGAGCAAGGAGCTTGGGAGAAATATAACTGAGAGAAATCTGGTGGAAGGATTTACTTGGGACCAGCAACAAGGACAAGGAGAGGAGAGGGCTGGAGGTCCCAGCCCATATTGGCAAATGGGCAGATAGAAAGGGTAGAAGAACGTAGAAATCGGCAGATTCCTAAGAATCAAAGAGAATGGATATATTAGTTTGCTGGGGCCACCAATGGGATGGCTCTAACAATAGAAATGTATTTTCTCACAGTTCTAGAGGCTAGAAGTCCAAGATCAGGGTGTCTGCTGGGCTGGTTTCATTCTGAGGCCTCGCTCCTTGGCATGCAGATGGCTGCCTTGTCGCTGTGTCCTCACACGGTCTTTCCATGTTGTGCCCCTGGTGCCTCTTTGTGTGTCCAGATTTCCTCTTCTTATAAAGACACCAGACAGATTGGATTAGAACCCATCCTAAAGGCCTCGTTTTAACTTAATCACCACTTTAGAGGCCCTGTCTCCAAATACAGTCACATTCTGAGGTACTGGGAGTTAGGCCTTCAACATATGCATTTTCAAGGAGACACAATTCAGCCCATAACAATGGGGTTGCTAAATTGAAGTACAGTCTACAAAATAAGTGGCTAGCAGCCCAGATTGGAGACTAAGGTGACAGGACAGTTCAACACCGTGCAAAGTGATCCAGGACTGGATGCCAGACTGGGAAAAAAGGATTTTAGTGGGACAATTGGCAATAATTTCAATAAGGCTTGTAGATTAGGTAATAGCATCATAGCTGTGCTTACCTTGTTTGGATCATTGTACTATGGTTACGTAAGATGTCAACATTTGGGGAAGCTTGAGTGAAGAGCACATGGGAACTTTTTGTACCGTTTTCTAAGTCTGGTTTCAAAATTAAAAGTTAAAAATAAAAATAATTAAAGATTAAATAAAATAGAATAAACAATAGAAAAGAGTACATGAGGGAGACAGAACTGGGTTAGTTACATGTGACTATGAAGGAAGGAAAAAAAAGACAGGAAAAGAAGGAAGAAGAAAATGAGTTCTATGTGGTCAGAGCTTCTACAGCAGCTGTTGTTGGGGTTCCCACTGCCCCCTGCTCTGGGACAGTATCTGGGAGCTCAGCATGTGTGCCACAAACTGAAGAGGAGATGGCAGGAGACACATTGGGTCTCATCTCACATTCATGGTAGGCCTCAAATTTTAACTTGTGACACTCACTCCAAAGGAAGTTACACAATGTCAGTGTGTTGTTGAAAGTGTGAGGCCAGCTGGGGTGTGAACCTGTAATTCCAGCGCTCTGGGAGGCTGAGGTGGGAGGATTGCTTGAGGCTAGGAGTTCAGGACTAGCCCAGGCAGTGTTGTAAGATCCAGTCTCTAAAAAATTAAATTAAATTAAAAAGTTAGTTGGGCCTGGTGGTACACCTGTAGCCCCAGTTACTTGGAGGCTAAAGCAGGAGAATCCCTATAGCCCAGGAGTTTGAAACTGCAATGATCATGCTACTGAAGTCCAGCCTGGGCCACAGAGCAAGACCTCATTTCTAAAAAAGCAAACCGTAAACTAAAATAAAATCTTAAGGCTCCTCTCACACTGGCTGACTGAATGGAACCCCTCCTGGCCACATGGGTATCTTTAAATTGCCAGCCACAGAGGAGGGAGGTCAGACATGCCTCATCATCCCCTGCTTCCTTCTTGGAGATATCCTTTGTAAATACATTAACAGGCCTAACTAAGGCTGTTCAAGACAAACATGCAGGTCCTCAATTTACACAACATATATATGTCCAGTGGCTTGTCTCTGATCAACAAAGTTCCTTATCTTAAAACATTCCAAGCCTTTAGACAAAACTTCATGTCCTTAACCAATTACAAGTCAAAGAGCCCTCCCTCCCCCTGCTTCAAGATGGCCCACCTTTTGGGGACAAACCAATGTATGCCTTCCATGTATTGATTTATGACTTTACCTGTAACCCCCATCTCCCTGAAAAGTATAAAACCAAACTGTAATCTAACCACGAGGTTTTTTTGGTGTGGCTCCGGCACATGGTCCTCAAATTTGGCTCAGAATATATCTCTTTAAAATTATTTTAGAGTCTGTCTTCTTTTCGGTAGACAAAATGAACAACAAAGAAAACGGATGAAGGCAAAGTTGCTATTTTGGTAACTGAGTTTTGCTATCCCTTCATTTTCTCCCCTTTATTTTTCGAGATATAATTCACATCCCATAAACTTCAATTCAATGTACAATTCAATGGTTTTTAGTATATTGACAAAGCTGTGCAAGCTATCACCACTATCTAATTACAAAATGTTTCTTTCTTATTTTTTAGTAAACAAGGGGGTCTCACTTTTGCTCTGGCTGGTGTCAAATTCCTGAGCTCAAGCGATCCTCCCACCTCGGCCTCCCAGAGTGCCAGGATTACAGGCAAGAGCCATAGCCTCTGGCCCAAAATGTTTCCATCGTTCTAAAAAAGAGCCCCATGCCCAGTCAGCAGTCACTTCGTATCCGGCATCTCCTGCACCCAGTCAGCAGTCACTTCGTATCCGGCATCTCCTGCACCACTGATCTACCTCGTGTCTTTGCCAGTTCTGGACGTCTCGCGGGTGTGGACTCGTGCCTTAGGTGGACCAGGCGCGTCGCAAAGGCTCAGCCCCCACGACAGCCAGTGGCCACGGGATTGGACCGCGCGGCGGGGGTGTGCGGGGCGCCCAATGGCTCTGCGGCGCCGGCCCGGGCAGGTGCAGGGGCGGCGGCGGGCGCGGTGCAGGAAGCCTCCCGGCGGCCGCCCGCGGGCGCGAGCATGGCGGGCTGGTGGCGGGCGCTGCCGCGCGCGGCCCGGCGCTACCCGTGGCCCACCAACGTGCTGCTCTACGCCGGGCTCTACTCGGCCGGCGACGCGCTGCAGCAGCGGCTGCGGGGCGGCCCGGCGGACTGGCGCCAGACGCGGTGCGTGGCCACCGTGGCCGTGACCTTCCACGCCAACTTCAACTACGTGTGGCTGCGCCTGCTGGAGCGCGCGCTGCCGGGCCGCGCGCCGGGCGCCGTGCTGGCCAAGGTGCTGTGCGACCAGGCGCTCGGCGGGCCCGTCGCGCTCTCGGCCTTCTACGTCGGTGAGGGGCGGGGCGGGGGCCGGGCGCGGTCCGGTGAGGGGCCCCAGACCTTGCGTTCGGGGTCTGCAGGGGGGCGCTGCAGGGGGTTGGGGACCCGCGGGAGCCAGGGCGCTGGGGGCCGGGGCCCGCGGCTGGAAGGCCTGGATGGGCGGGGGCGCAGAGGGCCGGGCAGAGGCTGGAGTCGGGACGCAGGGGCCAGGGTGTCTGGGGACTGGAGATTGAGGTTTCCGAGGGGGAGAAGTTGGGGACGCTGGCAGGGGGAGCCTGGGGATTGGGGAGCCAGGGGACCAGCGGGTCAAGGATCCGAGGGCCTAGGGTCCGGACTGGGACGCTAGGGTTGGGCATAGTCCCAGGCTGGGGTTAGGTAG
Source organism: Microcebus murinus (assembly GCF_040939455.1). Lineage (NCBI taxonomy): Eukaryota > Metazoa > Chordata > Mammalia > Primates > Cheirogaleidae > Microcebus > Microcebus murinus. Next base: position 14,801,144 of record NC_134122.1, on the reverse strand, counting down.
AACTTGGGGAGGGGGCGCTCCATTTCCCCCTGAAAAGGGCCCCCAGGAAAGTCGAGGAGACCATGGCAGCTGCGACCCCTGTGAGTCAGTCATGAGTTGTGTGTGGGGGGGCAGTCCTGTTCTTGGGAAAAATCCACGCCTGAGGTTGCGGGGCCAACACACCAACAAAATGTGAGGGGACTGGCGACCCCGGGGGGTGGGGGGGCAGAGCAGGTGCAACCTGAGGTCGAGTCTGATTCCTCAGAAAATTCATGCCCAGGGTCCTAGTCCTGCTTTGATAACAAGATTTTCCTAAGACGGTCCCACAGAAAATGTGAGGTGACCTTGGACCCTTGCCATAGAGGACTCTGTACCTGTGAGGGTCCAGAGAGCCCTTTCTTCAGAAAATTCTCCTTGGGGCTGGGGGGCCCTTCCTTCCTGCCTAGATACCAAGAAAAGTGGAAGGGGCTCTGTGGCCAATGTCGTCACAGCAATTTCTATGACTTTGAAGGGGGTGGGCTGGGTAACTGGGGAGGGGCACGATTCCCTCAGAAAATCTCCTCTACCGGTCTTGGGCCTGAGGTTGGCATTGGGGATCACAAATTCCCCCCAAAATGGAAGGGGGCTTCTCTTAGGGGCTGTTGATGCCTTTGTAACCAGGTTGAGGGCAGGCAAGCCACCATCTTAAGGAAACCTACCCTGCCCCATGGGTTTTGTTTTGTTTTATTTTGTTTAGATAGTTTTGATCGTCGCCCAGGCTAGAATGCAGTGGAATCATCATAGCTCACTGCAACAACAAACTCCTGGGCTCAAGCGATTCTCCTGCCTCACCCTTCCAAGTAGATGGGACTATAGGCACACTCACCTGGCTAATTTTTCTATTTTTTGTAGAGATGGGGTCTCACTCTTGCTCAGACTGGTCTTGACTCCTGGCCTCAAGCCATTCTCCCTCCTCCGCCTCCAAAGGTGCTAGGATTACAGGCGTGAGCCACTGTGCCTGGCCCCCATGGGTCTTATTTTCCGGGGTCAAATTTAGTTCCTTTTGCCAAGGGACCCCACACGAAACAAAAAACTTGGTTGCCTGCTGCAGTCTCAGCCGACCACATGGCAGGTGGGATCAGTGTAGTCAGAGAATAGACAATCTAAGAGCAGGGGCCTCCTGGTTTATCCGAAGGTCTGTGCCTGGTCCCAGGGCGTGACTTCCAGACCAGATTTGCAAACATGTTCCTTGTGCCTGCTACTGCAGTGGCCTTGTACACTGGTGAAGGGGTTGAGAGTCAGGGACTAGGCCTTTGGGGATCAGATTCCTATTTAATCCTCTAATAACCAAGGAGGCAGGTACTCTTAATGTTTCCTGGTTACAAATGAGGAAACTGAGTCTCAAAGGGGTTATGTGACTTGCCCAGAGACAACACAATCCAGGCTCTCACTCATGTTCATAATCTTGATGATCTAATGGTAAGAGTGTTGTCTGTCTAAAATCAGAAAGATGCTGCAGCAACAGGGCTTGCGGAGACCTGTGATTCCCACAGAGGGCCCTGGTACAGATTCCTGCCCAGATTGCTGCTTTGTTTTGCTTTTCACTCGTCTTTGCCAGTTTCTCTCACCTCAAGCTGCAATGAAGGGGGAAGGGTATAAGGGGAGGGTTGGATGTTTGTGTAAGGCACTGCTTTGAAATTGCATGGATCAGATGATCTTTTGTGCGGGGCCCACCTTGGGGAGCCAGAGTACTAACAGATTAAGAGGACTGGCTCAGGTTGGATTTGGTCTTCTGTTAACCTCTCTAAGTTCTTTTCCTCCTCTGTAACTCTACCTACCTTAGCGAAAGTGAAAAGAGGTACATACGCCAGGTGTGGTGGCTCACACCTGTAATCCTAGCACTCTGGGAGGCTGAGGTGGGAGGATACCTTGAGCTCAGGAGTTCAAGCCTAGCTTGAGCAAGAGTGAGACCCCTTATCTACAAAAAAAAAAAAAAAAAGAAAGAAAAATTAGCCAGGCATGGTGGTACGCACCTATAGTCCCAGCTACTCAGGAGGCTGAGGCAGAAGGATCACTTGAGCCCAGGAGTTTGATGTTGCAGTGAGCTGTGATGATGCCACTGTACTCTAGCTAGGTGACAGAGTGAGACTCTATCTCAAAAAAAAAAAGTTTCCAAAGTGTTTTCAGGAAGGCTGAATTGTTACATTACTTTCAAACTTGGATTAGAATAATACTGATAGGAAATTTGTAGTTGCCAGAATATTGAGTGCCTAACCAGCCTTTTTTAAAAGAAATAAATTAAATTTTTAAAACTTGAACATTATACGAAAAGTTTGGAAGGTAGAGAAAAATTACCAATAGTCCCTCTATCCTAACACTGTTGTTTTTGTGAATTCTTGGGTTTTTGTTTTTTTTTAGAAAGATAATTCTGCTATAATTTTTATGCCTTGCCTAGTCTCGCTTCATATTTGTCATTCCTTTAAAATTTATCTAATTTTGGAATGGAGATTGTGTTTTCTTTTCACTGTTGGGTCAGAAGGGACGTACTGAGTGAGTGATCATGGTGGTTACTTTGTTTATTGGTGTGGGAAACTACAACATAAACTGTTGTACAGTAATCTTCCTACTGAATCTTTTAAAATTCTTTTGTGTGTGTTTTTGTAAATAGGTATGAACATTGTTCAGGGAAAGGATGATATATTTTTGGACCTGAAACAGAAATTCTGGAATACATACAAGGTAAGACAGGTTTTTGAAACTGTAATCGATATCTTTTTGTATATTTTTAACATTTTAATAAAACTGTTCTTAAATTAATGCTCCGATGAGTTGGCATCAGGGTCCAGTATTTTCACACAGAGATCTTAAATTCATTTGGATAGGTGAGTGAGGAAAGATTTTAAGAATGTACTTCTCAGGAATCGGAAAGAAATAATATCTCTGAAATCTAGCTAATGTTCACAATGGTTTTTGACTTTATTATGTTTATGCTTATTAATGATCACAATCTGTTTTGTAAATTTGGGGGCCTATTTGTAAAATAGGAATTGTAGAATGTGTCTTAATGGAATCATGTCCACATTCTTAGCCAAAGTTTCTGGGTGTGAATTCTGTTGGGTCCCTGCACAAAGAACATTAACATCTGAAAGGAATTTACTGAGAAAGATAACCTTTCCCAGGCCGGCAAGGGAGACCAGGAGTGGGTTATTGGAACCAAGTTCGCATAAAAAATAAGGAAGCAGTGGGCGTAGGAGGATTTGAGCAATATTTGCAGGGTAGAATTGATAGGTCTTATTGATAGATGGGAAGACTCACAATTCTGGCTGGAAAACGGTGCGGATGGTGTTCACCCCTTGATTGAGGACAGAGAGGAAAGGGAGACAATTTAAGGGGGAAAAAAACAAGATGAGTTCAGTTTGGGAAATGTTGAATTCCAGACGCCTTTAGGATATTCAGAGGGAGATTTCCAGATGCACAGAGGAGAGTTCATTGCTGTGTTTAATTATTTTTAGTGCTCAAGTGTCCCAGATTTGGCCAGTGGGAGTCCCTTCATGCTGGGTTCTATGTCCCTGTGACATCCTCCGTCTTTTTACTTTTTTTCTTCTTTTCTTCTTTTTTTTTTTTTTTTAAGACAGAGTCTCACCTTCTTGCCCAGGCTAGTGTGAGTGCCGTGGCATTAGCCTGGCTCACAGCAACCTCAATCTCCTGGGCTCAGTGATCCTACTGCCTCAGCCTCCCAAGTAGCTGGGACTACAGGCATGCGCCACCATGCCCGGCTAATTTTTTCTATATATATTTTTAGTTGGCCAATTAAATTCTTTCTATTTTTGGTAGAGACGGGGTCTTGCTCAAGCTGGTTTCGAACTCCTGACCTCGAGCAGTCTGCCCGCCTCGCCCTCCCAGAGAACCATGTTCTTACTTTTTGGCATATAGAATGTTCCAGGCTCTCGCCAGGCACTGTGGCTCACACCTGTAATCCTAGCACTCTGGGAGGCCGAGGTGGGAGGATTGCTTCAGCTCAGGAGCTGGAGACCAGCCTGAGCAAGAGAAAGACCTCGTCTCTACTAAAAATAGAAAAATGAGCTGAGCATAGTGGCACTTGCCTATAGTCCGAGCTACTTGGGAGTCTGAGGCAAGAGGATCGCTGGAGCCCTGGAGTTGGAGGCTGCATGAGCAGTGATGATACTACTGCACTCTAGCCAGGCTACAGAGCCAGACTCTGTCTCAAAAAAAAAAAAAAAAAAAAAAAAAAGAGTTCTAGGCTCATCTTGTATCTTGTATCTTGTATCTTGTACCTGTCCTGCCCTAGCCCCGGAATCAGCCAATTATCTGAGGAGTCTTGATCCCTTTTTGTGGGGAATTGTGTAAGAGACTAAGATCTGGGCACTAGATGTTGCTACATTATGACAAGGAAGAAAATGGTCATGAGAAGTAAAGCCATGTCTGGATGAGTTTAGTCTTCTGATTGTTTTTGCTAAAGTATTAAATTCCAAAATGAAATACATATTATAAAGCTTTTATTGCAACTATTTACCTTAGAAACTTCAGAAAATACAAGTTAGTAAAAAGAAATAAGTTTATAATACTACTTTCAAGGACGATTTTAAAACTTCTAGGGTTTTTTGTTGTTGTTTTGTTAAAGATATAATTTACATACCATGACATCTATCTTTTATTTTACTTATTTATTTATTTTAAGACCTCTATCTTTTAAAAAGGCACAATGGTAACATTTTTGTCAGAATGTATAGTATAAGACCTGTGAAATAGGTCTATCTAAAATATTTTGTAAATACACAAAAATGTCAGCTCAACTTGTTCTATAGCATGACATAGTTTGAATATATTATATTATTAGCAACCCATTCCATTAAGAATGGTTTGAGAGGCCTGGAGGGTCAGCTGATCAGATGATCTTGTCCTCTAAGCAGCCATTCTTTTAATTTTTTTTTTTAATTGAGATAAGATGCACATACTATAAAATTTTACATAACAGAAAATTCACCTTTTAAAAGTATACAATTCGGGCTGGGGGCTGGGCGTGGTGGCTCATGCCTGTAATCCTAGCACTCTGGGAGGCCAAGGTGGGATCGTTTGAGCTCAGGAGTTCGAAACCAGCCTGAGCAAGAGTGAGACTCCATCTCTACTAAAAAACAGAAATTAATTGGCCAACTAAAAATATATAGAAAAAAAGTTAGCTGTGCATGGCAGCGCATGCCTGTAGTCCCAGCTACTCAGGAGGATGAGACAGTAGGATTGCTTGAGCCCGGGAGTTTGAGGTTGCTGTGAGCGAAGCTGATGTCACGGCACTCTAGCCCAGGCAACAGAGTAAGAATCTGTCTCAAAAAAATAAAAAATAAAAATTAAAGTATCCAATTCATTAATTTATTGACAAAGTTGTGCAACCACCACCACTAATTCCAGAATATTTCCATCATGCGAAAAGGAAACTGTGTATTGATTAGTAGTTTCTCCTAACTCCTTCTCCCTCCAGCCCCTGACAACCACTAATCTCTTTTCTGTCTCTATGAATTTGCCTATTCTAGACATTTCACATAAATGGAATCATACGATATGTGGCCTTTTTTTCCGGCTTCTTTTATGTAACCTAAAGTTTTTAAATTTCATCCGTGTTGTAGCATGTTTCAGTACTATATTCCTTTTATTGCCTAATAATATTACATTGTGTGAATCTGCCACATTTTATTTATTCATCCATCAGCTAGCTGATGGACATTTGAGTCATTTCCACTTTTTGACTATTACGAATAACACTGCTGTAAACCTTCCTGTACAAGTTTTTATGTGGATGTTTTCAGTTTTGGGTGTTATATAACCAAGAGTAGGATTGCTGGGTCACATGGCAACTCTATAGTTTAACCATTTTACTTTTCAACCAATGAAAACAAAAAAAGAATGATTTGGTATATAGTTGAAAAATTCATTGATGACCCTATATTTATATTCCTGCATCATTGGCTTATGCTAACTAAGAAATTGCAATACCTAAATGTATGTTGTTATTTCTAAAGCAGTTTTCTTCTAGAATTGGTACTGATTCTGGTAGACCTTTCTTTTTTTTTTTTTTTTTTTCTTTTGTAGAGGAGAACTGGAAGATCTGGTAGACCTTTCATTCTGGACCTATGACTATAAATAATACAAATATCTTGTACCTAGCAGTTTTTTTTCCAGAACTCTCCAGCCCCCTCTATTCTAGAGGCCTTACATAGTCTAATTTAATCGGCTTAGTCTGAAATATAATGCCACCTTGGCATCCTATCTGCCTGGTATTTCTTAATCTCTTATAGAATGAACTGTGCAATTGTTTTGTGTGGTTAAAAGGAGTTTTAATAAAGGTTTTTGTTTTGTTTTGTTTTTTTATTCCAGACGGGTCTGATGTACTGGCCTTTTGTACAGGTGAGTTTCAAAATACTCAGAATATTAACTAATGGCTTTGGTTTCTATATAGCCCTAATGGACTCTCTCTGTTCCAGCTGACCAACTTCAGCCTTGTTCCTGTTCACTGGCGAACAGCTTACACGGGACTCTGTGGTTTTCTCTGGGCCACCTTCCTTTGCTTTTCCCAGCAGAGCGGTGATGGCACCTTGAAGTCAGCGTTCACCTTCCTTCGTAAAAAGGAGGCCAGTGAGGTTGAAAGGCCCTCAGAGAAATGAGAAGTCAAGGACTCTCTTTAGTGGCTAAATTTTTGTTCCAACACGCACTAGATTGCCTGCAGAGAAAATAGTTGACTTACCAGTTATGCGCTTCCTTTTGAAGAATTACTATTCTGTAGACCCACTTGTTTTCTAATTATCAATGATTGTTTTGAATCGTATTCAAACCTTTTTTTCCCTCCCGTTCTAGTCTGAAAGTCTTACTTCTCTAATATACTCACTTCTCTAATATTTTGGTTAATATCAATAACAGTGGCAAAAATGGCATTTTAGAGTTATTAATATTTCTATTCTAATATTTTAATTCTAGTTTCAAGAACCCCAGTTTTGACTGTTTACATCTCTATTCTAAAATCTCAGGTTATCTCCTAAACACTTTTGGGTCAGATTATCTTTTATAGCAAAAACAGTTCTTATAGTGAATTTCTATTTACATAAAATCCTATCAAGGAAAAGATTGAATAACCAGATTTCCCTTCTAAAATACTGTATGATAATTTATTGTTATGCTGATACTTAAATTCAAGTACATTTTTTACCATCAAAAAAATAGTGTTCTATATAGAATGTATTTTATCTACTTTTATAAATTCTAAGTACTTAGATATCATTAAAAATGTATGTATTTTAAGTACTTATAATGAATGTATTATACTTTTGAGCATATTCAGTTGACTAAAGCAACCCATTTCCTAGACATATGAAATAAACAAAATATTTGGCTTCTTAATGAAATATATTGAATTCCAGAGGAAGGAATAACTTAATCTATAAAGTGCCAAGGGAAATTATTGCCTCAAATTTCACACTGATGTGCTATTTTTGAAAATCAGTGTTTTAAAATAAATTTTTATACTTTAACCCTTTGCATTCGCTTGCTTTTTTCTCATCATCCACTTGACATTATGCACACTCGACATCCGAGTGCACAGGGTTAAGGTAGATATGAGAAAATTGATCGAATCTTCCAGATTTATTCAGTTTGTCTAAACTCAATACCAGCAGGTTTAAAAATTATGTGAATAGGTCAGGCACAGTGGCTCATGCCTGTAATCCTAGTACTCTGGGAGGGCGAGGAGCTCAAAAGTTTGAGACCAGCCTGAGCAAGAGCAAGACCCTGTCTCTACTAAAAAAAATAGAAAGAAATTAACTGGACAACTAAAAATATATGGACAAAATTAGCTGGGCATGATGGCACATGCCTGTAGTCCCAGCCACTTGGGAGGCTGAGGCAGAAGGATTGCTTGAGCCTAATAGTTTGAGGTTGCTGTGAGCTAGGCTGATGAACACTCTAGCCCAGACAACAGAGTGAGACTCTGTCTCAGAAAAAAAAAAAAAAAAATTATGTGAATATCTCAAGAAGTTTCAGCAAATTTCACCTCAGAATTACATTACAATTCTGTTGCTTTCAATTGCACATTTCACAAATTTCAAGATGTGAAGCATGGAATTATTCATTTATCTTGAGCATTTATATTTCAGATTAATTTATGAACATATACCTAAAAATTTTAAGCATATAATTTATAAGTTTATATTTATATATATGTCATAAATATGTAGCTTCTAAGTATATAATTTATCTGAATGTAATAGGTTATTAATATATTTTACATTATTAGACAAGAATAAGGTAATTTCTAGATGGTTTAATTCTAAAATAATTTGTTATTTGCATTGTTTTAAAAGTAGTTAATACAACAGAAAAGCTATTGCATAATACATAAGACAAATTTTGTCATCAAAAAAGTGTATACAGGGTAATAATAAGGTATAATAATACAGGGTATAATAAGTACTACTTGGCAAATTTTTAAGTGAGCTTCAATATTACTTTTATGATGGAAGAGTAGTGTTTGCATTTTGTATAAAAGTACTCATGACCAAGCCTTGGAAAAAAATTCCTTGTTTATACTGTCCAAAAAAACAAAAAGCTTATTATTCACAAACATTCGAGTATGATAGTTTTCACTCAATGGTGTGTCGCTGTGTACTAAAGAGAATATATAGCTCTGTGCTATAAAGAATGTATTCTCTGAGATTTTGCAAATAATACACTTAATTTTCATGCGAGTAATTTTGTGATTTTGTGTGAAATATGGAACTTATTCCAAATAACACGATGTATATCTCTGTTTTAAAGGGCTGCCCTTCGTTGGCTATGCATGGCCTTGGTCTTCCAGGGTTAAGCACCAGGCAGGTGGCCCACATTCTTTCTCCTGGCTTTCTGGCTTGCGGGGATTCCCTAAGGTTTCTTTTGTTGTGTGTTGCCCTGCCACATTCTTCTGGCTCTATGGTTGCTCAGGCAAAGGCAAAACGTATACTTTATTTCCTTAGCAGAGTTTAGACTGACTGCATTTTCAAAACAACTTTACCTAATGCATATGAAACACAAAAGGGATACCAGAAGAGTTAAAAAACAAACTAACAGAACACCAGTTTCTGATTCTCTCCTACTTAGTTTGAACTCAGCGATCTTATCCTAGGTCCAGGCATTTGGGGTATTTATCTTATAGCCCTGACCACACCCTCCCAGCTTCTCTTCTTTGGTGATTTCCTGACGGTCACGGTGTGGTAATACCGTTGGCCATACACCGCCAGGGACCTGTCGTCTTGGCCCTGCTACCATGAAAATCAAGAGAGCCTGAGTCTATCTCTTTGTACTCCTGATTTCTGTTTCCAGTCTCAGAAATATACCTTTTACCCAGATAACTGAAAAATGATTTCTCAGTTCAGGGTAGATCTTTCTTCCTGCGTAAATGCACATGGCTGAGATGAAATGAAGTCTTGAAGGAGAAAGCAAAGAGAGAAAGAGTATCTAAGTTATAAAACCAGGGTAATTTGAATAATGCAGATGCTTCTCTCCAGCTTACTTGTAACAAAAAGTCATGCAAATTTGCAACTTGTCAGTCTTTTTCATTTGTAGGAAAAACTAATAAGAGTTGTTATCTTTTACCTGTATTGTAGTTGATTTGGTGAGACAGAATTCGGCAATCTGACAATTTGCTTGTGCTTAAAATTTTCCTATGTCCAAATTGGAGAATGGCATGTGAAAAACCTTTTTGGAAGATTTCCTATTTTTCTCAAAATCTGTTCATTAAGGTGATTCAGTGGACAAAGTGATTGATTAATTGCCCTCTATACAGTCAGTGAAATGTTAAGAATTTATACAAATGAAGGATGCTTTAGGAAAATTTAATTATCTGATTTGTATTGATGTTCGGGTCAGAATAAGAAAACTGTTTAATGATCGAAAGGAATTGTAGATTTATAGTTCAAAGAGGAAAAACATTTTCATATTCTAGTACTTCATAATTGCAATTTTGGTTTTTAATGCTTTGAGGAACAATTTATTCTATTTCTTTCACATTAAAAGCCAGAGATAAAATTAACTTTGGTATTTCAGGTTGTATCACAATGGGACCTTCACATCAACTATGTTACCTACAATTGACCAAATTAAATGTAAATGGTCTTCTAAACAGAGATAGATTACCCAGAACTATAATTTCTAACTCATACATCATTGCTATCTATGTACCTTATTTGTTTACCGTTTTTCTTCCAAGGACCGTCACCCTTTAGGGGTTCATTTGAAGCTATCAAAGAACATTTTTTGGGATGTGGGCAATTTACTTTTAGTTCTGTGGAATGTTATGTGAATTTCTACAGAGTATTTGCCAAAACAAATTATATCTAGAACATTCTTAACAATATATTCTGGAGGCAGCTTTCGTTTGAAATTAGGTCACTCTTAGAAGAGTACTAAAAAATTAATGGATTTTTGTGCCTGAAAATTTTAACCTTGTATTGACTATGTTTAATCCTGTGTTACCCATAAAGGCTGGAATCTAAAGGAACTAAATCACTGAAAATGCAATTAAAACTGTTGAAATTTTTTCCTTTAATACTGTCCAGAGCCTGATACATGAAAGGAAAATGTGGAGTTTAAAGATAAAAGTATGAGCCTGGTAGGGAACCCACGAAGTGCTGTGAACACTAGCTAACCAAGTGAATAGAAGAGAATAATTAATAAGTGAGTAACATTTTTGGTATATATCAAGTAAAAGCTTGTCTCTTCCTAGTTCTCTTCTACTTTGTGTCTTCCCTAACTGGATCTTTATTCATTCATCTCTTCCTTATTTGCTTGTCAATTCCCCAACCAATCCCCCTTATCCTACCCCTCACCACCTAGACACTCCAGGAAGGCAGAGTAATTGTCATAAGGTAGGGACCGGGGCATTTAAGGGATATAACAACCTTGCTTTAGAAAGGATGGTAGCACAAGCCCCTCTCTTGTCTGGGAGATGAAAAGGAGGAAGGACCAGTTGCAAGAAAAAATTTGAAGTGAGTAAACAGTAGGTACCTCTTTCTTTTCTGCCCCTTCCGTTCATTCTGTCTGACTATTGGTGCTATATCTTCCAAATTAGTTTCCATTTTTTTCTCCTTGCCTTTCAAAACTTCCATTTTCTTCATCTGACTGATTTCAGCTAGATGTCAGAAAAGTAGGCTTATTAAACTAATTTACTGAGATGCAGATGACAGCCTTTCTAGCTTAGTACTTGCTTTTGTTTTTGTTTTTAAACTGCTAACACAACATTATTTCTGGATGGATTTTCAGGAACTATTGCCGTGGGAGTAGAAATGAGGGTGTATTTTTGACAAAAGTCCTCCGATAGTGCTTTGCATGATGCCGTCCAATTCCCATTGGATTAAAACCAGCCTGGTAAAGACCGCTGCGATCTATTGTGAACTTTTCACAATGTGTGGTCACTACCTATTTGCCTATCTGTTATTCCCTACCAGACTGTGAGCTTCTCGAGGGAAGAATATATTTCTTATTCATATTGGTATCCAATGCATCCAACACAGTGTCGGCACATACTTGAAACTCAGTGAACATTGCTGAATGAATTAATGTAGTTTGGATTTCTTGTCTCTGTCACTTTTTGCCTCTTGACTGATTCTGAGAAGTCTGGACTGATTCCGTTTGCTTTCATCCCTATATGTAGGTGGATGGTCCTGTCTTAAGTTCAGTCCAGCTTCAAGCCCTGGGGCCAGAAAATTCTTTTGTTTTCTTGGGGATGCCCCTGACTTGTGGGCTTTGGTTCCCCTGGCCCCACTTGCCTAGATCCCTTAGAAAACCATCTCTTCACCTCTTTTGAGCTATACAAGACTAGAATTTTGCTCTTGGAGACTTGGTTGGAACCATAGTAGTCGGGCCTTCCCCAAACCACTGAATAACTGTTGTTCACATATGTTACAATTTTGTAGTGTGTGTGTGGTTCGTGCAATGTGGTTGTCTGTGACCACCAGCTCACAACTGTCACAGCATTACAGTGAACATTCCTTTCCGGGACTCCTAAAGTCGCAATATGTAGGTGGTCACCTGTTCCTCCTCCTGGTCCTCCACATCCACTCTATAGGACAAGCAAGTCTGTTTACGACCTGCAAATGGACATTCAGCCAAGTAGCCAGATAATTGCCAAATAACAGTAGAATTGATCACGCTTTCCCTTTAGGCTGCTGATGGATGGCATATGGGTGTTGTGTGTTCTGTGAATGTTGAGGGCTGAGGAGGGATTCCAGTCACCTGGCCAGCCCTTGTGGAGCTGAGACTATTGCAGTGCTTGATCTCAGTCCTTAGTGAGAGAGTCCGTCAATGTGATTGACACTCTATGCCTACAGGGAGGTCAAAAAGTGGGTCAATACCTGCCATGTCTCAATGTTGCCATTTTAGTATTCATGACAAAAAGCTCTATCTGGTCATTTTCTAATACTTGCATCAGTGTCCTGTTCCTCTGAGCCAGAGACCACAATGCTCTTTTCTTATTTTGAGTGGAAAGCGTTGTAAAAGCAACATTTTTAAGTTTAGATTTTATGTATAACATAAATATATTAACATTTTGATGTAATGTGATTTAGTGTATATGAAAAATAAATTTATTTTACTTAAGTACAGTGAGTGACTCTGGCTATTTTGTGTTATTGGTGATGTGATTATTCTGGGAAACATGTAAAGGTAATTAGATTTACATCCTGCAATTTTTTCTCATCATCTTTATTGCAAATACAAGATTTATGACTTCACTTTGGGTTGAGAGACAAGTTGTCCTTATCTGTTTATGTGTGTTCTTGAACTCTTCCAGATGTTGGCCTGTTACAAGTACATATGTCCGATCATAGAAGTGAAATCTAGAATTGAAATCATTCTCAAGTGACTTCTCAAAAAAGTCTTCTTTTTGTAACATAAGTAGGAAAAAAAGGGCAATATTAAGATTTCTCTTATTAGTACTAAGGAGGCAAACTTAAGCCACAAGTTCAAGTTATTGAAGCTAAGTTTTCCACTGTCCAGCGTTCATGTGGCTCATTTGATCTGGAGTCCACTAATTTCTTCTGTGATTTAAATTATTTCTACTACCCTGATCCAGCATTGAAGAAAAAAACAAAACAAAAAAAAAAAAAAAAAAAAAAAAAAAAAAAAATAAATTATTTCTACTGTCTTGACTGAAATAGATTTTCCTGAACACATTAAATGAAGGACATGAGAATATGTATTTGAAAAATATGTTGAATTGTTCCACAACTGAGTTCAGCAAACTTTTATACCTTTATGAATGTATACACACACACAAACACACACACACACACACACACACCTGAAGGTCACATTCTGTCTTTCTGTGCCTCAGGAATCTGAACCTTTCTGTTTTTATTGCATCTTTATTTTATGTCCCTTTCTGTTGTTATCTAGTCCTGCTGTTGTAACAGTTCAATATTATAGCTGAACTGTTGTGGATATAATGGGAACAGTAAGTAGTTGTCAGGAAATTAATTTGGAGTGTAGGAGATAGGATTCCCTTCATTGTACACAGCACTTAGCTTTTAGTTCTATAATTTGAGTAGGGATGGAATAAATGAAATAAAGTTATCTGTAGAACTCAGGTTTCAGGTTTGCTGAATTTTCATGCATCATTCTATATGATGTTTTCTGCCTAGGGGTTGTAGATTAGAAAAATGAAACAGAAACCACTAAACCAAAACACAACTATTCCCTGTTCACTTGATTTCTACAATAGCAGATCTCTAGATTGAATATTAGAGTGTTCTAGGGGGAAAATGTTTGTCAGTAAAGGTTCTTGCCAATTTTGGCTATTTTATTTTATTTTTTGCCACTAAAGAAAAATGGAGCCAAGCCCCGTGGCTCACACCTATAATCCTAGCACTCCGGGATGCGGAGGCAGGCAGATTGCTCGAGGTCAGGAGTTCGAAACCAGCCTGAGCAAGAGCGAGACCCCGTCTCTATTATAAATAGAAAGAAATTAATTGGCCAACTAATATATAGAAAAAATAGCTGGGCATGGTGGCACATGCCTGTAGTCCCAGCTATTCAGGAGGCTGAGGCAGAAGGATTGCTTGAGCCCAGGGGTTGGAGGTTGCTGTGAGCTAGGCTGATGCCATGGCACTCACTCTAGCCTGAGCAACAAAGTGAGACTCTGTCCCAAAAAAGAAAAAAAAAAAGAAAAGAAAAATGGGAAATATCAGTTTATGCATGAGTTGAATGCCAGCGAAAATGCTTGATAATATTTAGAGGACTTAATAAAGGGACGTGAAGTATTAAATTAATACACTAAACAGTATTTACTCTGGTTTCTCTTCAGATTGTATCAATCTTTCGCCTTTTAAACAATAGTATATAAACCTACCAGGCAGAAATAATAATCTGTCAAATTCTTGCAGACTGTTTTTGCTCTGTGATTATAAATAGTGCTAAAGTGAACCAAGATTTCCAGGCTATGACCAATAATGAATTTGTGGGAATAAGTATTTAGAGAATTTCCTGCAGATAATGTGTGGATTTTTGAATGGACCTAATGATTGCAGGTAGTTTATTTTCTCCTCTGGGAGAACTTATAAAGAGCAGTACAGTATATACATCTTGAGTCATTTCTCAACAGCTTGGAGCAATTATGCTTTTACCTGAAGAAATAAAAAGTCTTTTCACTATATATTTTTAAAAGGCTTATACAATAATCAATTTTAAGATGAAAGCTAGAGGAGGCAATTGTTAAATGCAAATGTGTAGGAAGAATGATGAACGAGCCAGACAAAAGTTAAAGCTGAAGTTGACAGTATGTTTATTACTCTCCCCATTATACTTTCCCTGGTGTGGACTCTGTCCCTGTTGTCCCATCAGGACATCTGACACTTACCCTTGTGTTCCCCCGTACAAGCTTTGCTCTTGCCTCCTTTTTATTTAACTGCTACTTGTTTTTATTTATTTATTTATTTATTTATTTTTGAGACAGAGACTCGCTTTGTTGCCTAGGCTAGAGTGAGTGCCATGGCGTCAGCCTAGCTCACAGCAACCTCAATCTCCTGGCTCAAGCAATCCTTCTGCCTCAGCCTCCCAAGTAGCTGGGACTCAGGCATGCGCCACCATGCCCGGCTAATTTTATATATATATATATATATATTAGTTGGCCAATTAATTTCTTTCTATTTATAGTAGAGACGGGGTCTCGCTCTTGCTCAGGCTGGTTTCGAACTCCTGACCTCGAGCAATCCGCCCGCCTCGGCCTCCCAGAGAGCTAGGATTACAGGCGTGAGCCACCACACCTGGCTGCTACTTGTTAATCATAAACTTTCTTTTTCCCCTCTAGGCTAGTGTTTCACCCATGTCGTGGCTCTGGAAGCCTCTGGAACTGGTTCCTTCACTACAGGCTGCAAAGGCTTCCTTTCTTCCCTCCTTCCCCCAGGGTTAAGGAAAATAGGGCTTGTCTGCACACAGTAATTTAGCGGGCCAGGCCACAGATGGGTTTGTGTTGCTGGAAAAAGAACATGCAGGCAACAAGGAGAACCACCATGTGGCACCCAAGCATAGACCACAGCTGGTGTTCACTTAGCTGATGACTTGGACACTATGTGAGCCTCCAGAGAGCTCCCCTTTGCTGGTGAAATCCAGTGCTCGTTGGGCCAGCCTGTTCTGATCTTTTGATCTCTTTGTTCCCACTCCCAGTAACCTCTTTCCCCTGTTCCTCCCCTGTCCTCTTAAGGAATCTATCTCCCAGGGCAAGGGAGGCTGGCTCTTCATTCATTGTGCACATGCATTTATTAATCATTGCAGATACTTTATGTCCTGCGCCCTTTGGAACTTTAGCTCTTTTTTTTTTTGACACAGAGTCTCACTTTGTAGCCTGGGCTAGAGTGCTGTGGCAGCAGCCTAGCTTACAAGCAACCTCAAACTCCTGGGCTCAAGCGATCCTCCTGCCTCAGCCTCCCGAGTAGCTGGGACTACAGGCATGCGCCACCACCATGCCCAGCTAATTTTTTTCTATTTTTTTTTTAGGGAACTACAAAACAGTGGAATTTTTTTTCTATTTTTGATAGAGACAGGGGTCTCACTCTTGCTCAGGCTGGTCTTGAACTCCTGACCTCAAATGATCCTCCTGCCTCAGTCTCCCAGAGTGCTAGAATTACATGCGTGAGCCACTGAGCTTGGCCAGGACTTTACTTTTGATACCCGGAGCTAAATGTTTGAATTGTAAGAGCTGTTTAAAATTCATCCTTCTGGGATGAGTTTCCAAAGCCTGTTGTGAAATCCAAAAGCTAATAATTGACTGACTTGTGGGTTATCTGCACTTTTTTTTTTTTTTTAACTCTATACTTACCTGGAGCTGCCAGGGCTGGGGAAGGATCATTTCTATACAATAAATGGTGGTGGAGAACTCAAGTTAATAATTCGCTATAGTACCTACTACTCATTCATTCATCCATTGGTCAACAAATATTTATTGAGTTGAGTATCTATGCTATATTTTTAATTTTTTTTTTTAAAGAAATGGAGTCTTGCTATGTTGCCCAGGCTGGAGTGCAGTGCCATTCACAGGTGAGATCACAGCACACTATAGCTTCTAACTCCTGGGCTCCAGCGATCCTCCTGAGTAGCTGGGATTACAGGTGCTGGCCACCCTTCCTGACCCCACTCTATATTTTAAAGTTTGTTTTTCAAAGGCCAGGCTTAGCCCCTTTGCCATAAAAGCCATCCCAGCCTGCTCTGACTTTTATTATTATTTTCTCCTGACTTTTGGAGTACTTTTAGTCTGCACCACACAATTTAGCGTATGATTTTGTGTTGTCAGCCGTCTTCTGTATATTTTTTCTCCCAACTATATTGAAGCTCATTGAAGTTATGGACGATGGTTTACATTTTTTCTGTAGCCCTCCAGCCCATGCCTTGCCCAAAGGAGTTCAACAAATACTGGTTGGTTGATTTCTGTGTCTGTGTCAATGAGTACTGACATTGGCATTAATTGCATTCACGTATAGACACCCCCTGAAATGGAAGGAAGTAGATTTTTTTTGACTTTGCTAGTTAAGTAAAATAAATAATATGCCATTACACCTCAAGCATGTGGCCAAGGAAGGGGAGGAAAGGCGGAGGGTGGGAATTATAAATCTAGGACTACGATTCTCAGCCGGGGGTGGAGGGTTCAATTTACTCCTCCAGGTAGGGTTGCCAGATTTAGCAAATAAAAATACAGGAACCTCTGTTAAATTTGAATTTCAGATACATTTTTTAGTACAAATATGTCCCAAATATTGTATTTGGACATAAGAATAAAAAATCATTTGTTGTTTATCTAAAATTCAAATTTAACTCCAAGTTCTGTATTTTATCTGGCAATCCTATGCCCAGGGGACGTTTGACACTGCCTGGGGGCATTTTTGGTGGTCACAACTGGGAATTGCCACTGGTGTCTAGGGGGAAGAGGCCAGGGATGCTGCCCAACATCTTACAATGTACAGGACAGCTCCTTACAACCAATAATTATCTGGCCCAGAATGTAATTGTGCCAGATTGAGACATCCCATCCTAGAGAGTATAAAGAGCCTAATACCAGGCATTCTTATCTTTTGGGCACTGTGAACACAGTGCTTAGGGTCTTTGACCTTGTTAAGGGTTTATAAAAGTGTTTGAAACTTGAAATGTATATATATAGACATATACACACACACACACACAGATATGGTTACAAAATACAAACCAAAACAAACTCCAGAAATCAAAATGAATTAAGTTGAAATGTGTTTAAAAGAGAATATAATTTCAGCCAGTCATTGGCAGCTCAGTGCATATAATTATATTGTCTATATTAACTATGATGTGGGAGGTGGGTGCATTTTAACACGTTTGATACTATGTATGTTAATTCTCCAAAAGAAACTGGGGCTTAGGAACGTTTAAGAATAGCCCTGCTGAAGCCAGGCAGCAATGCAAGCTGCTCCTGAGTTGATGCATGGAAGAAAGGCCAGATTTTGAAATATGGAATATATTAAAGAGTGTAAGGTCCACTTAAAGATCATAGTTGAGATATCCAAGAAATACCTGGGAAAACACAAGCCTGGTAGGATAATCAAGAACAGAAAATTAGAGACAAGAGGAAAAAAAGAGAAGGTTTTCTGCATTGTCATGCATATGAAATAATTTGTTGTAAAGTGCTAAATATCCTACCTGTTTTTTCAGTTGTCAGATCAGTAAGTCATCTCATGTCATTCATCTGCTTAAACCCTTGCAATGATTGTCCCTTTCACTCTAAGAAAAAGCCAAGATTCTTACAATGGTCTAGATGCCCTACCTAACCTGACCCCCTTGCACCTCTGTCCTGAGTTCCTACTTCTCCCTCTTCCTCACACTCTCCAGGTATACTCCTGCCCTGGGGTTGCACTGGTTATCTACTGCTGTGTAACAAATTACCCCAAAACATTACAACTTAAAGCAACAAACATTTAACAACTCTCACAGTCTCTGTGGGTCAGGGATCCAGGAGTGCCTTAGAGGAGTGGTTTTGACTCAAGGTCTCTCGTGAGGTTACAGTCAAGATGTCAACTGGGGCTGCAGTCTATGAAGAAGGCTTGACTCTCATTGGGGGAAAATAGTAAAAGTATTCCCTGGTAATTCAAGGATTGGAGACTCATGAGTAGATGCTGCTCAGATTAACTAAAGATTTTATTTTTTTTTCCATAGAGACTCAAGAAGCAGGTGCTATTTAAAGTGTTTCACTGTGCTATGCTGGGTGTGAGATTATAAGAGATGCGAGGATCAACACTTTTATGAAAAGTCGTCATTGTTCCGGATACAATTTTGGATGCTAGTGAGAAGGAAGCTCTCTGTATCCTGAAGTCAACAGTTGCAGATTCAGCAATAAGCGAGGCGCAGTGGCTCCCATTTTCTGCGCCTCCCATTTTCTGCACCTTCTTCTTCATTTTTTTTTTTTTATGGCTAAAATGATGAAATGTCTATGATATTTTAGATTGGCAGTTGTAAACTAGTGGTCCACAGAGTGCTTTTTATGACACCCACAAGGTGGGAAGACTTTGAATTTTATTTTAAAAATCCGGATTTCTGGCATCTCGAAAAATGAGAAGGTCTGCCACGTGGAGGCTGTAGTCCTGAACTAAGCCAAGTGTTGCAGTATCTGCCACGAATCTGCAGCCTTCGTTAGATAATTTCCTGTAGATTTCACTTCCTGCCGTCTTACCACTCTCAGGTGTGGGGACCGGGTGTCAGGTCCGTGTTCCCTGGTTCTTGGTTCCCAGTACTGAAGAATGGTTACTGGTACGGAGTCGATGGAGCAAATGAGCAGAGCAAGCAGAGGCAAGCAAGCAAAGTGCCAGAGTTCGTTAAAGCATAGTACATTCCAGAGAAGGAACCGGGCAACCTCCGCTAGTGAAGGAGAAAATCAAGATTTTACATTTTATGCTGATTCCCTGATTTTATGTTAAGTGAGAGGTGGAATATTCATGGTTTTTCTTGGAAAAAGGTAGAGAATTCCCAGAATGGCATATACTCCCTTTTTCTATCCTTGTAAGGCGATTTCCAGGGGTTGCCATGGTATTTGTAAACTGTCATGGCGCTGGTAGATGTGATTTTTACTATGTGAATGAGAGTAGGTCACTTGAGGATACTGTCACCTTACTTGTACACATGCTCCAGAGACCCTCATTTGTGGCCTTGATCGTATCTCCACTTTGTGGCCTCTCTACCTCTTTCTGGTTGGTCAGTCCCTGGAGAGGCCCTATTGTAGACCAAACATTTGTTCAGTCCTTGGGGACTCCCTGATAGATCATCTGTTCCTTCTTGGAAGCCCCTTTTGGCCAATATATAGACAAAGCATCTCCTAATGTCATCTATTTCTCAAGGGAGCCCTCCTCCCCTAGACAAAGCGTCTGTTCCCTTCCTCCTTGTCCCAACCTAACGCAACCTGCACAATGTATTCATCTCCACTATTTCCTGCAGGCATTTGAGTTGGCAATTTCTGTTTTGGTTCTTATGCTACGCTGGTGACGTCGCCCAAATGACCACCCATTAATTATAAGCTTAGTTGACTATGACCATAATAGAACGAAGTGACATAGTACTGTGACCATATTTCTTGCACCTATCTCCTGGAGTAATTACGAACCTGGTGGTCAGAGTTGCTGTAATTCCATCTTGCTCACTCCTCAACACATGTTATATTAATAGTGGTAACATTTGAGGTGGTACAGTGTGATTCAGCTTTTCTATGCCACTTCTCATGGCAACAACAAATGTTTTCCTTCTGAGTCAGCATTACCTAGAAGCTACTGCTGGTCAAAATTAGACGACATGTTTTCAACCACACTAATATTGGGCAGTTAGAAAATTTCTTGATATTGATTGCGTATGTAGGTCATGTAATTAGCCTATGTTTATAGTTCTGTGATATATGCATGGCTGCTACAGAGCCAGAGGGGGAAATGCAAAAGCATTTTCTCGGTTGTGTAAGCATCATTGCATTATAATGAATAGGTAATATTAAGTTGGGCTGATGAGTCATATTACAGTAATCCAATATTTCTCTTGTAAAGTCCCTGAAGTTTACACAAGGAAATCTCTTCTAACAAGGGGAATAGTGATTTTGAAGCATTTGCCAGTCAATGCCTCAGTCTTTTTTTTTTTTTTTTTTTTTTTTTGAGACAGAGTCTCGCTTTGTTGCCCAGGCTAGAGTGAGTGCCGTGGCGTCAGCCTAGCTCACAGCAACCTCAAACTCCTGGGCTCAAGTGATCCTTCTGCCTCAGCCTCCCGGGTAGCTGGGACTACAGGCATGCGCCACCATGCCCGGCTAATTTTTTACATATATATCAGTTGGCCAATTAATTTCTTTCTATTTATAGTAGAGACGGGGTCTCGCTCTTGCTCAGGCTGGTTTTGAACTCCTGACCTTGAGCAATCCGCCCGCCTCGGCCTCCCAAGAGCTAGGATTACAGGCGTGAGCCACAGCGCCCGGCCAATGCCTCAGTCTTTATTTATTAGATGTGTGATCCTGGGTAAGGAGCTTAACTTTTCTCAGCCAAAATTAAATGAGGATCCTATGAGATCATGTATGGGAAAGCTTGAAGGACAGTGCCTGGCACATAGTAGGACCAATCAGTGTTAGTATCTTTTTTTTCTTTTTTTTTCTTGAGACAGCATCTCACTCTATCACCTGGCTAGAGTGCTATGGCATCAGCCTCACTCACTGCAACCTCAAACTCCTGGGTTCCAGTCTCACTCTATTGATGCCTGGGCTAGAGTGCCATGGCATCAGCCTAGCTTACAGCAACCTCAAACTCGTGGGCTCAAGCAATCCTCCTGTCTCAGCCTCTGAGCAGCTGGGACTACATGTATTCACCACCACACCTGGCTAATTTTTTTATTTTTAGTAGAGACAAGGTCTCATTCTTGCTCAGGCTGGTCTCGAACTCCTGGCCTCAAACAGTCCTCCCCCCTTGGCCTCCCAAAGTGCTAGGCTTACAGGTGTGAGCCACCACACCCAGCCTGTTAGTATCTTTTTAATAGAGATTGATTCTTAAGATCCACAAAATAATAGAACAGATCAGCTTTTCTTTTGTTATTTATTTGCTTATGTAGCATGGGATCATATATTGTATACCCAATGGACACTTTTTGAATACTTTTAAGGAGAGAGGAAAGAAAGACTGATTTTCTTTTCTTGCAGTACCAAGACAGGCAGAATACATCGTGTCACTCCACTTAGCATTTCTTTTCTAAATTGACCAAAAATTATAGTAGACTCTTTAAAATATAGAATATATCCCAATTTTAGCCCCAGTCTACAATTCAGCTATATCCAGCTTGTTTATCTTATTAATGCCATGGACTCAGCAATAGTTTATGTTTTCATATTACCTGAAATCATGTGATCCTCTTTTTTTGTTGTTGTTATTGAAATAATTTCCATAAGTTGCCACTTTTTATTTTGCCATTTTAATCATCAATATCAATTCAACATTATATGCAGATGCCAAAAAACATTAATTCAACAAATATTTAAGCTGTCTATGTCCCAGGCACTATGCTAGGCATTAGGGATAACCAGGATGAATAAGATGAGACCCCTGCTTACGGTCTAGTCGGTAGATTTGTAAGCAGATTACAGCTACTACTTACCGTGTGCCCACTAACTTTAGATAAGATTCTATACCATTCCCTTCACATAATGTAGTAATTGGTGTGGTGCAGCGAATGGTTATTGAATGCCTCTCACCATCAATTTCTCCACCCCCACTTCCGAACTGCTTCCAGTTCCCTTTTGGGGATCCTTCTAGAAGGTGACTCCACTACTGGTTCAAGAAGTGGAGCACATGACCAAAGTGAAACCAATCACTGCACTCCATGCCTCTGGCTACAGGGTTCAGAGATGATCATGTGACCTGCATCTGTGCAATTAGAGTAAATCTCCTAATCTTGCTTGGAAAACCAGAACAAAGGCACTCTCTTATTTTCCAGTTGGGATATTAATGTAGATATAAGGGCTAGAACTGCTATAACCATTTTCATTACCATGAAAGGCATGGAGACAAGGGTGTGTCACTGAAAGAATTTCAGAGAACCTTTGGTGATTTCATAATCTCTGGTACAGCCTCTGCCCAAAGACTACTCTGGGCTTTTCTGTTACAGGAGCTAGCAGAAGCCCACTATTGTTCAAACCACTGTGAATTAGGTTTTCTAATACTTGAAGGAAAACATCTTAAAGGATACATATGACCATCTTTATAACACAGTAGATATCAGTCCCATTTTTAAAATTTGTATAAATTTATTAGGTATGAGTGCAGTTTTGTTCCTTGCATAGATTGCATAGTGTTGAAACCTGGGTTTTTAGGGTATCCATCATGTACATTTTACCCATTAAGTAATTTCTCATTGTCAACCCCCTACCCCCTCACCTTATCATTCCACATTTCACATCCATGTGTACACATTATTTAGCTCCCACTTAGGGGTGAGAACATGTGGTATTTGTCTTTCTGTGTCATGTGTTTCACTTAAGATAATGGACTCCAGCTCCATCCACGTTGCTGCAAAAGACATGATTTCATTCTTTTCTGTGGCTGAATAGTACTCCATTGTGTGTATATACCACCTTGACTTTATCCAATTTTCCATTGATGAACATTTAGGTTGCTTCCATACCTTTACTATTTATTGTGCATTCACTCCCATTCCCATAGCTGAGGAAACTAAGGTCCTTGCCCGTCACCACAAGCCAATACATGGCAGAGTCATGAGGTTTGGTTGACTCCCAAACCCACACTCTTACCATGATTATGTTTCTGGCAATTTCAATGCAGTATGATAAGAGGTATGCGAAAGATTCTGGGGTACTGCAAAAGAAGGGATGATCAACTCGGGGTGTGTGTGTGTGTGTGTGTGTGGTGGCCATGGAGATATTCTAGGGGAAGAAACAACATGTACAGAGCATGGAGTGACTGGCTTATGATTTATGCCAAATAAATGTTTTCTATTTCAT
This sequence comes from Microcebus murinus, assembly GCF_040939455.1. NCBI lineage: Eukaryota > Metazoa > Chordata > Mammalia > Primates > Cheirogaleidae > Microcebus > Microcebus murinus. The sequence goes on along the minus strand of NC_134122.1, from coordinate 14,777,674 downwards.
TTTCCTTTCTGCTTCTGAAAAATTTACTATGCCAGAGAATCTTACCCTGAGGGTCCCAAGATCTCTACTGGTCTTCGAAAATAACACAGGGGACTGAGAATTACTTTCAAAAAGCTAGTGTTCTAAAGCAGAGTTGCAGAGATTCATTCAGACATTCCTTCTTTGTGACTGCTGGGAGCTGTGTTACCTCAGTGTGGTTATCTCAGGCTGCTTGGTCAACGAGTCCCATTACTTCTATATTTGTTTAGCTCATCCACTCCTTTCATTCCACTGCTATTGCTGACTTCAGGCTTTTGCTGTTTCTCATGGAGAACCTCGATACACGAAGTATGGTCGGTCCATGGACCAATACCCTCCACATCCCCTGGGGACATCTAAGAATCTCAGATCCCCATCATCCCAGACCACCCGGATCAGAACTTGCATTTAAACATAGTGAACATTGAGAAGCATGGATGAATTTTTCCACTGGAGTCTTCCAGGTGTTCTCCCTGCCTCTAATTTTGTTCTACCTCTACCCTCGACTCCATCCTCCCCAGCACCATCTTTCTGAAGCTCTGACTATGTCTCTACCCTACTTACAATCCTTCAGTGGTTTCCTGTGGGCTTCTCGATAATCTCCTTTGACCTAGAAGGCTAATGCAGCACTTTTCCACCTGGTCAGGCTGGCTTGTACCTCCATTGTGCAAGATATAGGGACCCTCAGGCTAAGATTCTCTGACAGAGTAAATTTTTCAGAAGCACAAAGGAAAATGAAATAGACATCATTTATTTGGCATAAATCATGAGCCAGTCACTCCAGTGCTGGCCCCTGGCTTGTACCTATGTCTTGCCTTAACTGCAGGGTACCTCAGTGGTTGACCACCTAGGCCTTAGTGTCACATGGACTTGGGCTCAATGCCCAGCATCAGCTATGTGACTTTGGGAACATCACTAAACCTCACCGAGACTTTGTCTTTATCTGTAAAAAACAAACAAACAAGCAAAAATAGGGGATGCAGATAATAGAAGTTATCTCATAGGCTTGTACCATACACAGAGCCAATAGCAGAGGCCGGCAAAGAATGAGCTCTCAATGTAACAGCCATTTTCATTGGATTTCTCCAAATTCATTAGACATTTGTGCTTTTGCACTTGCTGTTCCAGCTGCCTGGAAACCTTGTACCTTCACTTGATCAACTCCTATTCATACCTCAAAACCTAGCTCAGGTGTCACCTTCTCCAGGAAGCCTCATGGTCACCCTCCTCACCTAAATCCATGCTCCTTGGTGTTTGTTACCTTTTCCACAGTACACTCCACAGATACCAAGTTACATGCATCTTTGATTAATAAAATGGGGAAATCATGTATTAATAGATGCTGCTTGTTTATATGCAAAAATTAGCAAAATATGGTATGCCCAGGGAAATAAATATAGTAAGTTCTTGGTTGAAACTTTTATAATTCCTTCTCAGGATTTCCCAAGTGTATGTTTTGTGGAATATGGTTTTGAGGATTTAGTAGCTGTAATCTGACAAGAGGGTTCACTGTTTAAAGATGCATGAGAGACACAGGGTTACACAGAGCTGAACCAGAGCTCAGAGCTTCTAATTTGCTAATATTCATAATGGATCTCCAAGAGAGCGATATATTGTGCAGTGGCCACCTGCATTGGCCCACAGTTCTGTCTTGTTGAACAACATGACTTCTTTATGGCCGAGCCCTGGCATCTAGCATAGCCTCAGGCACAGAATAAGCACTAACAAATATTTGTTAAAAGAGTAAATGTTAAATGAAAATTGCATCATCTAGAGGAGAGAGAATTTAAGCCCAAATTAGTTCAGTAGAGAGTAAGGGCAGTAGAGAGAGTAAGGGCTAGATTAGAGGTTAATCAATTTAGATTCTCCTAGGAGGCAATATCAGCAAGATTTGTAGGTCAATATACAAATTTTCTGGCTTGAATGACTGGCTAAAATAAAAGTGTCATCAGCTGTGGTAGGAAATACAGATGATAGGTTTTAGAGGAAGATATATATATATTTTTTGAGACAGAGTCTCACTTTGTTGCCCAGGTTAGAGTGAGTGCCATGGAGTCAGCCTCACTCACAGCAACCTCAAACTCCTGGGTTCAAGCAATCCTTCTGCCTCAGCCTCCTGAGTAGCTGGGACTACAGGCATGCGCCACCATGCCCAGCTAATTTTTTCTATATATATATTAGTTGGCCAATTAATTTCTTTCTGTTTATAGTAGAGATGGGGTCTCACTCTTGCTCAGACTGGTTTCAAACTCCTGACCTCGAGCAATCCGCCCCTCGGCCTCCCAGAGTGCTAGGATTACAGGGGTAAGCCACTGCGCCCGGCCTGGAGGAAGATATTGAGGTGCTTCTGGGATATTTATTCTAGTGAAGCTGGCCAGCAGAAAGTTCCACATTCAGAAATACAGATTTGTAAATTTTCACACCTCTTTATTCACTTACCATTTAGTTCCAGTCCATCCTTTTCCAGAGAATAACTGCCCTGCAAAGGAGATTATGGAAAATTGAAGAGACCAAGGTTGGAGCTGTAGATACATAGTAAATCTAGGTAGGAGGTAAGGATTTTATTCCCTGGATGGGAATTTTTGAAAACCCAGAACTATCATCCTTGTGCGAAGGGGTGCTATTGAATCAATTCCACATTAAATAGTAGGGTGAATATAGAGACAGCATGGTAGCAATTATGTTATTCTATGACAGGATTATTTAAGCCATATGCAAATCAGAGAGTACTTAAAGGACTTTTCTTCTGTTTATCCACTTCATTCATTCATTCAACAAAAATCTATTGGGTAGCTACCAAGTGCCATTGGCTATTTCAGCTCTGATGATCTGAAGGTAAATAAATTGCATTTCTACTCCACAGGCATACTCACATAAACACGTGCTTTATAGTAATCTGTAGTTCTCACACACAATTCTGGTGAGTATAACTTGGCGTGAACATCAAATGCCTTTGAAAATATGCACATCCTTTGATTCGGCAATTTCACTTCAAGGGATTTATCCTAAGGAAATAAAGGTCATCTACAAAGCTTTACTGAAAGACAGCTCCTCACAGTTTTGTTGATAATCTCAAAAAGCAGAAAATAACTGTTTGTCCCCCAGACCAAGAAGATTGGGTATGTAAATTACTCCACTGGCAGCAGGAAGCCAATGGAGGTTTCTAAGGAGCAGAGTGGCATTGGATTTGAGTGTGTGTGTTTTAATCTAATTTTCGAAGCAGTGTGGAGAAGGGTTTCTAGTGGGGGAAAAAAACTCGGAAAAGATGGTTTTTGTAATAGTCTAGGTCAGAGATGATACAAAAGTGTGCTAAAGTAAAGCAGTGGGAACAAGGAGGGTAATTGGATTTGGGAGCTATTTCCAAGGTAGAATGAATAGGATCTGTTGGGGAGAGTGTGGAATATGAGAAAATACGGTACCAAGGAGAAATCTGAGATTTCTAATTTAGGTGGAGCAGGTTTGGGGGCAAATATATAACAAATCTGATTTTGAACATGTTCAGGTTGAGGTTATAAATCCCTCCTCGGAGTATTGCCATGGTGATTTCTTGAGAAGAAATAGCTTTGACCGGTGATGTGGGTTGCGGTTAAGTGTTTGGCCTTTGAGACGGGCTCGCTGAGTTGGAATCCTGGTTCTGCCACCCACATATTAGCAAGCAATTTACTCAAAAGCTCTGAGCTATAGCCCCTGCCTCACAGGACACTGTGAAGAGTATAGAGTTAAGAAGGATAAGTCTTGTAAAGCGCCCACCACTCAATACATGTCAACTTTAAAAAACAGAAAATGCCATAATAGTGGGAGAGTCCCCATACGCCTGCGGGATTTTCTCAGACACCTGCCCCCCCACTCCCAATGGAGCATGTAGCCCAAGCTCGGCTCATAATAACCTCGTGCCCCAGCGCAGCTAACGCACCTGATCCCACTCCTTGAGCACTTCATGCACAAGTACCAGCTCCTTGGTCTCTGCCACATGCAGGATTTCAGATCCTAAGACCTGAGCATATATTTCCTCAGCTTCTTTTCTATCTCTCAAGCCTCCTTTAAGAGCAATATATACTGTACTTTCTAGAACTCTATCTTTAACTCTATTTTATCTTCCAAACCCATTTCCATTTTTTTTTTTTTTTTTTTTTGAGACAGAGTCTCGCTCTGTTGCCCAGGCTAGAGTGTCATGGTGTCAGCCTAGCTCACAGCAACCTCAAACTCCTGGGCTCAAGTGATCCTCCTGCCTCAGATGCCCAAGTAGCTGGGACTACAGGTACATGCCACCATGCCCACCTAATTTTTCTATTTTTGTAGAGATGGGGTCTCGCTCTTGCTCAGGCTGTTTTTGAACTCCTGAGCTCAGGCAATCCTGCTGCCTCAGTCTCCCAGAGTGCTAGGATTACAGGCATGAGCCACCACGCTCGGCCAGGCAGAGATTATTAACTTCATTTTACAGGAAAAGAACCTGATCTTTGGAGAGCTCGAGTAGTTGGTTTAAGGTGACACAGCTACCAAGCATGAAATCAGGATTTTCACTCACGCAACCTGGCTTCAGAGCTACAGTCTTTTTTTTTATTTTTTATTTTGAGACAGAGTCTCACTTTGTTGCCCAGGCTAGAGTGAGTGCCATGGCGTCAGCCTAGCTCACAGCAACCTCAAACTCCTGGACTCAAGCTACCCTCCTGCCTCAGCCTCCCGAGTAGCTGGGACTACAGGCATGCGCCACCATACCCAGCTAATTTTTTCTATGTATATTAGTTGGCCAATTAATTTCTTTCTATTTATAGTAGAGACGGGGTTTGGCTCTTGCTCAGGCTTGTCTCGAACTCCTGACCTCGAGCAATCCGCCCGTCTCGGCCTCCCAGAGTTCTAGGATTACAGGCGTGAGCCACCGCACCCGGTCTAGAGCTACAGTCTTAACCTCTAGGGCATTCTCTTCAGAATCTTAAAATTAATATTTCTTTTCATTCAAACCATAGTTTCTAGAAGTACCACTTTCTAGAAGCAACACCTCTTATATTTCCTTGGGTCCCTGCACGATTTTTCTCCCTCTGTATTAGACTTCTTGTTGAGTCATAGGTAAGTTCCTTTCTGGTGGTTCCCATGGTTTTCATAATCACAATGTGTGGGTGGGTGACAGGCTGTGGTCAGAGGGAAACAATAGCATAGTGCTTTGATTCGATGAGGATGATGATATTAACTTGTACTGAGGCCCTCCTATTTATAGTCATGTATTATCTCATTTAATCATCACAACAGTCCTCTGGGATAGGTGGTGCCATTAGAATCTTAAAGACAAAAAGAATGAAGCTTAGAGAGATTAAGCAACACATCACACAAGGTCACACAGCTGGCAGGTGGCAGAGACAGGGCTCAAACTCAGATCGTCTGAATTTTAAAGCCCATATTTTTGAACACCATGCGATTCTGATGAGCTCAGCATCAGGTACGTTTGGAAATGTCAACATTCTGGATAGAGCATCAAATTACCAAGATGATATTGCATTATTTTCCCCTTCAATCAACCAAAATGACAGTTCTTGCACTGGCCCCCGCTGTCCTGGCTCTTTGTAATCACCCAGCATCCCTGCAAGTTTTTGGCATTCCCAGCAGAGCCGAGGCACCAAGCCAGGACAAAGAGCCAGGGCTGGGGAACCACTTAATAATTCCATGCAGATGGTTACTTCAGCCCGTTATTGAACTTGAAGCATTATCACCCTAAAGTAATGCAAACAGACAGGGTTCCAGGCACTGCGGTGGCAGAGATAGTTTTGTCCTCTAGGATTACAGAAGTGTATTACTCACAGATTTTTAGAAACTGAATTTATTCTTTTATAAATCACAAGACAACATGAGCTCAGGATAGATGGTTGAAAAATTCAGAAAATTAAAAAGGAAAATATCTCCCCCAAATCTCCACTCTAGAAACAAACACTGTTAATATTTTTGTGCATCTATTCATCATGCATTAAAAACATTGCTGATTCTTTTCTGATTATAAAAATAATACATACACCTTGTAGGACCACTGGAGAATACAAACAAAACATTTATTATTATGATATCCATAGGCAGTCACTATCAACATTTTGGCATATGTCATTTCAGTGTTTACGTGAATATGTGTACATAGGGGTATATATATGTGAACACATCAAATTTGAATCACAGTATTTTTCATTGAATTCCTACCATTATCATTCCATGAGATAATTAACATGATCAAGATCACATTGTAGGGCCTGTAATTCCAGCTATTTGGGAGGCTGAGGTGTGAAGGATTGCTGGAGCCTAGGAGTTGGAAGCCAGCCTGGGCAACGTATGGAGATCCCATCTCAAAAACAAACACACAAACAAATACAAAAAAGGAAGTATAAAGGTGAAATGCTTATTTTAGTTTTCCATAGTTAGGTGAATATCTCAACACCATTTATTGAGTAGTCCATTCTTTCTGTACTGATTTGTAACACTTTCTCTGTCACAGCTCAAATTTGCAAATATGTTTCGGTCTATTTTGGGGGTCTCAATTTTCTTCTGATGTCTTAAGGCTTTACAATAGGTTTTGATATCTTGTAGTTAGGTTCTTGCTACCTTGTTAATTTTCCTCAACACTGTCTTGCCTACTTCTGGCCCTTTGTTCTTCCATGTAATTTTTGAATCAGTTTGTTGATGTTTATTTTATAATCCTCTTCCCTACTGAGATTTAAAGTGGACTGTCATGGAAGAGAATTTTCACCTTTATGATACTGAGTCTTTTTACCCTTGAACATGGAAGATTCATTTTTTTCAGCTCTTTTTTTTTTATGTTGCTTAATAATGAAATGCAAAACTAGTTAACTAATTAATTCATTGTCTTAGGTGACACAAAATAATAATTTTCTCCTCAAAGTTTTTTTGGGGCTATTATGATCATATTTTAAGTTTGATTAATGTCATATAGAAATGCTACAATTCTTGTATGTTTTATCTTGTTTCCAAAATCCTGCTCTTATTCATTTTAATAGGTTAGCTGTGGACTTGCTTGCATTTTTATGTAGGAGATTGTATTGTCTGAAAATAAAATTTTGTTTCTTCTGTTTCAATTCTTATACTTCATTAATTTTTCTTATCTATTAAATAACTAGGCTAGGACCTCCCAGAAGTAGAGATTGTAGGCATCCTTGTTTTGTTCTTCACTTCACTGAAGATGCCACTAGAAGTTCAACTGTAAATGTGATAATTGCTGTAGATTTTTAATAGTTACTGTCTAGAAGGTTAGGAAAATATCCTTCTACTCTTAGTTTGCCAAGAAAAACAACATAGGTATGATGACTGCTAATTTTTTTTTCAAATGCTTTTTCTCTATTCATTGACATAGTAGTTTTCTCCTTTAGTTTTCTCCAAGTAGTTTTCTCCTTTAATCTGCTAATTTGGTATACTATATCAATGAATTTTCTGATACTGGGCCACATTCCATTTTGGAAGTATACCCTATTTGTTCATGATGTATTTTTATTTAGAATTTTTGTACTTGCGTTCATAGGTGAGATCATTCTAAAATTTTTTTATTGTATAATTTGTATCTAGTTTTGGTATCAAGGTCATACAATCCTTATGAAATGAGCTCTAAAACCATGTTTATAAAATAAGGATTATCTGTTATTTGGTAAAATTCACCTATAAAACTCTCTGGGCCTGTTGCCTTTGTGGGACTGGGAGGGAAATAAAATTCTATATTAAAAATTAAAGTTTTGCAATAGTTATTGACTTGCTTTTTTATTTTTAAATACATTTTGATAGTTTTTAAGAGAAAATTATCCATTGTGACTAAATTTTAAAAATCTTATTATATTGTACTCCCTTTTCATTCGTGTCTCCCTTTTCATTCATAATATTACTCCTCATGAGTGATTTTCATGAATCTTGAGAGGCTTGCCTTCTTACTTTTTCCCCCAAGGAATCAGCTTTTGGTTTTGTTGATCCTCTCTATTGTTTCTTAGTTTTCTATTTCTTTTCTTTTCTTTCTTGAGAAGGGGTCTTGCCACCCTGGCTGGAGTGCAGAGATGTGACCACAGCTCATTGCAGCTTCCAACTCCTGGGCTCAAGTGATCCTTCTGCCTCAGCCTCCAGAGTAGCTAGGACTATAGGCACACAAGATGACATTTCAAAACAACAACAAACAACAAAGAACCCACCCATGTTCTATAGAGCCTTTTTTCCCCCTGCCTGATACGAAGCACCTTAACTGTGCAGTCTAGAAAGTCAGTATAATAAAGAGGCTAAATGTTGATTCAAATTGCCTGGATTCAAGTGCTGGCCAGGCCACTTAGTAAATGTGGGAGTTGGGGCAAATAACTTAATTAATCTGCACCCCAGATTCATCTTCTGTAAATCAAGGCTAATGAAATCATGTTTCACAGAGTTATTGGGAAGTGTTTTGCACCTAGTTGTCATTCAAGAGATAGTACTAATTTTTATCAATCTAGCTACTGATTTTACTCTGTATCTTTTTAACCTGCTATGTTCTGTTAGTAAGAAAAACCTCTGGGTTTTGGGAAAGTAAAGACCCATGTTCCAAACAGCTTTGTTATACCTGTGTCCAAAATATTTTCATCTCTCCCTCTCTCTAAGTCCATGCAAACTCATACAGAACCGACACAGGAATCCACTGTCTCGTTTCAAATTATACACACAGGTACAGAGATGGTCACAAAAACACACTCAGCCTAGCACAGAATCTGCAGATCTGCATAGTCCCCATGAAGATGGATCCATCGCCCACAGATGGAGATGGGCTCACCAATGCCACTCGAAGGCTGGCAGCCCGCTGACAGACCACAAGCCACCCCTAGTACCAGCCCCACGCAAAGCATCGCCACCGGCTCCAGACTGGGCAGGGGCCTTGTTCTTACTTCTTTTAGGTTGGTTTTATTTTAGTGTTTTGATTGTTGTTCTTCTCAGAGTTATCACCTGCCCCTCTTTCTGGCTACCCAGCCCCCTAGCCGGCCCCCCAAGCCCGCACTGCGCACGCGCCCCGCGTCCCTCCCCCTCCCGGCTGTACCAGCCTGCGCTCCCGGGCGCCGGCGGCGGCGGAGATGGAGGCGCGTCACGAGCGCTCGGCCCCTTGAAGCGCCGCTGGCTGGAGCCGCCTCCCTGCCTGCCGCCGGCGGCGGGGATGGAGTAAAGGGAGCCCCGTCGACCTGCCCGCGGGGACCGGCGATGGAGTTAAAGCAATCCTTGTCCACACACCTGGAAGCCGAGAAGCCGCTGAGGCGCTATGGGGCTGTGGAGGAGACGGCGTGGAAAGCGGAGGGACTGGGGAGAAGTGAGTACGCCGGCGGCGGGCGGGGGACCGTCGGGGACCGGTGCGCTGCGGCCGGTGGTCGCGGGCGCGCGGGGAGCGCACGGGGCGGACGCGGGGAGGCGCCCCCGCGGCGGGGCTCTGGGCGCCGGGGGAGGCGCGGCGCGGCGTGGCGGCGCGCTCTCCCCGCGAACAAAGGGGGCACCCTCCGGGCTGGGCTTCCCGGGGAGGCTCGGGATCGGCCGGGCTGCTGAGCCAGGAGCCTGGGCTGCACTCGGGAGTCCCGGCTCCGTCAGCTCGCAGCTGCGCCTGGGAAGCGGGGCTTTTCCCGCAGCCTTGGGAGGAGGATGCTTTCCCCGCCCGGGATGCGCCAGGTCGCTGGGGCCGCAGGTCCGTCCTGGAACGCGCCCAGGTCCCTGGAGAGGGGGAGTGTCGCTGGGGTGGGTGCCTCTTGCTGCCCCCCAGCGCGAGGTTCGGGGCGCACCTGAAATCCCCAGCTTCCCTCCCCCGCCTTCTCTGGGTCCGGGCGGGCGGCGCGGGGGAGGATTTGGGGAAGATGAACCGTGAGCACATCCTTCTCCTTTCTCCCTCGACTCAATTCGAGTCTTTGGTGTGGGGACGGTCCTAGAAGGCGGTTCCGAAACTGCCTGGTTGTATTTACTGGTTCTCTCCGTGGTGTTTTGGTGTTAACGACATTTCCAAACAAACGAAGCGTTTTCATTTTTAATTATTAGGACGGAATAGTTGAAACTCCTGCCCTCGAAGTGTAGAGGCAGCGTGGGGTGGTGGTGGTGGCTTCAGGGTCACCACTGTCCCTGCAAACCCAGGGGGCCTCCCAGTGACCCTAGCGTGTGCCTTCTGCTAGACTGGGAAAGGCCCTCTCGTCCTTGTCGGGGACCCTGCAGCTTTCTGCCTAGCTCTGGGTCACTGTGCTTACTTAGCTGTGTTCCCCAGCACCGATCTCTAAGCTGTGTTGGGCTAAAGTATTGTGAATGTGCTCTTTTCCCGTCTTCACCTGGTAGAAAACTGTGTGTGTGCCCGCATGTGTGTGCTTTCTCTATACTTGTAATTATGAATTGAGAAAAATCTTCCTAGAATGGCTCAGGTGTGTTCTGATTCTGATGGATTCAAGTTGAGATCGCAACCAAATGTCTTAGTTCCTCACCTGCTATGATGGATACTATAGGGCTCCCAACCTTTTTCCTTCTTTTGTTTTTTCTTTCTCCTTTTTTTTTTTAAAATCTTGGTCCTGCCTTCTATGTCATCCTTTCCAAACCCTTTGGCATAACATCAGGGCTGAAAGTCTCCATTTCTTACAAGCTCCAAATAATATCAACAATTTGCTGCCTTTCATTTGCTAGATTACCATGTACTAAGAACTTCACATGCATCATCTCATTTAATCCCCCAAATCACTTCCTGAGGTGAGTATTACCACTGTCTTTGCACAGATCAAAAACCTAGGGCCTTGTACTCCCATAATATTCTGAAATAATAATAAAAAATCCCCTAGGGCTTGTTAGATCTGATAAGTGGGAGAGCTGGGATTTGAACCCAGATTTGTTGGTCTCCAGAGCCCCTGCTTTTAATGAAAAGGTTTTTTGCTTTCATGGTTTCAGGAACCTTCCTAAGTCTGTTGAAAGAGTCCCAGATCATGGTTCAGTGATTTTATAAATATATGGCAGCCCTGTTGGTCTCTGGAGCTCATAGTGGGCCAATGCTGGGTTCACGCAGAGTAGGAGCTGTTCAAAGAATCACTGGTTTGAATCCTCGCTCAGTCCCTTGCTGGCTATGTGACTTTCAGAACATTTCTAACCCTTATTCTGCCTCTGTTTTCTGAAAATGAAGATGATGGTGGTACCTGCTGTATGGCTTTATTGTGAATATCAAATAAGACAGCGTATGTAGAGCTCAACACATAACAGTTGCTTCTATTATGTTATTGGTACAACATGTACAAAAGGAACCTGCTTTTATCCTCTGCAAGGAATTGCATAAAGCAACACCCTAGACTAAACAAACCTACAGTGTTGGTCAGTTCCCCAATAACTCTCTTCCATCTTTTTATTTTCTTGCCATTTTATTAGGAGAATTTCAAACCTGTAGGGAAATTGCAGTAAGGACCCACTGTGTAGCAGTCTAGCTCCTGAAATGTTTGTACTTGTGAGTTCTAGGTGCACACTGTTCAAAGTTTGGCAGAAAGGCTTTCTCATCCTCTCTGTTCCAAACCATCAAAGACTCTGAGTCTTGCATCCTAGCCAAGTACAAGAGCACGGTTTCTATCTGCTTTTGCATGGATTCCACAAATCTGTTTTTTTTCCTTCCCTTTTTACCTATTCAAACTTGAAATCTTCTTAAAGTACTGATCCCACTTTTGAATCTTGCATCTGGCAAGTTCCGATCTCTAGACTGTTGTCTGCAACCAGGCATTTTTTGATCAAAGCTTTCTTGGAACACTCTTTCAACTCGAGGAGTATCTGTGAATCCATTCTACAACGTCTGGGGCCTCCATTTATTTATTAATGAAGTGTGAAAATTACTACTATTGTTTCTATGGCATAACATTTGCCAAGGCAACATTGGAATGCATGAAATGCTCCTTAAAAAGAAGGCATGCTCTCTTTAATTTCCACACATATTTAAAGATTTTATGTTAAACACTGAGTATGTGTAAAGTTAAAAGAATTGTAAAGGGGAGAAAGATTGCAGAACTGATCGTTTTTAGTTAAGGTTATGTTAACGGCTATTTCTAGTTTTAACTATAGTTTTTAGATAAAAGACATGTAATGTGCTATAGTAATAGTAATAGTATTAAAGAATGGGAGTTTTGAAGTCAGGTGAAATGAGTTCAAACCAGCTCTAAAAGCTTGTAGGTTTGTCACCCTGGGAAAATTGTTGAACTTGTCTGTGTGTCAGTTGCCTCATCTGTGAAATGGGTATAATAGTAGTAATGAACACTTGGGTCTCTGGGAAGATTAAATGAGATCATGCATATAACAAATTTAGCACAGTGCCTGGCACACTGTAAGCACTCAATCAATGCAGAATGATTGTCATTGTAGGACAAAAGAGAATGGCACCCAACAATATTTGAGGAGATTATTCCAAGCTTGTCCGTTACAGCTTTTTATTGCTTCTGTTTCTTTGTACATTCTGGATAACGACTACTGTGTCTGTACTGCCTTCCTCATGTAGAGAAAGGCTTTTGCATCCTTACAAACCTAGTATTTTCTTGTTTGAGAAAGATTCCAAGCAATTGCTCCCATCCATGGGTGATGGCATTTTTCTGCAAGCAGTGAGGTTTGTTTTCCTCAGTTGGAAAATGTATGGTGACATTTCAGTGTGGTTAGATATATAAAAATACTGCTTGCAACAGACTGTAATTAATTGAGGGAGACACAAAGACAAGGTGCCTTTTGAAAAAGCGCAGAGCTTTTAAAAAATACAGTTGTCTGTTGTTGTGGTCATTTCTTGGTAGATTGGATGTACCCTAAAAGATGACGGAGATTTTGGACAGAGGAAGTAGGGGAGGAGGGGACAGAAGGGAAGAGAATACCAGGACAGGGAATAGCATCAACAAAGCCACAGAGGTAGAAATAAATGCTCTGTGAGTAGGAGATTGGAATAAACTGGAAAGCTCAAACAGCAATCTTTCTATAAACCCAGGGGAGATGATTCTTATTTAAAAGTCCAAGGTTGTGTACTCACTAGCAAGCAGATCATTAAACTGCCCAATGTTTCAGGTTAATAAACAGTGTGGAAACTGAAATAATATGAATTTGTTGGCACTGTATATAATAGATTCTTGGGTGAGGTTTTGTATTATCTTCACCTGTTTGATTAAGCATGCTAATTTTATTATTTTGTTTTAGCATTATTTTTTAAATATAGAAATCATATGTTTGCTTTGTAAAAAATTGAAATTTGTCTGAAACCTAAAAATGAAAAATGAAAAACAGCCATCTTCTGCCCCCCAAATCCCATTTATTCATTCAATAAATAGGTATTGAGTGCTCTATAACTGCCAGGCAGTGGTTTATAGGCTGCTTTCAACCAGCTGTAATTAACTGAGGGAGACACAAAGACAAGATGCCTTTTGCTATAGTGTTGAGCAAGACAAAGTCCCTGCCCACGTGAAGTTTCTATTTAGGGAAAATCAGGACATAGGTTGAGAGTGAGGGTGTCCAATAATACATTAAGCAGACAAGTAAGACAGTTCAGATCCTGATAAGTATTGCATGAGAATTAAAAAGGAAGGGATATTTTTCATCTGATGTTTAGGAAATGCTCCTCTAAGGAGGTGACATTTCGGTGTAAATAGCAGGAATCCAGGCAGTAAATGTAAAAGCCCTTGGTGTGTTGGAGGAAGAGACAGAAGGCCAGGGTGGCTGGAACCCAGTGAGTCAGGGAGACAGTGGAGATGAATCAGAGACGAGCCAGACTAGGTAGGGCTTTGTAGGTCATGGTTAAAAAAAAGTCTGGAATTTATTCTCATTGCAGAAGAAACTGCTGAAGAATTTTAAGCAAGCAACTAACATGAGCTGGTTTTGTTTTCAAAAGGTTACGTTAGCTACCGGGATGGAGACTAAGCCATACAGGAGCAAGTGAGAATCAGTGTAAACAGCATTCCATATAGTCCCTGGTTCTTTCCTAATTCATTCCGTTTTGGATAAGTGTTGGGAATTTCACTGAGTGTGAAAGAGGTGACAAGAGTGAAGGCCACGTGGGCAGTCTTCTGGGAAACTGAGCACCTGGCGATATGGTTGGGATGTTTGACTTGTCCAAATCTCATGTTGAAATTTGATCCTCAGTGTTGGAGGTGGGGCCAAGTGGGAGGTGTTTGTGTCATGGGGGCGGATCCCTCACGGAATGGCTGGTTGCCCTCCCCATGAGAGCCTGGCACCCCCTCCACTTGCCATGTGACATGCCTGCTCCCCCTTCACCTTCCACCTTGACAGGAAGCTCCCTGGAGCCAGAGTAGATGCTGGCATGATGCTTCTTGTGTAGTCTGCAGAACTGTGAGCTGAATTAGCCTCTTTTTTCAGCCTCAGGCATTCCTTAATAGGAATGCAAAACTGACTGATACAGCTGGTTAAGAACTCTCCCTGGGTAGGTAAATGACTGTGTAAATTATTGCAGACCCATAATAGCAGGGATGTAAAGATTATGAATATGATGGGATCTTGTATGTACTCTGAACAAACCCAATTATTTACATTTCTCTGTGCTTGTTCATAATTTTATGTTTCATTCTTGCAAGAATTTTCTTCTTTTTTTGCTGGGTAGAATGGTAGGGAGTTTTCTTCTTATGTGTGTTAACCAAAGGAAAAAAATCAGTCACGCTTATTCTTGGTCTCTTATTTATTATTAAACACCTATTAATAATAATAGCAGTTCAATGAGTTTTAGCTATGAACTTGAACTTATTGAATTCTTATAACAATCCTATGACATAGGCAGAATTATTATTCCCATTTTACACACGGGGAAATTGAGGTGTAGGGAGGCAAAGAAACCTGTTGAAAGTGATAAAACTACTGTGTTTCCCTGAAAATAAGACAGGGTCTTATATTTATTTTTCCTCAAGAAGACACCCTAGGGCTTATTTTTAGGGGATGTATTCTTTTTTTTAAGTCTGGTACAACAGTCTACATTTATTCAAATATAGTTAAGTCGTCTTCTTCTGGAACATCATCATAACTCTCCAAACCCTGAATTCCATCCTGAATTTCTTGCGACTCTATTTTCTTTAGAACCATTGGCCCCAATCTCTCATGTCGAGCAATAGAGCTCTCATGGGGCAGATGAGAAGGGCTGCTCATTGTCTTTACAGCTCCTCGAAATGCATGGGTTGTGCAGATACGCTGCATAGCCACGCCCATCACTAGGTCTTATTTTCTGGGTAGGGCTTCTATTGCACAAATTATTAGAAATCCTGCTAGGGCTTATTTTGTGAGGAGGTCTTATTCTCGGGGAAACACAGTAGTAGGTGGCAGACCTGGAGCCTGATTCTAAGCCCTCCCTGACTCCTCATGTTCCTGTCCAATGTCTGTTATTCTGGGGTCAGTGCTAGATGCTGCAGAGATTAGAGATGGAATAAGACCCAGTATGCACTCTCAAAAAGCTTAAGATTTGGGGAGTGGGAGACATGGCTATAAAGAACACCATAACTTATTATAGCAGTAGAATGTAACACACTCTAAGTGAGATTACAAGTGGGAAACGAGAAGAGATTGGCTCTTACTGGGAAATTCCAGGCCAACAGCAAAGAGAAGGAGTGTTTGCACTGGGCCTGAAGGCTAAGCAAAGTTTCAGAAGGTGAAGAGAGGACGGAAGGGCATCTCAGGTGAGCTGCCAGCCCTGGGCAGGGAACTGGAGCTATCAAAAGCCAAGGTCCAGGCACTGGCTTTCCCTGCCCTGTTTCTTTCCTCTTGGCTTAAAGCAATCTGGGTCTGTAGGCTCTTCTGTCATGGGACTCTGGGTCTGTCTGGTTCATTCCTGTGAATCTGTCATCTGGATGAGCCTGCGGGTTGGAAGCCAGCACAGGCAGAAGTTCTTTTAGTGTAGCCTTTCAGAACACCACTTGAAAGCAGTGGATACTTGCCATGCAATTCATCATTGCTTCACTGTTCACATGTTGAATAGGCTCGAGTGCCTGCTATGTGCTAGCTTTAAAGGGACAGAGATGGAGAGGGCCCAGACCCCACCCTTAAGAAGTTCTCTGTCCAGCTGTGTTCCATTTCTCCCTGTGCTGCTTTCCAGAACTGTGGTCTTGGGCAATTTGCCTAACTTCCCTAAACCTCAGTTTCTTCATCTATAAAATGGGCATAGTGATTCCTTTAATCCCTATGCTGGAATGTACATGACATTTATATGTGTGTGTGTGTGTGTGTATGTGTGTGTAACATTTAGTGACATGCAATATTAATGCTCAGCTCAGTTTAGCTGACAATATTTATTAAGAAATGCCCGAGAGGCTGTGTGGGAGGAGCTGGTGGTCAAAGTAGGAATAGCATGTGGTGGCCCCACCACTGAAGAGCAGACAGTGGAGTGTGTTGCCTACAAGTGTGGGCTTTAGAGTCGGAGAACCTTTACTTTGAGGCCTGGCTCTGCCATGTGCTGGCTGTGGGCCTGGCACGAATTATTTTACCCGTTGAGCTTTGGTTTCTGCATCTGTAAAATAGGACAGTAGTAGTGTCTACTTTGGATTTACTCTGAGAATTCCTTAAGATACAGAACAGAAATCAATGAGCGCAGAGGCCAGCCCATGACACATATTTGGTAAATGTTGATTATTATTGTCTTTGCAGCTATGGTGACAGACACATAAAAAGGTGAGCTCAATAAAGGTGGGTAAAAAGCAGGAGCTTGGGCAGAGGGATCACAGAGGAGAGGCTTAGCCCAATCTTGGAGTTTCTGAAAGCTTTCCCAAAGAGCCGAGCCTTGATGAGTGAGCAAGAAAGAGTAGAAGGAAAGACATATGTGGAATCACCATTAATCATTAGGGAAAAACAAAATGAAAACCCCAAGAAGATATCACTGCATAGCCACTGGAAAGGCTAAGATGTAAAGGCCGACCATAGCAAGTGCTGACAAGGATGTAGAGCATCCGGCAGTCTCATGCTCTGCCGGTGGGAATGTAACATGGAGGGGAATCGCTTAGCAATTTCCTTAACATTTACACACATACAAGAAGGCTCACACCTATAATCCTAGCACTCTGGGAGGCCGAGGCGGGAAGAATGCTTGAGCTCAGGAGTTCAAGGCCAGCCTGAGCAAGAGTGAGACCTCGTTTCTACTAAAAATAGAAAAATTAGCCTGGCATCATGGAACGTGCCTGTAGTTCCAGCTACTCAGGAGACTGAGGCAGGAGGATTGCTTGAGCCCAGGAGTTTGAGGTTGCTGTGAGCTAGGCTGACGCCACTGCACTCTAACCCGGGCAAAAGAGTGAGTGAGACTCCTGTTTCAAAAAAGAAAAAACGAAACATATACCAATTATATGACCCAGACACTGCACTTCTAGGTATTCACTCAAGAGAAATGAGAACATGTGTCTGTAGGAAGATTTTTTTTTTTTGAGACAGAGTCTACTCTGTTGCCTAGGCTAGAGTGCTACCTTAAAAAACCCTTGCTTGTGAGCCATGGGGGAGTTTGGGTCTTAAGCACTAGCTTCCCCTACCCTTTGCTTCGAAACCTGCAATAAACACCCCTCTCTCCCACTGCAAATCTCAGCATCAGTGTCTGGCTTCACTGTGCCGTGTGAGCAGACCTCAGTTCAGTTTGGTGACATTTTGGCATCATCCCAGCTCACAGCAACCTCAAGCTCCTGGGCTCCAGTGATCCTCCTGCTTCAGCCTCCCAAGTAGCTGGGACTACAGGCATGTGCCACCATGCCAGGCTAATTTTTTCTATATATATTTTTAGTTGGCCAGTTAATTTCTTTCTATTTATAGTAAAGACGGGGTCTTGCTCTTGCTCAGGCTGGTTTTGAACTCCTGACCTTGAGCCATCTGCTCCCCTCAGCCTCCCAGAGTGCTAGGGTTACAGGTGTGAGCCACCATGCCCGGCCTCGTATGAAGATTTGTACACAAATGTTCATAGCAGCTTTATTTGGAATAGCCAAAACTGGAAACAGCTGAAATGTGTTATCTCCATACAATGGAATACGACTCATCAGTAAAAAGGAATGGATTAATGATATACACCACACCATGCATGCATCTCAAAATCATTCTGCTGAAAGAAGCCATAAAAAAAAGAGTACATACTATATGATCCTATTGATATAGAATTATTTTAAAATGCAAACTAATCTACAGAGACAAAAAGTAGAACAGTGGTTGCCTGAGGCTGGGGAGGACAGGAGAGAGGAATTGATTAGTAAAGGACTTGAAGAAGGTCCTTTTGAGGGTGATGAATATGTTCACAATCTTGATTGTGATGATGGTTTTATGGGTGTATATGTTCAAACTAATTAAACACTTTAAATATGTACAGTTTATTGCATGTCAGTTATATGTAAAAGCTTTTTTAAAATGTCATCAAACTGAACTGGGGTCTGTTTGAAATTTGCAGTGGGAGAGAGGGGTGTTTATTGCAGGGTTCAAAGCAAGGGGTAGGGGAAGCTAGTGCTTAAGACCCAAACTCCCCCATGGCTCACAAGCAAGGGTTTTTAAAGGCAGGGATACTCAGGAAAGCAGAAGTTGCAGGCAAAATCATAAACCTGTACATGGAGATTATACATTGGTTTGGCCTGTGGGTGTGGCTCTATCCAAGGCCCTCAGGAAGAAATTTATAACCTAGAACAGCAGTCAGAGTTAGGTCATTGGTTTCCCTTTATCTGGCAGGAGTTTCTGAAAATCAACTCAATAACTTATATTGTTATATTTGGTTTCTATATTTTAGTTTCTGTAGGGAAGCAAAACACCTTGTGACTGGCTTGCTTGGGAGACTATTGTTATTATCTTCTTGCTTACCAGGTAGGTAGCTCATGTACTTTTCAAGGCTAGCTAAGTGCCCTGAATTTCTCTGGAAGGGACTGGAGATTTTTCCTTTATTTCCATGCTTGGGTGGGGGCAGAGCTGGCAGGCCCCTAAGAGAGGTCCCTGCTCTATCTCAGGAAATGAAAGTGGAAGAAAAAATAAACATTTTAAATAAAAATACAGGTATAATGCATACAATAACACAAATATATGTTAGGTTCAAGCACTGAGGTACTGTTTTGGGATCTAGGAGAGGAAGTGACTGGAAAATATAAAAACAGTATTTCATCATTGTTGGGGGCAGGGGAACAACACTTCAGGCAGGAGGAACAGCACTTGTGAAGACACGGAGACATGGAACAGCACATTTGACCTGGGAACTGCAAATAGGCTAGTGATGCTTCTTAGGTTCTTAGGGAGAGAGGCAAGACCAGAGCACAGCATAGGTTCACTGCAGGCTGGATACAAGAAGGCTCACCTCCCCACTGAACTGCACCTTTCCTGCAGGGTCTAAGTGGGGTGGTTGAGGACCAGACTCCTAGATTAAAGTTTGTTTTATGAATCAGAGTCAGGCTTATCAATGGTTATTTTTTACTTAAAATGCCTCTACACACAGGGACCATTAGAGGAGCAAAAACAATGATTCTAAGGGAAGTTATATGGAATGATTATAAGATATCACATGCATGGAGCATTTCCTATGTGCCTGCTGTATGCACACGATTTGCATGCAGCCTCTAATTTGTTTCATGCAAAACATTCTGTGAGATGAGTGCAATGGAACTATTTATTGCTCTGTTTTACAGAGAAGAAACTGACGCTCAGAGAGGTTAAGCAGTTTGCCCAGTGTCACCCCCACTAATAAGTGGCAGAACTGGCCTCTGAACCCCGCACAGGTTGACTTAGTTCTGCTGCTTTTCTGATTTCCCAGGATGAGTTGAGGCTGCCATTGATACAGATGCATAATGTCAGCGAGATACCCGTCTCTATGTTCCTTAGTACTGATTCTGTTCTCTGGTTCATTAATTTCCTTTTCTATTACAAATGCGTCCCTTATAAACTTGAGGACTACATCTCAAAGTGCCTACTACTTCAAAGTGCCTTCAGGGTCACATTGCAGTGGGAGCTGAAGACATTCACAAAAATGCAGCAGGAAGAGCCTTTCTGTTTTGAAGGCAACTTGCAGTTTCACAGAGAAAGGCCTCCTTTGAATGATCAAGAAAGATTTCATGGACAGTATAGGGGCAGATTCCTGTAATGTTTGCAAGAAGGAGCTCTGCCTGCATTTGAATCCTGGCTTTACCATTTAATAGCAGTGGGACCTTGGGCTGGTTACTTAACCTCTCTGAATTTCTGTCTTCTCATCTATAGGGATAATAACAGGACTTGCCTCATAGGGTAACGAAGACGATTCAATGACATAATATACGAAAACCCTTCACACAGAGCCTGGTGCTCTCTCAAGTAGATGGTGGCAATGATGTTGTTAGAACAGGATATCAGGTGGCCTTAACTGGGTGGTATTTGCACAGTTGGAGAGAGGAGAGAGGGAAGTTAAAGTGGGTGGACCAGCCTCAGGAAAAGAATGGAGGTGACAGTGAATATGGATATGCTGGAGGCGTGCATGAGCTTGGCTGCACTGGAGGAGTCGTGAGATGCAAGGGTGGTTGAACAGGGCCTCTCGACTTGGGCAGATTAAAAACAGGCTGGTCATCTGGAGCCACTGCAGGACAAGGGACAGAGGGAGAGGAGTATCATTTTAGGAAGACCTGTCTGGCAATGGTGGCAGACGAGATGCAAGGGCAGAGGCCCCGGGGAGTGAGAAGATCAACTAAGAGGGTTTTGGAATTATCCCATTATGAGGTCGCAGGGCTGGGGTCTAAGGCAGTGGCAGTGGGATTGGAGGAAGGAATGGGCTAATCAGGTGTCTTGGAGGGAAAATCCTACAGTAGTTGATTACATCTTGGAAGGAAAGAACATCTTTCAAGTGCTGGCAGTGAGATATATAGGAATTAACCTGTTATTAGACTGAGGACTCAGCAATTTTAAAGCATCAACATCAATACTGCCCACTCTCACTTTCAATAGGGTTTGAAGAGGTACAGGGACTGTGGGTACTGGGAGAAGTAATAATAATGATCCCTTGTATATGTGGAGCTCTTGCCAATTTCTACTCGTCCTGTATGTTTTCTAATTTACTCCTTATAAGAAAGGACAAAGAACAGGTATCATCATGCCCCTTTGCAAATGGAAGAAACAAAGGTTATGGACTTACCCCAGGTACACAGCGCAGCCAGTTAAAGACTGAGCCAGGACGGAGGAGTCCAGGCTGCTCCCACTGGGCTAAGGTTCACAGGGGCACAAACAACAACTGCATTACAAGATGGTAACAAGAATGTCTGTAAAATCCAATTGGAAAATGACTACAATGCATGATACTAATTACTCTGCTCATTTTAAATTCCCAAATAGATAAGTCATTCATTCATCTATACGTCCATCCAACCATCTATCCATCCATCCATCCATTTATCCATTCAATCCATATTTGCTGGTGGCCTCTTCTATGCCAGGTATTGTGCTGAGCTCCTGAGAGGACAGTAGTACCTTGAGTAAGGTATATACAGACCCTGTCCTCAGGTGATTTAAGACCTACTGGGAATAGTCTCTGTTTCCAGTTATGCAAAACATGGAGCCCACAAGGTGATGTCGTCCCTCCCCGTCCTTCAGAAACAGATTTCAGGATAGATTGCTGACCCAGTGCCCTCTTAGCTAAATGTTGTCAAGAAATTAATTTAGTTGTTTGCTACAGATGTGTTTTTGCAGGCCTTTGAGAAGATGAGTATTAACAGGATCAAAGTAAGTTTTATGGGCTAAACTGGGTACAATTACTAATATTTCCTTCTGTCTTCCTGTGAGTGCCAGGGCCCACAGAGACCCTGGGTGTCCTGTTCACCACTGAGTGCTGAATGTCCAGCGACCATCACGTTACCCAATACTTAGAAGCCTCTCATTCAGTCAGTAGTAGCCACGTGGATGGCTGTCAATCCACAGTCACTGAGGTGCAAGTGATTTTACTGCTGCCCAAACAGGTTCATTTGCCTGCCGCTCAAGAAGAAGCCAATGCACTTGAGAGAACAGGGTTTGCAGCAGAGAAAGAGTTTAATTTGTCATAGCAGGGGGACAGGAGAAATTTCTCAAATTTACCTCCCCGAAAATTCGGGAGATGGGTTTTTAAAGAGAGTTTGGCGTAGGCAATTGGGTCTGCTAGGTGGCTGGGTTTGGAGAAGAACCATAGGGTTGTAGAAATTGTTCTTCTTTGCTGACCAGGTTCTTGGGTGGGGGTCACAAGACCAGTTGAGTCAATTCCTTGATACGGGCCTCTGGTCTGGGCGAGTCAGCCGTTCCACTGGAATTCGGGACCTGGAAGATAGCTCAGAAACTGCCCCTAGATTTCAAAAAGGTGCTATTATCTATGGAGACAGCTAAGAATCTTTATGGCCACCAGCTTTGTGGCTCCAGAGTGGCAATGACAGAGAAGCAAATGGGGACAGTGGCTAATTATTATTATTATTTTTAGCTAAGTCTGTGCCTTGTTTTTAGCTAGGCCCTTACCACAGTTCTCACCTTGCACCCCTTTATCGATTTGTAAAGTCGGTTTCAATTTCATGATGTTCTGTAAACCTTCAAAATCATTAAACTAAAAAATAGATAAAGCTAGTGGGAGTCTCAGTTGGTCTGAACCACCTGCCCATTTGGTTTAGAAGGTTTGTTCCAATGCTGCAGTGAGATTAGCATTCTTGCTTTCCTGATTTGAGGAAAAAATACAAGATTTTCAGATCAGATACAAAGTAGGAGGAATAGGTACCATTATTGGGAACCAGCAGTGCACTGACAACGTTGCGATGGGTCCAGGCTGGACTGGGTGCTTTATGTATGGCTCATCTTGATTCTTAGATGCCAGCACTGGTGAGGCTCCGGTCAGAGTCAGTCACACCCTTCAGAAACAATGAAGACAAGGCCATGTTAAATATACTGGTCCCTTTAAAAAGCTTTTTAATTTCATGCAGAGAACAAGGTCTTCTGAGACACTGCTGAGTGTTGCAATCCTTTTTGGTAAAGCAATCAGATAACACCCATTAAAATGTAAAATATTCCTGTTCTTTGACCCAGCAATCCCACTCTTGGGACTTTATCCAGCAGAAATAAAAAACATGAGCATGCAAAGACCTGTGTACAAACAACAACAAAAACTGGACACAAAGTGAAGACCCATCAGGAGAAGAATGGTTGAATTAGTTAGTGTACATCCACTGGGAAAGGTTATACAGCTGTTAAAAAGGAACACAATTAGAGCAGTAATAGTTGTCTTAGGGTGTCATTGAGGGAGGAAAATATGTATTAATAACAGCATCTCTGTTTTGGAAGACAAAATTCTTGCACTCTGTCTCTGTGTCTCTGTCACTGTCTTGGGGTCTCTCTGTCTCTCATTCTCTATATCTTTCTATTTATAAAATAGATACAGGTACATATCATGTATGTGTGTGTGTGTGTGTGTGTGTGTGTGTGTGATTTTATTAATATGGGGAAAAACAAGGAAGACCAAGTGACAAGTTATTGCCATGGGAGACCTGGAGGAAGAAGCAGGGCTTGGGGCTGATGTGAGGGGCACACAAAGCAAGTGCAACGCAGAGCCCAGCAAAACAAAACCCCAAACCCAGAACAAAACCCCAAACCCAAAAGACTTCACCAGAAAAAAAAGTCACTTCTTATCACCACGCTTATACATTTGTCCTAAATTATGTATTTGCGAGATGGGGTAAGGGGCAGCCTCGCTTTAGAAATGGGAAATTGTGGGAGAAAATGTGGGTCTCAGAAGTGTGGATGTGCACTTTTATCTGATTTAATCCTCACCACCACAACTCTCCAGGATAATGTTACTCTTTTAAAATATCTATATGGAAATCAAGGAACACAGAGATGAAAATCCTGCCCCATGAATCAGCAGAGAAGGGATTTGAACACAAGACTGGTTAAGAAGCCCATCCTGGCCAGGTGTGGTGGCTCACGCCTGTAATCCTAGCTCTCTGGGAGGCTGAGGCGGGTGGATTGCTCAAGGTCAGGAGTTCAAAACCAGCCTGAGCAAGAGTGAGACCCCGTCTCTACTATAAATAGAAAGAAATTAATTGGCCAACTAATATATATAGAAAAAATTAGCCAGGCATGGTAGCGCATGCCTGTAGTCCCAGCCACTTGGGAGGGTGAGGCAGAAGGATTGCCTGAGCCCAGGAGTTTGAGGTTGCTGTGAGCTAGGCTGACGCCATGGCACTCACTCTAGCCTGGGCAACAAAATGAGACTCTGTCTCAAAAAAAAAAAAAAAAAAAAAAAAAAAAAAGAAGCCCATCCTGCTGTGCGTGGGGGGGTGGGGGGCGCAGGGACTACATAGGAATCTCTGTACCTTTCTCTGTTTTGCCATGATTCTAACACTGTTCTAAATAAATAGTCTTTTTATTAAAAAGCTCATACTTTTTTTTTCTTTTTGGAGACAGAGTCTCACTCTGTTGCCCAGGCTAGAGTGCCATGGCGTCAGCCTAGCTTACAGCAACCTCCAATTCCTGGGCTCAAATAATCCTTCTGTCTCAGCCTGCCGAGTAGCTTGGGACTACAGGCATGCGCCACCAAGCCTGGCTAATTATTTTTCAATATATTTTTAGTTGTCCAATTAATTTCTTTCTATTTTTTAGTAGAGATGGGGTCTCGCTCTTGCTCAGGCTCAGGCTGGTTTCAAACTCCTGACCTCGAGCGATTCGCCTGCCTTGGCCTCCCAATGTGCTAGGATTACAGGTGTGAGCTACCGTACCTGGCCAAAAAGCTTATACTTTTTTTCCTACGGTTATTTGTTAACTTCCAACCATCTTGAATTCCACTGGTATTCTGTATTTTTATTTATTTATTTTTCATTTTTTTATATTTTTGAGGTAGGGTCTTGCTCTGGTGTCTCAGGTAGAGTGCAGTGGCCTCATTGTAGCTCACAGCAACCTCAAGCTCCTGGGCTCCAGCGATTCTCCTGCCTCAGCCTCTCAAGTAGCTGGAACTACAGGCACACTCCACGACACCCGGCTAATTTTTCTATTTTTAGTAGAGACAGGGGCTCGCTCTTGCTCTGGCTGGTCTTGAACTCCTGACCTCAAGCCTCCCAGAGTGCTGAGATTACAGGTGTGAGCCATCTGCCTGGCCAGTATTCTGTATTTTTAAAGGGAAAGGCATCTGAAATAGTTTGTGGAACCCTATTTTTGGTTATTTTAAAAAACACCCGGGTGGTCACAGCTCTGACCGTTCTCATTTAACCTGCTTTCTTTGTGGGTCTCACTTGCCAACTTTCTCCCTCAGATCCTCAGGGCTGTGGAAGGAAATTGCTCACTCTCCATAATCTGGGTCTTGGAGATAAATGTAGGAAATAGGCAAAAATGAGCAGAGGAAGGAACAACCCAGTCTGTCTTTAAGTCATGCTTTGCTTCCTGTGATTCTACTCCTGTGTCTTGGTCCATGCCGGCTGCTCATGGTTCTGGAGGCTGGGAAGTCCAAGATCAAAGGATGGGCAGGTTCCATGTCTGGGTTGGGCTCGCTTCCTGGTTCACAGGTGGCTGCCTTCTCTCTGCGTCTCCACACGGCCCCAGGGATGAACGAGCTCTCTGGAGTCCTCTCTATTAGGACACTCATCCCATGCATGGAGGCTTCACCCTTAGGACCGAATCGCTTTCCCAAAGCCTCACCTTCTATTACTGTCACCTTGAGGGTAAGATTTGCAACATATGCATTTTTTTTTTTTTTTAGGATATCTTCAGTCAACATATAAATTTTGAGGGGACATAAATATACAGTCTATAGGATGCTGCTGAGTACAGGAAGGAATGAATACAGCCGAGAGCTGAAGATTGGTCCAGGCCTTACTCCAGGGGAAAATGCTTTTAGCTGGTTTTTTTTGTTTTGTTTTTTGAGACAGAGTCTCGCTTTGTTGCTAGAGTGAGTGCCGTAGCATCAGCCTAGCTCTCAGCAACTTCAAACTCCTGGGCTCAAGTAATCCTGCTGCCTCAGCCTCCCGAGTAGCTGGGACTACAGGCATGCGCCACCATGCCCGGCTAATTTTTTCTATATATATTAGTTGGCCAATTCATTTCTTTCTATCTATAGTAGAGACAGGGTCTTGCTTTTACTCAGGCTGGTTTCAAACTCCTGACCTCGAGCAGTCCGCCCGCCTCGGCCTCCCAGAGTGCTAGGATTACAGGCGTGAGGCTAGCGGGTGGCTTTTAAAAGTTGCTATCATTTTGTCAAGGAACAAAAGTACTTAAATTATTTCCATTTTGGATCCATTTGTTTCTTCCCACACCCGGCACATCAGGGTAAGACCGCGTCACCCACTCCGTGTTGGCAGTGCTGCCTTTGGCGCTGGAGACCTGCCTGCTGTCCACCGCTGCAGGATTCATCCGTCTTCATCCTGTTTATACAGACACAGCGAAAGCGTCCCCGGAGCATGTCCTGGT
Organism: Microcebus murinus; assembly: GCF_040939455.1. Classification (NCBI taxonomy): domain Eukaryota; kingdom Metazoa; phylum Chordata; class Mammalia; order Primates; family Cheirogaleidae; genus Microcebus; species Microcebus murinus. The sequence continues at coordinate 14,751,367 of NC_134122.1, read as the reverse complement.
GGTTAAAACCAGCGCAAACGGCAGCCTGAAGAGTGGCCCGGCTGGGCCCAGGAGTCTGGGCTGGCTTCCAGAAGCTGAGAGGTCCATATTCCTAGGGATTGGTTCTGCCTTATAGCAGGGTTTTGTTTTGTTTTTATTTATCAAATGCTTATTCAAAGCCAGGACTAGGTTAGATAGAGTTTTTTTTTTTTTTTTTTGAAAACGGATCTCACTCTGTCGCCCAGGCTGGAGTACACTGGTGCATTTATAGCTCACAGCAGCTTCAGAGTCCTGGGCTCAAGCCACCCTCTTTCCTCAGCCTCCTGAGTAGAGATTTTTTTTTTTTTTGATTAAAGTGCAATTCCCATAACTTAAAATTGACCATTAACTAAATACCATTACTGGCATTTAGTTCATTCATGATGTTGTGCAACTATTATGTCTGTTTGGTTTCAAGACATTTCTTTACCCCAGAAGGAAACCCTGTACGATCTCTCCCCATGAGCCCACAGGGGAGGAAAAGATTTCTTTTCTTTCCCCATCGCTAGGTTCATTGCGGATACCCTTGTAACGATAGATAGATTAATAAGAGAAAAGCACGATAAGTTCATTCAATATAAGTTTTACATGGCATGGGAGCCTTCAGAAATGAAGACCTGCAGAAACATGGAAACCTCCGTATTTTTATGACAGCCACGCAGAAGTATGACTTGGGGACAGAAGGGTATGATATAAAGATGAAAAGCCGAGGGGAACTTAACAAGGCCTATTTGTTCAGATCCTTCTTGGTGTTCCTGTGTGACATTACTTCCCTTTAGGTGCAGGGCAGGATAGAGGCAGAGATAGGGAGAACTGAAGTGGTCTTCTTATATTTTTAAATGCCAAGGTGCCATATTTTAGGGTAGCGTGTCCTACACCTGTGATGCCCCTTCCCCAAGTCCTTGGCCACCACTGCTTTCTATCTCTCTGAATTTACCTATTCAAGATGCTTTATATAAAGGGAATTCATATACTGTGTGACCTTTTGTGGCTGGCTTCTTTCACTTAGTGTGTTTTCAGGGTTCATCTATGCTGTAGTATGTGTCAATCCTTTGTTCCTTTTATGGCTAAATTATATTCCATTTATGGGTGTTCCACATTGTGTTTATCTACTCATTAATTGATGGACATTTAGGTTGTGTCAATTTTGGCTATTGTGAATAATGCTGGGATGAACTTTTATCAACAAGTATTTGACCTTTTGTTTTTAATTCTTTCGGATGGAATCACTGGACCATAGGGCAATTCTGTGTTTGATTTTTTTGAGGAAGATACAGAAATTTTTGACTTCCACATTTTGTGGCAATTTTCCGCTTCCCTGACTCTTTTCTTTATTCTGTCTTCCATGGAAATTTATACTTTTTAGTAGATAGAGAGTTTTGAAAGGTGCTACCTTGTGATCATTAAACGCATGAATTCTTAACTAGGGGGTCAGGCTGCTTGGGTTCAGAGTCCACCTTTTCCACCTACTAACTGGTTGATTGTAGGCAAGTTGTGTAACCTCTCTGTGCCTTCATTTACTCTTCCATATTGAGAATGATAATTTCCATCTCACAGGGTTGTGTTGAGGAGTGTGACCAGGGATGTATACATAGTGCTTAGCGTGGTGCCTAGCATGTAGTAAATACATACAAATATGTTTCCAATGGCAATTACTGTAAATAGCTGTATTAGTTTGCTTGGGCTGCCCTAACAAAATACCATAGATCGGGTGGCTTAAGCAATAGAAATTTATTACTCACAGCTCTGGAGGCTGAGAAGCCTAGGATTAAGGTGCTTCCGGTGAAGTAGGTTTCATGTTGAGCCCTTTTTTTTTTTGCTTGGAGGAGGCTGCCGACTTGCTGTGTGCTCACACGACCTCTTTTTTGTGCACATGTGGAGGGGGGTGAGAGAGAGAGAGTGAATGCCCTGATGTCTCTTCATATAATGGCACTAATCCTATCAGATCAAGGCCCCACCCTTAAGACCTCATTTAACCTTAATTTTCTCCTCCTTATCTACCCTATCTTCAAATACAGTCACTTTAGGGGTTAGAGCTTCAACATATGAATTTGAGGGTGGGGGGAACAGAGTTCAGTCCTTATATATAGTCTTTTTATTTGGGACTAGAAGTTGCGTTTTAGCATCATGATGTCTTAGGGCTGGAAGGAAATTTGGAGTCCATCTAGTCCAGGGGTTCTCTGCCTCAGCATTATTGCCATTGATATTTCAGGCTAGAAAATACTTTATTGTGAGGGTACATGCACTGTAGGATGTTTAGCAGCATCCCTGGCCTCTGCCTACTAGATGCCAGTAGCACATTTGCCACCCCTTGCCCAGGTGTGACAACGAAAAATGTTTCCAGACATTTCCGAATGTCCCCTAGAGAGGCAAAATTGCTGGAGTTGAGAACATTTGATCAAGTCTAATACCCTTTTTGGATCCAGATAGTAGAGTTTTATGATGTAGATACTCTTGTCCAAGCAATGTTCCTATCCCATCTCTTCATCTTGGTTCCTAGGTTCCTGCTCTCTTTTTTTGCAGATGTCTTACAGTTTTCTGTTCACACACAACCCCATGCCTAAATACAGTTCCCCAATTTTATTGCACTGGCAATAAAAACTGTGTCGGATGTGCTTGAGATGAAGCCAAGGGAAACACGATTATGAGCTTCCCAAAGCATTAAAGAAACCTCCCCCATGCAAAATGGATTTCATTTTCCTCAAGGCATTCCTGTCCTGGAAAGATGCCTACTCACTGCCAATTGAAGTGAATGAGAAAGTGTCACTTTCACTTACAACGAGGAAAATGCTTCAGGTGGTTGACTAGAAATACCCTCCAAAGAACAGCCCTTCCCTCTGCTACCAAAATGAGGAGGGGTTTGTGTCAGCCCAGAGATCATTGACTGTAAGGTTTTCCTGGAACATTATCTGTTTCCAGGGACCGATGGTTTCCCCTTTATTATCATGTCAAAGAGTACACAGAAAATAATGAAAGGGCCCAGCAGAGTAAAGCAGACCAGGTGACAAATGACATTTCAATTTTCTGAAAACTGAAGTTAGCACTTCTTTTGATGGGACTGAGGGGAAAAAAGAAGGCATAGTTCTGCGTCGAATGTTCTTAGATGAATTTCTTAGTATAGAGGTGTACTAAGACATCAGGCGTTCCTGATGATGCAGGTGTCTCTTATTGTCTAAGGAGGACACTGTGTGTACAGTCTGTGTTCATATTCAATTGCTTCTCCTGCGTCTCTAGGGCATAGAATGGAAATTGTTAATGCTGGGGATAGTCTAGTCCTGTGTGATTCCCAACTCTGCACATGAGAATCCCCCGAGTAGCTTTTAATATAATTAGCCCATTCCTCCCCCTCCCTTTTAAATGTATTGTAGACCCCTAGCCCAGAGGGAAGATGATTTTCTCAAGTGCTAGGCAGTAGCAGAAATAGGACTCGACCCCATTTATCCTATACATTTAAAAGGAGCTAAGTAAAAAATGAAGGATTCCCTTCCTAATAAAGGACTTTCTTTACCTGACCTTGATGGCCAACATCTGAAATTTCTCAATAAACTAAATAATTAAATCCAAAATTGTAAACCTGTCATTGCCACTGGGAAAACAGTTTCAATCATGTGTCTTGTTGCCCCTAGGCCAGCCCTCCTTTTCTGAATACAAAAGATACTATTGGGCCTGGCACGGTGGCTCCCGCCTGTAATCCTAGCACTGTGGGAGGCCGAAGTGGGGAGGATTGATTGAGCTCAGGAGTTCAAGACCAGCCTGAGCAAGAGTGAGACCCTGTCTCTACTATAAATAGAAAAAAATTAGCCAAACAACTAAAAATAGAAAAAATTAGCCAGACATGGTGGCACATACCTGTAGTCCTAGCTACTTGGGAGGCTGAGGCAGGAGGATGGATTGAGCCCAGAAGTTAGAGGTTGCTGTGAGCTAGGCTGACGGTATGGCACTCTAGCCTGGGCTACAGAGTGAGACTCTGTCTCAAAAAACAAACAAAACAAAACAAAAAAACAAAAGATACGATTGTTATCATTATATTTGCAACCATTATTCAGAAATTTGTCCTGGACAGATAGATGCATAACCCATATTTGACAGGCCAGCCACTCCATTAATTGAGCTCCTTTCCTGAATAAAGGAAACGTAATAAACTGTATTTAGAAATGAGAATTATCATTACCTAATGCATTTCACAAAGAAACAGCCATGTCAGTTGCAGTCAAAGTTCACCCATGGTTCTAATGGAGCAGGAGGCAGGAGACAGAGGCATATTTGAGAAAATCTGGGGAAAAAATTAATATCTTCCTGTTACTGTTAAAAGATAATTTTTAGAAAAAGGCAAAATCCTGACTCTCACAAAGATGAAAATGTGTTAAGTCAGATGAAAATGTGTTAAGGATCATATTCTACTCAATCAACAAGGAACCAGGTAGGTGTTATAACCAGTTCAAAAGAACCAAAGAACAGGCTAATTTATAGATCAGGAATATTAAAATGAATAGGTAAAGAAAAGTAACTGATTTTTCCATGAGAGAGAGGGAAGTCAATTGGACTTCTGTGAGATGGAATAGAATTTGCATGTGTGTCAGTTATTATTTTTGCATTGTTACCAGTTACCTACTATTAGAGTTGTAAAATAGGTCAAAGATAATGAAAGACTGGATTCAGAGAACCTGGAGAGGGAACCTCTGGACAATGCCCCTTTCCATCCAAGCCTACCTTTTTTAAAGAATGTTTATTTTTTATTTCAAAATATTAAGGGGGTACAGATGTTTTTGGTTACATGGATCGCTTTTTGTAATGCTTGAGTCATGGCTGTGGGTGTGCCTGTCACCCAAATAGTGTTCACTGTACCCATTAGGTAGGTTTTCGCCCTTCTCCTTTTCCCCCCACCCCCACCACCTTTTTTTCCTGCTTTATTCTCTCTCCTGAAGAGGAAGCAGTGAGAATTCAGGTTCTCAATTAACCACAGTTTTCAAGCACAAAGAAAGTGACTGGCTACTCCTCGTTCTCAGGCGTTACAGTACAGAAAATGAACCTGTACAGCAGCAGCTGATTTCTAATGAAATCTGGTCCAGTGAATGGCTGTGCTTGAAAACACGAACTCTATTAATATTACAGAAGGGCCCTGAAAAATGACTGAAAATTCGGCCCATTAGTTATCCAGATGTTCATCCCTCGATGCCAAATATCTGATATTTTATCGACTTTTTGAAAGTATCAACCAGATGTTCTGCTCAATTTGAACTGAGAAGGGGATTCATCCAGCACTTTGCTGGTTAGCAATTCAGCTGCCCTGCGAACTGAAAATATCCACTGCATATATAGATTTTAAGCTCAGGGTCATTGCCATATTATCTGGTGGCTGATGACTACTAACCTTCCTGGTTAATAAATCTTCCTTTCAAAGAAGAGGCTGACACAGACTGGTGCACAGTAGGTTCAATACATATTTGCTGAATTGCACCCAGGTATTTGATTCCTCAGCAACCAAGGAAAGTTGCTTCACTTCCTAGGGAGGTAGACATATTGGACAAGCAGGTAAGAAGCTTCTAAGAATGTCCTTGAAAGGGAAATCCCCTTGGCCCCCGTGGGATTGGATCAGGCATCTAGATTTACAGTATTTACTCGGCTGCCATTTCTATTGTCTAAAAATAAAGCAAAGCAGCTTGGAGTTGGCTAGTGAGTCTACACCCTTTGGTGTTCAATTACTTAGTAGCTTGGCGTACGATGCTCAGTGTGTAAAGATCTGGTGACTCCACAAAGGAGCACATCAGAAGCAGGATTTAAAGATAGAAATCCCATGTAGCAATTTGCCTTTTTGCAGTATTTATAAAATCAGCCATCTGGATGCTCATTGTCCAAATAAAATGATCTCTCTTACGATTGTGGGCTTTTTCTCAAAGGCAGCATTTTCTAAACTATGTTCCGAGGAATAGCAGCTGTTAATAGGTTTTCTAAGAAAAAGAGGAGGAATTGTGGTCAATACGTTTGCAAATTGTTGGGTGAAATTAAGTGACGTAGGTTTCTTGGCTGTAGAAATCTTTAATAGGCTAAAGCATATTGTGACTCTCCGTGGGCGTGTGAATCCTGCCTGGACTGTGCTTCTTGCCCTCAGTTCTGCTGTTGACCAGTGTTTGTTTGTTTTAACTATTTACTTATTTATTTAGAGAAAGGGTCTTGCTGTATTGCCCAGGCTGGTCTCAAAATTCTGGCCCCAGGCAGTCCTCCCAGCGTGGTCTCCCAAAGTGCTGGGACTACAGGTGTGAGCCACCCCACCCTGCCTGCTTTATTTTTAATTTCTTTCTAGTGCTTAGACCTGGTCGTGGCAAACGTTTTATGTACAGGGCTAGATACTAAATGTTTTAGCTTGTGCAGGCAATACAGTCTCTGTTGCAACCACTCAACTCTATCACTGTACCCCAAAGCTGTACACCAAAGTTGTGCCCCTAAAGCTATCATAGACAAATACCTAAATGAATGGATGTGGCTGCGTTTTATGTAAACTTTATTTATGAAAGCTGAAATTTGAATTTCAAATCATTTCCCGTGCCATGAAATATTATTCTTCTTTTGAATTTTTGCCCCCAACGATCTAAAAATGTCGAGATCATTCTTAGCTCAAGGGCCACAAAAAACTGACACTGGGTTGGGTTTGGCCTGAAGCTTTGCTCACCCCTGGCCCAGACAAATGACAGGCATGTAAAAGGTGGTCCCACCACAGCTGACTTTTTGATTGCTGTGGGAGGAGAAAGTTTCAGCTGTTTGACCTTGATCTTACGCTTGATCTTACATCTTGAATGTCAGTCCCCCAAGATAGCACCCCATGGGTGAGTTGTATTCTTTCGTGGAAAGCTGGTGGAGGAGCTGTGAGCAGAGAAAGGACAGTGATGCTTGCAGAACAAAACCCACAGATGACCCCTAAGGAGTGAAACTATTTTTCCCTGTCTAATAAAAATAACTCTTGTTTTTATTCTGATAATAAAAGAGATAAAATTAATGCTCATAATTTAATAATGAATAAAATTAATGCTCATAATTTTTTAATTAAAAATACTGAAAGTTATAAAAGAGAGCAAATGGCATTTAAAAGAATGCCGCCAACCTCAGTCACCGCTAAGAACATTCTTTCAGGTGTCCCTCTGTCCCCCTTACCTCCTCTCCTCCTCCGCCTGTGCATCGTGCTTGTCAAAGAGAGGCAAAGTGCATTTGGGGATCTGGTCTCTTTTCTCGAGCATCTCTGCTCTCTTGGGGCCACCTCCTTCCCCTAGGGATATTAGAGGGAGTTCTTTTCCTTCTAGAGTGTGAATGGAGGGAGACTTCAGGCGGAACTGTGCGTGGCTCTGCCCCGGGGGAGAAGTGGAAGCTTAAGGGAAAATAATGCTCGACAGATGAGATGTAACTTGTGTAATTTGGAGCTGCAGTAATGAGAATAGGCTGTAACAGAACGTCTAATCTGATTCAACCAACACACGTTTTGATTCCTTTTGTGCAGATGGCTCTGCTAGGTGCTGAGGAAACCAAGATGCATGAAGCATAGTCGCTTCCTTTAAGGAGCTTCCCGTCTGGTTGGGGAGAGAATTGCAAAGAGATTATAGCACAGACCAGCCTGTGTCCAATGCATGAGCCAAGTGCTGTGGGAACACAAAGGAAAAAGCAATTAAAATGCAATTATCAATTAATTTAGCCTGGTCTCTGGCACAAGTAAGAGGGCATCCTGTCTGCCTTCCACTCTAGCCCCACCTGGGTCCTCTTCCACTTGCTCGTTCTGTTTTGGGTTCCTGGGACGGGGCACCTGCTCTCCTGAGTGCTTTTGCTTGGATTCTCTCCTTCCTCCCTGGTGAACTCACACTTTTAGGTCTCGAATATCAATGCTGCCCTTTGCCTGGCCTCTTCCTCGGGCACATGCCTCTCTCTTAGCTCATTGTTTTCTTTGCTATCACCCCACCCCTCACAGTTCATAACATATTTGCTGCCTGTCTGGCTGGGTAGGGATCACGCCTGCTTTATTTGCCCAGCACTCGCTGTGCTCTGTGAATACCTGCTGAACGAATGAAAAACAAATGGCTGTTCAATGAGAGAATAAGCCTGATGTTAAGAAAAGGGAATCGAGGCTGGTTGTGCCAGTTAAGACAGGGTGGGCTCTGGCGACTTAGCCAAGAGAGTCGCTGAAAGCTGGATTGGGTCTTGGAACAAAAAAACGGCGTGAGAGGAAACACGGGTGGGTGACTTCGCATCAGTCTGTGGTTTACTGAAGGGCGATGTTCCCATGCTCCATTCTTAGTGTTGACAACGTGCCGTTCCGTACCATGTGAACGTGAGAGCCAGACAGGCGCAGGGCACGTGGGAACTCTGGGTACTGTCATTGCAACTGTTCTGTAAATCTAAAATTATTCCAAAATACAAATCCTTATTTTAAAAAGGGCAGAAGATTAGAAGAGACAAAAGAATTCAGCCGGTGCGTTTGGGCAAAACAAAACTCTCTCATGGAAAGTGTGAATATTAACGTCTTTTTCAGAGTTTTGTTTAGAACTCCTTTCAGAATGCTGTTATCATTCATGACTTTTTTATTTTTTTTGTGGTTGTGTGCTATCCAATCAAGAAAGGCTTTTCAGGCCAGGCGCGGTGGCTCACGCCTATAATCCTAGCAATCTGGGAGGCCGAGGTGGGTGGATTGCTCGAGGTCAGGAGTTTGAAACCAGCCTGAGCGAGACCCTGTTTCTACCAAAAATAGAAAGAAATTAATTGACCAACTAAAAATATATATATACAAAAAATTAGCCGGGCATGGTGGCACATGCCTGTAGTCCCAGCTACTTGGGAGAGTGAGGCAGGATTGCTTGAGCCCAGGAGTTTGAGGTTGCTGTGAGCTAGGCTGACCATGGCACTCACTCTAGCCTGGGCAAGAAAGTGAGACTCTGTCCCCCCCAAAAAAGAAAGGCTTTTCTGTGGATAGCCAACCCAATCACATTTGGTAGATATGTGATAAGAGCCAGGAAACCACAGATACTATACTGAGCTTTTTGTCTCTACCCAGACAGCCAAAGATTGGAAATGAACAACAACAAAGTTAATCACATTCAAAAAACGACAAGAAAAATACTAAAAGATCTTTCCCCCTGTATACCAAGTTCCATTATATGATTAAACTGGAGCATATTTTGTATTTTTCAAGAAATATCAGGTCACAATTTATTTTATTTATTTATTTTTTTGAGACAGAGTCTTACTCCGTTGCCTGGGTTAGAGTGCCATGGCGTCAGCCTAGCTCACAGCAACCTCAAACTCCTGGGCTCAAGTGATCCTCCTGCCTCAGCCTCCCGAGTAGCTGGGACTACAGGCATGTGCCACCATGCCCAGCTAATTTTTTTTCCTATATATATTAGTTGGCCAATTAATTTCTTTCTATTTATAGTAGAGACGGGGTCTTGCTCTTGCTCAGGCTGGTTTCGAACTCCTGACCTCGAACAATCTGTCCACCTCGGCCTTCCAGAGTGCTGGGATTACAGGCGTGAGCCACCGTGCCAGGCCTCAGGTCACAATTTAAAAATTCTTAAAGCCTGACGTGATGTTAATTGAATAATGACAAACTGTTTTTCCAGAATCTCAAGGCATCTCAGTTCAGTCTAGGGCACTTATTAAGCATCTAGTGAATGTATGGTACTGTAGGAGCAACAGCGGACGCATTCTAAAATAAATGAAACCCTGCATCTGCGATCAAAGAATTCCATTTTCAAAGGAGAGGATCTCTTGTGATCTCAAGAGTATTTTCAAAGTCTCCCCCCCAAAAAGGAGGTTGCAAAATTAATTCCCATTCCTTTACTTTAAATAGTAAATGCATGTATTAATAGTATATAATGTGTTTAAGCATAATTTGCAAAGTCAAGTTACACTGAAATCAGACCACAGTATCAGAACTTATGACTCATTCTGCTGATACCTGATTTTTTTTCCTTTTGTTTTATAACTTGTAATCATTATAAGCCGAGCCGTGGCCTATGATTAAATCTTGGCTGCTCAGGTGCAGAACGGTGAAGCCTGAACATAATTAACAGGCTCTTCTCAAACCAGCTGTTGGGAAGGACCAAGAAAACTGTCAAGTTTCCAGCCCTTCCTGTCCTCCCCTGGGTTAGAGTTTCTCTCCCTTAGCTCATACTAAAGTCACCTGTGCCTGGACACCACCAAAAACCAATTTGAGATTTTAATCCCTGGGGATATGCATTAGGCTATGATTGTAAATGACTTTGTGTTAAACTACAAGATCAAGATTGCTACTTTTTTATGCTGTGAACATGCTGAAAGACTGAGCAGGAAAAATGGAGCTCGACTCTCAGAACATTCCATCTGAAGGGCCCCCTTTGAACATAGCAACTGTTCAGTTGGTGGAATTTGGTTATACAAGTAATGAGTATTTTGTGAGAAATCCTCTTATGGGCTCCGTAGCATTAACAATCTCTTGCAACAAAGACAGCTGAAATGAATAGGGGAAGAGTAGAAAATGTCATCTGAAAAAAATGCCAACAATGGTCACTACTAGCACATTCAGCCATCCTGGTTTGCCTGGGACTGTCCTCATTTCAGTACTGAAAAGTCCACATCCCAGGAAACCATCAGTCCTGGGCAAACAGGGGTAGCTTGTCACTCTACCACTACCCTGCTTTATGGAGATTGCAAGGGTTGAGAAGGCATTTGCTGCCCAGTGCTGAGCAACAGAGATAGTCTCCCCTTCTTTTTTTTTTTTTTTTTTTGAGACAGGGTCTCACTTTGTTGCCCAGGCTAGAGTGAGTGCCGTGGCGTCAGCCTAGCTCACAGCAACCTCAAACTCCTGGGCTCAAGCGATCCTCCTGCCTCAGCCTCCCAAGTAGCTGGGACTACAGGCATGCACCACCATGCCCGGCTAATTTTTTGTATATATATTTTTAGTTGGTCAATTAATTTCTTTCTATTTTTAGTAGAGACGGGGTCTCGCTCAGGCTAGTTTCGAACTCCCAACCTCGAGCAATCCACCCGCCTTGGCCTCCCAGAGTGCTAGGATTACAAGCGTGAGCCACTGCGCCCAGCCTTCTCCCCTTCTTATCCAGAGCATTAAAAGCTGGGTACTATGATACTGAAGAGTGACTGCTACAAGAACATGACACAGAAGAGAAAAACACCTGTATAGAATGAGCTGGTGTGGGCAAAGGACATGAACAGAAACTTCTCAAAAGAAGACAGAATAATGGCCAACAAACATATGAAAAAATGTTCAACATCTCTAATCATCAGGGAAATGCAAATCAAAACCACAATGAGATATCACTTAACTCAAGTGAGAATGTCCCCAAGCAAAAAGTCCCCTAGCAACAAATGCTGGTGTGGATGCGGAGAGAGAGGAACACTCCTACACTGCTGGTGGGACTGCAAACTAGTTCAACCTCTGTGGAAAGCAATATGGAGATACCTCAAAGCGATACAAGTAGATCTACCATTTGATCCAGCAATTCCACTACTGGGCATCTACCCAAAAGATCAAAAGTCACTTTATGAAAAAGACACCTGCACTCAAATATTTATAGCAGCACAATTCACAATTGCAAAGCTATTGAAACAACCCAAGTGCCCATCAATTCATGAGTGGATTAATAAAATGTGGTATATGTATACCATGGAATACTACTCAGCTTTAAGAAACAATGGTGATATAGAGCCTCTTGTATATTCCTGGATACAGTTGGAACCCATTCTACTAAGTGAAGTATCTCAAGAATGGAAAAACCAGCACCACATGTACTCACCAGCAAATTGGTATTACAGATCAACACCTTAGTGGACATATAGGAGTAACATTTATCGGGTGTCGGGAGGGTGGTAGGGGGGAGGAGGGGATGGGTATATACAACCACAATGAGTAAGATGCGCAACGTTTGGGGGATGGACATGCTTGAAGCTCTTACTCGAGGAGGGAGGGGGCATGGGCAATATAAGTAACCTTAACACTTGTACCCCCATAATACGCTAAAATAAAAATAAATAAATAAATACAGGAAATCTGAAAACTAAAAAAAAAAAAATAGAATGAGCTGGTGTATTGGATGCATGATAACCATAACCATAATGAACAAAGCAGTGTTTTTTGTTTGTTTCTTTGTGTTTGCCTATGGTTCTTTAATGTTAATGTTAACTATATATTAAGATGGGAAATAGCTTTGTTTTAAGGAATGCACCCTTAAAATATTATTCACTAGCAAGGTATTTAACCTGTACAATGAAGCCAGGAAACTCTGGCCGATTTTCCCACTATGTTTTCTGAAAGGGCCATAGTTAATGTCTGATTGTTATTTATTTTTGAGACAAGGTTTCACTCTGTCACCTGGGCTAAAGTACAGTGGTGTTGTCATAGCTCACAGCAACCTCAAACTCCTGGACTCAAACAATCCTCCTGCTTCAACATCCTGAGTAGCTGGGACGATAGGCATGCCACCATGCCAGGCTAATTTTTCTATTTTTTGTAGAGACAGGGTTGCTGTGTTGCTCAGGCTGGTCTCGAACTCCTGGCCTCAAGCAGTCCTCCCACTGCAACTTCCCAAAGTGCTGGTATTACAGGCGTGAGCAGCCATGCCCAGCCTGGCTATTGTTAATAGCAATGTCTGGCTCATCAAGTTAACCTTTTCCATTATCTTCCAGTGGCTGAGACTTAAGGGAGTGGAGTAATTTAGTGGCATTCACTGCAGGAGCTGTGTAGACACTGTCACTATGCTTTTAAAAAATCTTTTTGAAGTAATAGATGCTCATTATAAAAATTCAAACAATACAGAAATGTAGACAGTAGAAGCCCATTTCCTCAAACTGCCATCCTACCCCAAGTTTGATGTATATACTCCCAGTCTTTTGTTGGACATATATTAACACGTATGTTTTTAAAAATAAATTGGATGGTATTATGTATGCTAATTATAGTCTATTTTTTTCACCCAGACAACATATCATGGCCATCTTTCTATATCAATAATAAAGAATTATCTCATCCTTTTTTGAAGACTGCATAATTTTCCATTGGTTATATCTCATTATATCTTTTTTTTTTAAATCAGTTCCCTAGTGATGGACATTTAGGCTGTATGACATTCTTGCTGTCATAAAGAATGCTGCAGGAAATATCTTTTTTCATTTTTGCATATCCATCCAATTATTTCCTCTGTACAAATTCTTAAAAGTGGAATTGCTGAGTTAAAGGCTTCCAGCTAGGTTTAGAATGTAGGAGATAGGCGAGTCTGAGTTAATTTTATGGGGTCCATTTTTGAGACTGAATTAAAATTTCTTAACTTGAGGAAAAAAGAAAATATAATTCAGATGATAAAGTGGAAAAAGCAGCAGACTGGGAGTTAGAATACTTTGGTTCCAGTCCTTGTTCACTTCCCAACTAACTGGTTGACCGTTGACAATCTCTGTAACCTTTCTGGTTACAATCTCTGTAACCTCATCTGACTCTTGTCTCCATTTGTATTTTGTCACACAGATCTTTCAAAATAAGTGAGAGTCATTTTCTACCATGCAAATATGACCCTCGGCTTAAGTCCATCAGGAGTTCACAGTTGCCTTCAGAATGAAGCTAAAACTTCTGGCTGATCATGTAGCAGCCTGCATTTCCAGCTTCCTCTCCCTTCACATGTCCAGCCAGGACCTTGGACCCAGCTGCCTTCGCCTCCTTGCATTGATGCTCACAGCTTGTTATGCCTCTGGGTGTTGGTTCAGGTTGTTCCTTCCTTCTGGAACAACTGGTCCCCAATTCTCTGACCAGTGTACTCCTACTCATTCTTCAGTAAAAAGCTTAGGCTTCTTGCCTTATTGCAAACATTTCCTGATCTCTATGGGTTGATCTGATGATGCCTCTTCTTTCGGCTCTTGTGGACATAACATATTACCCCCTCTGATACGTCCTCTGTAATGTGTCACTAATCACACTGGGTTATAATGGCTGATTTCCTTGTCTGGTCACTGCCCTCTTTCGAGGGGAGAAACTGTGACCTGTTCGTCTTTGAATCACCAGTGTCTATCACAGTGTGTGACACATGTAGATGTTTGCTAAATCTTTGTGGAATAAAACAGTTGATCTGTAAAATAAGTGATTGGACATAGTAATACAAAATTCTAGGATTTTATGATAATTAAAAGTTGAAGGGAACTGCAGAACAACTCAAGATAAGGAAACAACTCAAGATAATATAGTAAAAAACACAAAGGAATTAAAATGGTATACTAGAAAATGTCTATTTAACATAAAAGAAGGCAATAGAGGAACAGAAAAGACATGAGACATACAGAAAACAAAACAGCAAAATGGCAGGTGGAAATCCAACCACATCAATAATGATGTCAATGCAAATGGTTAAACACTCAAATCAACAGGCAAAGATTGTGAGACTGGATTTAAACAAAACAGATCCAACTGGCATGCTGTCTACAACAGACACACTTCAGATTCAAAGACACAAATAGGTTGAAAAGAAAAAGATGGAAAAATATATACCATGCAAACATAAGAGGGCAAGAGTGGCTATAACCAGTATCAGACAAAAGACCTTAAGACAAAAAATGCGAGTAGACACAAAGAGGGATGTTTCATAGTGATGAAAACATCGATTCATTAGGAAGATACAAAAATTATAAACATATATGTGCCTACCAACAAGAGTAGAAGAGAACTGTAGGATGAATTATGCATATTTTCAAAACCATCCCTTGGAACCTCTCTGGGTTCTTTATCTGGCGACCTCCTCTTCACTCCTCTCAAGTGTCATCATGTCCAAGTGCACCCTAGTGGCAGCTTTGATGGGGAAAAGCAATCGCAGCAGCACCAACAGAAAACAGCCTGGGGGAAAAGGAGCTGTCATTTTTAGAGGGGAGATGTTTAAGATCTCATTTTAAACATTGGACCTTCTAGTCTTCAGAATTTTGTCTGCCCAGAGTCCGTTTCTTCTCTTCTCACGTCTCCTTTCCTTTAATTGGTCTTCCTCTTGCCACACCTTGTTTCTGAGAAATTCTGGTCTTGATGCCAGAAATCTTACATTTTCCTCATGGATTCAACATGCTTTTTTTTTTTTTTTTTTTTGCACTAGTGCTAGTTCGACTCTTGGATGGAAAGTACCATCTTCTGGTGTGATGGGAAGCCCTGATTATTGATTTAAAATCCTCCTACCATTCTTCAACTTCTTAGGAAGTTGACTCACAAAACAGGAGCTCTGTATGTGGGTTGAGAATATTGAGTGGGCTGGTGGGTGGATTCAGATAGGAGAAGTCCAGTGAGGACTAATGACCCTATCTAAGAAAGAGTCTCCAAACTAAAGGTGTGGGGGTGGGGAGGCGAGGTGGGGACTCTGGAGCCATCTTGGCCAGAGAGGAGTGCAAGGAAAAATAGAAGATTCAGGGGAGAGAGCAATAAGGGGATGTAAATGGAAGAGATGCACATTTCCGGGGGGACACTGAGAAATTTTGCTCTGGGATGAGCGAAACAACCCTCTCCCGCATCTCCCAACAAAAGCTTCAATAAATAATAAGACATCACTCACTACTGGAGCAGGGTTTGTTGTTTTTCTTTAATTTTGTTTTTGTTGATTTTTAATGTGATGATGTGGCAAGACCAGCCTGAAGGTGGCCAAGAGCAAAAGTAGAGGTCATCACTGGTGGGCTACGTGGAGACCAGGACTGAGCGTCACATCTCAAATGTCAGCAAATACTGGCTGAACTTGTACTCCCTAGTGACAGAGTTTCCAAAATGGATGAGACATCAGTGCCTATCCTCAAGGAATTTGTGGGCTGGTGAGGGAGACAGACACATTAACAGGTAATTATATAATATGCTAAGTGCTTCATTACAGGGAAAATCTGCATCATGCATTGGGAGCTGTGGGGCTTCTGACTGACCCTGGGGACCCCTGGAAGGCATTCAGATGGGGACAACACCTGGCTCAGTTCTCTGGTGAAGAAAGACATGAGCAAAGTCACAGAAGTACGAAGCAGAGTGGTGCTTCCTGGGATCTAAAGCAGTACAGGCCGGGCGCGGTGGCTCACACCTGTAATCCTAGCACTTTGGGAGGCTGAGGCGGAAGGATCGCTTGAGATCAGGAGTTCGAGACCAGCCTGAGCAAGAGCATGACCCCTACAAAAAATTAGCCGGGTGGGCGTGGTGGCATGCGCCTGTAGTCCCAGCTGCTCAGGAGGCTGAGGCAGGAGGATCAGTTGAGCCCAGGAGTTTGAGGTTGCAGTGAGCTGTGATGACACCACAGCTCTCTAGCCCAAGTGATGAAGAGAGGCCCTGTCTCAAAAGAACAACAACAACAAAAAAAACAAACTAAAAGCAATTCATTATCAACAGAACATGCCCTGCATGGGTTTGTGTCTTACCTACTCTCCCTTCCATTCTCTCTTCTCTCCTCCTTCCTTTCCACCCTTGTCCATTCACAGAGCTCATTCCATGCCGTCCATGGCCAAAGCCCAATGCTAGGAGCCAGGAACAAAACAAGGGGAAAAAAAAAACCAACGTTGCCATTGGCCTCATGGAATTAATCACACAAATAAAAATATAATTTCAACTTGGGGTTCCTTTCCAAAGGAAAATTCCAAGTAGGATGGCCAGTTAAAATACAGGGTACTCAGTTAACTTTGAATGTCAGATAAACAACACATACAATTTTTTTTAGTGCAAGTATATCCCGTGCAGCATTTGGGACATGTCTATCTTAAAAACATTTTGTTATTGATGTCAAATTCAAAGTTAAGTGGGAGTCCTGTATTTTTATTCGCTGAACCTGGCGACCTTAAATCCGGGATGCTGGGAGAGTACAAGACTAGAGGATGTGCGTGCAACAGGGGTGCAGCGAGGAGGGTGTTGGGGAAGGTCTGAGATCTGCAGAACACGAGGAGGCACCTGCGAGAGGAAGGTGACCTCAGAGGAGGAGACAGCATGGGTAGACACAGAAAGCAGCCCAGACAGGGCATTTAAGAAACCGAGAGGAGCCTTCCGGGGGCTCAAGCACAGAGATCATCACTAGGGTGTGGAGAGAGGAGAAGCAATGGGAAGGTGAACAAATATATCTCGTGTTTAAGGAGGGATGCGGCACAAGCAAATGTCAGGTATGGTGACTCAGGTTCTTGCTTCCGAAAGATGAGTCAGTGGAGACGGGCAGTGGACTCAGCCCCTCTGTTGCCGGATGTCAAGGAATCGTGACTCAGTGGCCAGCACGAGGCCGGCACGAGATCCTCCCACTCCTCAGAGTCACCCCCCGATGAATCTGACTTTGCCTGTAAACCACAGGGAATTTTAAAGCTTGGAAAGGTGCTGGGAGGCCAGTTTGTTTCAGCTTAAATACAAAGTGCAGCATGACTGATCTGGCAGAGAGAAACTGATGGGAGAAACCTTTTAGTGAAGACGGGAAGCTGGGGGTGAGGGGGAGGCAGGAGGAGCGAGCACCCTGTATGTGGTCAGCTGCTGAAACCCTAAATAAAACGTTTTTTTAAAAAAACCCTTAAAACCCTAACACTTTGTGTCCAATGTCCAGATTTGGTTAATGCTAAGATGTTTGTGTCAGAGTCTTTTTTAGAAAACTAAAACAAAACCTTCAAGATTGAGCTAAGGATTCCTGTTCAGTCCTCTTTCTTTCCAGAAGTGAGCCCTGTTATGGAATTAATATCAGATCCTTCTTATCCACATTTTTTTACTGCATTATATATATATATATATATGTGTATATATATATACATATATATATATCTTTATAAATAATATATGAGATCATGCTATATATATCCTTTTACAACTTGTTTTTGGCACTAAACATTATATTTTCAGGATTTGTGTATGTTGATACGTGTAGATCAATTCTTTTATTTTTTTCAACTGCTCAAAGCATTTGGAATATATGAATATACCACAATCTTCAACCAATCTCCCACTAGTAATGTATAGGTTGTTTTCAAATTTTCACTGTTACCAAACACTGCTTTCATGACTGTCCTGGTACATATGCCTTTTGGGGCCCAGGAGCAAGAGTTTCTGCAGGGTATTCATCTAGACGTCAAAGTGCTGAGCAGACAGTGTGCACATACTCCATTTTAGTAAACACTGTCAACTTGTTATCCAACTGTGATTGTGCAAATTTATTCCTCTCCATTTCTTTACATCCTCACCAACCAA
The DNA here is from genome assembly GCF_040939455.1 of Microcebus murinus. Classification (NCBI taxonomy): domain Eukaryota; kingdom Metazoa; phylum Chordata; class Mammalia; order Primates; family Cheirogaleidae; genus Microcebus; species Microcebus murinus. Next base: position 14,733,189 of record NC_134122.1, on the reverse strand, counting down.
CTCTAAGCTATCAAGACTGTCAAAAGTTTGCCAATCTGATGGCTGTGAAAGTATTTCATTGCTGTTCTACTTTTGCCTTTTCCTGATTGCCATCTTTTCATATGTTTCATAGCTATTTGAGTTTTCTCTTCTGCGAATCATGAGTTCATATCCTTTTGCTCTTTTTTTCTATTGTGTTGTCATTTTCATAAGCATTCTTTATATTTGGTTCCCAATCTTTTGTATATTCATGTATTACAAATTTCAGTCTGTGGCTTGTCTTTTTTTTTTTTTTTAAGTTTTATTTTAAGATTATTATAGTTTGCATGTAGTTGGAAGAAATAACACACAGATCTCCATTTACCTTTCCCCCATTTCCCCCAATGGTGACATTTTGCACAAGAAATTGACATCAATACAATCCATTGACTTTATTCAGATTTAATAAGATTTATGTGTATTTAATTCTATATGATGTCATCATGTGTTTCGATTTGTGTGATCAGCGACACAGTAAACATACAGAATAGTTCCATGACAAGAGTGCTTCCTGCTGCTCTTGTACAGCCATTTACCTTCCCCCACTCAACCCTTGGCAACTACTGATTAGTATTCCATTTCTATAATCTTGTCATTTCAAGAATGTTAAATAAATGGAATTACACAGGATATAGCTGGTTTGAGATTGACTTTTTTCATTCACTATAATTCCCTCAAGATCCATTCAAGTTGCCGTGGGTATCAGTAGTTGGTTCCTTTTTATTGTGGAGTAGAATTTTGTGGTGTGGATGGATCACAGCTTGTGTCATCTGTATCATTTCCAGTTTGAGGCTGTTGTGAATTATACTGCTATGAATAATCATGTACAAATTTTAGTGTGAACATAAGTTTTTATTTCTCTGGGATGAATGCTCAGGTGTGCAGTTGCTGAGTTACATGGAAGCACATATTTAGCTTTATTAGATATTGTAAAAGTATTTTCTAAAGTATCTGTGCCATTTGACATTCTTACTAGCAATGCGTGAGTGATCCTGTTTCTTCCTGTCCTCGCCAGCATTTGGTATTAGCGCTATTTTTTATTTTAGCCATTCTGATAGGTGTGCAGTGATATCTCATTGTGGCTTTTTTTTTTTTTTTTTTTTTTTAGAGACGGGGTCTCGCTCTTGCTCAGGCTGGTTTCGAACTCCTGACCTCAAGCAATCCGCCCGCCTCAGCCTCCCAGAGAGCTAGGATTACAGGCGTGAGCCACCGCGCCCGGCTACATTGTGGCTTTAATTTGCATTTTCTCTATAGCAAATGCTGTTGAACATCTTTTCCTGGGCTTATTTGAGTGTCCGTCTGTATATCCTCTTCAGTGAAATGTCTGTTTGTGTCTTTTGTCCATTTACTAATCTGATTGGGTCTTTTCTGCTGTTGAATTTTTTTTTTTTTTTTTTTTTTTGAGACAGAGTCTCGCTTTGTTGCCCAGGCTAGAATGAGTGCCATGGCATCAGCCTAGCTCACAGCAACCTCAAACTCCTGGGCTCAAGCGATCCTTCTGCCTCAGCCTCCCAAGTGGCTGGGACTACAGGCATGCGCCACCATGCCCGGCTAATTTTTTCTATATATATTATTTGGCCAATTAATTTCTTTCTATTTATAGTAGAGACGGGGGTCTCACTCTTGCTCAGGCTGGTTTCGAACTCCTGACCTCGAGCAATCCGCCCGCCTCGGCCTCCCAGAGAGCTAGGATTACAGGCGTGAGCCACCGCGCCCGGCCTCTGCTGTTGAATTTTAAGAGTTATTTAGGTATTCTAGATACAGGTCTTTGTTGGATATGGGGTTTGCAAATATTTCCTCCTACTCTGTAGCTTGATTTTTCACTTTCTTCATAGATTCTTTTGTAGAGCAAAGTTTTAATTTTGATGAGGTCTAATTTATTAGTTTTTTCTTTTGTGGATCGTGACTTGATTTGATTTGATTGTTTTGAGACACAGTCTTGCTCTGTTGCCCTGGGTAGAGTGCAGTGGTGTCATCGTAGCTCATGGCAGCCTCAAACTCCTGGGCTCAAGCAATTCTTCTGCCTCAGTCTCCCAGATAGCTGGGACTACAGGTGCTTGCTATAATGCCCGGCTAGTTTTTCTATTTTTAGTAGAGATGGGGTCTCATTCTTGCTCAGACTGGTCTTGAACTCCTGAGCTCAAGCAATCCTCCCGCCTTGGCCTCCCAGAGTGCTAGGATTATAGATGTGAGCCACTGTGCCTGGCCCTGATGGTGTCTTTATTTCTCTTTAATCCTGAAAGATATTTTTGCCAGCTTTAGAATTCACAATTCATAATTCTCTACTTTTAGTACTTGAAAATGTTGAGTCACTTCCTTCTAGTTGCTATGGTTTTAG